>NC_064631.1:134545300-135170300 GCF_023864275.1 Schistocerca cancellata
TCCTTCCCTTTCCTATCCTAATTCTTGTCACATAGTGAAAATCATTTTTTTGCTAACATTATTTATGTTCATGGGTTATACATTTTTTTTTTGATTCGCTGAACTCCAGTGCGAGTACACTTATGTCACTTGTCGATATGATTTTTGCCATTATGTTTATTTATTGCAAAAATGCCTAAGACATTTTTTCGATTTGCTCTCAAGTACAGTATATGCACTCTTGTCTTTTATATTGTATATACATTTTTTATTTATTATTTTATTTTAATGATATGTTCTGAACTACAGTGCATGTGCACTTATATTGTGTGTTAAAATGTTTTCTACTGAACTTCAGTGCCTGTGCATTTTCAATATGATTTGTACTCATTCTGTATATTCAATACTTCAGTACGTATGCACTTATGTCATTTGTTACTAATTGTATATACATTTCGTAAATTGCTAATATGTTATCAACTCCAGTGCGAGTACACTCATGTCACTTATCAACACGATTTTCTGCCATTCTGTTTATTTGTTCTGAAAATGCTAAAGAATTTTTTCAGTGCGTGTGCACTTTGCTATCTGTCAAATAATTTGTATATACAGTTTTCTGATTTACTACTATGTTTTGTACTCACATCCTGTCTTTGTCTGATATATTTTGTACTCGGTGCATGTGCACAACATTTAATTTATGTACTAAATTTGAATATTCTGTAAATTGTAAAAATTTCTTGCGATGGCAAGTCCAAATGACTCACCATCGCTGCCAAATTTTTGCCCCCCCAGTGGAGGGTTATGAAACACGTATGTAACATAGCAGCGATGGTGAGGCACGTTAAAATCTTTGACCAGAGAGCCTATTTTCGTGGTTAGTCTGCGCTTGACCGCGCGAGTGTTGCGAGCAGTTCAGTTGTAGTCGTCATGTAGAGCAGTACAGTAGTAGCCGTCGTGCAGTACGCTAGTAGTCGTCATGCAGAGCAGTCGGTCAGTAGTAGCAGCCCAGTGCGGTTGTGTGATGTAGTCTGTGGGCAACACTGGTCAAGATGCTGAATGAGGTATATTGTTAATTAAGGTTGGTTGGTTGGTTTGGGGAAGGAGACCAGACAGCGTGGTCATCGGTCTCAGCGGATTAGGGAAGGATGGGGAAGGAAGTCGGCCGTGCCCTTTCAGAGGAACCATCCCGGCATTTGCCTGGAGCGATTTAGGGAAATCACGGAAAACCTAAATCAGGATGGCCGGACGCGGGATTGAACCGTCGTCCTCCCGAATGCGAGTCCAGTGTCTAACCACTGCGCCACCCCGCTCAGTCGTTAATTAAGGTAATCATCAGATAATGTAAAGTTTATTTATTGTAATTAATTTCCAACAAATGCCCCCAATAATAATTTTGATTTCAAAAGCAATTTTACAAAAAAAAAATTTTATTTAATTGAAGTAACGATTTCGTTCCACTACCCTTAAACAAAAGTCTCAGTTAAATTTAAAAAAAAAGGAATATTATTATTTGCAATGCAGTTCCTCCAAGCTGTGCGCAAGAATAAGAGCAGAAATGTGACTAGCAGTTACAATGAGGTAAGAATTTAATTCTGATTTTTGTACAGGGCCAAAGACCGATATTTCGGTTTAATTGAATTTTCATTGTCACTGATTTTCATTAGCACTGAATTGTTTTTCATTATTTTTGTGGGAGCTTACACCAGAGTCAGATTGCGAATTTCACATTTTTGTTGCCTTTGTCAGTACATTTCATTGCAGGGAGGTTATTCTTGGGTCCCATTTATTATTATATTTTTTATTTAAATATTTCTGTGGGGACGATGTTCCTTCTTGGCTCCATTTCTATATAATATTGTCTTGTAAATTTTGTGGGGAGGTTACAATATAAAATCAAAAATATAAAAACAGTTTTCAGACACCAACCTTCACATAACTACCCACAGCGGATACGAAAATACCTCAGCTCCAATAGAGCATACAGCCACAACAAAGAAGTAATAGTACGTCTCATGCTTTAATGAAGGGACATGAATGGGTAATATAACTCATCAAGGTATCTGTAATGGTATCAAAAATAATAATACAATTATCAAGAAGTACAATCAGGGTAGTATACATACATGATACCAGACAAGTTTGAATAATCACAAAGCAATCCTATAAAAAGTACAGCACAATATACTGCTTCAGTTTTCCACATTCTTAAATTGTATTCCCCCCTCCCCCAGAAACATTTCATATATATTTCTGTACTTTTTATACTATTCCTACGTGATTATTTAAGTTTGTCTGATATGATGTATGTATACTATCACTAAGGTACCCTTTATTGAGTTGTAAAAATGTGTGTCTTGTACTTTTAACCCTGGTTTATTATTACCATGTTGATGTAACCTTAATCATAATTATTCGTTTGTGTGTCCCTGTCTGTTGGGACATGTGATGCTTTGATTTATAATTTTACCTAGGATTTGGTACTCTCAGTTGTAATTTTGGTTCAACGATTTTCGTCATAGGTCACTTTATTTACACTATTGTCTTGGGGTATGTAAACACGGAGCAAGAAAAAAAAAAGAGCTCCTTTTGATATTGATGCTTGTTTTTTTTTTTTTTTCCTTATGACTGTACAGTAAGTGTTGCAATTATGGTTGTTTTATGTTAAAATTATTTTTGTAAGTCATAATTTGTATCGACTGGACATCTTCTTGTTGTTGTCCTTGAGGTTACAAATGTTTTCGCTTGTCATGCTATGTCCTGACGACACACGGCCAAATTCTTGTCGTGTGTGCATGAGGAAAACAGTTGACATATGAAATTACTGTTCTTCTATATTATTACTGATAGTTAATACGGTTGTATGGTTCAGCATGAGTGACATGTGACTTGCAGTAACGAACTTTTCCGTAAGTTATGTTTGTGTATTTCGTGTGTTTATGACGTTTTGCACATCAGCTTTTGTTGTCATTTGTGTTTTATAACGTAGATTCTTGTGCCCAGATGGTGGTCAGTGACGGAAACCGGTAGAAAATTAATAAACGGTTCTAATGCAGTGTCATAGATTATTTTTTCAAATAATAAACATTTACTCACATTTTCCGTCTGCCTCTTTTTTCATTTGACTGCCCATTATATAGTCGCCAAACTGTATTTATGCTGTGTCGCTATTTATGTTGTCCGCCCGATTAGCTGAATGGTCATCGCGTTGGATTGCCACGCACGGCGGCCTGGGTTCGATTCCCGGCTGGGTAGAGTTTCTCCCTTCAGGGACTGGGTGTTGTGCTGTCCTCATCATTATTTCATCCCCATTGTCGGCGCGCAGGTCGCCCAATGTGGTTCACACTCAATAAGACCTACACTTAGCGGCCGAACTTCCCGACTGGGAACTCCAGGCCACTGACGCCATACGATCATTGCATTTCACTATTTATGTTGTCCTGATTCTTGCAACGAGCTGGAGTTGTTCAAGGCTCAAGAAAATCCTGTAGCAGTTGCTCGTCTGTGGTCATAAACTGATTTCAGCTCTGTATTTGCAGCAAAGCAAACAACGTTTCGCGATCTTGCCCTGATTAGCTCTGCTCACCCAGCCGTTGTCAGCTTTCTTGGCCGTGAAGCCACTGCATGTCATTCAAGTAACTCTTCAACTGGCATCACGAGGCTGAGTGCACTCCGTTCCCATCTTCCCACCACGGAAAAATCAGTAGTGGTAGCAGGAATCGAACCTGACACCTCTGCACACCAGCCAAACGCACTGACCGCTGACCACTGAGCAACAGTAGCGAATAGTTTTGTATGAGTGTTTATACATTTTTTCTATTTACATGAAACTAAATTTGTATATTTCTTTTGGTATGCTCGTTACTCGAGTAGATCTATGTAGAGGATTTGACAATCTAAAAGAATTCATTTAACAACGTAACATGGTGCAAAATTTTTGAAGATCTCACGAAAATAGGTACACCCAAAAACAGAAAGAAAAATTCAGAGCACGAAGGAGTTACGGAGAATCCAAAGCTGTAAACTTTCGCAAATAGTGGGTCAGTGTGTGACGCTGCAACACAGTGTAATTGCGAATCTGGTAGGGATAGTAAACAGGAGACATGCTGAAACCAGGGCTTAATGTCTTTGCAAATTTCATTCCGTGTACATAGCTGGACAGTAACTATGCGTCATAGACAGGCGTGTGAGCAGTGTACGAAGATGTTAGCATTTGTGAGACGATCCGTAGTTGGGCTCGAAGAAGCCAGTTGGAGTATGCGGCGAATCGCTCGACATTGGAATAGGAGCGATGACATGATTTGACGATTTTTGCAGGAATGGGGAAACCAAGCCCAACACAGCGTGAACAAAGAAGCAGTCGCCCCAGAGGGACGACAAGACATGAGGACCGAGTAATCATTACGGAGGCAGTCAGAGCCCTGGATACATCCAATGTGCATCCAATGTGCAACGGCTTCTTCAGTGACGAGAAGGACCATCAATAGGGGGCTCATAGATAGGGGAGGCTGAGCTCATGCAACGGTTTCTTCAATGACCAGAAGGACCATCAATGGGGGGCATGTAAATAGGGGACGCTGAGCTCGTGAAAGAGATTCTTCAGTGACCAGAAGGACCATCAATAGGGGTCGTGTAGATAGGGGGAGCTCAGCTTGTGCAACGGATTCTTCAGTGACCAGAAGGACCATTAATAAGGCGCTCATAGAAAGGGGAGCTAAGCTCATGCAATGGATTCGTCAGTGACCAACAGGAAATCAATATGGGGCTCATAGAAAATTGGGCTGATCTCATGCAACGGATTCCTGAGTGACCAGAAGGACCATCAATAGGGAGCTCGTAGAAAAGGAGGCTGAGCTAGTGCAATGGTTTCTTCAGTGACCAGAAGGACCATCAATAGGGGGCATGTAGATAGCGGGGGGGGGGGGGGGCGGGTGCTGAGCTCGTGCAACAGATTCTTCAGTGACCAGAAGGACCATCAATAGAGGGTTTTTAGATAGGAGGGCTGAGCTCGTGCAACGGATTCTTCAGTGCCCAAACGGACTATCAATAGGGGGCTCATAGAAAGGGGGCCGAGCTTGTGCAATGGAATCTTCAGTGACCAGAAGGACCATCAATAGGGGGCTCGTAGATAGGGGCACTGAGCTTGTGCAATGGATTCTTCAGTGACCAGAAGGACCATCAATAGGGGGCTCGTAGATAGGGGCACTGAGCTTGTGCAATGGATTCTTCAGTGACCAGATGGACCATCAATAGGGGGCTCATAGAAAGGGGGCCGAGCCCGTGCAGTGGATTCTTCAGTGACTAGAAGGACCATCAATAGGGGGCTCGTAGATAGGGGGGACTGAGCTCGTGCAACGGATTCTTCAGTGACCAGAAGGACCATCAATAGAGGGCTCGTAGATAGGAGGCTGAACTTATGCAATGGATTCTTCAGTTACCAGCAGGACCATCAATAGGGGGCTCATAGAAATGGGGGCCGAACCAGTGCAATGGATTCTTCAGTGACTAGAAGGACCATCAATAGGGGGCTCATAGGTAGGGGGGCTGAGCTCGTGCAACGGATTCTTCAGTGACCAGAAGGACCATCAATAGGGGCTCGTAGATAGGAGGCTGAACTCATGCAACGGATTCTTCACTGACCAGAAGGACCATTAATAGGGGGCTCATAGAAAGGGGGGCTGAGCTCGTGCAACAGATACTTCAGTGACCAGAAGGACCATCAATGGAGGGCTCATAGATAGGGGCACTGAGCTCGTGCAATGGATTCTTCACTGACCAGAAGGACCATGAGTAGGGGGCTGTTAGAAAGGGGGGCCAAGCTTATGCAATGGATTCTTCAGTGACCAGAAGGACCATGAGTAGGGGGCTGTTAGAAAGGGGGGCCAAGCTTATGCAATGGATTCTTCAGTGACCAGAAGGACCATCAATCAGGGGCTCATAAATAGGGCAGGCTGAGCTCGTGCAACGGATTCTTCAGTGTCCAGATGGACTATCAATAGGGGGCTCATACAAAGGGGGGCTGAGCTTGTGCAACGGAATCTTCAGTGACCAGAAGGACTATCAATAGGGGGGCTCGTAGATAGGGGGGGGGGGGGCTGGGCTCGTGCAATGGAGTCTTCAGTGACCAGAAGGACAATCAATAGGGAGCTCATAGAAAGGGGGGCTGAGCTCAGGGCATCCCTTGCGCCGACTAGTGCTGACCTCTGTACAGAAACAATCCGTTTGCAATGTTATTCGTCCTGGAATCTCTTTCTTGGCACTATAATTTTCTTCTGTGATGAGTCCTACTTCGAACTGAGCCTGATGATCAGTGAAAACGTGTCTAGAGGCGCCACAGACAGCATTGGGATACCAACCTGACTGTCGACCACCATGCGGCTCGACGATCTAGAGTGACGGTCTGGGGTGCCATTTCTTGCAAGAACCAAGGGGAAAATGAGAAACACACATACACAAGGAAGTGCTCGAATGAAAAAGAGAGCGTAGGACAAAAATGAAACGTTCTTCCTTCCATGAAACTTGTATATCGTAGAAACAATGAGAAGTAAAGCAAAGGTCCAGGAGTCAGATTAAAATTCAGGGAGATAATATCAGTTATACGATTCTTTGATGACATAGGTATCGCCACTGAAAGTGAAGAAGAATTACAGGATATACTGCATGAAAGAAACAGTCTACTGAGCACAGAATATGGACTGAGGGTAAACCGAAGAAAGACGAAAGTAATGAGCAGTAACAGAAACGTGGTCAGTGACAAGTATAACATGAAAATTGAAGACCACGATGTGTACTAAACGATGGAGGCAACACAACGCACGACTAACCAAGTAAGCGGGATATAAGAAGAAGACTAGAACAACCAAATGATCATTCCTCTTTTAAGGAATTCTACTTGTTTCGAACATTCCTCTGCAAACTTGAGTCAATGCCACAGGTACAATTACGTTTTTTTCCGAGCGTGGGGGGAACGGTATTTCCGATCCAGACTGTACTTCGGAGAGAGGTTAACGCTGACGATGGAGACAAGCGCAGCAAGGGCGTGATTTCTTGTAATCGAGACTGTGCGAAGCGTTTCCGTAGATTATCCGTTCGAACCGCATCCGTTCTGCGCAGCGACGGACGTCGCCTTCGTTAGTACAGCTTCAGCAGAGGTTGGACTTCTGTGAATTTGGACCAGATAATCCGTCAACACGTTAATTTTCAATGAATTTGTTTAGCAGCCACAAGTCACATATACACCATGTGATCAAAAGTATCCGGACACCTGGCTGAAAACGGCTTACAAGTTAGTGGTGCCCTCCATCGGTAATGCTGGAATTCAATATGGTGTTGGCCCACCCTTAGGCTTGATGACAGCTTCCATTCTCGCAGGCTTACGTTCAATCATGTGCTGGAAGGTTTCTTGGGGAATGGCAGCCCATTCTCCACGGAGTGCTGAACTGAGGAGAGGTATCGATGTCGGTCGGTGAAGACTGGCACGAAGTCTGCGTTCCTAAACATTCCAAAGGTGTTCTGTAGGATTCAGGTCAGAACTCTGTGCAGGCCAGTCCATTATAAGGATGTTATTGTCTTGTAACCACTCCGCCACATGCCGTGCGTGATGAACAGGTGCTCGATCGTATTGAAAGATGCAATCGCCATCCCCGAATTGCTCTTAAAGAGTAGGAAGCAAGAAGGTGCTTAAAACATCACTGTAGGCCTGTGCTGCGATAGTGCCACGCACAACAAAGGGAGCAAGTCGCCTCCATGAAAAACACGACCACACCATAACACCAGCTCCTCCGAATTTTGCTGTTGGCACTAAACACGCTGGCAGATGACGTTCGCTGGGCATTCACAGTACCCATACCCTCTCATCGGATTGCCACATAGTGTACCGTGATTCGTCACTCCGCACAACGTTTTTCCACTGTTCAATCGTCCAAAGTTTACGTTGTTTACGCCAAGCGAGGCGTCGTTTGGCATTTACCGGCGTGATGTGTGGCTTATGTGCAGCCGCTCGGCCATGAAATCCAAGTTTTCTCACCTCCCGCTTAACTGTCGTAGTACTTGCAGTAGATCATGATGAAGTTTGGAATTCTTGTGTGATGGTCTGGACAGATGCCTGTCTATTACACATTACGACCTCCTCAACTGTCAGTGGCCTCTGTCAGTTAACAGACGAGGTCGGCCTGTAAGCTTTTGTGCTGTACGTGTCCCTTAACGTTTCCACTTCACTATCGCATCGGAAACAGTGGACCTAGGGATGTTTAGGAGTGTGGAAATCTCGCGTACAGACGTATGACACAAGTGACACCCAATCACCTGACCATGAGTTCCGCGGAGCGTCCCATTCTGCTCTCCCACGATGTCTAATGACGAATAAGGTTGCTGATATGGAGTACCTGGCCGAAGGTGGCAGCACAAGCCACCTAATATGAAAAACATATATTTTTGGGGGTGTCCGGATACTTTTCATCACATAGTGTAGCTTTCTTCTTTTAGACATGTTTCCCTCGTCGGTCGCGAGCATCTTCGGAAATTTAGCGAAATTTACATCTGAAGTCTGCACTATACACACACGTTTGACGTTTGACTTGTATCTTGGAAATTTATCGAGTTCTTCGCTTCTGACGAGTGAGAGAAGTCAAATGAAGAAAAGCTGTAGGAGACATTTTTTTTGTTTCTTTTTTTTCTCGGCCAATGTCGGTTGAAAAAATGCTGAGTTTGTTGTATGATATAGTGAAATATCTCCGTTTCAGCCCCTATTGTTTCACGAAGTTCCAATAGATGGCGGCGTTATACGTAGTCCTCAAAACTACACCTGTATCAGAGTGCGTTCGAAGCAGAGAGTTGTCATTGAGACTCTTTTGGTGGGAAACCGGAGCATCATGGATATTCATAGGAGCAAGCGGAATGTCCACAGAGACCCAGCAGTGAACAAAAGAACGGTGAGTCGTTAGGCGAGGCGTCTGTCACCATCGCAACAAGGTCGCGCAAAACTCTCGGGTCTCCCAGGTGCCAACCGGCTGCACACACCTGCGACTCCTGCAGTATTGGAACGTGTAGACACTCTCGTTCGAGGTGATCCCCGGATCACAAGCAAACGCCTCGCTGCAAAACTGCGGAGGGTACTGATGCAGCAAGACTTTGGCTCCGACGTCGACCAGCGGAATGGTACTGTGTGGGTGTACAGGACCTCCAGTAAGGTGGCGTAAGGAAGTCGCATTGAACGGAGATTATGTTGAAAAATAGGGTTTTGTAGGCAAAATAGTGGGAAATAATATAGTGTATTGGAATCCTGAATAAACCCAACCTTCTTTCAGGAAAAAAAGTGTTGTATTACTTACTGAACGCTCTTCGTATGTTTGGAATACATCATTGTATCGAAGTGAATAATGGACTACGACTGGTGAAACCGGAAACGAAGCGAATCCAAGAGTTTTTGTGGAGCTACTGGAAGATGCTAAAAATTCAGTGGAATGATAAGATAAGAAACGTGGACTTCTCAGACAGTCAGGAAATGGAATTCGTGGAAGAAGGGACAGGATGATAGTACGTATGACTCCGCGAAACAGATTACATGGTACTAGAGGGAGCCGCAAAAGGAAAAAAAGTTCAGGGGCAGACAGATTTGAATATACCCAACAAATAATTGAGGCTGTTGGGTGTGAGTGCTGCACTGAAAAGAAGCGGTTGGGAAAGCAGAGGAAGTAGTGGCGGACCGCATAACACCAGTCAGGAGACTAACGACACATAAAAAAGAGGGAAGGAGAGAGGGACAGAGACATAGAGATGTATCTTCGTGCGACCTGCAACCGTTTAAAAATTTCTTCACTATTTATGGGATTCAAAGTCCGCGGTACCTTTCTATAGGTCCGACTGGGCACGCCTATTAGTAGTAAGAGATACAAATCTTACACGACTGAACAACATTCCATAAAAAATCGCACAGCTGGTTTGTAAGTAGTCTCTCTTGCAGAAGAACCTCAGTTCCGGAAGTGGCCGCCAAAGGATCCATCTAAACCTGTTGCTCTATTCTCGAGCAGACACCCGCATTCTTGTAATTCCCTCGTTCTCCACAAGAATTTGTATCAGATGATAAGTCCCGTTTCCAGATCAACAATACACGGTTCTTGCGGACGTCAGATTTTTCATTGTGGTTTTAATTTTGCGACCGATCGGAAGCTTAAAAAAAGTAGCCCTCGTATGTTGGCCCCGTAAACTTTCCCGGCGTAATAATTGGTTCTATTCATGTCGGGTCTCCAGCCGGATCATATCGTCATCGGGACACCATATTTCGGCGGTCCACCTGGCCGCCATCTTCAGGTGAGTAGGCAGTGCACTAACTAGCCGGAACTGAAATCAAACACGTCGCGGCGGCTCCTGTATACACCGACCGTGGGTCGACAGCGCGTGCGCCAACATAACTGCCTTCTAGCGCGGAGGCGACAGCTCGCGGAAACGATAAATCGGTAACAAACACTACTGACAGGTTTTGGTGATCGAAACTAGGATCGTTGTTTCTTAATGTCAGACAGAACAGGGTTCCAACTCTTACTTAAAGGATACCACTTACCTCTGTTTACAATATTATCAGATATCCGGATTTCAATGGCTTCTTTCACTGCACAGTCTAAATACCGCGTCGCAGGGGCAACCACTTGTGTCTCATCGAACAACATTTTATGTCCTGCAGTAAGACAATGTTCCGCCACAGCACATGTTTCTGACAGAAAGAAACACGTGTGGCGATCATGCTACACGCCACGATCCTGGACCGTCCGAATCGTTTGTCCAATGTAGGCTTTCCCGCAATGGCAGAGTATCTAGTAAACCCCGCGCTTTCTCAAACTCAAATCATCCTTCACTGAGCCTGGCAGAGCTCTATTCTTAAATGGCAAACGGAATACATTTTTAATATAAAATTTCTTTAAAATTCTTCCTATATTTGAAGATATGTTCCCCGCAAAAAGTAGGAATGCCACTGATTTGCTTATATCTTCTGTTGGTTCCCGTGAAGGTCCAGTCCGTAGAGCACAACGGATCTGATTGTCAATGTAATCATTCTGCTTGAAGACAGCTTTTATATGATCCAGTTCTGGTGTAAAACTATCTGCACCTGAGATGGCGTAAGCTCTTTTTATCAATGTACGTAGGACCCCATTGCGTTGGTACGATGGATGACAACTTGATGCATGAAGATATCGGTCTGTATGCGAGGGCTTACGATAAACACTATGTCATAATGTGCCATTATCCCTCCTGTAGACCAACACATCTAAAAACGGAAGTTTTCCATGCTTTTCAGCTTCCATCGTGTAGTTAATATTGGGATGCAGACACTTAAACTAATCTAAGAAACGATCCAGAGCATCCCTTCCATGTGGCCATACCATAAACGTATCATCGACGTATCTCCAGAAACAAGTTGGGTTTAAGAACGCCGTCTTCAGTGACATGTCCTCAAAATCTTCCATAAACAAACTGGCGACTGTGGGGAGATAACGGACTCCTCATAGTCACTCCGTCAGTTTGTTCAAAATACAGGGTTATTACAAATGATTGAAGCGATTTCACAGCTCTACAATAACTTTATTATTTGAGATATTTTCACAATGCTTTGCACACACTTACAAAAACTCAAAAAGTTTTTTTAGGTATTCACAAATGTTCGATATGTGCCCCTTTAGTGATTCGGCAGACTTCAAGCCGATAATCAAGTTCCTCCCACACTCGGCGCAGCATGTTCCCATCAATGAGTTCGAAAGCATCGTTGATGCGAGCTCGCAGTTCTGGCACGTTTCTGGTAGAGGAGGTTTAAACACTGAATCTTTCACATAACCCCACAGAAAGAAATCGCATGGGGTTAAGTCTGGAGAGCGTGGAGACCATGACATGAATTGCTGATCATGATCTCCACCACGACCGATCCATCGGTTTTCCAATCTCCTGTTTAAGAAATGCCGAACATCATGATGGAAGTGCGGTGGAGCACCATCCTGTTGAAAGATGAAGTCGGCGCTGTCGGTCTCCAGTTGTGGCATGAGCCAATTTTCCAGCATGTCCAGATACAAGTGTCCTGTAACGTTTTTTTCGCAGAAGAAAAAGGGGCCATAAACTTTAAACCGTGAGATTGCACAAAACACGTTAACTTTTGGTGAATTGCGAATTTGCTGCACGAATGCGTGAGGATTCTCTACCGCCCAGATTCGCACATTGTGTCTGTTCACTTCACCATTAAGAAAAAATGTTGCTTCATCAATGAAAACAAGTTTCACACTGAACGCATCCTCTTCCATGAGCTGTTGCAACCGCGACGAAAATTCAAAGCGTTTGACTTTGTCATCGGGTGTCAGGGCTTGTAGCAATTGTAAACGGTAAGGCTTCTGCTTTAGCCTTTTCCGTAAGATTTTCTAAACCGTCGGCTGTGGTACGTTTAGCTCCCTGCTTGCTTTATTCGTCGACTTCCGCGGGCTACGCGTGAAACTTGCCCGCACGCGTTCAACCGTTTCTTCGCTCATTGCAGGCCGACCCGTTGATTTCCCCTTACAGAGGCATCGAGAAGCTTTAAACTGCGCATACCATCGCCGAATGGAGTTGGCAGTTGGTGGATCTTTGTTGAACTTCGTCCTGAAGTGTCGTTGCACTGTTATGACTGACTGATGTGAGTGCATTTCAAGCACGACATACGCTTTCTCGGCTCCTGTCGCCATTTTGTCTCACTGCGCTCTGGAGCGCTCTGGGGGCAGAAACCTGAAGTGCGGCTTCAGCCGAACAAAACTTTATGAGTTTTTCTATGTATCTGTAGTGTGTCGTGACCATATGTCAATGAATGGAGCTACAGTGAATTTATGAAATCGCTTCAATCATTTGTAATAGCCCTGTATTTGCCACTAAATAAAAAATACGTCGACGTCAACACATGGCGACGAAGCTTAGTTGTTTCTTCGTCCAATTTTTCACCAATTAACTGCAAAGAATCTTCAAGAGGAACTCTTGTAAACAGAGACACAACATAAAAACTAACGAACAGATCCGTGATTAGAGTAAATTTCTTTTTCAGATTCACTCGAAATAGCGGCCTTGGGACTTAACCTAAAATGCCTACATTCGAAAAAATGAAGGAATATCTGTCGATACGCGATTGTCGGGCATACATTTTCTGCCACTGATTACGAGCGTGAAATACTTGTTAAAGAATTCTTCTATGGTAGAAGATTGTCATATGACACGTCTCTAATTCAAAAAGTATAAACGGTGACCTACATGCGAGTGGGGAGTACTTCATGTGTTACTGTCATATCGGTGCCAGTCACAGCCGTTCCAGTCGCGAGCACCGCACGACCTCATTTCTCCAGCAACAGCGACAGAGTGCTGCTTGAAGAGGAGTAAGTTCTTTCGCACACTTCATGCAGAATCGTATGCACTCATGCCCGTTTGGAACAACTGTAGTTCATCTGTAATTGCATGGTCATTTACGTCGATATCTGAAATTTTGGTGACCTTGTGATGGTTGAAAGCAGGAATCGTAAACAATCTTCGCCAGTGAAGTAGTTTGTGAGTATGTACTTTAGTATTTTGGCCTGTTCTTTGCCATTATGTATTTCATTGTCAATATTGCTGCTGGATAACTGGACTGATTACTTGGACCCTGGCTTACCTTAAAGTCAAACGTTTTAGTATTCCCGTCAAAACGGAAGACAGACTTTCGAATTCGTTAGACCAATCTCAGTCTTACAGTAAAAATGTTATGAGGTAGCACTATTAGAATTATTTGTGGTTGCCGCAAAGGTTTATTTATTTAGTAGCTAGTTTTCACTCGCTTCTCTAGTGATTCTCTTTTTTTTTATAGGACTATATCTTTTTCGTTGAGTCGTGTAGGTAACGATGAATATCAATCGTTGTCATCATCATCTTCTTCTTTTTCTTGTGCGTCCCAACAACGCTTAGGCCTTAATGACCTGTTCCGGCTTCGTACGATTTATTCCCATCTTTTCTTTGATCTTCCCATACTTCTTCTTCCGACTGGCTTGTATCTACTTCCTACTGTCGATAGTCTTCTTTTACTCACACATCCTAGGTAGCCTTTCCATTCCCTTATGTAGCTGTAATTTTTCGTTTAGGTTACATATTTTCAAGTCGTCTCTTCATTTCTAAACGGATCTGCACAAAGGTATCTAAATGGATCTCGTTTAGAACATCCGGTTGCAGGCCTTAGAAATGTTACTTGCGCTCTTTGTGTGCGTCTTTCAGATCTATCTCTCATGAATCACTCACGTTCATAAAGCAGCACTGTCAGTCATTAGATAATAAAACCTGAGATGGTAGCCTCCCACGTTTTGTTTCTTTAATGTCCTTATGCTGCCGCATGTCACTTGGAACTTATTTGATATCTATGTCTCAGTACTCGTCGAAAGATGTATTATGTGGAAGGTAGCTGAATTTAGAGACTTGTTCAGTTAGTTGGTTGGTTAATGAGTGGCGTTCTGGCTTTTAGGGGGTTTCCTGTTAAGAAATCCGTCACCTTTGTTTTAGTTATGGAAACTGCGCTGGAAGTGTAATTTGTCACATGCAAGTGTTCGAGTGGTGTCATTTAGTATATGCAAGTGTTAGAGAGACATTACGTCATTGTCTTACCCATTGATTTGGCTGTTTAAAAAAAAAAAAAAAAAAAAAAAGGAAAGGAAAAAAGGCTGATTGGTGGCTAAATTAAAACCACAGTGAAAATCTGATGAAGTTTGGCAGATATGTTGCACAGTGTCTCTAGAACGCCCATTGATCGCGTCACGTCACACTTCACATTTCTGAGTGCGCAGTGGACAAGTAAAGGTGTCTAGAACAATAGAGAGTCCCACAAAGTGTGAAATGCGTGCTGTCATGTGGTTCCTTCACGCTGAGGGGTTCTGGCTGACTTCGTGCAGCCTACATAACGTAACTGTCATGGTTGACATTAAAGTGCTGCAATGGTGTAGGAACTTTGAAGCAGGACGCATAGACGTTCATGATGCAAGCGGTCGGGGAAGGAAGCGTGTCAACCGATGATAACTGTTCAGCAAGTGAATCAGGCGATTCGATAAAATCATCTACTAAGGGCAGTTCAGGGAAGCAAAGAAGAATGTGGTCAGCAGGGATTTTCGTTCTTCATGACAATACTTGGCCGCGCACTGCAGCTCCAACAGAGATGCTCCTGCAGCGTTTTCCGTGGGAAGCGTTTCGTTTGATCACCCACTATAGAGCCAAGACTTCGCTGCCTCTGATTTTCAACTATGTATTTGATCACATGAACCGCTGACTATCAGGACAGCGTTTTGGCACAGACAAAGAGCTGCAGACCAGGGTAGAATAGTAGCGGAAAGCACAGGAGGCTCCCTTCTGTGACTAGGGTGTTGAAAAGTTAGTACAACGCTACGATAAATATCTAACTCGGAGCAGCGTGACTGTGTAGAGAAATAGATGGGAGGTGAAACCAACTGCAAAAAAAAAAAAAAAAAAAAAAAAAAATATTGCATTGTGGTTTCCATTCCGCGGTCGATCGGTCTTTGGAAAAAAAAGAATACCACTCGTAATATCTGCTGTTCTCTTCCTTTTTGCAGATTCATTTGTGTGTTCAAACACAGGCTCTTTATTCCTGATATAAGATATTTAAGTTATCTACCTCTTCGTAAAATTTCACTTCCTATCCTCTCTTACGTTGTCGAACGCCATTTCAAAATCAGCGAAAGCAATATATGTCGGAAGGCTATATTCTGTCCAGCTTTTCGAAATTATATTTATTTTCTGTATATTATTTGAGCAGGATCTTCCTTTCCTGAACCCATTTTGAGCATCAGATAACGTGGCCTCTGCTGTGCGTTACAAACGAGTGTTAAGTACTTTACCATATACACTCCTGGAAATGGAAAAAAGAACACAATGACACCGGTGTGTCAGACCCACCATACTTGCTCCGGACACTGCAAGAGGGCTGTACAAGCAATGATCACACGCACGGCACAGCGGACACACCAGGAACCGCGGTGTTGGCCGTCGAATGGCGCTAGCTGCGCAGCATTTGTGCACCGCCGCCGTCAGTGTCAGCCATTTTGCCGTGGCATACGGAGCTCCATCGCAGTCTTTAACACTGGTAGCATGCCGCGACAGCGTGGACGTGAACCGTATGTGCAGTTGACGGACTTTGAGCGAGGGCGTATAGTGGGCATGCGGGAGGCCGGGTGGACGTACCGCCGAACTGCTCAACACGTGGGGCGCGAGGTCTCCACTGTACATCGATGTTGTCGCCAGTGGTCGGCGGAAGGTGCACGTGCCCGTCGACCTAGGACCGGACCGCAGCGACGCACGGATGCACGCCAAGACCGTAGGATCCTACGCAGTGCCGTAGGGGACCGCACCGCCACTTCCCAGCAAATTAGGGACACTGTTGCTCCTGGGGTATCGGCGAGGACCATTCGCAACCGTCTCCATGAAGCTGGGCTACGGTCCCGCACACCGTTAGGCCGTCTTCCGCTCACGCCCCAACATCGTGCAGCCCGCCTCCAGTGGTGTCGCGACAGGCGTGAATGGAGGGACGAATGGAGACGTGTCGTCTTCAGCGATGAGAGTCGCTTCTGCCTTGGTGCCAATGATGGTCGTATGCGTGTTTGGCGCCGTGGAGGTGAGCGCCACAATCAGGACTGCATACGACCGAGGCACACAGGGCCAACACCCGGCATCACGGTGTGGGGAGCGATCTCCTACACTGGCCGTACACCACTGGTGATCGTCGAGGGGACACTGAATAGTGCACGGTACATCCAAACCATCATCGAACCAATCGTTCTACCATTCCTAGACCGGCAAGGGAACTTGCTGTTCCAACAGGACAATGCACGTCCGCATGTATCCCGTGCCACCCAACGTGCTCTAGAAGGTGTAAGTCAACTACCCTAGCCAGCAAGATCTCCGGATCTGTCCCCCATTGAGCATGTTTGGGACTGGATGAAACGTCGTCTCACGCGGTCTGCACGTCCAGCACGAACGCTGGTCCAACTGAGGCGCCAGGTGGAAATGGCATGGCAAGCCGTTCCACAGGACTACATCCAGCATCTCTACGATCGTCTCCATGGGAGAATAGCAGCCTGCATTGCTGCGAAAGGTGGATATACACTGTACTAGTGCCGACATTGTGCATGCTCTGTTGTCTGTGTCTATGTGCCTGTGGTTCTGTCAGTGTGATCATGTGATGTATCTGACCCCAGGAATGTGTCAATAAAGTTTCCCCTTCCTGGGACAATGAATTCACGGTGTTCTTATTTCAATTTCCAGGAGTGTATTTTATATCATGTTTTCAAGGTACCTATTTCTCTGAAATCATAAAACACTTTTTTTGCAGATACCAACCATTCGTTTGTTCCCTTGAGGGTTAATGGTGAAAAAAACGTGCAGTTTGCCATGCTTTGTCACTTTGGTTCACTCTCAATTGTTGGTAGTATTCCCGTTGTGCAGGAAGCCGTCTCATGTTGGAGCTTTCGTGCTGCCGTGCCAGCGTTTTTGCACTCGATATTTCGTAAGTTCTCTCTTGCGTTTAGGCATTGAAAAGAGAAATTTTCTAACTCACAAAATATCATTTTAATAAATCTCGCTTAAACATTCGCTTTGAGATTTCATTCATTAGTAAAGTAATGGAACAGAACTCCACTTTGTAAACTCTCAAGAAACCGAAACTTCTCGCACTGGGAATTTATGGTCACCGAGATCTTTATAAAATATCACGATTGCGATCGAAGAACATTTGATAATACTGCTGAAATGTACAGAACATTATAAAACTGACCCAGAGTTTCCAGAATTTTTGAGAACATCCATTAACAATGTCAAAATCTATAGAACCTTGGATAACTTACCTGTAATATCCAACATGCAGAATCATTCGAAAGCTCTGTTGAAATTCACAGAAAATCTGTAAACGGTATCGGATTACTTCAGTTCGTTTCCACCTTTTTAATCTTGTCAGATTGAGACACAGCTGCGTCACACACGGCTTGCCACCCGTAACTTACACAACGTCCAAACCATCCAACTCAAACTCCCTTACTCATAATGTGACATGCAAGGCAACAACACAGCCAGAGGTGAGGAGATGTGGATGATTGTGGAGATAAACCACTGGATACGGACGTACGTGTTTACTTTGATTTACATGTAGATTAATTTTGTTGTTTTTCAAATGTGATTCTGTCCCACACACTTTTCCTACCGTATGCTGCTGTTTGGGTACCTGTTATTTCAGTGTTCGAACTAATCTGTATTATATACTCCTGTTTTTAAATATCTTCATATCCTGCACATTTTTTCGCCCACGTCATTCTACTTCAGTGTGTCCCTTGTTTCTCCCATCGTTTTCAGTCCTCTCTAGTAATTGTAGGCAATGTTCAAACAGCATGTTGGTTTACGTGTGCCAACACGTAAAGAGTTGTTACCGAGTGCGAATTTACTTTGCTTGCAAAGGATGTTGGTGTGGCTGCAATTAACGGAATTACTCCGCCAACTCTGGCCAAGCAATACACCGAAGGAAGGAAATTATTGCGTCCATGTTTTGTTTACCTTCAGCGAAGCCAGAGAAGTAGCAGTAACAGAGCTGCTCCATGCTACAGAAGCCTGCTTCCGGTGATTCTATGTTTGATTGGACCGGCTGGCGTGTACGACTTTGTTCCCACTGTCAATAAAGGCAGCGTTTTCCCACGGTTCGGATTCGGCACTCCGTTTTGTTTGCTGCGCCAACTGTATGCCGGCGGCAGACGGAGCCGCAGCACTCCACAGCGTGGCCTTGTGGGTTGCCGTTCCACGCTGTACGCTTTGGTCGACGGTCGTGGTTTCTATCAAGGACGGTTTTTCTGACCACGGATGATTAAAAAATTGGAGTATCTTGCAAACAGGACGAAGACTTGATTTCCATTTGAACTCGTGTGGCTCAATGGCCTGGTGCAAGTGTTTCAACTGCGCGCCAATTCGGCGACTTCGTCCGCAACTCGTGGTCGTGCGGTAGCGTTCTCGCTTCCCGCGCTCGGGTTCCCGGGTTCGATTCCCGACGGGGTCAGAGATTTTCTCTGCCTCGTGATGACTGGGTGTTGTGTGATGTCCTTAGGTTAGTTAGGTTTAAGTAGTTCTAAGGTCTAGGGGACTGATAACCATAGATGTTAAGTCCCATAGTGCTCAGAGCCATTTTTTTCGGCGACTTGCGTGTCCCTAACCTTCCCCAGTTATCCAACTGCGGAAAGGGGACCTACAGTTTAACTTGGAATCCGAACCACATGTCGTTTCTGGCGTCTCCCCACATCGTTGAGAGATGAAGGCTCGGTTAAAACGAAAACTGAAGAATTCCATGATCCAACAGGAAATAAGATCCCGCGCCCTCTCGCTTTCCAGTCAAGCGCTTTACCGTGAGACCACCAGGCTCAACACTACCCATTTAGTTTTTGGTCCTTTGCTTGCTTCCCTGGTGGAGATTACGCTGCACCACACACAGCGCGAATACCGTGTTTTAGAATGCGGCAGCATAGAATAATTCGAATGAAACATTCCACACTGCAGGACAAGGTGATTTTACTGACACAGGTAGTTCATCGTTATAAGAATATACGATAACAAATTGAAACCACACGAAACACACCTATGATAATAGAGGATGTCCAAACAGCCGCGTCAAATCACAGTGGATCCCTTCTGGAGGCAACTCACTCGCATGTCCTGGTATGCAAGCAATCATAAAGGTGCAGAATGCCATCCCGAATGTTGCAACCTTTGTTGCAATTTGGCAATGGTTCTTGTTGGCTCTCGAGAACGAGTAATTCCAAAATCACCATGTCCCACACATGGTCAGTTAGCGACTGATCTGGTGATTTTGCTGAATCTCGTTGACTGGAGTAGAATTATCTTCAGTGATCGATCCAGCTTCGAACTGAGCCCCGAAGACCAGGGAAAACGTGTCTAGATATGCACCGACAGCAGTGGGAACCAACCTGACTCCCCCGCCATACGGCTCAATAATCAGGAGTGATGGTCTTTAATTGTGACCAGAGTCTACATCTGCCCCTGGAAATGTCTTACAATTTAAAATCTAGTTCCGAAATCTCTCTCGCACCATTCTATAATCAAGCGGAAACCTTCCGATGTGACCAGGTCTCTTCCATGTATACAGACTTCTTTCATGACTGTTAAACCAAGTGTTAGTGATGGTTAAATTATGCTCTGTGCAAAATTCTACCAAGCCGCTATCACTTTCATTCCTTTCCAACAGTGCGTATTCGCCTACTATTTTTCCTTCTCTTCCTTTTCCTACTATCGAATTCAAGTTCCACGTCGCTATTAAATTTTCGTTTCCCTTAACTATCTGAGTTATTCCCTTTGTCACATATATTTTTTCATTCTCTTCATCATTTGCGGAGTCAGTTTCATATAAACTTGTACTACTGTAGTGGGTGTGGGCTTCGTTTCTATCTTGGGTACGATAATACGTTCACTAAGCTGTTCATGGTAGCTGACCAGCATTCCCATTCTCTTATTTATTATTAACCCCACTCGTGCATTACCCCTATGTGACAGTGTATCTGTAACCTTGTTTTCACCTGACCAGAACACTTTTCATCCCGCCACCGAACTTCAGTAACTCCCACTACATCGAACTTCAAATCTCTCCATTTCCCCTTTTAAATTTTCTAACCTACCTGCCCGAATAAGGGACCTAAGTTCCACGCTCCGATCCATACAAAGATAACGAGATTATGGTAAGAAAATATGTGAAATACATAATGTGCTGTTTCTTTATTTGTAACAAAACTTATTCTAACAAAGCTACTATATGATACTTTTAATGGATATCACAACAGCCATGTTATAGCTTATTACCACAATTTTTACGTTCTGTGTTAATCACTTGACACCCAATCTTCAGGAGCTTACACATATGCCTACAAAAACTAAATTTTAACGTTTACTACTATAATTCTTATAATTGTTCACTTTTTATGCTGTTATATACCTAATGGCAGTATTGAACCTTAAACTGTAGCCTTTTTTAAGAATGGAAAAAAAAACTTTGTGTTCTGATTTAGGGCAGGTCTTGTCACGGGGGAAGCCTCCTCAGAGAGGTCCACCGCATGAGAGCCTAGGGAAGTGATTCCAGTGGTGGTTTTCCGTTGCCTTCCACTAATGATGATGAAATGATAGTGAGAACAACAGGACAACACAACACCCAGTCCCTCATGGGAGAAAATCTCCGACCCAGCCGGGAATCGAACCCGGGCCCCTTGACGTGACAGACCGGCACGCTGACCACTTTTTTTTTTTTTTTTTTTTGTTAAATCTCATTTTGTTCGCTTTTGTTCGTTGCGTCTGCTCGGGGCGGACGTCGTAAGACATCCGTTTAAGTTCGTGGTTGATCGATTAACTCATTTTTTTTATTTATTACAGAGGGCTGACCGAACACGCTGAGCTACCGTGCCGGCCCCCACTCAGCTATCGGGGCGGACGGACTAGCTGTCTTAAGATCACTTTCCAATCATGAACCATCTAGAGTGAATAAATAATAATTAAATAACAGCC
Source organism: Schistocerca cancellata (assembly GCF_023864275.1). Lineage (NCBI taxonomy): Eukaryota > Metazoa > Arthropoda > Insecta > Orthoptera > Acrididae > Schistocerca > Schistocerca cancellata. The sequence goes on from NC_064631.1 coordinate 134,566,838, forward strand.
GGCCGTTGTGGCCGAGCGGTTCTAGGCGTTTCAGTCTGGAACCGTGCGACCGCCAAGGTCGCAGGTTCGAATCCTGCCTCGGGCATGGATGTGTGTCATGTCCTTAGGTTAGTTGGGTTTAATTAGTTCTAAGTTCTAAGGGACTGATGACCTCAGATGTTGAGTCCCATAGTGCTCAGAGCCATTTGCACCATTTTTTTAAAATAATAATTAAAAATATATCGTCACATAACAATGACGAATAGGGAACTTTTAACCCGTCGCTTCGAGACGACGCCGTACCTCGGCAAATAATCCTAGAAAATGTTACCAGCTAGATCACAATCAGTTTACCGATGTCTAATCTAAAGCTGTACTGACGAAGGCCACGTCCCTTCCCTGCACAGGCCAGATGCATCTTGAACGCTTAGGCTACGGAAGCCACTCGAAGAGTCTCGGTTACAAGAAATTACGCCCCTGGTGTGTCTGCCGCTGGCGCCACAATTAATGAGCACGAAATTATTCTCCAAATTATAGTCCTGATCAGGCAATTTACTACTATGAAATCCAGTTTCCTAAAAGACTGGATACTGGTACCAAGTCTTCAGTCCTTCGCATTTTCGATTCGGGCATTGACTCATATATGTTCAGAAAGTGGACGGGAATGAAGTCCAAACCAACAAAATCTCTTCCTACAACAAAAAGAAAATTTTAGAGGTGTTTATAGTTAGCGTAAAAGTGTAATGCAAAAACCACATGCCGTTGGTGAGACACGGCATCTCTGCAAATTCGCAATACCCCGCTATCGACAGATGGTGTTTCTGAAGACTCTTGTCAGTCGTCTTCATCATATTTTCAAATTAAAACACCTACTGCTTATAAAGCTTTAACTCTTAACGTACTGAAGCTTAACGTACGCTTTCGACATTTTTATTCGGAACTGTCCGTTCCAAGTACTAACAGTTATTCTAGGAACGTGCCGTAAAAGCGCTGTTTGTTAATCTTACTTGTTTACAGGCCCCAAACTGATACTTTTGACACCTCCACTAAATCCATCGCGAGGAACTTTGTCACCCAGAAGACGCTGTCACTCTTCCTGAGACCGTCTGTCGCGCAGCGCGTTTGGATCTTGTAAACTTTCCGTTAAGAATAGCTTTACGTGCTTCTGATGTTGTTTATGTTTTTTTTTCCATTGTAAATTCAGGGATTAAAATATGCCCTGTCCAGTTTCCGCGCGAAAAGGGGCAAAGGTTGTCTTGACTGAGGCATGACAAAACTTTTACATTACATTACACTGAAACGCACGGTTGAAAGTTATCAAATAAATAAGATTATAGTCCAAGTTGCCTAAATGAATAAAAGTGCAGACTGAACTGCTCTGATTCTAAGCTCTGAACTGTTATAACAAGTAAACTGTCGTAAAGTGAAAGCAGAGTTGCACTGGATTAGTAATCAATTGTCGCAATGAAAAGGGAAGTGTCTAATACTGTAAAAGTTAGCAATCTGACTGCAAGAATTTTGAACAGTACACACTTCCTCAATAATTAATTTGGACATGAAACCTAGAGTAACTGGCTTTGCAAAATTAATGAGTTGGTCCTAACTGAATAAATAGAAAACATAATAATTTCTCCTTACCTCTATCGTGCGCAAATCTGGATAAAGCGATGCTGTACTGCTCTGTCTTGCGCGCCGCTATGCTAAAGCTGCAAATTACTGCACCTCTGTTAATTGCAAATCGAACTGTTTATCGAACATACTTGATTGGATGATCCATTAAAAAGAACTGTAAGAGAAAAGTTGGGAAGAAAATGAAATATGCGCTTGTATGACAACACTAAGTTTCTTGTATAATGTGAAAAAGTGCTCAAGGCAGATTTTACATTTAATGAACTTCTTAACATCCAAACAACACACTTTCTATTTCTCAAATCTAGCAACTCTCAGTACAATAATAAAATTAGTCCGATGGCGCAGCAATAGTGAAAAAAGTAACATCATTCATTGATAAATTGAGACTTTAAATTTGAAATATATGCATCCTTATTGAAACACTGCTAAACATTGTCAGCCTAACTCTAACACAGCTGAACTTCGACTGCTCTCTACCAAAACTTAACTCTATCTGCCCCACTGCGCCATCTCGCAGTTCAGCGATACTAGCTGAACTTCTGCGATACAGCTTATAACATCGCTGCTCTCTCACAAACAATTCAGATACCGTAAGTATACATGACACCTATCACAGTGTGAGGAAAAGTAGTGATAGCCTATCAGTTCATGATGTTCAGTTAGCAACACTGTAAGGAATCAAAACAGAGTCATACTGCAAAAGATTCAGAGATACGAGTATACTTGCATCACAGACATTTAAAACGGACCTTGAAGAGAAAAATGGTTAAAATGGCTCTCAGCACTACGGGACTTAACATTTGAGGTCATCAGTCCCCTAGAACTTAGAACTACTTAAACCTAACTAACCTAAGGACATCACACACTTCCATGTCCGAGGCAGGATTCGAACCCGCGACCGTAGCAGTCGCGCGGTTCCGGACTGAAGCGCCTAGAACCGCCCGGCCACCGTGGCCGGCCAAAACGGACCTTGAAGAGAAAATTGGCAGGAAGTCTCCAATGCAAACAACTTGATCGATAAATGTAATACGTTTCTTCAGTACTGTTATGTTCTTCGATAAATCTCTCCGATTAAAAAACTGCAAGTAGACATGTAGTACTAATAAGCCATCAATTGGGATAACGGATTGGATTAAAATAACATGCAAGAAGAAACGGGGGTTGTCTCATAATATGACAGGAATTCAAAGCTCGGTAAGAGAATGTCATCAGGCAGGCTAAAACAATGCATTACACAAAAGAATTTGTAGCTCTCAGAATAAAATGAAATCTATGCCGTCAGTTGAGAAAGAGAGTAGGTGCTCAAAAGGCTTGTCTTGTATGAGAATGAAACTCTTAGTGATCCACCAGAGTTGTGGAAAATATGTAATAATCATTTCTTGTCAACGTCGGCACGTTGAATCGTAATTTTATTTGTATAAGTAAATATGTAGAGCTCTTGAAAGGTGGTGTTCTGAGATCGCTACATCAAATTCAGCAACAACAAATAAGCGAAGATGAAATTAAATAAATTATTACGTAATTTACGAGTGAACACTCCCAAGGGTGTGATGAAATTTCAAGTAGCGTTGTGAAGATCAGTGCGTTGCACATTAGTTGTGTACTCAGTCACCTGTGCAATGTGTCTTTCAGATCTTGTTAGTTTACTGACATTAAAATACTTGCAATGAAACCACTTTACAAAAATTTGTTGTAATTCCATCTTTTGTGATGTGATGGGACTGCGGCTGGTCAGATAAGTCATCTGTTTGTTTCTCGTATTGTAGGGGCCATTATAACCAACCGATTTCCGTAGAGTTCTAAGACTTTTCAGTCTATGTAGACCCTTCACGCCTCTATCGCGTTGTAGTGGTCCCTACAGTAACACAGACGACTAGATGACTTACGCAGCATTGTGTATAGGAGTCTGAAGAGGGCACGAATGAGGCACCGAAACTGGTAGCTGAATAAAATTATTAAATAAAATTACGGCTGTTGGTATCTATTTTCTTCAAATCTTCTAAAAAGTTTCTGAAAGAGAATATAAGCGATTATCTGTCATTTTCTTTGCTACCACTGTTTGCAAAGTTTTCCAGAAAATAATTAATACGAGAGCAGTCGAACGTCCCAGTTCACGTAACTTGCCGTTGGTCTCGCAGTTTGGTTTCAGCAGAGGGGTAGCCACAGAAAATACAACTTCTTTTGTGTGTGAGGCCCTATCAGGGCTACACGATAGGTTGAGGATAGCAGATATTTTCCTTGATTTAACAAAAGCATTTATTTTGGAGATCTCGCAATACTTCTGCATAAGTTGAAACATTATGGAATAAGGGAAAAAGCTCAACAATGGCTCACTTCCTATGCGGAAAGTAGGAAGCAGAGGTTTGTGCTCTAGTATCAACACACAGGGAATAGGTTCGAATGTGACTAGGGTCATGTGAATTGCAGGTGCCACAGGGGTTTCGTCTGGGTTCATTGTCCTTCTTGATGAATATCAATGATCTGTCACTAAACATGACAGATAAGTCAAAAAAATTCTGTTTAAAAATGACAAAAGGTTTCTCGTGAAATAAATGGAGTGTAATATAAATGATGTACGGTAATCAATAACATCAGCTCGTGGATTTCAGAGAACAGATTAATGCTTAACTGCAACAAAACGCATTGCATGTAGTTTTTGACACGCAACCTTATAAAAGCGAAATTTCATTGTCCCAATCTGATCAAACAGTGAGTGAATTCGACCATAAGAAATTCTTAGGATCGATGGCAGAAGGAAGAGTTTTCTGGAAGTATCCATTCCCGATACTATGGACAAACTTAATGCTGCTACTTCCGCTAGAAGAGTGACTTGCACTACCTCTGACACTAAATCGCCCAGCCTTGTTCCTTTTTTTCAGTTTCACCATTTCGTGACAGGGAACCAGCAACTTTATTACATTTCTTAAAACGTTTATTAACGACTGTGTCACCAGTCGCAGTATTTATACTAGGCGGATAGTTTAAAACCTTAAAGGTTCATTTTCAAGTCTGGCCTAGTGAGGCTGCGCTGACAGTGCCTGAACTTCATAATAAATATCAAAGTTGCGCTATACATGTTTGCAGAATGAATGTCACAATACACACGTTGCTCTTACTATGTCAAATCAGGAGAGGTAAGAGGCACGTATGGATTAAAGCATCATTATGCAAACATTTACAAAGCTTGTATTGGAATCTTGATATTTATCATTAAAATCAGGCACTGTCAGTGCAGCCTCAGTAGGCCAAGTTTGAAAATGAACCTGTAAGGTTCGAAACTAGTCGCCTTGTATAAAAACTGCAGCCGTTGACAGAATCGTTAATAACCACTTGTTTACTTTGCTCACTTTCACTGTGGATACAGGCCTTGGCGGCCTTCTGATTTCCGGGAAAGGGTTCTCTCTTCAATCACATTCACCGTTTGATAAAAATATAAACATGTCTTTATTACATAAATAACAAGTTCCAGCAATTGAGAAGAACAACTGATAATAACAAACCCGAAAGGATCCACTAAAATTAATTGACACAGTTCTGACAACAAGAAAACAATTTAAAGCCACATAACATTGTTCCTTAAAACTAACAAGAAACAAGAAAAAATAATCTTTTAATAACAGCACAACATGTCTCCAAAGGGGTTAAAACCAATAAACAGTATAACACTCATGAAATAATTGTCTTTATGAGGGCACTAACATCGAAAGTATTTACGTCCACAGTTTAAGTACTCAATCTTACTTCAGGAAATAAGTGTTCTTCCCAAAAACAAACAAGTAATTGATAGTGATTAAAATTCTTATGCGTATTATGCCACGTCATTGCTAAAACTAACAACAATAATAAACTAAAACCGACGTTTCGGCCGAATTGCAACGGCCTTCCTCAGGCCACGATTGGTTTTGCATGGGGATAGGTGCTTCTATTTATTACAGACTATCGATGTCTGACGTCACTGTTGTAAAACTTTTAATTGGCCCTCTAATATGATTGGCTAGTCATGACGTAAGGGAAGATGGAAGGAAAGAGGTTATTCGTGGATGTCCATGTCGTCAACGGTTGGTAGCTGTCCGCCAATCATGACTAGCCAATCATATTAGAGGGCCAATTAAAAGTTTTACGACAGTGACGTAGGGGACGAGGTACTGGCAGAAGTAAAGCTGTGAGGACGGGGCGTGAGTCGTGCCTGGGTAGCTTAGTTGGTGAGCACTTGCCCGCGAGAGTCAAAGGTCCAGAGTTCTAGTCTCGGTCCGGCACACAATTTTAATCTGCCAGGAAGTTTCATATCAGCGCACACTCCGCTGCAGAGTGAAATTCTCATTCAAGATCAAATCTCATTGCCACGGAGCCAAAAATGTACGCCATAATTGTTGACAATAAACTTGTCTACGGGATCCACACATTGAATGATGCAGGTTCTACGTACAAACTGAGAACCCCTTTCCACCGTTACACGCACCAGCTAGCATTTCCCCATGTGTATCTGCCTTTTGCGAAAACCAGGAAGCCGGTGGAACCGACCGAACGCTCCGCAAGGACCCGTGCTTGCTACCGGAGTCGAGCTTTAATAACAAATATGGCAGGCGCACCTAAGACACAGAAAATCTTATTACTTAAGATACAAATACCAGATCTACACATGTCCCCCATAAAGCGGAGAAAGACGACATTGAACTACAGACTGGGTACAGTTGTGTTCAATAAGTCTTCGTGCTTAATATTTTCATCGAAGACTGTCAAAGTCGTAATTATCGCCCTAAATACAAGGGCGCTTCCAATTCAGTCAGCTCAGTACCAAGTGCCAACTAACAAATATAAGGCAACAAGACCCTTTAAAGTATTTTAGTATTAGGCGACACAAGTACGAATAAATAAACAGGGTATTCTCTTGTAATAAAAACATTAAGTCTACTTCATTAAATTGAATACTACACAAACTATTCAGAAAAATTTTGAAAGCTGGAGAAGTGAAAAAATTCACTAGCTTAGAGTTTGCGTGTCTCCCTCCAGCAAGCAGGCAGGTGGATAATACGCCACGGACATCAATCGGTACAACCGCACAGTGACGTAAGACACACCTCAGATTTAGCGATCACTAAAACATACTAAAATACACCCGAATTCCCTATGCAAGCAAAGTGCTCCAAGGATTAAATTAAAGCCGCTCGTACGCAGTCTTAAGAACAACAGCACATCATGCATATAAATATTACAATTTTGGTTCTAATCGTAATCGAGGGGCTGTCTTCTTCTCACATCACCAAGAAGTGAAAGATCAGGACAAGACGCTCACAAAGCATTGCTTGAGAGTGCAAGGACATGAAATACCTCAGCTTCCAAAATACTAATCTCCACTCCTTTCAAAGTCGGCCCGAGAAACCAAGAGGATAGGCCGAAGGAACTAAAATCTTGCATCTAAGGTGACGTGTGACAAATCCACGGTGATGACGACAGCAATGCCAGGCTGTCAGGTCCAGAAAACACCGGGCAACCGCCGAGCTGGGCGCCGCTGCACAGGCCTTCACCAAGTCTTTAGCCAGACCCGGCTCCATTCCACCGACCCAACGTATACTGTGTTTAAAATTAGTTGAGACTTTTGACGTTTGGCTCACCAGAGGGGGATGTGACGACGTTGCCCAGGTAACACCAACGGCAAGCCGACTTTCCCTACCACGCCACCAGCGGTTCCGCTGGTAAAGCGCCCCTGTTGCCACAACAAAGTACCACGTGGTGTCACGCGTTAGATGCGTCAACGTTTGTCAACTCTCGTTCTTAAGTCGTATTTTGTGGCATTGAAATGTTGTGTAGTCGTCAGTTATTGTGAAGATGTATCCTGTGGTTGCGTTGCATTAATACCAACAGCGCAGTACACCTGATTAAGAGATCTGCAATAAAAGTGTCGTCCAGGATCACCCTTGGCCTGATAGGAAGGTAACGCTGTGCTGCTAAGCGTTCCTCGGAATTTGACAATAATAATGGACAAAACACCGTACCACTCTGTTATGAAGCATAAATCTGCAACAATGTAATGGAGAAAAGCGGATGTTTTGCTTTGGGTACAAAGATATGGTCCATGAGATGAAGTTGAATCTAGCATGTATAAAACGAAATTAATGGGACCTGCAGTGTTGTATAAGCCGTAACTTCATGCCAACAAGTCGACGAACTGGCTGTAAAGGGCATAGTTTAATCTGGTTCCCTCTGTATCATGCTCATTTAAATCCGACAGAGTACATGGACCTAGGTGAAAAGTAATGTGGCAACAAGCAACATGAAGTTTACGCTCAGTGAGATTGAAATCTTGACAAAAGAACCCACCGCAAATATTACACGAGAGGACTAGTCTTGAGCCGTCACCCACACTGAAAAAGTTATTTGAGGTGACATTGATTCATGAAGGGCAGTGACGAATTTTAAGGACAGAGCGTTGTCAGCCAATCAGGTTGCTGGAGCCAGATTTCGAGTTCCGTAGGCAGCTTGTGTCCAGAAAAAGCGCTCTTCATTTCCTCTTGGTTTGCATCGGACGCTGTTCACCTCGTTCTACCTGCTGACTATTAGTAAAGTTCCGAGTTTTATCTTATGAACTACTTGAGATGGGCATTACTGAGCTCCAGCGCCTAGGATTATTGATGAGGACGTTGCTTGTTTGCGTTGCATTTGCGTAATTCCAAGTAACAGAAGGACATCTTTCTGCGACTGTGTATTCATGTGGCCAAGATAAGCTCGTTGTTCACATCGTGTCTTAGAATATCCGAGGTTCAACATCTTTTTTCAAGTTACTTTCCCACTTTCTAAATAGATCGGACCTTAAAGCATATGGAGTTATTTCTCTGATTTTTGTGAATGTGTGGTACTGTACACTTACATGGTCCATGGCAGGAAATTGTATCTGCTATTCAAAGTTTCCTATGTGTTTTCTGAGTAATAACTGAAGTTATTATAAAATTTATCGCGAATTATTTTCCTTTTGGAGTTACTTTTAATTCTAAGAATTTTTATGCCCATTACCGCATGTGCGCTCTTATCCTTTGTTCATACTAGTGGCAAGAGGCAGTACATCGAATTTAAAATCAGCTGTATTCAGCAGACATAGTACACTCCTCAAAAAAAAGTTTTGCATCATCCTGGTTCCTAGAACTGCTGAAGTTAGACATTGACAGTGGACATTGTATCGCAGACACAGTTCCTTTGACTGTTCAGAGATGTCACTTAATCCACCCAAAGATATAAACAACCATACAACCATGCATGTGCAGCGCAGATTCGACGGAGGGGGTACGACAGCAGATCAGTTCCAGTCATTCCCCCAGGAAGGACGTACACGGCTCGTGTTGTCTGTAGTTCAGCCGTGCCTAGACGGTCAATTCTGTGGTTCGATCGCGTCCGCATTGTTACTTTGTGCTAGGAAGGGCTCTCAATAAGGGAAGTGTCCAGGCGTCTCGGAGTGAACCAAAGCAATTTTGTTCGGACGTGGAGGAGATGCAGAGAGGCGGAAACTGTAGATGACACACCTCGCTCAGGCCTCTCAATGGTTACAACAGCAGTGGATGACCGCTACCTACGGATTATGGCTGACAGCAACGCCACCATGTTCAATAATGCTGCCAGCCGGAGTGGCCGTGCGGTTCTAGGCGCTACAGTCTGAAGCCGAGCGACCGCTACGGTCGCAGGTTCGAATCCTGCCTCGGGATGGATGTGTGTGATGTTCTTCGGTTAGTTAGGTTTAAGTAGTTCTAAGTTCTAGGGGACTGATGACCTCAGAAGTTAAGTCCCATAGTGCTCAGAGCCATTTGAACCATTTTTTTGAATAATGCTTTACGTGCAGCCACAGGACGTCGTGTTACGACTCAAACTGTGCGCAATAGGCTGCATGATGTGCAACGTCACTCCCGACATACATGGCGAGGTCCATCTTTGCGACCACGACACCATGCAGCGCGGTACAGATGGGCCCAACAACATGCCGAATGGACCGCTCTGGATTGGCATCACGTTGTCTTCATCGATGCATGTCGCATATGCCTTCAACCAGACAATCGTCGGAGACGTGTTTGGGAGTAACCCGGTCAGGCTGAACTTCTTAGACACACTGTCCAGCGAGCGCAGCAAGGTTGAGCTTCCCTGCTGTTTTTGGCTCTGAGCACTATGGGACTTAACAGCTGAGGTCATCAGTCCCCTAGAACTTAGAACTACTTAAACCTAAGGACATCACACACATACATGCCCGAGGCAGGATTCGAACCTGCGACCGTAGCAGTCGCGCGGTTCCAGACTGAAGCGCCTAGAACCGCTCGTCCACCGCGGCCGGCTACCTGCTGTTTTTGGGGTGGCATTATGTAGGGCCGACGTACGCCGCTGGTAGCCATGGAAGGCACCGTAATCGTTGTACGATACGTAAATGCCATCCTTCGACCGATAGTACAACCATATCGGCAGCATATTGGCAAGGCATTCGTTTTCATGGACGAGAATTCGCTCCCCCATCGTGCACTTCGGGATAACAACATCGCTCGACTAGAGTGACCAGCACGTTCTACAGACATGAACCGTATCGAACATGCCTGGGATAGATTGAAAGGGTGGTTATGGACGACGTGACCCACCAATCACTCTGAGGGATCTGCGCCGAATCGCCGTTGAGGAGTGGGACAATCTGGCCGAACAGTGCCTTGATGAACTTGTGGATAGTATGCCACGATGAATACAGGCAAGCATCCAGGCAACAGGACGTCCTACTGGTTATTAGAAGTACCGGTGTGTACAGCAATCTGGACCCCCACCTCTGAAGGTCTAGCTGTAGGGTGATACACTCCTGGAAATTGAAATAAGAACACCGTGAATTCATTGTCCCAGGAAGGGGAAACTTTATTGACACATTCCTGGGGTCAGATACATCACATGATCACACTGACAGAACCACAGGCACATAGACACAGGCAACAGAGCATGCACAATGTCGGCACTAGTACAGTGTATATCCACCTTTCGCAGCAATGCAGGCTGCTATTCTCCCATGGAGACGATCGTAGAGATGCTGGATGTAGTCCTGTGAAACGGCTTGCCATGCCATTTCCACCTGGCGCCTCAGTTGGACCAGCGTTCGTGCTGGACGTGCAGACCGCGTGAGACGACGCTTCATCCAGTCCCAAACATGCTCAATGGGGGACAGATCCGGAGATCTTGCTGGCCAGGGTAGTTGACTTACACCTTCTAGAGCACGTTGGGTGGCACGGGCTACAAGCGGACGTGCATTGTCCTGTTGGAACAGCAAGTTCCCTTGCCGGTCTAGGAATGGTAGAACGATGGGTTCGATGACGGTTTGGATGTACCGTGCACTATTCAGTGTCCCCTCGACGATCACCAGTGGTGTACGGCCAGTGTAGGAGATCGCTCCCCACACCATGATGCCGGGTGTTGGCCCTGTGTGCCTCGGTCGTATGCAGTCCTGATTGTGGCGCTCACCTGCACGGCGCCAAACACGCATACGACCATCATTGGCACCAAGGCAGAAGCGACTCTCATCGCTGAAGACGACACGTCTCCATTCGTCCCTCCATTCACGCCTGTCGCGACACCACTGGAGGCGGGCTGCACGATGTTGGGGCGTGAGCAGAAGACGGCCTAACGGTGTGCGGGACCGTAGCCCAGCTTCATGGAGACGGTTGCGAATGGTCTTCGCCGATACCCCAGGAGCAACAGTGTCCCTAATTTGCTGGGAAGTGGCGGTGCGGTCCCCTACGGCACTGCGTAGGATCCTACGGTCTTGGCGTGCATCCGTGCGTCGCTGCGGTCCGGTCCCAGGTCGACGGGCACGTGCACCTTCCGCCGACCACTGGCGACAACATCGATGTACTGTGGAGACCTCACGCCCCACGTGTTGAGCAATTCGGCGGTACGTCCACCCGGCCTCCCGCATGCCCACTATACGCCCTCGCTCAAAGTCCGTCAACTGCACATACGGTTCACGTCCACGCTGTCGCGGCATGCTACCAGTGTTAAAGACTGCGATGGAGCTCCGTATGCCACGGCAAACTGGCTGACACTGACGGCGGCGGTGCACAAATGCTGCGCAGCTAGCGCCATTCGACGGCCAACACCGCGGTTCCTGGTGTGTCCGCTGTGCCGTGCGTGTGATCATTGCTTGTACAGCCCTCTCGCAGTGTCCGGAGCAAGTATGGTGGGTCTGACACACCGGTGTCAATGTGTTCTTTTTTCCATTTCCAGGAGTGTATAATATGCAATGTGTGGGTTTCATGAGCAATAAAAAGGGCGGAAATGATGTTTATGTTGATCTCTATTGCTATTTTCTACACCGGTTGCGAAACTCTCTGAACCGAGGTGATGCTAAACTACTTTTGATGTGTGTATTTTCTTCTTTTATGCGCAATTTTCAGCCAAACAACAAAGTGTGAGTAGCAGAGAACTGCAAGATACCTGCTGCAGCAATGAATACATTGAGTCTTTGCATTTTAGTGAACCACTTTCCTGTCATTAGGTATTAGGACACAAAGTGCACTTACGTCTGCGTAGTAGGAGAAGCCTTGGCAGGGCGTAGTCATGGGGCAGAACCGAACTACCGGTTTAGTTTGGCTGATAAGTGACGCACTCTAGAGTCACTTTCAGGAACTGTTATCCAAGCGACAAGGAAAGCGAGATGCCATTGTAGAAGCGTTTGTCTTTTGATTGTTGTGCCAGTAACGTGTTTGTGCTTGTTTTCCACGTACATATTGCAACATTAGTAACTTTCTGTCTGCAGTGTAAGCGAAGATCCTTTTTTTACTTACTTTTTTATTTAAAATCTCAAAAGGTGCGTTTAGAGGACGCTTATTTTTCAGAGGACTAAACCTAACCTGAGAGGCCGGGGCGGAACGGACCTAGGTTCCATTCTGCTCCATGTAGCATACCATTCTTTCCTAGTGTTTACTTTTTAGTATTCATATTTATTGTAACATTTAGAAAACAGATTACTATATTTTCAGGTTTTTCACAGTGTTGCTGTTGACAACGCAAAACTTATCTTCGAAGTTGATCTGCAGGAAACATGGAAGGGGCAGCGGCAGCTACTGTGAAAAAGGAAATGGGTTTAGGAAAGCGAGTTCATTGTTCCTAATACAACTTCAGAGAGCAGTTCAAAGTAGACTTCAAAATTAGACTTTTCGAATTGACAAGTCAAGGGGAAAATTTTGTCGTGTTTTCTGGAAAGAGCAAGAGCCAGAACTTGTCGGTTATTTAAAAGACATACTTGGCAGATTGTTTGGATTGGCAATGAAGGAGTTGAGAGCGTTAGCTTTTCAACTTACAGAGAATACTGGATGACTCAGTTTCTTTCGAGTCATCTCACATTCTGCCATCACATTCTGCCACTTGTAAACTTACATGCTTACAGTTCTTTTGTGAATTTTAGAAAATACAATTAGATTTTAAAGTTAAAATCGTAATAAAATGTAAGTTAGTAATAGCCCTTACCCTATGTTAAAGTTACGAATCTGGTTCCGTTATGCCTCAGACTTGGGCATAACCTACCAACTGTCAACCTTTTTTTTTCATTTATTTGTATTGTTTACCTGTTTGAAGTATATATTAAAAGTCACACAGAATTTTTTTAGCTTTACCTTTGCCATTTTAATCGAACTGCGATTATTCTAATGCTGGCGTAGTCGTCCTGCACCGGGTTCCCCTACGCGTCTTTCTTATAAGGAGAGATACATTTACACGGATAGATTGTACTAGAACGGTTTAAGATCTTGGCTGAAATTTATCTTCCTTTAAAAGTACCTTGATATATTACCCTGCACAAGGTATGTTTGCTTAGTACCTCATATTTCATTCACTGTTGTCAGAACGCGTTGTTGTTCATTCATGAGTCAAGTTTCATGCAAAGGGAAATATTTTCAGAGCGTTAATACCGGAGTTAAAACTTGCTATGCATTCAGGTTAGATTATAGCAATAGATAAATACGCAGAGAACGATGTTATGAAATTAAGAATATTAAATGCGGCGGTACAGCGTAGACAACATTCAGGACTCTTTGTTGCTGGACTAGAGCCAGTAAACCACCATATTTTGTCTAATTTCTGTTGTAGGTGTTCACTAGGAAAACTAGCTGATGGAACTGGTTGATAATACACGTCTTTGTCTGCTACCGTTCTCCTTACAGTCTTTCTTCTGCTCAAGCCCATTCTGTAATAAACGTGACTCACAGATAGGAATGTTTTTCCCGTACTTACAATTGCTCTGCTAATCAGAAGCAGAGTTCAACAAAATTCTTGTGAATGTGTGACCACGGCATGATGTGATAAAATCCACAATGTTTCCGCTGCTGTTGCAGGCAACCTTCAACGGGAGACTACCACATTAGCCGAAAAGGAGTATAGCATTAATGGCTACTTGGCCAAGTAAAAACTATAATGTTGCGCATTATGGTTTCAATTCCAATATTGCGTAAGATATTGCATCGTGATTACGAGCTAAGATGTGGCTGCTCACTTGGATACAGTATCTCCACGTCTCATTGGTTGATTGTAACATGGTCTTTGTGATGTGTTGGCAGAAGAGCCAACACCGTATAGCTAGAGGAAGCCGAAATGCACGCGTTAAAGCTCACTCAGGCTGACGTGAGGTCTGGAAAATGACAAGGAATTATAGTAGCCAAAAATAGTACATAGCTTCTGGAATACTTAACTTTAATCCATAATTGTTGTACATCGCTCTTGATGATACATAAGTGCAATCTCAATATACACTGGTAATGGCGCCTTGCTAGGTCGTAGCAAATGACGTAGCTGAAGGCTATGCTAACTATCGTCTCGGCAAATGAGAGCGTATTTGTCAGTGTAGCTTCGCTAACAAAGTCGGCTGTACAACTGGGGCGAGTACTAGGACGTCTCTCTAGACCTGCCGTGTGGCGGCGCTCGGTCTGCAATCACTGACAGTGGCGACACTAGGGTCCGTCGTATACTAGCGGACCGCGGCCGATTTAAACGCTACCACCTAGCAAGTGTGGTGTCTGGCGGTGACACCACACTTTGAATGGCAGAAACTCAGGGACAGAGACTCCAATGCAGCTTGACAAATCACGTCGCGCCCGCTGTGAAGAGATGTCCTAAAGTTAAAGTGAGTTTAATTCTCAGGATGTTTCTTACTGATTCATTGACATCAAATATTGATTGTATTGCTATCGGTGGTGACCTTAAGCGAGAGCGGTCGTAATTCAAACCTTACTGCTCGTGGCCTGAGCAAAAATGTGTTTACTGCTCAGGATATTTATTTTAATACTTTATGATTCAACTTTAAATTTATTTTTTTTATGATTGGGGCTTGAATTCAGACAATAAAATCGAATAAAGCGGTCATTCACGTGAGGAAATTACACTGTAAATTCATTTAGAAATGTGTAGCAGGAGGTACTGGAGATTGTATCAGTATTTTTGGAAAATGTTGCTACAAGCATCGCAACGGTGGAACGAATTCCTTAAATATTTGAGCACTCATTATTGGAAGGTAGGTCTGCACATTCCTGTAACAGCTGGAATTACTCTACATTAATTATTTTTTGGTTTTGCGACTTTTTCCATCTGTGTATTTAGGATCAGGAATCCAAGTGAGGGAAGATAGCATGCTTGTTTTTTTATGAAACTGGCTGTAAAAATCAGTTCACCTGGAACAAGTAGCTGTAATTGGTTATCAGATATTAATAATGAAATTAACTTATTTTGGCGTAACTGAATCATTCGTTATCATTGAGGTAGCTTCTTCTTTAAGAGTAGAAAGTATGGAACTAGAAATAACTTTCTGTCTTCCAGATACACCTTACTTCACATAAATTAAAATAATATTAGTAAAATATACACTCCTGGAAATGGAAAAAAAGAACACATTGACACCGGTGTGTCAGACCCACCATACTTGCTCCGGGCACTGCGAGAGGGCTGTACAAGGAATGATCACACGCACGGCACAGCGGACACACCAGGAACCGCGGTGTTGGCCGTCGAATGGCGCTAGCTGCGCAGCATTTGTGCACCGCCGCCGTCAGTGTCAGCCAGTTTGCCGTGGCATACGGAGCTCCATCGCAGTCTTTAACACTGGTAGCATGCCGCGACAGCGTGGACGTGAACCGTATGTGCAGTTGACGGACTTTGAGCGAGGGCGTATAGTGGGCATGCGGGAGGCCAGGTGGACGTACCGCCGAATTGCTCAACACGTGGGGCGTGAGGTCTCCACAGTACATCGATGTTGTCGCCAGTGGTCGGCGGAAGGTGCACGTGCCCGTCGACCTGGGACCGGACCGCAGCGACGCACGGATGCACGCCAAGACCGTAGGATCCTACGCAGTGCCGTAGGGGACCGCACCGCCACTTCCCAGCAAATTAGGGACACTGTTGCTCCTGGGGTATCGGCGAGGACCATTCGCAACCGTCTCCATGAAGCTGGGCTACGGTCCCACACACCGTTAGGCCGTCTTCCGCTCACGCCCCAACATCGTGCAGCCCGCCTCCAGTGGTGTCGCGACTGGCGTGAATGGAGGGACGAATGGAGACGTGTCGTCTTCAGCGATGAGAGTCGCTTCTGCCTTGGGTGCCAATGATGGTCGTATGCGTGTTTGGCGCCGTGCAGGTGAGCGCCACAATCAGGACTGCATACGACCGAGGCACACAGGGCCAACACCCGGCATCATGGTGTGGGGAGCGATCTCCTACACTGGCCGTACACCACTGGTGATCGTCGAGGGGACACTGAATAGTGCACGGTACATCCAAACCGTCATCGAACCCATCGTTCTACCATTCCTAGACCGGCAAGGGAACTTGCTGTTCCAACAGGACAATGCACGTCCGCATGTATCCCGTGCCACCCAACGTGCTCTAGAAGGTGTAAGTCAACTACTCTGGCCAGCAAGATCTCCGGATCTGTCCCCCATTGAGCATGTTTGGGACTGGATGAAGCGTCGTCTCACGCGGTCTGCACGTCCAGCACGAACGCTGGTCCAACTGAGGCGCCAGGTGGAAATGGCATGGCAAGCCATTCCACAGGACTACATCCAGCATCTCTACGATCGTCTCCATGGGAGAATAGCAGCCTGCATTGCTGCGAAAGGTGGATATACACAATACTAGTGCCGACATTGTGCATGCTCTGTTGCCTGTGTCTATGTGCCTGTGGTTCTGTCAGTGTGATCATGTGATGTATCTGACCCCAGGAATGTGTCAATAAAGTTTCCCCTTCCTGGGACAATGAATTCACGGTGTTCTTATTTCAATTTCCAGGAGTGTATTATATAGAAACTAAAGAGGATCTATGTGGATGCAGTTTATTCAATGAAAGAGATCTGCTGTTGAAAGAAGGATGAATCATCGGTCCATGTTACTGCTATGTCATCATATAGACCACTCGTCACAATCATAATTTTTTAGAATGTCATTATTATTTACTCAATTTGTCCAGTAGTCTTCTAATACACTATATGTGTGTTTAACCTCTTATGTATCTGTGAAATTCTAAAGAGGACAGTCGGTAAATAAACTACGAAAGAAGCAGCAATTACACACTACTAAACTACGGCTGAAACGAGCCGCCTACATGGCAGTCAACAAGGGTGGGCTGAAAAGTAATGCCTCCAAAAATTTTATGTAAAACCTCTATAGGCTTGCTAAAAATAAAACAAACTTTATAAAAATTCTATATCTTTAGTCTTCATATCTACATATTTATTTCTCAACATAGTCACGTTGGCTACGAACACATTGCAAACTTCCAACTTTCAATTGTAATCGTGACTTTAATAAAAATGGCAAAGGTAATGTCAATCAGAGCACTGTGAGGAGTTGTCATGTAAACAGGAATAGCAGTATTCATTCTTCACAAGACAAAAAGAAAGATAAAGAAACGGCACACAAACATTTTTTTTTATTGGACAAACGCTTTCAATGATATGCGGTCTATGGTGACAAAGTGACCAGGTGGAGATCAATACACGACACTAACCACAACTAATCGCTTTACCTGACTACATACATGCGAATCCGTGGTATGGCCCAAATACTGCGGTACTATCAAGCATCTATACTCTACTATTCCACAAAGAAAAATATAGTTCCAAAGAACAGGGTTCTGAGAAGCATATATTGGAGCCCTATACCGTAGCAGCGAATAATTTAACCTCCTGCTGGTCAGGGCACCACACCACGATGCGTTCGGTAACTAGAGTCATGGACGGCTGCAATCTGTTGTTAATGGCGCGCGGTCGAAAAAATGCAAGTACGCGGTCTTATGTTCGGCTAATTCGGAACGCAGGTACTTTCATATGAGCCTCTGAAACCACGGTGGATTCCAGTGTGCAGGTGGACCCGTTTGCTGGTCTGCCAAACCAATTTGACTCCGTGACATGACTATGCGTGACGGAATATGTAAAATGTTTAGACAGCCGACTCAAAACAAATAAGTACGAGGTGCATTCAAGTTCTAAAGCCTCCGATTTTTTTTCTAATTAACTACTCACCCGAAATCGATGAAACTGGCGTTACTTCTCGACGTAATCGCCCTGCAGACGTACACATTTTTCACAACGCTGACGCCATGATTCCATGGCAGCGGCGAAGGCTTCTTTAGGAGTCTGTTTTGACCACTGGAAAATCGCTGAGGCAATAGCAGCACGGCTGGTGAATGTGCGGCCACGGAGAGTGTCTTTCATTGTTGGAAAAAGCCAAAAGTCACTAGGAGCCAGGTCAGGTGAGCAGGGAGCATGAGGAATCACTTCAAAGTTGTTATCACGAAGAAACTGTTGCGTAACGTTAGCTCGATGTGCGGGTGCGTTGTCTTGGTGAAACAGCACACGCGCAGCCGTTCCCGGACGTTTTTGTCGCAGTGCAGGAACGAATTTGTTCTTCAAAACATTTTCGTAGGATGCACCTGTTACCGTAGTGCCCTTTGGAACGCAATGGGTAAGGATTACGCCCTCGCTGTCCCAGAACATGGACACCATCATTTTTTCAGCACTGGCGGTTACCCGAAATTTTTTTGGTGGCGGTGAATCTGTGTGCTTCCATTGAGCTGACTGGCGCTTTGTTTCTGGATTGAAAAATAATATCCACGTCTCATCCATTGTCACAACCGACGAAAAGAAAGTCCCATTCATGCTGTCGTTCCGCGTCAACATTGCTTGGCAACAAGCCACACGGGCAGCCGTGTGGTCGTCCGTCAGCATTCGTGGCACCCACCTGGATGACACTTTTCGCATTTTCAGGTCGTCATGCAGGATTGTGTGCACAGAACCCACAGAAATGCCAACTCTGGAGGCGATCTGTTCAACAGTCATTCGGCGATCCCCCAAAACAATTCTTTCCACTTTCCCGATCATGTCGTCAGACCGGCTTGTGCGAGCCCGTGGTTGTTTCGGTTTGTTGTCACACGATGTTCTGCCTTCATTAAACTGTCGCACCCACGAACGCACTTTCGACACATCCATAACTCCATCACCACATGTCTCCTTCAACTGTCGATGAATTTCAATTGGTTTCACACCACGCAAATTCAGAAAACGAATGATTTCACGCTGTTCAAGTAAGGAAAACGTCGCCATTTTAAGTATGTAAAACAGTTCTCATTCTCGCCGCTGGCGGTAAAATTCCATCTGCCATACGGTGCTGTCATGTCTGGGACGTATTGACAATGAACGCAGCCTCATTTTAAAACAATGCGCATGTTTCTATCTCTTTCCAGTCCGGAGAAAAAAAATAGGAGGCCTTAGAACTTGAATGCACCTCGTACAACCACACATCATTCGTTGTGTGCGTGATGCTAGAATCAGTACCTCTGACGGTTCAGATGATGATTGGCACAGGATCTAAGTGGCACACGAGTCAAGGACACAAGTCTCAACATTTAGGTAAAGACCTGCACTTCTTTGCTAGCGAAGCACCAGTGCAAGAGTGTCCTCCTTCTCTCAGCTATCCTCGCCAGCTCGGTAGCATAGCACATTTACATCTTAGACTACTCCTACTTTAGCTACGGTCGCAGGTTCGAATCCTGCCTCGGGCATAGATGTTTGTGAAGTCCTTAGGTTAGTTAGGTTTAAGTAGTTCTAAGTTCTAGGGGACCGATAATCTCAGATGTTAAGTCACATAGTGCTGAGAGCCATTTTTGAAGCAGTCTGGATGTCTGGGCGCCACTGACCTGTCCCACAGAAATTTGCAGAAACACACAGTCGTCTCATCGGCTTCCTGCCTAACAAGGGCCCATCTTCTGCTTTATTTCCGGTCATCAATGCTCTGTCCATAGCAGTGGCGGCTCCTCGGCGCTAGTCAGCCTATCTGGACGCGGCCGCCGACTGACTGGCGCCATCCAACGTGTCTGCACAATGAGACCGAGGGTCTGGACAGTCTTCAAACGTTTTCTCCCAGTTTCCACCGAAAAAACGCTCCCCTAGCCCTCAGCCGCCGTATGCTTTTACTGCAGTCATTTCAATCGGCACCGTCTTCCTTTGAATGCAGGTAAAGCTTACCGCTATTCCTTCACTAGGACCCACAAGCAAGAGCGTTAACTACTGCCAACAATTTCATATATGAAAGAAGTTAGATCGTATCCAGGTATAGGAACCAAGTAATAAAGATCAACTTACTTAAGAACATTGTGCAGCATAACACCGTATCAAAAGTGAGAGTGCCCTGCAACCTCACAATTTCAGCAAACGAGACGAGGAAAGACAGTATTTTTTTTTTTACTACGAAAATGGCTGTAACAATCTGTTTACCTTCACTACAGAATGTTGGGCTTTTTTGATGGAAGCACAACTTCACTCTTTTTGCACCACTTCATCAATATCAAAGTGAAGTCCTCAGAGGTGTTCTCTATGTTTTGGAAACAGATGGCCAAGTCGCGACTGTATGGAGGATGATCGATGACAGCGAACCCAACGTGTCGGATTACTGCAGATGTCACAACTCTTCTGTTTGGTCTTGCACTGTCATGCTGAATGAGATGGTGCACAATGTGTGGATGAAATGTTCGAATTCGAAATTCGATTACTCACCGTCGTGTTCCAAACTGCAATTCAGAGCCCTCTAGCGACAGAGGGGCTACAAAAATGTAGAAAAAAGCTAAGACAGCTGACCACAAACTGGAGCCAGTCGTCTTTTCTCTGAAAGAACTTAGGGAAACGGGCTCGAGTGTCATGGAAAAGATGGCAGGTACGAGCAGGCAACGTTTTTTTTATTTATTTATTCTACGTCACAGCCTTTTAGTAAGTGTTCAACGTACACAATATTTTCCCACTACTATTCTACAATCACACTAGTTTACAAATAAAGTAATCAGTTTATCTACACTCCTGGAAATGGAAAAAAGAAGACATTGACACCGGTGTGTCAGACCCACCATACTTGCTCCGGACACTGCGAGAGGGCTGTACAAGCAATGATCACACGCACGGCACAGCGGACACACCAGGAACAGCGGTGTTGGCCGTCGAATGGCGCTAGCTGCGCAGCATTTGTGCACCGCCGCCGTCAGTGTCAGCCAGTTTGCCGTGGCATACGGAGCTCCATCGCAGTCTTTAACACTGGTAGCATGCCGCGACAGCGTGGACGTGAACCGTATGTGCAGTTGACGGACTTTGAGCGAGGGCGTATAGTGGGCATGCGGGAGGCCGGGTGGACGTACCGCCGAATTGCTCAACACGTGGGGCGTGAGGTCTCCACAGTACATCGATGTTGTCGCCAGTGGTCGGCGAAAGGTGCACGTGCCCGTCGACCTGGGACCGGACCGCAGCGACGCACGGATGCACGCCAAGACCGTAGGATCCTACGCAGTGCCGTAGGGGACCGCACCGCCACTTCCCAGCAAATTAGGGACACTGTTGCTCCTGGGGTATCGGCGAGGACCATTCGCAACCGTCTCCATGAAGCTGGGCTACGGTCCCGCACACCGTTAGGCCGTCTTCCGCTCACGCCCCAACATCGTGCAGCCCGCCTCCAGTGGTGTCGCGACAGGCGTGAATGGAGGGACGAATGGAGACGTGTCGTCTTCAGCGATGAGAGTCGCTTCTGCCTTGGTGTCAATGATGGTCGTATGCGTGTTTGGCGCCGTGCAGGTGAGCGCCACAATCAGGACTGCATATGACCGAGGCACACAGGGCCAACACCCGGCATCATGGTGTGGGGAGCGATCTCCTACACTGGCCGTACACCACTGGTGATCGTCGAGGGGACACTGAATCGTGCACGGTACATCCAAACCGTCATCGAACCCATCGTTCTACCATTCCTAGACCGGCAAGGGAACTTGCTGTTCCAACAGGACAATGCACGTCCGCATGTATCCCGTGCCACCCAACGTGCTCTAGAAGGTGTAAGTCAACTACCCTGGCCAGCAAGATCTCCGGATCTGTCCCCCATTGAGCATGTTTGGGACTGGATGAAGCGTCGTCTCACGCGGTCTGCACGTCCAGCACGAACGCTGGTCCAACTGAGGCGCCAGGTGGAAATGGCATGGCAAGCCGTTCCACAGGACTACATCCAGCATCTCTACGATCGTCTCCATGGGAGAATAGCAGCCGGCATTGTTGCGAAAGGTGGATATACACTGTACTAGTGCCGACATTGTGCATGCTCTGTTGCCTGTGTCTATGTGCCTGTGGTTCTGTCAGTGTGATCATGTGATGTATCTGACCCCAGGAATGTGTCAATAAAGTTTCCCCTTCCTGGGACAATGAATTCACGGTGTTCTTATTTCAATTTCCAGGAGTGTATATTACTACTGTTACTTCTGCCTCCATCAGCATTTATTTGTTCTATGTCTACTGCATTTGCAACTGTCACAACCTTTACTACAGTGAGCGTTCAACAGTCATGGGAAACCAGTGGATGCGACGTCGGTATCGGCTGTTGAAGCATCTGCGCTATACTTGCCTTCATACAGTTCTAGCAGAAATACCGCGCGAGGTGGTGGCAGTGGTTAGCACTCAAGGTCGTACTGGGGAGGACGACGGTTCAAATCAGATTTCTGTCATCCACATTAATATCTTCCGTTATTTCCCTAAATCCCTGATAGCAAATGTTGGGATAGTTTCTTAGGAAGGACACAACTGATTTTTTTTTTCCCCATCCTTCACCAATACGAACTTGTGCTCCATCTCTAATGACATCGCTGTCGGCGGGACGTCGAACTCTGATCTTCATTCCTTTTCCTTAACTAGTATAAATGAGCCCCAGATGCCCCACATTCAGTCTGGCTGTTATCTGACGCAGTGGAGGCCGGTGATCGCCCCGAATGGCTGTGCAGAGGCGACGTGACGTCCGTTCGTCAAACACATGCCGTGGTCCTGTGCGGCTGTTTACGCATGTGGTAACTTTGCCTCTGCGTTATTAAGAATTTACCCTAGAGACTACCGTCCACGGAAACCCAAATTCTTCCGCAAGCTCCGATATACTGTTTCCGATCACCATGCCGCGTTCAAAGTCAGTTAACTCGCGACGTGCCATTATGCTAACTACTCATCTGTCTGTCACAGCCTACTCAGATTACGTGCATACACCCACGCGCACTACACTAGACTACACGGCGCATCTTCAGATGAAAGAAATTGTTCTCGTCAGTGGTGGTCAATCAGTTTAAAATTATAGGTCATCACAGACAATCCTTACCATGCTCAACTAATCACTACTGGCTGCTTAAGAACAGTTTCTGTTTCAGATCTTCCTCACAGTTACTCATTGGGTACCTTGTTTTCGTACACTGTTTGTACCACTTTAGCGCAGAGATTATAACGAGTGAATGTGTGGGGCCTAATTTTGTCCTACTTGGTTTCCACGAGGCGTAAACATGTAAAAGAATGTGGTGGTTATAATCTAATACTGCTTCATATGCTATCTCTGTTCTCATTCTTCAAACAGAAAATACGAAGTGCATTCACGTTCTAAGGCCTCCGATTTTTTTTCTAATTAACTACTCACCCGAAATCGATGAAACTGGCGTTACTTCTCGACGTAATCGCCCTGCAGACGTACACATTTTTCACAACGCTGACGCCATGATTCCATGGCAGCGGCGAAGGCTTCTTTAGGAGTCTGTTTTGACCACTGGAAAATCGCTGAGGCAATAGCAGCACGGCTGGTGAATGTGCGGCCACGGAGAGTGTCTTTCATTGTTGGAAAAAGCCAAAAGTCACTAGGAGCCAGGTCAGGTGAGTAGGGAGCATGAGGAATCACTTCAAAGTTGTTATCACGAAGAAACTGTTGCGTAACGTTAGCTCGATGTGCGGGTGCGTTGTCCTGGTGAAACAGCACACGCGCAGCCCTTCCCAGACGTTTTTGTTGCAGAGCAGGAAGGAATTTGTTCTTCAAAACATTTTCGTAGGATGCACCTGTTACCGTAGTGCCCTTTGGAACGCAATGGGTAAGGATTACGCCCTCGCTGTCCCAGAACATGGACACCATCATTTTTTTAGCACTGGCCGTTACCCGAAATTTTTTTGGTGGCGGTGAGTCTGTGTCCTTCCATTGAGCTGACTGGCGCTTTGTTTCTGGATTGAAAAATGGTATCCACGTCTCATCCATTGTCACAACCGACGAAAAGAAAGTCCCATTCATGCTGTCGTTGCGCGTCAACATTGCTTGGCAACATGCCACACGGGCAGCCATGTGGTCGTCCGTCAGCATTCGTGGCACCCACCTGGATGACACTTTTCGCATTTTCAGGTCGTCATGCAGGATTGTGTGCACAGAACCCACAGAAATGCCAACTCTGGAGGTGATCTGTTCAACAGTCATTCGGCGATCTCCCAAAACAATTCTCTCCACTTTCCCAATCATGTCGTCAGACCGGCTTGTGCGAGCCCGAGGTTGTTTCGGTTCGTTGTCACACGATGTTCTGCCTTCATTAAACTGTCGCACCCACGAACGCACTTTCGATACATCCATAACTCCATCACCACATGTCTCCTTCAACTGTCGATGAATTTCAATTGGTTTCACACCACGCAAATTCAGAAAACGAATGACTGCACGCTGTTCAAGTAAGGAAAACGTCGCTATTTTAAGTATTTAAAACAGTTCTCATTCTCCCGCTGGCGGTAAAATTCCATCTGCAGTACGGTGCTGCCATGTCTGGGACGTATTGACAATGAACGCGACCTCATTTTAAAACAATGCGCATGTTTCTATCTCTTTCCAGCCCAGAGAAAAAAAATAGGAGGCCTTAGAACTTGAATGCACCTCGTAAACTGCAATTCCTTAAAGTTTAGCATTCTCTTTTCAAGTAATATTATCTTGGGCGTATCATCACGTCACATTACTCATCATAGGTGGGGAACATCAGCTCTTTAATTTCATGTGTCATGATTCGAGGATATACGTAGACGCTAGCCACTTGTTCCTGTAATAGCTTTCCTTCAATGAAATAGAAATGACTTTTGAAATGGCTACCTGTTAATGTACTCGGATTATGTACTCCGGTACGGGCGAAATAACCGAAAATTATTATAATCTTTTTTTTATAAACATTTAAAGCTTTGTCAAAGTAAGGAAATTCGCCAATTATCTACTGATGAAAACAGCTCCTGTAGCCGTATTCATACAAAATCATGTTGTATGACGCAATGACTGCAAACAATAAAGTAATGCAGATACGCTGAAGGCGGTGATAGCAAGTATCATTCATTAATCTAGTATAGGGGGGAACCGACAATGGAGGGCGAAGCTTTGACAATGCGAGCCACTCGTGCTGATGGACGTCAGTAAAATCATCAGACGAACGTCAGCCGAAGAAAGCGAGACAGAAACCAATAGGCAGTTTGTCAATGCTAATAAAGCTCATACCAGACAATTCATATCGGCGCTCTTTTCTTTATAGCAATATTGATGTTATCTGTTGCTGTACGTTGTCACTGTTTGTCATTGGGTCTTTGACCTTACGACATTTTGTACTTGACGCAATAGGACAGTATTTATTTTCATTTATGGCATTGCAGGAGACTGTACGAGATTTGACTTTACGGCAGCTTTTATAACGAACTGGGATATGTGACTTTCAGAGTCGAGTGTACGCTGGTTGAGTCCAAGATGCTGTTAATATTCGTCTGCAGGTTTGTGTTATGTCGAGGAGTCCAAAATTAACATGAGGAGATGCAGGACGAAGAAACAGACTTGGTGAAGTTTGTTAAATCTGGAATAAATGCTAGTGATCACGATGATCTGAAGTGTTTGCTACTGGTGTTATTTTCTCACTATCGTACCTTTTAACAATATTTACCTCTCTATTACTACCGAGGACGTAGCGAAGAACACATGGAAGGCAAACCTGACATTTTTAACGTTGTAAGTAGTCACTCCAGTTATCGGATCTTGGAATTTATCTGAGACTAATCGCACAGGAGTGGTCAGTTCTGGAACTTGCGGCTTTTTAAACTTGTCACGCGAGGCTGACGACGCGTCCAAGATACTAATTGCTGATTCGGGTCCACCGATTAATAAGACCTTGGCTAACAGCTGCGCAATTACGTCTTGTAGCCAGATTGCGTGCGTACAAAAGTTGGAGCCCTTCGACCGCAGCGTTGACTTGTTTCACGAGGGCGCACAGCCCTGAGGTGAGTTGAGATCAAGATCTGCACAACTCGTTGTCACGACCCTGAATATTCATAGGCACAGAGAAACGTGGACTCTGCCTCATCCTCACTGTTTAGGCTTACTACGAATTAACCCAACAAGTTTTTACCAACGCTTCCTGCTGGAAATACGAAAATTCCGCCATAACTGTAGATAATATTGCTAGTAAACTGACAGTAACTGACATGTCTTTAATCCCGCGTTATTAAAAGATATCTGAACTGCTGGATTTCACTCCATTATAACCAACTACCAGAGCTAGTGAGAAGTGTACAGTTACCTATACAGGATAGTTCTAGACCATTTGAACGAAGGAAGACTATAAAATGATAATGCCAGGCTCCTACGAATTTTATATTATTTGCGACGCGCTACGATGAGATAGTGCTCGTCCTGACCAACTATATAAGATTATTAAAAAAATTACTATCGTGAATATTAATTAAGCTGAAATACTCTACCTATTCTGTCTTGAAATAACTGTCAATAGCACGTTTATTTCTACGAAGCATGTTGTAAAATCTCAGAAGTCTGTAAACTTATCCCTAGTTGTCAATCAAGCAATGTTTATTTTTAATCAGTTAAGTGTTAAAATTGCCAACGGCCTTGCCGCAATGGTAACAGCGGTTCCCGTCAGATCACTGAAGTTAAGCATTGCCGGAGTCGGCTAGCATTAGAATGGGTGACCATCCGGTCTGCCGAGCGTTTTTGGCAAGCGGGGTGCACTCAGCTCTTATTTGGCAATCTGAGGAGCTACTTGATCGAGAAGTAGAGGGTCCGGGCTCGTAACCTGACATACGGCCGGCAGGTCGGGGTGCTGACCACTTGCCCCTCCATATTCCAGAGACGCCTGTGGGCTAAGGATGACACGGCGGCCGGTGGGCCTTCATAGCCTGTTCAGACGGACGTTTTTTAGTTTAGTTTAAGTGTTACAAGTAGAGCGGTTATCAGTCCGACCATTGTTTTAAGCATCGCCATGCTGTACTAAGCTGGACCATACGAAATATCTGGAACATGGAATTTGAAACACTGTGCAGCTCTATTTTTTTGCTGACAAAAAGTATTACCAATCATGAAAGCAGCGGTAACTGAATGAAACAACAATATTTCGATTCATCAGATGTCAATTCCAATTTCTGTTACATTCTTATTGACCAACTGCTATTATGTAACAACTCCAAATTCTCTCCTGTCTTTGACTGTACCCCTTCATTTCTCTCCATGTTGTCTTTTTTCTTTCTTCTGTCCACGTTGTTACTGATTTCTAATTTTATCTACTTTGAATGCCTCCAAAATTTGGTATTTTACTCTTAAAAATATCTCTTGATATTTCCAGTTCTTTGATGTTTCATTGTAGATGCTTGCTTAATTATGTACTCCGTGCTATGGTTCGCTCCTTTTTCAAGAAGTATTGGAATATATGCTTCATTGATCTATTGTCATTCATTCAGTAGAAATTTCCATCGCCATTCACTTTTCCGTTACTTCCAACATTTTCTGTGTATTTTGGCAGATATCCTAACTACTGCTTATTTTCCAACTGCGACTTTTAATATTCCAGGAAGTCCCAAGTATTTCTTGTTGTAGATATTTTCCACTAAGACATATCAATCCCAATTATTCTCACGAAACCAGTTATCATCTTTCTTGTTTTATTGCTCAGTATTTATGTTTGTTTTTGCTCATTTTTTATGTAGGCATTTTCTTCCTTGGTATTGTCTTCCGTGTGTTTACTGACGGACTGTCGAGCAATCGTGGCTTCAGATTGGTTAAAAGCTAAACAGACTACCTACTGTCGACCCTTTAATTCGTACTAAAATCGAGAGATAGGTTTTCAGGTAAAGATTAGGTAAAAAGGTTAATTCAAGATCAAGAAGTTTTTCCGTGTACGTAGTGTAGATTGAGATAGTAATACCGAGTGATGAGCTCTAATTTAATTGTTAATAGTCCACTCTGGAAGACGCAATAATCGAATTTTTGGTTTCTCGTTTCTTTCAAATAATAATACACCTGAAGTGATAGCAAGCTTCCAACAGTTTGAAGGAAAGTAACATTTGGTACCGCTCAAAACATACTCCGCCGTGATAAGAGAAAGGGAAGTTTTGATTTAATTGAATTCATCACGAGAGCAGGGATCACTCGCGTCACAGCTTCATAGGACACTGCAGAGAGGTTTGAAATTTAATTCGGAATATTGGCACATGTTCTGTCGATCGGATACTGGACGCCACGATATCGGTTTTTTTTTCTTTCTTTCTTTGCCAACAGAATTCCGTCGATGAAAACACGCTCCGTTTTCCCGTGTTCGAGTGAATATAGCAAACTCTTGCTCTTAAGCCGTCCTCACGCGGGACGAATTACCTGACGTGAGCTTTGTGACTGACTTCCTGTTATTTCACACTGAGGAGCCACTGCCGCGCGTGAAAGACAGCATAAGTCCTGCAATATTTCTGCAACTTGCTACGAAACGCTGAACCAATGAGAGACAAGAACGCGCTCTACGTCACAACCAGAACACGGAGCAATTCCGTTATTTTCAGTTTATGGCCGTATTTGTTGGGTTTTAGATAATAACTTACGCCCCACGAATTTTACTTCAACTGCTATTCAGAAAAACTACAAAATGCGAAATAAAATAAACTGTTGCTTTATGCTCCTGTTGCCTGTAATCACCTGGTAAGTGGGCATTCAATTAACTGAGTTAATGTGTAACACATAACAGTAAATGGGTAATTGTAAAGTTATGACGGTAAATAGGTGTGGGAAATGGGTGATAGTAAATAGGTAACACTAAAAGGGTAACAGTAAATGGGTAACGGATGCTGTCTAACCATTCAACCGTGTGCCTGGTGAAGACGTTCTTCGGTACCCCCATTTAAGTGAAAAACGCGCTGGAATCAGTATGGATGTACTACTGATAACAGTGCTGATATTGCTTTGGCTCAGGATGGTCATGGAACGATGAGTATGCCTGTGGGACATTATGGAACTGCAGGTAGCGACTAAGAGTCATTCAGGGGGAGGAAGGTGGGAAGGGGGAGGAAAGTGGGAGGATGGTATGCAGTGAGGAGTTGTGACTGGGGCTGGAAAAAAGAGTACATCTCAGCAGAGATTTCATTGTTGTGTAGTTGGAGTGGACTAAGTTCTGAGGAAGAGGATGGATAAGGCACGAAGGTGCACGGAGTGTTGTAAATGGATTAGTGGTGCTGCAGGGTTGATAGTTGGTGGATAGGATACTAGGTGCTATGACTGTTTCTGCGGGTAGTGTACTGGATTCGAAGATGCTCAAAGGAGACAAGAGGGTGTGGGAAGTGGATGAGTTGATATAGAATGCGAGTTAAGGAAGGTAGGGGGACGCGGATGGCGCAGCGAAGTGCATATCGTTTCAGAGTTTCAAGGGTGTGGTTGAATTTAGGGGAAACGGAGATCCAGCAGTGTTGCCATATGTTACGATGGTGTGGTTGAGTGAGTGATTTATAGGTAAGGATAATGGTTTCAGTGTGTATATCCCAGATGCGGCCTGTTGGTAGTTTTAGCAGTTTTAGTCGTTTCTGGTTTTGAGTTGGGTTGTTAGGATGTGTGCACTTCGGTTTAGTTTACTGAGTTGCTGTGTTAGTGAGAGGGATGGTTTGGTTGTAACTGGAGAGGTGGAAACCTTAACTACTTCTTTAATTATTTTTATTAAACACTGACTTACAGAATTTTCCCTGACAAAGACGACTCAGACTTAATCTATTCATTTATTACCCACAATATTCAAGCCCAAGGCAGTCTGACTGCTATACATTGACAACATGACTTCCCATAATTAATACAAAAGAATGGCCCTGAATTGCAAGAAATCCTAACAATAATACAAATCCAAAAAATATAAAATTAAATAAATATGAAACTATCTCGAACTCTGTCAATTGCCTAAACTCATTTCAATCACGAATCCCAACAGTGCAAACCCCATTCTTTTTCATAAGTCACTTACCTCACAGAAAATCTTCATAACACGAACTACAGCAATTACAGCAAGTAGCAACTACGCCAGCTAAATAAAAAAATTCTAACTACTGGGAGGCATATGGTTAGCGAAAGAAATATTTTGTTGAGGAGCAAACAATGTATTTAGAAAATTTTACTTTATTCATGTGACATCCAGTTCCAAAAATTATATAGTTGTCAATAATTCCACTGCCCAAACATTATCAACCAAATATCCATCATCATACATTTCCTAGTGTCTTTTCTTATAAACACATCATTTCATCTCACTTTACACTGCATGCCCTACCAACACAGTGTCTCCACTAAGAAAATCATGTCCATACACTTCCCTATCCACTCGCTAACTGCCAGTCCGTCCAACCACAGAACCTCTTGCCGAAGGCACAGGGCGCTGTCAGCGATATTAACACGGTCCATAGCGCTGCCAACCTACAAACAGGCTACTTACAATCTGAACGATAGGAACGGCCAGTAGTGCGACCAAAGATGGTTGGCTGGCTTTTCAGCAGGTGAAGTTTCCACTTATTGTACCACTCATCCAGGAGATGAAGTGAACTTGGAGGCATGGGAGAGTTAGAAGGTGTGGTGGGTAGCTAGATAAGCACCTAAATCTTGATTTCCATCTACTTATACAGTCATTGGTGGTGCCCCACAACGACCGCTCCATAACCACGACTGCTCGAAAGAAATATGTAGCGCGTTATGGGCGCAGGCCGATGAAAACAGTATTAAGCTTTGGGAGAGATTCATCTGGGATTTCATGTGACCTGTGATAGTAATAGAAGGCACCATGGCAGCTGTGGACTACGTGGACATTTTTGGCAACCATCTGCATCCTTTATGTCTGCCCTCTTCTCCGACGTCGATGGCATCTCCCAGCAAGATAACTGTCCATGTCACATGGCCAGAATAGTGCTGCAATGGTTTGAAGAACATGGTAGCAGCTCACGTTAATGTCTTGATCTCCAGATTCTTGTAATCTGAACTCGAAGGAAGACGTATGTCTCGCAATCAGGCGTGAGCTCCGCTCCCACAAACTATCTACCGGTAATGTACGAGAAACCTGTGCTTAGACATCTGGTTCCACAACCCTCCAGAAACCTATCACTGCATTGTAGAATAGCTGATGTATTGCAGTCCAAAGGGGGTGAACGCGCTATAATGTTTTGGTTCACTAATGAATGTCAGCCACAGAATACCAAAATACAGTATCAGAAGTGCAAGACCTGTGTTACAACACCGAAACACAGCAGCGCTCCAAGTGATGTAGCAGTGAACTTTGAATACGAGAAACATGGCGCGTATATCCATATTATAGCTTTTGGAAATACCAGTACTAGATGGTAATATTTTTCATTTATGCTTTATGACTGGGTACCGTAGTCTCGTGGTAAAGTGTATTTATTTGTATCACCCAATATTGCAGATTCGACTGTGTGGCTGTAATCAAGTTGAAATCATGTTCCTGATTACGACCACCTCGTGCGTATTTGTCTCTTTGAATCGTGATGTAAATATGTTGCTTGTTTCTGCTCATTTTTCGTTCTCATCTGTAATACTGAGTGGAGTAAATGATTCCATATCTGTTTTTGTTTCATATGAAATAGAAACTGGTTTCGTCTCATGGTATTCTATGGATTCATATCTATTTGGTCCTGCTTAAGAATCCGTGTGTGAACTGCTCGATTCAAATGGACTGTAAGTATCTTGCTTGTATTGAATGTTACTTTTGTTACCATCCGTTTCTCATACTCACGCGTTTAGTGGAGGCCACCGAAATTTTCATTGACTTCTTTTTGTAGTACCTATTAATAACGTGTGTAAACATCTGCATAACTACTGTCGCTTTTTTAGCATTTGCAATAGAGAAGATTCTGGTCACCAGGAATACAAAGACACTTTGAAACGCATGGCACTCTGTGGCAAGAAGCATCACTATGCAAAGCAGAATTACATATTCATTCCGCGGCAACATGCAGTGAAGTTTAATATCAATTCTGTCAAATTCTGATGACATGGACTTCTCCATTAAATGCAAGATAGTGCGGAAAACGTATACAGTCGAAAATAACGTAGAATACGATCAATGTACTTACAATACATTTATATCGAGCAGTTCACAATCAAATTCGCAAGCAGATCATCATTCACCGAAAGCAGCTTCTGTTTAATGTGAAACAAAAATAAATTTGGAATCATATACCGCACGGATGCGAGAAGAACGCAATTCAAAGATATTTGTAATCAGAAGTACACTGTGATGATACAAACTTCTGTCAACTAGGACTAATATTCAGACAATAAGAAATAATGGATGATGGACTGATAAACTTGCAGTCCTCCAAGAGGCGTGTCAGCGAACCAAGGCCGTGTTAGCAAAAGTCCCTGTACGAGCTTCACCCCCCCCCCTTATGTCAGCCATGAAACAGCACCGCAAAAGGTCTTACCATGACGACGCAGTACATGCTACATTATTACTGTGCACTCAGGTGAAGCTAATTCAGGTGCATGCACTTGCAGTTTCGATATAAAAGGCTTAACAGTGCTGACTTGCGTAGAAAAAGCGTGCAGAGGATATTTCATAAACTTTATATCTGGCTCACGTAGTTTCTTCAATTCTCCAGCCTCTAAGGCTGAATCTCATGAAAAAGCACTTTCTTTCCAGAGGCAATGGCAGCTTGACAAAAGTATGTCGGAACCAAAAATTTACAGAATGTTTATTGTAACACTTTGTGTTCCTAGTGTCCGTAGGTGCTCGCACATTATCCTGTTGTTAGCTAGCAATGAAATATCTGTCACATTATTATGTAATCGATTCTCTGGCTGTCGTTCGCTTTATTCAGTTCCTAGTTCGATAGGAAGAAAGCCTGTCTCAACAATAGTAGTGCTCAGATTACCGACTTCTTTCTGTTCCAGTGACTGCCGCTCTGTGGTATTCATATGTGCTAGTAGCTGAGTATGAGGCGAATTGAGTTGTACGAGTCTCAGATCGTTCGTTTCAGTACGACGTCTTATTATTCCGAAAATAACAGATTACGTACTCACATTTCGTGGTTCATAATACCAATATCGCATCTGACATTGTTATTACTGATAATGTTTTTAAACTAATACTCTATCTGTTGAAAAAAGAAAATTAGTAATAAAAGACCTCGATGGAAACTGAAAAAAGACAAAAGAGCGATGTAGGCCTTTCGCCAGAAGATGGTAGGAGAGAACGTGCCTTTCAAAACATCGAGGACACGCTGCGGAAGGCACTACAAGAAAACAGACGAGATTTAATTGCGTTGACACGCCTTGAAAGCCTTCATTTGCATTTATTCTTGTCTGTTCGTGTGACTAAACGAAGTCGCAAGGCTGAGTAATTCGGAAACAGCAAGCGTTCTGCGGCGGTGGGTCATCTTGCATTGCTTGTAGCAGACGCACTGAAGACCATCATAAGAGGAGCTATCTCTCTTCTCCATCACCGTTCAGCCAACCTCTCCAAACGTCTATGTCATCCTGATTAAAAATGGTTCAAACGGCTCTAAGCACTATGGGACTTAACATCTGAGGTCGTCAGTCCCCTAGAACCTAGAACTACTTAAACCTAACTAACCTAAGGACATCACACACATCCATGCCCGAGGCAGGATTCGAACCTGCGACCGTAGCGGTCGCATGGTTCCAGACTGAAGCGCCTAGAACCACTCGGCCACAACGGCCGGCCATTCTGATTATCCGCATTGTGTCTTTATTTCTGCCAGTAACTGCTAAAATAAGTTTGTCACAATTCGCTCAGTGTTTTTTCGAGCAGCATTCTTTTAACGTCAACATGTTTTGTTCATCAGAAGCATAGCTCATTCCCCTACTCAGGTTATGGGCTATTGTGGCTCGTTTCGTCATGCAGTGGAACCCTTCGTCTTATAGCTGAACATTGTAATATATGGAAAAGCCTATAGGAATCTTCTATCTAACTGTGTGTGTCAAATAGCTCATGATGATGGATCTGTACTCTATAATTAAATATTAACCATTTTTTTAAATCTGAAAACCAGCACATATGAGCTGTATCGTGAATCTGAATTTCTGGAAAGTGAAAAAGAAAAATACTCTCATAATGCTAAAACTGTTTGACGTCTCAAGTAACTGCCGGGGAATTTTAATTTATTGAATGTAAATGTTGACTAAGGTGGAAGTTCAAGGCACTGGAAGCATTTGGTAGCCCTGATATCTGATCTCAGCGGTCGTCCGCAGCTGATTGCTCAGAATAAATAACCTCATTATGGAGGATGAATTGGGAGCAGAATATGACTTACTTGCTACTTGCAGCCAAGCTTGCGAGAATACAGCAGCTGTAAAAAAAAAAAAAAAAAAAAAAAAAAAAAAAAAAAAAAAAAAAAAAAAAAAAAAAAAAACAACGAACTGCTTAATCGAAGGTTGACAAAACAGCAGTAGGGATTTTAAAATTATCTAAAATCGCTCAAAATGAGGGTGATATGCCGTTAGGGACCTTTAAATGTAAATATGGTAATGGATCATTGGATGTAGAACTGTTGCTTTGCTCTTTGACCTGTGTAAAGGTGGTAAATGACTCATGTATATTTAAGTCAAAATGATTTCCAACGAAATATTAATTATTTTAACATGGCGAAAGAGTTCTGTTGATTGATCGATTATACTAAACTTTCCACTCTTCCTCCTCATTTCACTTTTCCTCATTTTTTTCTATTTATTTAATTACAGAGGCTCCTCATCTTAAGGGAAGCCCTAGCGTATTATTATAGGTGGGGGGAGAGAGGGTACTCGTAAGTAACATAATTGAGCATTGGACTAGAACATTAACTGCAAACCTCATATCGTGTGAGGCCAAATATTTTAAAATTATCTTACAGCTTCGATTTATGCGAGGGAAAACGTTTTTGTCGTCTGTTGCTTACACTACTTAACAGCCTAAAGAGAGAGAGCTTTTATGTTGAAAAGAATGATTTACGATGACGCCGCCTCCGCCGCCGTATAACTTGAATCTGTGCATCAATGTCGTCTTACCTGAACTGCTGAAATTTATTACAGAAAATAAAACACATGCACTGCTAAGGCCCGTAGCGTAGCCTCTGAGAAAACTGTAATCTAAGTGAATGGAGCACGTTTTGCATGAAACAAAGACTACATATTCAAACATGGAGACAAGCTACCCCTGGTATAACTTCTGAAAGAAGGAAAGGTGCGAGATAAAGAATTTGCAAAGCCCGTATGTATCAGAAAATATCAAATAATCCACGAACAGGTGTGTTACAGTAGAAAACTTCTCCGTCGTGGCTACGAACAAACATTCAGTCATTAACATTTGACATCATTTCCGAACATCATGGTACATAATTGAGTAAAATTACTTTACAGATCGTTTAGAAATATGCATGCGAGTGAAAGGATCTGCTTTTAAGTCATTTGAATTTATTAAAGTTTAACTATGACCGATATCCGTTGACACGTCTATGGAGGAACTGGAAACGAGATCAAGGAGCTAGCGTTATGCACGGTAAGACCACACACGAAAAATAACGCGAAGAGACACTGTTTTACCTAACTTCAATGTTATCACTGTCCCCAGTCAAATGAATGAAACTCGAATGTTCACTGCTTGCTGTGACCTCACCATTGTGCTGAAGTTTGCTGGTCGAATGCGCCCATAGCTGAACACTTCTGTTGCGGAATGACCATCTTGAAAGCCGAAACGAAGTGCTTTTGTTTCACTTTCCAACAGCATCAGGGAACCCAGCGAGCGATAAGTGATTAGCTCTATGATTGGCTGATTCCAGTCAAAGCTTTAGCCTCGCAGTTAAAGACTCTTGTACATCCCTGTTTGGGCAGAGATGAACCGCTAACCGCGGATAGAGACGTCTAGTGACCGACTGCGAATCAATAAGTGAGCAACGC
Organism: Schistocerca cancellata; assembly: GCF_023864275.1. NCBI lineage: Eukaryota > Metazoa > Arthropoda > Insecta > Orthoptera > Acrididae > Schistocerca > Schistocerca cancellata. The sequence goes on from NC_064631.1 coordinate 134,602,958, forward strand.
ATAATGCAGTTTCGCGACGTATGAAAGGAGCTCCCTACAAAGCTATCGCCCGTCAAACTAATCTCGCTATCGGATACTGATTATTTTTTATTGTTATATTATGCTGCACCTGCCCACTATAGTCATCCATTTTGAGGAAGTGTTCCATTTCGATTGACTCCACTCTTTTATTTCTTTTTTGCCTGCGAGAGTTGTTTGGATGAGTGTCATACTAAACTCACATCCATCTTGTTTCAGGTCTTCCTGACGTTAAGGTAAATGCTAGGATGTCATTTTTGATAAAGAAGCCACTGATTTCTTTCATCATCTTTGATCTTTGTTCATTTCAGATCTTTGCTCTGTTCTAATAACGTCATCGCTAAAAGCTCGTTGAGATCTACTTACTGTTTATTGTAAACTGACATTAAGTAGAGCCCCCACTAATAACGTTGATTCCCGAATGTAACACTCCAGTGGATATATCTAACTTGTAGTGGTCCCTTTTTTTTACGATTGCAGGTCCACGATTTTATATGTATGTTACAATAATCTTGGTTTATTATTCTGCAGGTAAACAAAACCATGAGATCGGTGAAGTAAACGATTGACGTATCCAGCTTCTTCAGTGAATCACTGTTGCCACCTTCACACTAATTAGACAAGATACAGCGCCAAGTTGCAAACATACGCGTATCCGTCGTCTGCTAAAGCGGTTACCAAGACTCCCACTACAGACGTCCACGTAGGCTCTACTACCAAGAAGAACCCCTCTTCCGCTGAAGCTGCTGCATTTTTTTCTAGTAACGTAATTCCCGTGGCGTCAGACAAGCCTTACATCAGTATTACGCCGCGTCTTTTGACTCAAATTTGTATTGCATAAATTTAAATTACACTGATGGCTACTATACCGATACTTCAGTGTCTCCAAATGACATTTACACTCCCTCACAAACTTCTTGTTCTGATCGCTTGCAAATTGTGTTTATAATGTTTCGATTGAAACGGGAGAAAAAAAAAAAGATTGGTTTTAACGTCTCGACGACATCGAGGTCATCAGAGACGGAGCACAATCTCGAATTGTGTCCAGAATGAGGAAGGAAATCGGCCGTGCCCTTTCAAAGGAAACATCCCCGCATTTGCCTGGCGCAATTTTAGGAAATCACGGAAAACTAAATCTGGATAGCCGGACGCGGGTTTGAACCGTAGCCCTCCAAAGTGCTAGTCCAGTGCGCTAACCACTGTGCCTCTTTACTCGGTGATGGAACCGGGTTGAAAGGGGTGGAAATAGGTGAAAACATGCAAAACAAAAAGTCATTAAAAATCCCAGAATAAAAATATAACAGAATGATGTACAGAACTGTACGTGATGTACGATTCCGTGTAATCAAAGGATTGCAAAACTGTAATCGGATTTTGCTTAAGTCAAGTATTATGAAAGTTGTGAATTTTAAAATTTTCCCGGCGAATTGACTGTTCAAACAAATTTCGGGCTTGCAGCCGGTCGTCGTTCAATACTTCGCACGATATTTCAACTGGGCACCTGCCAGTCATCTTCAGGTGAGACGTCGCAGACTGGCGGTAACGTTCTCCGCTCCGCAATATATAGCGTACTGTAACTATTCTGCGCATGCGTCGAAACTATCAAGTTTTCGACGCATGCGCAGAATAGTTACAGTACGCTATATATTGCGGAGCGGAGAACGTTATCGCCAGTCTGCGACGGCTCACCTGAAGATGACTGGCAGGTGCCCAGTTGAAATATCGTACGAAGTATTGAACGACGACCGGCTGCAAGCCCGAAATTTGTTTGAACATTATGAAAGTTATTAACATCTCTTCGTCGATGTTTTAATCAAACAATAGTAATGAAAACATCTTCTAAATGAAACTAGCGAGGTATTTTGACTTCCCCTTCCCACTGAAAAACATCAAATGATTCAAATGACTTGCCTACAAAAGCGTCAAAATTTCAATGAACAGTGTTCTCATATCAATTTTTGAAGGATTAGATGAAAGAAGCCATCCCTCTCAAAACCTGTTACACTGCTCTGAGGAAGGGACGGTTCGGATTTTCAATGCACGTTAGTAAAGCAGACAATAATTTTTGAAAGACGAACAAAAAAAGAAACTTTAATCACACGAAGAAAGGTTACAAAGTAAACATACGTAAAGGGATCAATATGAAAACGGGCAGATAATTTCAAGCATTTTTGTGTAGTGGCCGAAAATGTCTTGTCAGAGGCTACAGAGGCTACTTTAACTAGGTAGAATTTGGATTGTGATGAACAAAGCCGTTTTCATATGATGCTGTCGATTTGGAAAAGATCGAGTGATCACAATCGGCCTCAGATTTATAAAAAGCCTGGCGAGATCAAACTAAAATGAGGTTAATACAACCAAGTTCGGCTGCCGTTGGACCGATACTAGAAATCAGTCACATGCCGTACCTTTCACTGTTTGGGAGACGCCATTGAATTTCATCTTATTTCGTTGTTGCCATATTACAGCGTGCGTGTTACGGCAGTACGCTGTTTCAGGGCAATGCCACATTGAAGATTTATCACAAACAAGTCAGTCTCGATACGAGTTGTTACAATTAAAGATCATCAGGTTACCTTCCATTCGGAAAGTGGGTGCACTCAGCGACTGCTGTATGGCTTATAAATTATGGAGTGGAGCAATCAGTCGTCCTTTTTTTAGATTTTATTACTCATATCCAGATTTCGGCTAGTGGCCAGCCATTCTCAATGCACTATCTTCTTTCTATTCTCGATGCATGTAAGTCCCTATTGTTCGTGCGTCAGTCACATTACTTTCAGTACCCAAAGAAATATGACTGACGCCCGAACAACAGGAGGAGATCCTAAGATAAACTATAATAATGTATATATTCCTGTTTGTGTACGGATTGTTGGACTTCGTTAATCCTGTAATAGAAGTATGTTCTGCACTAATCGATGTTATTTACATTTAAGATCACGCTCTCTCAGGAATGACGTTCTTCGACTTTGTGATTTCAGTCTGATTAAAAAACGAAAGACGACATTGCCTGCTTGTCACAAAGATCTGGATGCTTCTCCGGATGTGTCGCGATTTCCGAAGGTGTGGTTGGGCAGGAACATAAGACTAAAGATTAAATCGCTGCTAGTGAAACGAGTAGCTGCGACATTTATATTGTTGCTTGTCACAGATATTTAGTTGCAATAGAATCCATAACAACGCTTTCGTAAATTAGACGGTCAAGACAAAGCGCCATTAAGGGAGGGATGTTACATAACCTGAACCCCAGCCAAACGCTGTTGTAGCGTCCTCAGTTCATTAGCTCGAAGATTTGGGTAGAATTATATCACATCGTTCTTCAAGCACACTACTGGCCATTAAAATTGCTACACCACGAAGAAATGCAAATGATAAACGGGTATTTATTGGACAAATATATTATACTATAACTGACATGTGACTACATTTTCACGCAATCTGGGTGCATACATCCTGAGAAAGCAGTACCCAGAACAACCACCTCTGGCCGCAATAACGGCCTTTACACGCCTGCGCATAGAGTCAAACAGAGCTTGGATGGCGTGTGCGGGTACAGCTGTCCATGCAGCTTCATTTCGATACCACAGTTCATCAAGAGTAGTGACTGGCGTATTGTGACGAGCTAGTTTCTCGGCCACCAGTGACCACACGTTTTCAGTTGGTGAGAGATCTGGAGAATGTGCTGGCCAGAGCAGCAGTCGAACATTTTCTATACCCAGAAAGGCCCGTACAGGACATGCAAAATGCGATCGTGCATTATCCTGCTGAAATGTAGGGTTTCGCAGGATTCGATTGAAGGGTAGAGCCACGGGTCGTAACACATCTGAAATGTAACGTCCACTGTTCAAAGTGCCGTCAATGCGAACAAAAGGTGACCGAGACGAGTAACCAATGGCACCCCATACCATCACGCCGGGTGATACGCCAGTATGGTGATGACGAATACACGCTTCCAATGTGCGTTCACCGCCAAACACGGACTCGACCATCATTATGCTGTAAACAGAACCTGGATTCCTCCGAAAAAATGAAGTTTTGCCATTCGTGCACCCAGGTTCGTCGTTGAGTACACCATCGCAGGCGCTCCTGTCTGTGATGCAGCGTCAAGGGTAACCGCAGCCACGGTCTTCGAGATGATAGTCTATGCTGCTGCAAACGTCGTCGAACTGTTCATGCAGATGGTTGTTGTCTTGCAAACGTGCCCATGTGTTGACTCAGGGATCGAGACGTGGCTGCACGAGCCGTTACAGGCATGCGGATAAGATGCCTGTCATCTCGACTGCTAGTGATACGAGGCCGTTGGGATCCAGCACGGCGTTCCGTATTACCCTCCTGAACCCACCGATTCCATTTTCTGCTAACAGTCACTGGATCTCGACCAACGCGAGGAGCAGTGTCGCGATACGATAAACCGCAATCGCAATAGGCTACAATCCGACCTTTATCAAAGTCGGAAACGTGATGGTACGCATTTCTCCTCCTTACACGAGGCATCACAACAACGTTTCACCAGGCAACGGCGGTCAACTGCTGTTTGTGTATGAGAAATCGGTTGGAAACTTTTCTCATGTCAGCACGTTGTAGCTGTCGCCACCGGCGCCAACCTTGCGTGAATGCTCTGAAAAGCTAATCATTTGCATATCACATCATCTTCTTCCTGTCGGTTAAATTTCGCGTCTGTAGCACATCATCTTCGTGGTGTAGCAATTTTAATGGCCAGTAGTGTATTTCTTAGGGAGATCTAGCCTTCCCTACCACCTGGTATCTCAACAACCACTCCTCACTCGTCGTTTAGCGAAAACACACTGACGGAAAAAAGTTGCAACATCAATAAATATTTAGTGTATACTACAGATTTTTCGGGAATACGTTTGTAAGTGATTAACAGTGCAAGATCATAGCTTAATGTAGGCGCTAAATAAGCCACTGTAAATGCAAAGTGCTGGTACATTAATAGCTGGTGTAGCAGCCAGAACGTTGAATGCAAGCATGGAAACGGGCATGCATTGTTTTGAACAGGTGCCGCTTGTAAGGTTGTAGGCTGGAGTTCCACGCATATTGCAAATGTTTGGTCAGTACAGAGACGTTCAGTGCTGTTTGTGAATGACGCTGAAGCTGTCATCCGATGACGTCCCATATGTGCCCGATTGGAGACAAATCTGGTGATCGAGCAGGCCAGGGCAACATATCGACACTTTGGTGAACACGTTTTGTCAAATGTCTCTGAGCACTATGGGACTTAACTTCTAAGGTCATCAGTCCCCTAGAGCTTAGAACTACTTAAACCTAACTAACCTAAGGACATCACACACATCCATGCCCGAGGCAGGATTGGAACCTGCGACCGCAGCGGTCGCGCGGTTCCAGACTGTAGTGCCTAGAACCGCTCGGCCACCCCGGCCGGCTCGTTTTGTTACAACAGAAGTATGTGGAAGAGCGATATCCTGCTTATCCTGTTGGAAAAAATCCCCTGGGCTTTTCATAAGCCGGCCGTGGTGGCCGACCGGTTCTAGGCGCTTCAGTCCAGAACCACGCGGCTGCTACGATCGCAGGTTCGAATGCTGCCTCGGGCATGAATGTGTGTGATGTCCTTAGGTTAGTTAGGTTTACGTAGTTCTATGTCTAGTGACTGATGACCTCAGATGTTAATTTCCATAGTGATTAGAGCCATTTGAACCATTTTCGAGCTTTTCATAACTGGCAGCACAACAGGTCTAATCATTGGACTGACTTACAATTTTGCAGTGAGGGTGCGTGGTATAACCATGAGTGCTCCTGCTGTCAAACGAAATCGCACTTCAGACCATAACTCCAGGTGTAGGTCCATTGTCTAGCCTGCAGACATGTTGGTTGCCACCCCTCTATGGCCTCCCTGTAACCAACACACGGCCATCACCGGCACTGAGGCGGAACCAGCTTTCATCAGGAAACACAACAGACGTCCACCCTTACCTCGAATGAGATGTCGCTTGACACCACTAGCGTCGCAAATGGCGATGGTTTGGGGTCAGTGGAATGCACGGTAAAGGGCGCCTGGCTCGGAGCTGTCCTCGAAATAACCGAAGTGTAACGGTTCGTCGTGTCCCTGTGGTGCCAACTGCTGCTGAAATTGCTGCTACAGATGCAGTACAATGCGCCAGAGCCATAGGCCGAACATGATGGTCTCCTCTCTCGGTAGTGCCACGTGGCCGTCCGGACTCCGGTCCTCTTGCGACCGTACAATCTCGTAATCAAAGTTGCCAACACTCATTTGCTGTGGCTACATGCCTGCCATGTCTTTCTTCAGTGTCGTAGAAGGAACATACAGCTCCTCGTAGCCCTATTACACAACCTCGTTCAAACTCAGTGAGGTGTTCATAATGGCCTTTGTCGCCTTACAGACAGTCTTGACTAACATCAACACGTCCAATCCCAAAGGTAACTAACGCTCACGACCGTTATACGGTGTATTTAAAGCAATCGTATTTGTACCCTGATAGTGGCGCAACTAGGTTCATATGGCTCTGAGCACTACGGGACTTAACATCTGTGGTCATCAGTCCCCTAGAACTTAGAACTACTTAAACCTAACTAACCTAAGGACATCACACACATCCATGCCCGAGGCAGGATTCGAACCTGCGACCGTAGCAGCCGCGCGGTTCCGGACTGCGCGCCTAGAACCGCTAGACCACCGCGGCCGGCTGGCGCAACTAGTGCCATTCTTATGCGACTGCCGCGAAATTTCAATAGACAGCATCTTTCAGATTAAAAACACGCCTACCAACTTTCGTTAATGTCGCACAACTCCTTCTTGATGTTGCGATTCTTTTCCGTCAGTGTATTTTCCAGTTATCTATTGACAGTACCGTACATAACTGCACATCGTGAGGATCCTGATAGTGGCGCAACTAGCGCCATTCTTATGCGACTGACGCGAAATTTCAATAGACAGCATCTTTCAAATTTAAAACACGCCTACCAACTTTCGTTTGTGTCGCCCAAATTCTTCTTGATGTTGCGATTTTTTCCGTCAGTGTATTTCCAGTTATCTACTATCAGTCGCGTACATAACTGTGCAGATCGCGAGGACAATGACGTCAGCATGCCACTGTAGTAGCTAGGAGAAACTATAGCGTCCACTGGTAGTGAATCCGACGCTTCCACCCGAGCAGGGAGGCGCGGTCCGCGGACATTGAAGCTCTGGGCGTGGCAGCAGCTCAGAATAGCGGCCCACGCTGCCCTGCCCTCGCAAGTTGGCGACCCTATCCGCCCGTCGCCTGCTAGCGAATAACGGCGGCGCCTGCCAACGGCTGCAGGTGGATGGAGACTCGCTTTGTTCCCCTTAACCGGATGCTCAGAACTGCCTGTTAGGAGGCTTTGGCGCTGCCGGAGCAGCCTATTGACGGATAATTGGATTCGTCTGGTCCATTGCCCGCGGGTTACGCCTCCTGCAGAGTCCGTTACGCGTATACAAAGCATCGTTATTCTAAAAATAATGACGCCAGTATCAGTCTCAAACCAAGAATAAAATTTTTATTCAGACTTTTTCTACAATATTTAATGAGCCACGACATTTTCCTGGTCTCCACTCGTCGTCAGATGTGCATTCGCATTTATGAACACACAAATGATGTGTAACTGTCAAGTGACATAGCTCGATGAAACGTGGACCCTACATGGTAAGAGCTGCTACAGTATAGAGCCTAACGTAGCTGAAACGCAAAGAGAGGAACAGACAAGAATTATAATGATGTCACTGTTATTGACGCTGCAAAAGGCGCTTCTTAACAAGGTTTGTGATTGCCACGGACAGCAATGGATCCTCTACAACGTGCTTCCCTGCTGGTCACAAGGCTGGTAAGGAATTCTTGGGGTAGGGCCCCCCATTCCTCCGACAGTGCGGTTCTTAACGCTGGGTGGTCGATGGTGCCTGTGGAAGTGCTGCAGTACGTCTCTGCAACTCCTCCATATGTGATGTAAGTCGGGAGAACGAGCAGGCCATTCCATTCGCCGAACGTCCCTTCGTTCCAAGAACACCTCCACCTGCGCTGTTAGACGCGGTCGCCCATCGTCATCATAAAAATGAAGCCAGGTCGAAAGCATCCCTGAAAAGACGAACGTGGGGAAGGACTACAGTGACATGATAACGTTCACCGGTGAGTTACTGTGTTCAATGATTTTTGTTAGTACGCCCATGTAACATATTCCTCCCCACATCGTAATACCTAGACCATCAAAATTATCAAGTTTTGCTCAACAGAGTACATACATTTAAAGTCCCCTGCCGCGTTTTTCGGTCTGTATGTCACGACTAATCTCAGGAACTTCTATAGCGATTCTGATAACATTTTCGCTAGTAAATAAACTAATTCATGCGGGGGATTTGTGTGTATAATTTTTTACTGCTACACCTAGCAAGTCGTCTGGCCATACATACTTAGTGCGGCCTGTGCGAACCTGGGGTGGGTCAGTAATATACAGCTTGTAAATATTAAGTTGACAAACCAGGATAACTCGAAAAATAAGCTTCACACGAAAAAATTTGTACAATCCACAGTTGATTATTTTCCGAGGGGGACATCAGCTGGTGCTAAAATTAGCACGCCACCCTAGCCCCCTGGGGGAGGAGCGGGAGGCAACTTTAAAATTTCAAATGTGAACCTCCATTTTTATTGCAGAATCATATTCTATATATAAAACTATGTTAACTTTGTCTTAAACATTTGTTTTGATTCTTGGTAGTTGGCGCTGTAATTCAAGAAAATCCATGTTCTCATTTTCGCGTGGAAAGTGGTTACGGATAAATAAAAAAATACTTATTACTTCGTAAATTTTGATTCGCTAAAAGTAAAACTCTCCATCTCCCCCATAAGGTGGGGTTTGAGAGAGGGGAATTAGAGTTTTACAAATGTTGAATGTTCGTGAATCAGTTAGTTTTTTAGTTAATGAGTTCACTCGTTAGTAATTAGGATGTTTGGTTAGTTAGTTAGCTAGTCAAATGATTTGTTTGATAATTAAAAGTTGTGTGGACTCATGACCACGAAACAAACAAAACTTATCCGAATCTGCGGAAAAAATTAATTTTTGGGTCAACATTTGTAAAACTCTAATTCCTCTCTCTCAAATCCCACCCTATGGGGAGAGATGGAGAGTTTTAGTCTTAGCGAGTCAAAATTTACGAAGTAAATAAGTATTTTTTTATTTATCCGTAACCATTCTCCACGCAAAAATAAGAATATGGATTTTCTTGAATTGTAGCGCCAACTACCTAGAATAAAAAAAAAAGTTTAAGACAAAATGTAAGTAGTTTTCTATGTAGAATCTGATTCTGCAATTTAAAAAAATGGGGGTTCCCATTTGAAATTTTAAAGTTGCCTCCCGCCCCACCCCCAGGGGGCTAGGATGGCAGACTAATTTTAGCACCAGCAGATGTACCCCTCGAAAATTATCAACTTTGGATTCTACACATTTTTTCGCGTGAAGCTTATTTTTCGAGTTATTCTGGTTTGTCAACTTAAAATTTACACCCTGTATATATGGGAGATAGACAAAAATACGAAAACACCCAAAATACAACGCATTACCATACCTAATATGGTGTAGGAAACTCACTGGCATTCAAAATAGCTTCCGATCATCTCGGAATGGATAAATACAGGTCGTGTGTGGATATCAACGACATCTTGTACCATGCTCCCTGTAAAACAGTGGCAACTGTGTAAGTAGGCTGTTTATGTTTTCTTATTGGCAACGTTACGTAGCGCTCTATATGAAAATCACTGGCTGTGCTGTGTGCAGTCTGTGGCTAGTTTGCATTGTTGTCTGCCATTGTAGTGTTGGGCAGCGGCAGCTGGATGTGAACAGCGCGTAGCGTTGCGCAGTTGGAGGTGAGCCGCCAGCAGTGGTGGATGTGGGGAGAGAGATGGCGGAGTTTTGATAATTTGTAATACTGGATATTATGAACTACTATATATATTATGACTATTAAGGTAAATACAGTGTTTGTTCTCTATTAAAATCTTTCATTTGCTAACTATCCCTATCAGTAGTTAGTGACTTCCGTAGTTTGAATCTTTTATTTAGCTGGCAGTAGTGGCGCTCGCTGTATTGCAGTAGTTCGAGTAATGAAGATTTTTGTGAGGTAAGTGATTTGTGAAAGGTATAGGTTCATGTTAGTCAGGGCCATTCTTTTGTAGGGATTTTTGAAAGTCAGATTGCGTTGCGCTAAATAATATTGTATGTCAGTTTAAGCACAGTCTTTTATAATTGTTCTAAGGGGACGTTACAACTGCACGTAATGATGATAGAGATGAATAGCGATCACACAACCTTCTCCCCGAAGCAGACCACAAAGTTTCAATAATACTGAGATGAAGTGAGTTTAGTGGCCAGGGGAGGTACGACAGTTCATCGTCGTGCTCACAAAACCAGTCGTTGGCAATGCGAGCTGTGTCAACAGCGACCTTCTCGTCTTTGAAAACAGCATTAACTTTGTTGAACGAACCATGAGATGGATCTGGACACCAAAAATGATCACTTGATCCTGGCAAATATTGCGACCTTACAAAATAATCATGGAACACATGGAATACCACGATTTGCCTACCCAATCACAGCCATGTTTCACTCTCAGTATGTAAACTCGACGAGAAGTTAAAAACAGTGCAAAACAAGACTCATCCTGTGCTGGCGTAAGCTGTCGCCAGCACACTAGTCAGCAGAGATGAAGCGGAGATCGATCAAAAGGTGCTGGATCAAGCACGTCTATCACGAGAGAGGCCAGGGACACACAATCAACACGCTGACAACGCCCTCTCGACAGCAAGTACTTAGGCCGCCGCCGCTGACCGGAGGGCCCCTCTCACTCACTCACTCGCTCACCCAGTTTGGCGTCTGTCAGTTTACTCGCAGAGTGGGTTTAGTTCGTCACAGGCTACGGCAGCACATAGCGGCCAGATTAGTGACTATAACTGGACTATTACTGATGAGTTTCTATCACAAGTTGCGTAACAAAATGGTTCAAATGGCTCTGAGCACTATGGAACTTTACTGCTGAGGTCATCAGTCCCCTAGAACTTAGAACTAATTAAACCTAACCAACCTAAAGACATCACACACATCCATGTCCGTGGCAAGATTCGAACCTGCGACCGTAGCGGTCGCGCAGTTCCAGACTGAAGCGCCTAGGACCGCTCGGCCACTCCGGCCGGCGTTACGTAACGCTATTCAGGTTAAGTAACTGTTCCAGTTCATGTAAATAAAGAACCGTATTAATACACGTGAGCATTTGTGTTGCAGAAAGAGGGTAGTGGTCACCCATAACAACATCCTCTCCCTTTCTTCCTTGTGGAACAAGACTCTACACATTCGACCAAATGACTCTTCCATTGTTCCACAGGTCCAGCTTTTATGGCTTCGGCAGCACGTTTTGCTATTACGGGCACTTGCATCATGGATGAGTAGCTTTGGAATTGCAGGTTGCCTTGCAGTTTCCCTGCGTACGGAGCTGCCTTCGTGTTGTTTTGGTGCTGACGGGGTCCGCGAGTGCGACATTCAGTTCTGCAGTGACTTTTGAAGCTGTTGTCCTCTTGTTTCTCGTCACAAACCTGTTCACTGACCGTACGTCGCGATCACTCAGACCCACTTTCGTCCGCGTTGTGACTTTGCGAATTATGCTTTTCATCTTTTCCTCTATACGGTAAATACAGGGTGTCCAGAAAAGGGCTCCCTGATTTCAAAATTAAATATCTCGAAAACAAAGATCGATAGAGGAATGCAGTAAACGGTATGTTTATTGTGAAAGCTGTAAGAAGGTTATACTGCAGTTTGAAATAATAGTTACAAAAGCTGCTAACAGATGGCGCTGTACGCTGTACAGCTCATATCAGCATACATAAGTGAAATAATCGTATGAAAACAATCTTTGCAGACAGTCACATCACAATGTTTTCAAAATGTTCACTATTGGTACTACAGAGGTGACACAAACGAAGAATTAAATTAGCCATCACATTTCGTAGTGTCTCAACCGAAATGGATTCACATGCCACAGAGATCGCCGATTCAAGCTCGTCCAGCGTGGCGGAATGCTTCGGGTAGACCATGTCTTTCACTGTGCCCCACAAAAAAAAGTCACAGGGAGTCATATCCGGCGAATATGGAGGCCAATCCATGCCTGCACCAGTAAATTTGGGATATTTCAAAGCAATGACTCAATTCCCGAAGTATTCCTCAAGAAAGCGAAACACACGTTTGGTCCGATGTGGTCGGGCTCCATCTTGCGTAAACCATTCAGTACCTGGTCGATCCTCTAACGCTGGTTGTGTGGCGACAAATTGTTCCAAAATTGCAACGTAACGTGCACCAGTGACCTTTTCTCGAATGAAAAAAGGGCCAATAATGCCTCTGCTGCATACTACAGCCCACACAGTAACTTTATGAGAATTCAGAGGTTTCGCTTCACACCAATATGGCTTTTCGGAACCCCAAAATCGCCAGTTCTGCTTATTCACGTATCCATTCAGGTGAAAGTGTGCTTCATCTGTAAACCAGATGCAGCCAACATAGAATCCTTCACTATCAATCATTGTGAGCATCTGATTAGCAAAGGCAACCCTTTGTTGCACAACTCGTACGGGTATGGCCTGGTGCGTTTGAATTTGGAATGGAAACATGTGTAGGCTCTTTCTCAGTATTTTCTGCGTGCTGGAACGCTTCAAACCAGTCTCAGATGCAATTCTACGGACGGATGACATTGGATTTCGCTGAATAATTCCAGAAACTGTGGCGATATTTTCATCCGTAACTGCGGTTTGCTTGCGGCCAACATGCCTCACTAGATCATGTTACGCTCCCTATTCGTTGAAATTTTGCGAAGAGCGTACGAATGGTTTTCGCATCGGGTCCTTTTGGAACATTAAATCGTGCTTGAAAACTTCGCCTTGTTGCCGTAGGACTCTCTTCTAACCTGTGGTACTCTAGCACCAGAAAAACGCGTTGCTCAATGGAGTACATGGTTTTAATCTCTTCCTTCGGTACGCTAACCTCCTTTCACATTTCAATAGTGGAACTGATCGCTCTGGGCTTCGGATCACTATTTATACTAGGCATTACGTATGGCGATTACAGCGCCATCTGTTAGCAGCTTTTGTAACTATTATTTCAAACTGCTGTATAAACTTCTTACAGCTTTCACAATAAACATACTGTTTACTGCATTCCTCTATCGATCTTTGTTTTCGAGATATTTAATTTTGAAATCAGGGAGCCCTTTTCTGGATACCCTGTATCTTCGATACTGTGCATCTTCCAACGACAAACACTTCGGCTACTTTGGTTTCAGAAGCACCCACCAAACGAATACCGACAATCTGCCCATGTTCGAATTCACTTAGGTCCGACATAATGCACTCCACGTACTCAGAACATTGTTCTGATACTTGCAAAGTACTGGGAACGTGGCGCAGGTGCCGTTCGTGGTGAAATACAGCAGCGCAACCTGCTGGCTTGGCTAGCGTCTGGACTTCTGCTCAAACAAGCATTTATCGTAGCGTTTCCAGTGTTTTGTCCAATGCCTGTGTATTTTACATGAGGTCAAAGTGCTAAACTGTTCATCCCATACTATTTCAGAGACCTTTCAAATATTATAATTCTATTTTCTCCCGGATAATTTGTGAGAAAGTCCACTCTAAATTATGTATAGTCTTTTCTCATAGCTGAACTACTGAAGAACTGTTATCCTCGGTACTCTTTACACATGGAGCTTCCGTGGCTGCCTGCCCTGTTTCCTTCAGGAAAGTTTAAAACACCGAGTTTTCAAGGTGCTTGTGGGTTCTGCCTTGTTGGACACCTTTATCCAGGAAAACGGTGTGCCTCAGGATTCCGACTGAGCATCGTCCTTTTTGCTATCGCCATTAACCCTATAATGACCTATGACCTGTCTCCCGCCGAGCATCTCCGGCTCCATTTTTGTTGATGATTTTGCCATCCATTGCAGTTCTCCACGGACCTGCCTCAGTGAGCGGCGTCTTCAGCGATGTCTCGATCGTCTTTACTCCTGGAGCATCGACAATAGCTTTCGTTTTTCCTCTGACAAAAGCGTCTGTATGAATTTCTGGCGGCGCAAATGGTTTCTCCCACAATATTTGCATCTTGGGCCTGTTGCCCTTCCGTTCGTTGAAGCTAGACGAAATTCCTGGGGCTCATGCTCAATAGGAAAATCTCTTGGTCCTCCCATGTGTCTTACCTGGCAGCCCACTGTAAGCAGTTCCTCAATTTCCTACATGTCCTCAGTGGTACTTCCTGGGGTGCCGATCGAACCACCCTCCTCCGTTTGTACCGGGCCCTTGTCTGTTCGAAACTCGACTATGGGTGTTTTGTTTATGCGTCTGCACGTCCATCGCTCTTACGCCGTCTCAACACTATCCACCATCATGGCATCCGTTTGGCATCTGGCGCCTTTTACACTAGCCCCGTTGACAGTCTGTATGCTGAAGCCGCTGAACACTGCCACTGTCCTACAGCCGTGACTTTCTCCTCAGAAGGTGTGCATCCCGTTTGTCTGCCGTGCGTGGCCACCCATCCTATGCCCCCCTCTTCGATGATTCATTTGATCGCCAGTATGGGGCGCGTCCCTCTTCTCTGTTACCTCCTGGAGTCCGCTTCCGCCGCTTTCTACGGCGGCTTAACTTCACGCTATCTGCAACTTTCCCAGTGAGTGTGAACCCTTCACCACTGTGGCTTCGTGAAGCGACCCATGTTAACCTTGGCCTTCATTCGCTTCCTAAGGACACTACTCCAGCCTCGGTCTATCGTCTTCAGTTTCACGACCTTCGCATGGAACTTAGCGATAGTACCTTTGTATACACTGATGGCTCTCGGACTGACCGTGCGATCGTTTGTACCGTTGTCACTGGCACCCGTGTCTTTCGATATCGGCTACCAGCACTCTCCTCAGTATTTACGGCCGAGCATTTCGCCTTGTATCAGGCCACGGAGTACATCTGGCGACACAGCCTTCCCAATTGTGTCCTCTGCTCAGACTCACTCGGCGCCCTCCAAAGCCTCTGTACGCTGTACACTGCTCATCCCTTAGTGCAGCTGGTCCAGGAAAACTGTCACTTGCTCACTTGGTGGAGCCAGTGTCATGTTTATGTGGGTCCCTGGTCACGTCGGTCTGCCAGGCCGACGCTGCTGCCAAGGCTGCTGTCCTCGTACCTCAGCCCACGAGTACCTATATTTCCTCCGATAATGTCTGTATTGCCGTCTGTCAGGAGGTGGTGTCCCTTTGGCATCGCCAATGGTCGTCCCTTCACGGGAATAAGCTTCAGCTTATTAAGCCTCTACCGGAGCCTTGGACGACCTCTTCTCGGCCCTCCCGCCGGGAGAAATTTTTTTAACTCGGCTGCGTATTGGGCACTGCCTTTTTAGCCATCTTCATTTGCTCAGTGGCGCTGCCCCACCACTTTGTACGCATTGCACCCAAATTTTAGCTGTCCGTCACTTCCTGCTGGAATGCCCTTTTTCTACCAGTTTACGTTCCAACTTGGGTTTGCCGTCTGAGTTATCAGCCGTTATACCAAATGACGGGCGAACTGTTGACCGCGTTTTACTTTTTATCCGCCAAAGCAATATGGCGAAGGCCAATTAAATTCCTCCGTTTCTGTGTGGTCTCTATTTTAGCTGTTTGTCCACATGCTTAACTGTCTTCTCTTCTGTTAATTGAGACTGACGTATAGTTGTTTTTTAACTCCTCTCTGTCTTCGTGTTCTATAGTTTTGACTTGGGTGTATATGACCCCAGTTGTTTCTTGCGCCCTAAAACAGAACAAAACAGAGATGTGGATACGAACGTCACTTTTCAATATGGAACTATATTAATTTCTATTGCTAATATCGTAGTTCTAAAAGAGACGAATTCGGCTAGTTTCGGAGTTATTACAATATTTAGAACTTGGGATTTATCCGTTTTAAACGTGAAACTGTTTGCTGTCGTCCACGGAACTTCGGGATTTCATACCCGGATAATAAAATATGTCATGTTGGATAGAAAGGAAACGTTGAGTTGCGCGATACCGATATAAAAGAGACACAGAAGAAATGTAGCTTTCATTCTTTTATATACAAAATGAGAGAAAATAAATGTTCTACTTACTTACGAAGAACAGAAAAGTTCACTTTACATGCAAAGGTATCCCAACATATGGTGTCCAACACGGATAACAAATCAGCGAAAGCGCAAAAAATTATTATTGAAAGGAAGCTGGAATGCCGCATGGAGGGTAAGGAAAAAGCCAGCAGCAAAATAGATGTTCCTGCGTCTGTTCCTCATTAACTGGCTACTATCTCCAGACACATTACGACTGACTCTGTAATAAGTCGTTTCGCATTTTATGCTCAAATAGCTTCCGTCCGTATCACGTGCTACTTCACCAGATGAGCCAGAGGGACTGCAGAAGACGCATGGAATTCAGTCTTTCGGTACTGGTGCGACATCAGGAGCATAAGCTGTTTCTTCATCGGGGAAACTTTAACGGGCAAAACTAAAACTAAATTCCGCTCCTAAAGGCAAAATGGTACCGACCGGCCGCCGTGTCATCCTCAGACAACATGGCTCAGTGGATGCGAGTATGGAGGAGCATGCGGTCAGCACACGGCTCCCCCGGCCGTATGTCAGTTTACGAAACTGGATTAACGGTTAAAAGATTCGCACAACTTCGCAACGAAGCTCTCCTACAGAAAGTACCATTTGAAATACGTAGATGTAGTGTCAGTTCCACAACAAGGTGAACGCCGTTACCTGTATCATCATAAGATGCAGTTCTGGCAACTGGAGCAGATGAGAACGTGGTTTTAGGCCATAGTTTCCATATGAGTGAATTTAGAGACTCATTCGGATTCTGGTTTTGCCATGAACACGTTTTTTTAGAAGTTCATATCGACCAGAAACCTGTAAATGGGTTTCACAACATCCAGGATACAATTTGAAAGCCTCTACTTGTTAGTATAGGGGTTGTTATCCCTATGAGCCTCTATTTACTGAACTGTTGCCTCAAAAAGTGGGCGTGGCACACTTTAATTCCTTCCAGGCACTTCGGATGCGGTTTCATTATTGTTCGGGAGTTCTACTAAAAGAAAAAAAGCTGAAAAATGACATTTGCGGTCAGTTTCATGAACGTCCACCCTCACCCCTCTTAAAGGTAAGAGAAAGCGAATCACCTACCACAAAAAAGTTGTTGCTGTATTTAGGTGGTGTGTTTGCACGATTGAGACTAATCTTTTTGTTAGGCGAATACTAGTATGAAAAATAGGATGAGCAGTACAATAAGTAAACATTAATCATATATTAAAACAAAATACAGAAGGACCGATCTAAGAATTTCTGCAGAAAAAACATTTTTTACAAACATTAAAAATGTACCGAAATTTCAGAAGACAGATATTGGCCAAATTATAAAGATTAAAAAAATTCAAATATTTTGTGGAAACAATCCAAGAAAATGGTATGGAAAAAGCTGCTACAGGGGAAAGGGTATGTAAAATTGGAAGGGCATACAGCGTCACTAAAGAATTTTATAACACAAAATGCCTATATAAAAATGCAACAATAATGCATTATAATACAATAGCGAAGGCAGGATGCACATATGCATGCGAATGTCTGGCAGGAACTAAAATTTAGATCAAATAGAAATACTAGAAAGGTAGATCATTCGGAAAATATTAGGCCCACGAAAAACAATGGAGAGTTGGAAATTACGTAATAATGATGAAATTTTTCGAAAGATAGAAACATATCACAAGTAATTAGAAAAATAAGACCAGTGTTTTTTGGACACTTATATCAAATGCGAGGCAGTAGCTTGACGGAAAAAGATCTTCAAATATTTATCAGATATGAAGTCAAAAAGTTGGACCCATGAAAAAAATTAAATAACAGCTGAAAAACAACTGACAGAGAAGTGTTTAGAGAAAAAAATATTGAATATGGAGTGATTCCAAGGTGAGAGAGCGAATAAAACTGAACTGAAGTGGTCAGAAGACAGGAAGAAAGAATATAGTGAACACTTGAAAGAGTAGTGGAAGAAAAGAAGGGAACAAGGAATAAGAAACTGAGATTGACACATGGTCGTATCTGAGAAAAAACAAAATATATAAGATACACATTCATCTTCAGTTTAATGGACAGACGTGACACTGATGTAAAAGATATGAAAATTGTTCTCAGTGATGACTAAATAATCTAATAGTTTAGTTTGGACTGCTGTTAATTTGTAGTTCAGGCTCATAATGAGATAAATACTTCAAGACACACTGTTAACTAGCCAATAATCACTCATTGACAGTTGTTGGGCTATAACTGCAGCAACTGTAGGTTGGTGACAAGTGTGGGAGTTTCTTTTACAACTGTGGCAGTCTCGCTGACAACTGTTGCAGTGTCTTTGACAAATGTGGCAGTTTCTTTGGCAGTTGTGACAGTTTCGTTGACAACTCGCCAGTAGTTGCGACTGGTCAGTAACTGGAAATGGTTGGTAACTTGTATTGGCCTGCAACTGACCAGTAACTTGAAAACTGGAATTGATCTGCAACTAGTCAGTAACTTGAATTTCTCCGCAACTGGTCGGTAACCTGGATTTGCTTTTCAACTGATCGGTAACTTGAATTGGTTTTCGACTGGTCGGTAAATTGTAACTGGCCAACAACTCGTCAGTAACTGCCTGGTAACTGGAACTTGTTGACAGGTGATTGAGCGGAGGCGTGTGGCCACTTTTGTCTGCGATCAGTGGGTGAATTCTCATCTGCGTTCTGTTTGACGAAAATCGGAAATAGTCTCTGGTTTCAGTACTCTTTTTGGGGCAGACATAACTAGCGGGAAATAGATTGAACTATTTTAATATTATGTGGTGGAAGCGTAAAACGTTTCCTGTTACGTGTGCTATCCTTGTAGTGAATGATCGGTACTCCGCTGCGCCACTCTGGAGAATATCCGGGCCGGCCGGGGTGGCCGAGCGGTTCTAGGCGCTACAGTCTGGAACCGTGCGACCGCTACGGTCGCAGGTTCGAATCCTGCCTCGGGCACGGATGTGTGTGCTGTCCTTAGGTTAGTTAGGTTTAAGTAGTTCTAAGTTCTAGGGGACTGATGACCTCAGAAGTTGAGTCCCATAGTGCTCAGAGCCATTTGAACCATTTGAGAATATCCGGCTAAAGGTGCCGTCTGTGGTAATAGCTGTGTACCATATGTGACGGTTTTCATTGCAGTATCCAACGGCCCTACCAACAATACAGTAAAAGATGCCGGTATAGGCTTATATGAGCGTCTAAATCGGAGAGAACAAACTGTTGTAGCAAGCAGGAAGTCTTTCTTGGTTGGAAGTAGTCCAAAAATCTGGTAACATTTTTCCACCTCGACTGTAACAAAAAATACTAGAGTCTTTAGTCACTTCACATATTTAATAGAGTAATGCAGTTTAGTATTGCAAAAATAGTTAAAGTTCCGCACTACTCTAACTGCCTACGAATTCTTCTGTACAGAATGTGTGTAATACTGGTATTTGCTTGTTTAATACTTCCTATGCTTTATTAGACTGTATGCGATCACATAGGCGAACTTATTTCTTCAATGTCTTTTTGCTTTCGTTTTTGCAGGTATGTGCCATACTGACCTCCGGCCTGCTTGGTCAGTTACTGGTCCCTGTCTTTGATATTGCCTATTCCATGGGTATTTGTAAGTAGCTACAACCACATAATGATGAAACATTTCTGACAGAATGAAACTAACTGGTTGCGTAGGACTGGAACCCGGAATTTCGTTGTTCATTGAGACGATCGAGTAAAATTTTAAGGTGATAGGATTGCTCACATATCTGCAAAAAATAGCTGTGCATTCAGGACAAGATAAGAGCTTTACCTGGTTTGAACCTGATAATACTACTTGTAATACGTATTGGATAACGTTCTTACTCTCTTACTCGGATCAAGCATTGGAAAATCACAGTGCACCCACCGTATACTTTTATCATGAAAATGTATCTCGATATAAGGATTTCATGGAATCGTAACATATAGGACCTGGTTTTCTTAAGTATTCCATTCAAATCACTTATTTGTGAAGCCTGATTGAACTGACTGAACATACACAAGAAAATACTCTCTACAACATAATGCACATGCATGGTCCTAACTTAAAAATAAATTTGCCAATGCATCAACTGCGAATAGTTTTCCTTTTACAGAGTACATATATGCACAGGACATAGTGATTGGAAGCATGAATATGTACATAAAGCCACATTGGGTCTAGGAAGGAAAGTAATGAAATAACGTTCTCTTTCATTCATAAAAAAAAGGAATAAAAGTTAGTCTTCGCTACCGATATCGGCTACCAAGCCTACTGGCTCTACACTAAGTGTGTGACATTAAATTACACATCACAAAAACAAAACAAAAATAACCTACTCATGTAGGTATTCATTCTATTATGGAAGTTTAGATCTACCAATGATTAGCAAGCAACTGCATTTCGATGAACTCTGTGTAACATACGGTTTAATATATGCATTGCATGATAAAGAAAACACCTCTTCTATTCCACAAGAAAAGTCAATGTAAATATGGAAACTTACAAATTGTTACATGACAATTTTTCTGGAAACTGTCTCACAGCATATGCAGATCAGTAATGAAACTTCCATTTGATCGGAATACTTAATTTATATCGAGTAAAGTGATATGCCTCAGTACTAGTGATTGTCGGTAAATAACTAACGCAGTCTTGCTATTCTCTCTCTTTTTGTGTATATTTCCTACAGCGTAGCTGTGGGAAAATGGTGGAAGCACCCTGGATAATGAGAAGGGAAGTGGACTTGCTAGAAGCCGTAAAAGAGCCACCCTCAGTGCCAGATTCCTGGGAGGCTCAAGGGGGAGGGCTGAGATCCAGTGGCCATCAGTCAGCAGCTTCTGCTGTGTGGACCTTCAGCGGTACATCAGGCCATTGTATAGACACACAGATAGCAACTCCTGTAGAGAAAACGCCTGGTGAAAACATTTTACGACCAGGAAATGGAGTGAGGAGACTCGCCTTTTTAGTGGCCAGGGCACTTTGGTACTCGGGATGAAGAAAGCTGGCAGGTTCCCCAGAAAGGCACAGAAAACTAAAGATAAGCATCTAAATGATGGATAAAGGACGCTCAGTGCTGGGCCTTGGAATCATGAGAGACCATTGAATGCTTTGACTCTGCAAAAAAACCATGTTTATTTGAGGTAAAACCTGCCAGTATTGGGTAACATGAATAAATTCTAAGTTATAGATAGACACTGGACCGTGGCGAGGCAGAGCACATCATTGGCTAAGAAATTTCATGTATATAAATAAAAAAATGACTGTAAAACGACACACTATCTTCGTCTACCGGTAGCGAGTGGCAACAAAACACAGGAATTACTTAATAAAACAGCAAAATGTACGAGATGGACTCACGGATCCGTCTCAATTTATATTATCATTAGATTTTACTAAAGGGCTGTGCATATTGTAATGTTACCTCATGATAATGATATCTGGCTAGATGTAAGAGAGTGCGTAAAGCCTCTAATCTTTCCAGTTCAAATAAATGGATAAATAAGTAAATAAATAAACATATTTCGGAGCAAAACCTCCATCTTCAGATCTTAAAAGTCGAAATCGAGACTCCTACTTATGGTTTTCTTATTATATTGACAGGTACGACGTAAGTTATGAAATAAAATACTGCAGAAGCGTGGCGAACGGTGTGGAATAATTATATGAGAGGGAGGTGCAAATATTAGACAAAGAAGCGGGGTGGGTGAGGGAACTGGTGTTGGAAAATGTTTTTCTTGCATTTCCCGATAAATACTCCGGGGAAAGATTTGCGTGCTGAGGATCTGGTGTGGATGACTTCAATATGGTTCAAATGGCTCTGAGCACTATGGGACTCAACTGCTGTGGTCATAAGTCCCCTAGAACTTAGAACTACTTAAACCTAACTAACCTAAGGACAGCACACAACACCCAGCCATCACGAGGCAGAGAAAATCCCTGACCCCGCCGGGAATCGAACCCGGGAACCCGGGCGTGGGAAGCGAGAACGCTACCGCACGACCACGAGATGCGGGCGGATGACTTCAATATTTAGAATCTGTTTCACATACGGGATTAAAAAAAAAAAAGCGTCGAAAATTTTTAGAAGTGATACTAGTCATTGCAACAAGAAAAGCAAGTCGTTTTAAATGTGGCTTCGAAAAAGAATACTTTCTGAGGCATGTTGTTCATAGGAGTGGCTGAAAGGTGTTTGGTTGTTGACATGAACATGGCGCTCGATCAATAAGATCACAGAGAGATTTCATACCTTTCTGTATCATATCACTCTACAGGTGGGTGAGAATTAACTCCACATAAAAATTGTTCACAACTTCTTTTTTTAATTCTTAAGCAGTTTTCACGAAACCAAAAAAAAAAAATTGTTTCTGGCAATTGCTAAAACTCAACATAAGCATCACCATTACCACCCAGCTTTCAAAAAAGGATGTGGATGTTTGCGACATACTTTTGCAGATAATCCAGAGCTACATTTCCAAAAAGTTGGTGAATTCGCTCCTTCAGTTCGTGAGCCAATGGTCTTGCAGGTTATGTCCGTTTTCTAAACCACAGAATAAATTATTTCCGCAGTATCATTTTTAATCAGCAGGCTTCCATTGATAAGTGGCGGTGGGAAAGAGACAAGAAGAATATACTACACAATTTCTACGTAAAAACAGCACAGGGTTAAACATAAAAGTGAAGTAATTTATGTACGTATTAAGACCTCATGATGTATACCCAGAGTTGCGAGTAATTTATCATGCAGTGGCACACACTAACATTACTGATACTACAGTACAGCACATCTCGAAGCAAACAACTGACTACGGGCTACTACACTAAGATTAATGTTTAACTACAGTGCTATGACACAGAAAGATACCAAATTTTTCAGTCAATCTTCGGACATAGCAATAATACGGCGACTACGCTCTCAGCCGTTCCTATGAACAAGAGTTCATTTCTCAGAAAAGATTCTTTTCCGAACCCATATTGAAACTGACTTGTTTTTATCATTTCGGTGAGTATTAGCATATCACGAAGGTCATTTGACATCCGATATCAAGAACACATTTCGACTGAAAATTCAAGAGTATCCTACAGTGAAGAATTTCAGATCAACTTTATGAACGTAAGCAGTGTCCCAAACGAAATAAAAAACCCCGATGACCTAATAGAACAACTCAGCCACTGTCGAAACATAGATAGCAAGTCACGCACACCAAACACTGTCAGTCATTAGACAGAATGCAAATTTGGAAGATTGTTTTCATTATTCGAAACGGACTGATTCCACAGAGCAGCATTGCGTTCTACTTTAAGAATCATTTGATTCGGCACGATACGCATGTTATATCACAACCCATCTGAAAGCTACAGGGCGCTGTTAACACCAACTGAGTACTATGAGAAAGCTATACATCACATATGTCCACATATGCATCTTCATCCGTATGCAACAGTTGCTGCCACTCATCCCCCCACGACACACACACATACACACCTGCATTCAGGAGTAGTCGGGTTCAAATCATCGTATAACCACCATGATTTTTCCCTTCCCACTTACAAGCTACACAAGTTCCAAAATTAGCTCTCACGTCCAGTCCGCCACGCCACATAATCTCTCCTTCACTAACTCACACCTCACCCATTTCTCTCCATGTATCTCCACTTTGCAATACTTTATTTTGTCTCTCTTAAACGTACATTAATAATAAGGCCCATCAATGTAAAAGCTAATTACATCTGACGGCAGTTTTAAGCAAACAATTTAGTACAGTAGTGAAACAAATGTCACTTCTTATTGGCTGGTATACCCGTCACGCGATTCCGAATATTTCTTCGGTAGTTCAGTCCACATATTGTCACACTGATTTATTTTTTTATCTAAGAGATCTCTTAATGTACAGATATTAGTGTACATATTTCTTGTGACTGATTGTTCCTGACAATATTATTCCCCATTCCCTGATACCTGAAGCACATTACAAATAAATATTTATATCAATCACAACCATTGCAAATGAACAGAATGAGTATAGTATTTATTAATCTCAAAATGTTACTGGCGCGGTTTGCTATTTCTTGGATCCAGAGTAATAGCAAGTGCGATGCATCTGCGTCCTTGGACATAATCGTGGTTTGGTCCCATAGAACTTACCACAAATTTCCAAACATAGTTGTGGAGACAAGTTACTCGGAACACTTTAATGTTCTTACAAGGGGACAGCGCTTATTCGTCATTTTGTCCAAATTTATGTTATATGCAAGGGTTGACCAGAAATGAAAGAGACAGAACTGGGAACTCCAGATGGTCAAGCGTTTAGAAAAAAAGTAGCATTTCTGCCGCGGATCGGGCGATGCATGAGCCATATCAGGATAGTTTCCAACCAGCGGTGGGTGCAGCGAGAAGCGTTACAGAACGGTAATCCGAGGGGCGTGGAGTACAGTCCCTATACGAATACTTTCTTATTTTCAATTTTTTATGTTACTTACACTGCAGATAAACCAAAATAATACTCGATATACTTTTCTTATTAAGATCTTCATAAAAGGAAGGAAGGAATAGTGAATGGAAAATTTGGGAAGGAATATAAATTTCCGAGAAAGAATTGTCCTTACAGCGTCCACTGGGACTCTGCAAATACCTTTCCATGAAGGGATTTTAATCAAAGCACACATAACTTCGCATTCCGTCAGTTTCATTTTGACTTTCGAGCAGAGTTACACGTTGTTTGCTACCAAACTGTGCAATGAGAGAGAGCCTTTTATACACACATCAAAAAAAGTTTTGCATCATCCCGTTTCCCAGAACTCCTGTAGATAGACGTTCACTGGATATTGTATCACAGACACAGTCCCTTTAAGTGTTCAGAGATGTCACTAAACCCGCCCAAAGATGTAAACAACAATGCATGAGCAGCGTCTATTAGACGGAGGGGGTCCGACAGCCGAACAGTTCCAGTCATTCCACCAGGAAGGAGGTACACGGCTCGTGTTGTCTGTAGTTCAATACCGCGGTTCGATCGCGTCCGCATTGTTACTTTGTGCCAGGAAGGGCTCTCAACAAGAGAAGTTCCCAGGCGTCTCAGAGCGAACCAAAGCGATGTTGTTCGGGCATGGAGGAGATACAGAGAGACAGGAACTGTCGTTGACATGCCTTGGTCAGGCCGCCCAAGGGTTACTACTGCAGTGGATGACCGCTGCCTATGGATTATGACTCGGAGGAACCCTGACAGCAACGTCACCATGTTGAATAATGCCACAGGACGTCGTGTTAAGACTCAAAATGTGGGCAATAGACTGCACGACGCGCAACTTCACTCCCGATGTCCATGGCGAGGTGCATCTTTGCAACCACCACACCACGCAGCGCGGTACAGATGGGCCCAACATCATGCCGAATGGACCACTCAGGATTTCCATCACGTTCTCTTCACCGATGAGTGTCGCATATGCCTTCAACCAGACAATCGCCGGAGACGTGTTTGGAGGCAACCCCATCAAGCTGAGCCCCTCAGACACAATGTCCAGCGAGTGCAGCAAGGTGGAGGTTCCCTGCTGTGTTGGGGTGGCATTTTGTGGGGCCGACGTATTCCGCTGGTGGTCATGGGAGGCGCCGTAACGGCTGCACGATACATGAATGCCATCCTCTGACAGATAGTGCAACCATATCGGCAGCGTGTTGACGAGGCATTCGTATTCATGGACGAAAATTCACGCCCCAATCGTGCACATCTTGTGAATGACTTCCTTCAGGGTAACGACATCTCTCGACTAGAGTGGCCAGCTTGTTCTCCAGACATGAACCCTATCGACCTGCCTGGGATAGATTGGAAAGGGTTGTTTATGGACGACGTGACCCACCAACCGCGAGAGACATACGCCGAAACGCCGTTGAGGAGTGGAACAATATGGACTAACAGTGCTTTGATGAATTTGTGGATAGTATTCCACGATGAATAGAGGCATGCATCAATGGAAGAGGAAGTGCTACTGGGTATTAGAGGTACCGGTGTGTACAGCAATCTAGACCACCACTTCTGAATGTCTCGCTGTATGGTGGTACAACATGCAATGTGTGGTCTTCGTGAGAAATAAAAAAGGCGGAAATGATGTTTATGTTGATCTCCATTCCAATTTCCTGTACAGGTTCCGGAATTTTCGGAACCGAGATGATGCAACAATTTTTTGATGTGTGTATATGTAAACCAAGCCTGTTTTTATACAGAAACAGACATGTACGAGGCGTGTTTTTTTTTAAGTAAGTACCGTTTTGAAATTTAAAAAAGGTGTACTAAGATATCTCAATAATTTTATTTTTACATGAAAGCCTGTACCTTAATCTACTTTTCTACATAATTTCCGTCAATATTGAGGCACTTGTCATAACGTTGTACCAGTTTTTGAATACCCTTGTCATAGAAGTCTGCCGCCTGACTTGTTAACCACTGCATCACCACCGTTTTGACATCGTCATCGTCCTGAAGACACTGACCACCCAGGTGTTTCTTCAAGTGCAGAAACAGATGGTAGTCACTGGGCGCAAGATCGAGGCTGTACGGAGGATGATCTAGAGTTGTGATGAGATCTTAGGTCTGATTAGCCACATGCGGACGGGCATTGTCTTGCAGCAAAACGATGCCCTTGCTCAATTTCCATGGATAGTTGCTTTGATTCTGCTGTGATGCAGGCCACCCATGTTTCATCGCCCGTAACAATTTGGCTTAAGAAATCATCACCGTCGTTGTGGTACCGCTCAAGGAAAGTCAATGCACTGTCTAAACGTTTGGTTTTGTGGACATCCGTCAACATTTTCGGTACCCAACATGCGCACAATTTTCGGTAATTCAAGTGGTCGGTCGCAGTGCCATACAAAATACTACGAGAAACGTTAGGACAGTCATCCCGCAAAGAGTAAATCGTAAAGCGTCTGTTTTCTCTCACCTTATTGTCCACTTCCTGCACCAAACTTTCATTAACGACCGAAGGACGCCCACATCGTTGTTCATCATGCACATTTGCGCGGCCATCTTTAAATGCTCTCGCCCACTTTCTTACCATTCCATCACTCATAATGTTTTCTCCGTAAGCTGCACACATCTCACGATGAATATCGATCGCTTTTAGGCTTTTAGCACTAACAAATCTTATGACGGCCCGTACTTCACAGTCGGCGGGACTCACGATTATCGGAGGCATCTTAAACACTCAGTACACAACGTAAACAAGGAAGAATCAGACTGTAATGGCGTCAGTGCGTAGATTAAGGTACAGGCCTTTATGTAATAATGAGATTATTGAGTTATCTTAGCACGTCTTTTTTTAATTTCAAAACGGTACTTACTTAAAAAAAAAAAAAAAAAAAAAAAAAAAAACAAGCCTCGCAATTGTAATAACGCGACGTTCGCAACGTGTACAAGAGGCCTAGAATATTACTGATTCCCCTGTTTCTACGATAATCCCATGTTCCCATGTCGTGCAAACCATCAACTGCAAAATAATAAAAAATGGTTCAAATGGCTCTGAGCACTATGCGACTTAACTTCTGAGGTCATCAGTCGCCTAGAACTTAGAACTAATTAAACCTAACTAACCTAAGGACATCACACACATCCATGCCCGAGGCAGGATTCGAACCTGCGACCGTAGCGGTCGCCCGGTTCCAAGCTGTAGCGCCTAGAACCGCACGGCCACTCCGGCCGGCCGCAAAATAAGAACAGGATCTAATTTTATATATGAAGTTCTCGTATACACTTTATATAATCCTTTCGTGAAAATTTGTTTTCAGAGTCCTCGTGGATGCTGTAATTTCAGTCCTTTCTTGGCTATTTATCTGCAGTCCCAAATCTTCCTTCACGTGTCCTTCACTGGCTTTGGTGAAAGCAACGTAAAAATTCCGAACGGAAGGAAAAAGGTACCGCTTGGGGACACGACCCCACGACTCTCGGATGAGGGTACGGCCCCACGACACTAAGATTACCGCTCTGAACCATTTGCGCTGTGACAAACCTAGCCTACAAATTACCCTAACGTAAATTACCCTGTGGCTTTCAATTCTGACTAAGCCCTCCAAATACCATAAATTTATACGAAATCTGTGAACACGAGTAGGCGAAGCCCCCTTGCTAGCGCAAATATCAGCACAGCATGCGAATTACTCTGCTTACTTTCTTTTAATTATGTCGATACACTAGTTCGCTGAGGAAGCTGCACATAATTTCCAAGTGTGTGTCAATCGATCTACTTTTTTGGCCTGGGCGTTGAAAAACTTTTCCTTTTCGTGTATGTAGTTTAGAGCCGAAATACTTGTTACCGTTACACGGATGGAACTGCCTGCTTTGACGGCCATACCGGCGACCTTGCGGCGACCTCGGAAGCGGCCGAACCGGTCCATCTCGGAAACGGCGTCGTTGTGTGAGGGCAGCCTGCAGCATCCGCGTCCGCAGGTGTGGACACGTTCGACGGCGGGTACGGCGTGTGTTTATGTTTACTTTTAGGCCGGCACCGCGCTCAGTTAGATGTGGGTGTAGGGCTTTTTCGCATTTTCCCCTGCAAACACACGTGACTCAGATGAAAATTGCAGAGGGCATCGACTGCTCCGTGCACTCACTAACAAGCATTTACTACATGTTTTCTTACTGTAGACTGTGGAGTTGTGGAGGGAGGGAGGGATGAAGGGACGGGGAGAGGACTGCACGACTGCTTTAACTGTATTGGCTATGTTTCACTTCAGCAACACCACTTTGCAGTAGATATTAAACGAACACTAATAATCCTACCATTACCCCTTTAGATTGCAGGTTACAAGAAACCCCTGCGGACACTGATCGAACAAGCAGCGAGCATATGGGGCTACACTACCTAACAACACATCGGGCACTGCAACGAGGTAAAAACCGGGTCCAAATACTGGCCCTTATCCTGGATGTCCACTGTGGCCATATTCGTCCGACTAACAGGTTGTCCGCCTGGTCGTACAACTGTGGCCGACCGTGGAAGCTCGTTCAAACGTAAAAATACGTGGTCCTAAGGGACCAAACTGCTGAGATTATCTGTCCCTAGACTTAAACACTACTTAAACTAACTTATACTAAAAATAACACTCACACCCATGCCCGAAGGAGGACTCCAACGTCCGGCGGGAGGGGTCGCGCAATCCGTGACATAGCGCCTCTAACCGCGCGGTCACTCCGCTCAGCGAAGCTCGTTCACTGCAGCAGAATGTAACACCCGACACACGGTAGCCAAGCAATCAGTCGCGGGGCAGTTGTACTGAAGACTTACCCGATGAGACCCATCCCACTGTCCAAACTTAGACCAATGCGGACATCTTGAACTGGTATCTTTCTAAGATCCGACATGTGATAGAATATATTGGAATTGATAACCTGATAATATTGACATTATACTCAAATCTATATGCTGGCTATACATATCGAAACTGGAAAGGAGCGGAAGGACCAGCATCTGCATTCACTTGCAGCTAACACAATCGAGAGAAAGGTATGCTCCTGTTAGCGAGAATCGCGGTGTCAGAGCAGCGTGTTCCATACGAGAGAAATATGACGTTCTTTTGCTTCGGGAACGAATGGAAGCGATTTGAGTACTTCAGAGGGTGAACGTATGGTTAAAGGTGTTCTCTGTTTTTATTTTAAATACAGTTTTTAGAACTTTTTAAAGTCTTATTGAATGGAGTGTTTGCATTCGGTCTTTGATGTACAAAAAGAGCAGCCGGCCGCAGTGGCCGAGCGGTTCTAGGCGCAACAGTCTGCAACCGCGTGACAGCTACGGTCGCAGGTTCGAATCTAGCCTCGGGCATGGATGTCTGTGATGTCCTTAGGTTAGTTAGGTTTAAGTAGTTCTAAGTTCTAGGGGACTCATGACCTCAGATGTTTAAGTCCCATAGTGCTCAGAGACATTTTAATAAAAAGAGCAGAGAATTCGACAGAGAACTATCACGACGTGTAGTTTTTTCAAGCTCTGTGCTGTTTCTGTCACCACGGCGCACTAAGATGATCTGACAGGCGTAGGCAAGCGGGAATTGTGGAGTGTCCTTAGATTCTTCTCAATTTTGATCTTAAATACAGTTCCAAGAATTTTTAAACAGTCCTATTAAATGTACACGGCACATAAACTATCACATATTCAATAAATGTGATCACATAGTATTGCGTTTCTTTCTAAATTATCATTAGCGATTCCACTTACTTTCCACACTCATTTCCTCTACAGCTTTCAACCGTACTTTCCTCTGACTCGTGGTGCTGAGATCTCTTGTCTTGGATATTCCACAGTGAACTATCCTCATTCACAAGAGTTACAAGCTTCCCTATGCCCATAGTTGGTAGTTAAGTGTGAAACACACACAGACACAAGCAACAGCGGGCGGTCGCTGGCACCCGCTACGCCAGACTACGTCTGATCAGTCCCCTTTCCCTGGGATCCGTCCGTCAGCCGGCGGCGTACCAGAGTCCTGCATGACCGAGTAAGCGATAAGCGAGCACAAAATACGGGATGGGGCGAGCACACCCTAACTGGATAGGCTGCCCGCACTAGTACTAGTGACCGAGCATAGAAGAAGCCGTGACCGAATACGTACCACGTAACTTCAAACACATTACACGTGTCATTATCCGTTTGAGACTGCAGCCAGTACGGGCTTCTCATTTGTGGTGTGTCTCTCTCTCTGTAATCATGCAGCGCGAGGAAGCCAGTGCATTAAGACGTAAGATTGAAACCAACGTTTACACACTGAAGAAACGGGAAGGTCTAAAAAGCCAAGTATGGAGCACATTTTTGTTGGTTGTAGAGGAAAACAGTGCGTCTAGTGGGTACGTAATGTGCATAAACTGCTCCACATTATTGTGTTTCCAGTCGGGAACCACTCATTTAAAGAAACACAGTTGCAAGAAACCTCACAAAGATACGTTTCCTTCAGGGATACAGGCAGTAAAAAAAAAATAGTATTACAGCAACGTGTGTTGCAATGTGTGCTAAAGATATGAGAACTTTTAATGCTGTTTCCGGTGAAGGTTTCAGAGAACCAGGCCAAGAATTAATACATCTAGGTGCGCATTATGGAGAAGTTAACGTGGCAGATGTCATCCCACATCCCTCTACTATAAGCAGACATGTCAAAAAACGAGCTGATGCAATACGAGACAGCATAATGCCTTCTGTTATTGCGGAAGTTATTAATAAAACATGTGCTGCGACAGTTGATATGTAGACTGATTCACATAAGCTATTTGACGCTTACAACACATTACATTAACACAGATTGGTCTCTTGTGAACAATGTTTTATTTACAACAGAATTCCCAGACGTTAAGAAGACGGGAGTAAATATTATAAAAGAAAGTGCTCTTTGAATTTAGTTGTGTTACGTACCCGTTCTTGGAAACGTTACTTTTGTATTAAAAGTGGGCCGGCCTGAGTGGTCGAGCGGTTCTAGGCGCTACAGTCTGGAACCGCGCGACCGCTACGGTCCCAGGTTCGAATCCTGCCCCGGGCATGGATGTGTGTGATGTCCTTGAGGTAGTTAGGTTTAAGTAGTTCTAAGTTCTAGGGGACTGATGACCTCAGAAGTTAAATCCCATAGTGCTCAGAGCTATTTGAACCATATTAAAAGAGAGAGAGAGAGAGAGAGATAAATACATTGTGTGTGTGTGTGAGAGAGAGAGAGAGAGAGAGAGAGAGAGAGAGAGAGAGAGAGAGAGAGAGGCGTTGGATTTGCACAGTACAGTTTAGCGAGCCGGGGAGAGGAGAGTTGAGACGTCAGCGGTGACCGGTCATGCTCGGTTATCCGCGTGTCCGGAATCCGGACATCAAACATGCGGCGAGTACGTGACCGAGTCCAGTCGTATGGGGCCGGACACGAGCGGCTCGGTACCCCCGGCAACAGGCGAGCCGTGACCGGTCAAACATTGAGCGTTGCAGCACTCTACGGCGTACAGCCATACGCGGCTGATTGGTTCGTGTGCAGTGGGCGCGTGCCAGAGTCGCTACATGTCTTGCGATTAGTCGGCTATGTATGCTCGTAGACGGCCGTCGGACTAAGGCCGTTCCAGTCGAAGCTCAACCTTAATATGTTGTCAGACGCCTGTTCGGGCGGAGTTTAGTTTAGTTTTTGACCGTGTCAACCTGGTGAGTCAGATGTACTGGCGTCCATAACCAGCGGGGGCTGTACCGTGTGAGATGTCGAATATATTCTTCTTTATAAAATCTGAACACATTGGAGCACGTATCGCAATGTCCCACCAGCACACCCTGGACAGCCGTACTGTGAGGTTGACTGCGCCACTAAAAATAGAAGATGACGCACATGAAAGAATGAGAAGAGGAAGAGGCAAGTAGTGGTCGCGAGAAGAGACTCAAAGTGAAACGTCCCCTTAAAAAATTATAAATGACTGTGCTTAAACTGACACACAATATTTTTTTAGCGCAACGCAATCTGACTTTCAAAAATCCCTAGAAAAGAATGGCCCTGACTAACAATAACCTATACCTTTCATGAATCACTTACCTCACAAAAATCTTCGTTACTCAAACTACTGCAATACAGCGTGCGCCAATACTGCCAGCTGAATAAAAGATTCTAACTACTGAAGGCACTAACTACTGATAGGCATAGTTAGCAAATGAAAGATTTAGATAGAGAACAAACAATGTATTTATCTTAATAGTGTTCAAAAGTCATAATATATATATATATATCAGTTCGTGACATCCAGTCTTACAAATTTACTGTCTCTGATGGACACACGTCCAGATCATCCGCTCTCAAAACTCCGCCATCTCTCCCCCACATCCACCACTGCTGGCGGCTCACCTCCAACTGCGCAACGCTATGAGCTGTTGATAGCCAAGTGCCCAACACTACAATGGCAAATTCCAACAATGCAAACCAGCCACAGACTGCACACAGCACAGTCAGTGATTTTCATACAGAGCGCTACGTGGCGTTATCAACATAAAAACCTAAACAGCCTACTTACAAAAGCGTAAACGGTCAAATAGACAACCAGTCAATGGGGTTGGACTTATCACACCCCAGGAGTGCTGTCACCCAGTGAGAACTCTCTCTCAGTGGCTGCAGCAACAATCTGTCGTTTGCACCACGCTGAGATACTCTGAGCATACCTACTAAAAGCAGCAGCTGCAGCAAAAAGCAGTCTTATCGCCTCTCAAATGGTTCAAATGGCTCTGAGCACTATGGGACTTAAACATCTGAGGTCATGAGTCCCCTAGAACTTAGAACTACTTAAACCTAACTAACCTAAGGACATCACACATATCCATGCCCGAGGCAGGAATCGAACCTGCGACCGTAGCGGTCGCTCGGTCCCAGACTGAAGCGCCTAGAACCGCTCGGCCACACCGGCCGGCTTATCGCCTCTCGACGGAGAAGTACTCTTCAGTAGCTAACACAGGTGCGCCACTTTGTATTGGCTCGCCTAGCGGTGTGCTACGGTACCGCGGCGCAGGGATGTCAGTGTGCACAGGGACTGCAGACATTTACAGCCAAACAAACAAAAATGATTTATGATCTTCATTATTTCGAGTTGATAATTCCTCGTGTGATCCACTGAAGGTCATGGATTGACTGTACTTGTGTCTTGACATATGGTAGAAAATGTTCTGGCGTAACCATAAGCACCGGAACGAAGGCGAAGAACGCAAGACCAGAGAAGGCAGTGAAACGACTTCGGCCAATGGTGTGCTGATTAGGACCGCGCCACGACAGGAGTGACACCTGCATTAAGTAAATACAAGCGCCGCTCCTGCCACCTTCGGTTGGACATTAGTGGACAGTATAGTCGCAGTGGTAGACCGGCACTCTCAGATCAGATAGTAATGACGTGGAGTGATAAATGAATTGAAACTCTTAGTTGCCGACAGGTGTTGTTGATATACATCAATGGGGACAGATGAAAATACACTCCTGGAAATTGAAATAAGAACACCGTGAATTCATTGTCCCAGGAAGGGGAAACTTTATTGACACATTCCTGGGGTCAGATACATCACATGATCACACTGACAGAACCACAGGCACATAGACACAGGCAACAGAGCATGCACAATGTCGGCACTAGTACAGTGTATATCCACCTTTCGCAGCAATGCAGGCTGCTATTCTCCCATGGAGACGATTGTAGAGATGCTGGATGTAGTCCTGTGGAACGGCTTGCCATGCCATTTCCACCTGGCGCCTCAGTTGGACCAGAGTTCGTGCTGGACGTGCAGACTGCGTGAGACGACGCTTCATCCAGTCCCAAACATGCTCAATGGGGGACAGATCCGGAGATCTTGCTGGCCAGGGTAGTTGACTTACACCTTCTAGAGCACGTTGGGTGGCACGGGATACATGCGGACGTGCATTATCCTGTTGGAACAGCAAGTTCCCTTGCCGGTCTAGGAATGGTAGAACGATGGGTTCGATGACGATTTGGATGTACCGTGCACTATTCAGTGTCCCCTCGACGATCACCAGTGGTGTACGGCCAGTGTAGGAGATCGCTCCCCACACCATGATGCCGGGTGTTGGCCCTGTGTGCCTCGGTCGTATGCAGTCCTGATTGTGGCGCTCACCTGCACGGCGCCAAACACGCATACGACCATCATTGGCACCAAGGCAGAAGCGACTCTCATCGCTGAAGACGACACGTCTCCATTCGTCCCTCCATTCACGCCTGTCGCGACACCACTGGAGGCGGGCTGCACGATGTTGGGGCGTGAGCGGAAGACGGCCTAACGGTGTGCGGGACCGTAGCCCAGCTTCATGGAGACGGTTGCGAATGGTCCTCGCCGATACCCCAGGAGCAACAGTGTCCCTAATTTGCTGGGAAGTGGCGGTGCGGTCCCCTACGGCACTGCGTAGGATCCTACGTTCTTGGCGTGCATCCGTGCGTCGCTGCGGTCCGGTCCCAGGTCGACGGGCACGTGCACCTCCCGCCGACCACTGGCGACAACATCGATGTACTGTGGAGATCTCACGCCCCACGTGTTGAGCAATTCGGCGGTACGTCCACCCGGCCTCCCGCATGCCCACTATACGCCCTCGCTCAGAGTCCGTCAACTGCACATACGGTTCACGTCCACGCTGTCGCGGCATGCTACCAGTGTTAAAGACTGCGATGGAGCTCCGTATGCCACGGCAAACTGGCTGACAGTGACGGCGGCGGTGCACAAATGCTGCGCAGCTAGCGCCATTCGACGGCCAACACCGCGGTTCCTGGTGTGTCCGCTGTGCCGTGCGTGTGATCATTGCTTGTACAGCCCTCTCGCAGTGTCCGGAGCAAGTATGGTGGGTCTGACACACCGGTGTCAATGTGTTCTTTTTTCCATTTCCAGGAGTGTATGTGTCCCGGCAGGGACTCGAACTCGGGATCTCCTGCTTACATGGCATACACTCTATCCATCTTTTTTTTACCATTTTGTTCGTTATTGATCGTGTTGTTTGGTCGTTGCGGACGTCGCATGACATCCTGTTCAAGTTTGGTGGTTGATCCTTCCACTCAGTTTTTTATTACAGAGGCCAACCGGCTGTCTGACCGAACACGCTGAGCTACCGTGCCGGCTTATTTTGTTCGTGTTTGATCGTTGTATCTGCTCGGGTCGGACGTCGCAAGGCACCCGGTTCAGTTCGTCGTTGATCCATTGACTCAGTTTTTTTATTACAGAGGGCAGCTCTGACCGAACACGCTGAGTTACCGATCCATCTGAGCCACCGAGTGCGATTGCAGAGACTTATCCCTTCCACGCCTCCCGTGAGACCCACATCCCCAACTGTCCACAACCTACATTCGTAGTGCTCCTAATAGATATTTGCCCATTCACTCATTACTCGCGCCAGGCTAAGCTAACGAGTCCCGTAAGAGTTCGGGCAAAGCGTGCGCATTCGCACAGTAGGAGGTCAATGGCCGGGTAGCCTTTAACTATATGAAGATGGTATCTGTTCCCGAAAGAACACATACCACTGATGACACTCACGGGAGGAGTGCAAGGGATAAATCCCTGCAGTCGCATTGTCCTCTGTGCCCTCGGAGGCTCAGATGAATAAAGCGTCTGCCATGTAAGCAAGAGATCCTGGGTTCGAGTCCCGGTCGGGGCACACATTTTCAGCTGTCCCCATTGATGTATATCAACAACACCTGTCGGCAGCTAAGGTTTTCAATTTAATTACCATTTCATTATAGAGAAGCTGCAAGGTCATCAATGGTATCTGTTCTTTCGGGAACAGATACCATCTCCATATTAATGACGTGTGTCAAACTTGCAGGAACATTGCATATAGCCAAGGACTCTGAATTATATTGCATGTCGCCCATCGTCTGTGACAACATTTTGTGCATTTAGTTAAATATTGTTGAATCTGCTTTATAGACATAAAAATACTAAATTTTTTGCTTCAGTTGTTTTATAGCATTTCCAGAACGCGGCGTCCTTCAAGACACCCCTATACGAGTCGAGTGGGCAAGACCGATGAGAAAATACATTCACTCCAAAATTTTGCAAACGGGATTAGTCCACTAATTAAAAGAAAATGAATGTACCGAACTGTATCAATGAAATACGGACTTTAAATCATTACAGAACGATTCCTGCCCAGAGTTTACTGTTCAGAATATCGGAAAATAAATAAAAACAGCAACTGAGCGGTGGAATTACAGCTATCTTTTTTACCAACGGTAAGAACGTCACAAAAATTGTTTTTCTGTTGGAAAAAAATGGAGCTTCGACCGTCACGATTTCTCCGAGGCGAGCTCGTAGCAACAAGTAGATTTTGTGTCGACTCAGCAAACATAATGGCTTATCTCCCGGCTCTCAGAGCTCCTTAACGCTGGGGTGCCAGTTCATTGTCGAGGCACGAGAGCAGATTAAATTTTGCTGTCGGAAAGCGCCTCAGCTGTCATTTAATAACGTCGCCCGTTCCTTTCGCTTAGCTGCCACGAACAGCGTTGTCACATCTTGTTACTGGACACTTCCTTGTTTTCGAATCCTGTCGAATATCTGATGCAAATATCGTGAAATCCCGCAGCGCAGGCGAGCTGATGAAATGTCTTTCAGCAAACAGAGAGACAGAAACACACACGCGCACACACACACACACACACACACACACACACACACACACAGATAACATACACTAACTGGCTTAGGGCCCATTTCTTCGCTCGCGTGGACTTTATGGCCTGCATAGAGCCTTTTTTTTTCTTTAATCGAATTTTTATGTTGTTTATGAATAGCAACGTCATCTAAACGTTTCAGCCTCGTTAATGTCACAGAAGCACGGTATTTTCCGCATGTACTTCTGACTATAGCTTTTAGCTGGAGCTAGAGATCTTTGTTAATCCTGCCTTTTGAGTTATTGTCGGATTATTTTCATATAAACTTTCATTCCCTAAACAAATTTCTTTACAACTCAGATACCAATTTTCATACTTTTTGCCTTAAATGCATTTTAATATAACGTAATATTTTTCTAACATTTTCATCCCATATGCCCCCCAAAGCGGATGTGTTTCCAAATACAATAAACCCTTCTTTTTTTGTTTGTAACCGAGAAGTGAAATACCAGTTTTCGTAGATATAGCTTTAAAAATGCTTACGTAGTTCTTATTAATGATTTATTTTTTTTAAAAAAAAGGTTTCATCTACTATTTCACTCCTATAGAGATTAAATTTCAAAAAATGCTGAAACAGGTATTTCTTTATTTCTGGCCGAGAAACCAGATGCCAATTTTTGTAGTTCTAGCTTAAAACTTGCTTTAATAGCTACATATTTTCAAAAAATCTTTCATCCTCTGTTTCACCCGCTTAGGGATGGAATTTCAAAATCTCTCTCCTTAAACGATGCCTACAGTATAACGTCAATACCTTCTCCTAATTTCGAGCTATTTCAAGCTCCTGTGCTTAGTGGTTTGGGGCTGGGCAGTGGTTTGTCAGTCACTCCAGTCAGGACATTTCCTTACAATGCGGCATCACGTGGTCGATATCATAGACCTAATGACGCTATCATCCTTATCAGTGACGTCATGCATGACATCATCAATGACCTGGTTATGACTACCTTGCACGATTTAGTGGATACGGGAGCGAGAAACAGATGCCGTTCGTGAACAGAGAATTCAGACATTAATTTATTCTACATCCAATATCAAACAGAAGCTTTGTTGCCGTAGTTGCAGCGTCAGTCGCTAACAGTAGCTCTGAACGTTGAAACATATGCAGATACCGGAGATCTACATACCAGTCTTCAGTGGGATCATTATTCTGTAGATCACGAGGCTTGGCCACTATGGTACTCCGTAAATGTTATTCAGATGGAAAACACACAGAAAAGGCCCAGTGCATGAATGTTCGAAGTGAAGTATACCCGCCGATGGAGCTCCGTAGAGGGTATCCTGGCATCTCATTGGCAGTGGCGTAAACGTTGGTGGCAGCGCCCTAGTGCCGTAGTGGTGGCTGTAATAAACGCGGCGGCGTGTCTGGAGGCGCGCGTATTTGAAAGTCAGGCCGTTGGGATAGCCGCCGATACCGCAATCGAGAACTGATGACATCCTCAATGATGTCATCATCCTTTCAGTGGGAAGCCACAACCCTCCCTACTTCCAGCCAATCATAGTGCAGTAGTAACCCAGGATGCCAGAAATAGTCCAACTGCATGTCGTTTTTGGAAACCCAGAATCTACTATGTAGGAATCAACATGGATTCCGGAAACAGCGATCGTGTGAGACCCAACTCGCTTTATTTGTTCATGAGACCCAGAAAATATTAGATACAGGCTCCCAGGTAGATGCTATTTTTCTTGACTTCCGGAAGGCGTTCGATACAGTTCCGCACTGTCGCCTGATAAACAAAGTAAGAGCCTACGGAATATCAGACCAGCTGTGTGACTGGATTGAAGAGTTTTTAGCAAACAGAACGCAGCATGTTGTTATCAACGGAGAGACGTCTACAGACGTTAAAGTAACCTCTGGTGTGCCGCAGGGGAGTGTTATGGGACCATTGCTTTTCACAATATATATAAATGACCTAGTAGATAGTGTCGGAAGTTCCATGCGGCTTTTCGCGGATGATGCTGTAGTATACAGAGAAGTTGCAGCATTAGAAAATTGTAGCGAAATGCAGGAAGATCTGCAGCGGATAGGCACTTGGTGCAGGGAGTGGCAACTGACCCTTAACATAGACAAATGTAATGTATTGCGAATACATAGAAAGAAGGATCCTTTATTGTATGATTATATGATAGCGGAACAAACACTGGTAGCAGTTACTTCTGTAAAATATCTGGGAGTATGCGTGCGGAACGATTTGAAGTGGAATGATCATATAAAATTAATTGTTGGTAAGGCGGGTACCAGGTTGAGATTCATTGGGAGAGTCCTTAGAAAATGTAGTCCATCAACAAAGGAGGTGGCTTACAAAACACTCGTTCGACCTATACTTGAGTATTGCTCATCAGTGTGGGATCCGTACCAGATCGGGTTGACGGAGGAGATAGAGAAGATTCAAAGAAGAGCGGCGCCTTTCGTCACAGGGTTATTTGGTAACCGTGATAGCGTTACGGAGATGTTTAACAAACTCAAGTGGCGGACTCTGCAAGAGAGGCGCTCTGCTTCGCGGTGTAGCTTGCTCGCCAGGTTTCGAGAGGGTGCTTTTCTGGATGAGGTATCGAATATATTGCTTCCCCCTACTTATACCTCCCGAGGAGATCACGAATGTAAAATTAGAGAGATTAGAGCGCGCACAGAGGCTTTCAGACAGTCGTTCTTCCCGCGAACCATACGCGACTGGAACAGGAAATGGAGGTAATGACAGTGGCACGTAAAGTGCCCTCCGCCACACACCGTTGGGTGGCTTGTGGAGTATAAATGCAGATGTAGATGCAACATTAAAAAACCCTCTCCCTGTCTCCAGGCAATACACAAAACAAAAATCCACGATGGTGGAAATAGTGCAAATTGTGTTAATGGGAAATTTAAAACCCTTTGCTCCTCTTATGGAAAGAGGGGCCAATTGTGTCCTTTATACCCTCTCCTCCCTCTCCTCTTTTCCAGCCAGTCAAACCGTAGGCTTAAAATAGCATCATATTACATTTTATTTTTGATACAACACACAAAGTGATGCCCCCTCCTTATCTTGAGAAAATCATAGTGAAGTATTTTTAAAAATTCAAGATATGTTGGAAACAGATCAATTGAGTGCTCCCTCCCATCTATTCCCAACCAATCTGAGCGTACTATTTAAATGATGTGTAAAAATAGCACTAGATATGTAGTAAATTTACGTAACCTTCACTTGAGAGTCAAACTTAATCATTATTTCCTTAAAAGTCAGAGATATTCAACTTTAATGTATCATTATTTCCTTTAGAATCAAAGATAATCATTATTTCCAGCATAAAACGGTGTCTAGTTATTTACGTACACATAACACACACGGTTGTGTGTATTATAGCTCCACATCCCTCCTCTTTCCAGCGCAGTATTAAAAAACCAAAATGTTTGATAATGGTGTGCTAATCGCTGAAGGGTAAACGCTGAATGGTAAACGCTAAATGATGAATGCTAAACAACAAACGCTAAATGGTAAATGCTAAATGGCAAAACTAAATGGTAAACACTAAATGCTAAAAGATAAACCCTTAAATAATAAATGAGAAGTGCTAAACGGAAAACACTTGACAATACTAAATGCTAAACATTAAAAGATAAACGCTAAATGGCAAACCCTAAACGCTAAATGCTAAATACTTTAACGGTAAATGCTAAATGGTAAATGCTAAGTGCTAAACACTAAAGACTAGACGCTTAACAGTAAATGTTTAACGATAAATGTTAAATGCTGGACAGTAAACGGTAAGCTCTATACACTACATGGGCTGCGCTAAACGGTAAACAAACAGATTCCAAAAGGACTCGTCACTGGAGCAGTGTACCTTTACTTTTGACA
The DNA here is from genome assembly GCF_023864275.1 of Schistocerca cancellata. Lineage (NCBI taxonomy): Eukaryota > Metazoa > Arthropoda > Insecta > Orthoptera > Acrididae > Schistocerca > Schistocerca cancellata. Next base: position 134,644,020 of record NC_064631.1, read on the forward strand.
CAAATCTGCTAGAAACAATATCACTTGCTGTTCGTATCAAACTCTGTTTAGTTACCGCAGTTCCTGGCAGCCCCATACTGCTGGCAATATCCCATGGACTCTCATCATGTAAGCATGACAGTCTGAAACGCACGCGATATCTAATTCATATATCTGCACCTCACTAAGAACAACGCTATTGATTCTCAATCGTTGCATAATTTTCCTCTGATAACTCTCAGCATGTGTTACTTTCATTATCAGTTCGTGGACTTTCGTCTCAAGTCTTTCCACATACTCGTCACCTCAATTTCGTCCATGACTACATGTGAGGTCGTGGCTGTAGTTAGCTTGAATGCTAAACTGTAGGCTCAACCATTCACAATGCAAAAGCAGACCAGTTCTTATTCGTTTCGAATGTGCATACCTTGATCATCAGAAATATATTAACAAAAGAACCTTCTACTGCAAACTTCAGGCCGAAAACTAGTTTGATGCAATCTCAACGCCACCCTATCCTGTGCAAGCCTCTTCATCACCGAATAATTACAGCAGCCAACACCCATTTAAACGTTTCACATCCATACAGGGATGCAGTTCGGACAAATACGACTTCCTATCACTAGAAATTATATTACGTGTTAGTAAATTTCTTTTCTTCAGAGACGCTTTTCTTGTCATTGCCATTCTACATTGTATATCCTTTCTTTTTTGTCCAAACAGCAGCTTTTAATTCCTTATTTTCTAATCTAATTCCCTCAGTATCACCTGATTTAATTCGACTGTATTCCATGACCCTTATATTGGTTTCGTTAATGTTCATCTTATATTATCCCTTCAGGAATTATGCATTCCTCTCAACTGTTCTTCCAAGTCCTTTGATGTCTCCGACAGAGTAACTATGTCATCGATCAACCTCAAAGTTTTTATTTCTTTTCCCTGAACATTATTCCTTCTCAAAATTTTTCTTTGGTTTCCTTTATGGCTTACTCAGCGTACAGATTGAATAACATCGGGGTTGGGCTATAATCCTGTCTCACTACCTTCTCAAACATTGTTTCCCTCTCATGTCCTTCGACTCTTAATAACTACAGTTTGGTTAATGCACAAGTTTCAACTAACGTTTCACTCTCTGTATTTCAAATCTGCTACCTGTAGAATTTCAAAGTATATATTGACAAAAGCTTTATGTAAATCTACAAACACTATATGTAGGTTTGCCTTTCTTTAACCTCCCTTCTAAGATAAAACATAGTGTAAGTACTGTCTTTGTGTTCCTACATTTCTCCAGAACCCAATTATTTCCGAGGTCGGCTTCTGACAGTTTATCCCTTCTTCTATAAATAAGTCGTGTCAGTCTTTCGTAAAGCCTTCTTAATGTCTGAGGGTATCTCGCCTGTCTAATATGTCTCGCACACCAAGCGGAACAGTTTTGTCGTGGCCGGCTCTGCCAAGGCTATCAGTACTTCTGAGGGAATGTCTACTCCAGGGTCCTTGTTTCGACTTAGGTCTTTCAGTGCTCTGTCAAATTCTGCTAGCAGTATCATACCTGCTATCTAGTCTTCATCTACTTCCTCTTCCCTTTCTACAAAATTCCCTTCAAGTTCATTTCCCTTGTACAGCCCCTCTGTGTATGAGTTCCACCTTCCAGCTCCCCCTTCTTTGTTTAGTACTGGTTCTTCACCTCAGCTCTTGGTATTCATACAGCTGCTTCTCTTTTCTCCAAAGACCTCTTTTAATTTCCCTATAGGCGGTAACTATTTTTCCCGTAGCTATACATGTATCTATAGCTTTTCATTTGCCCTCTAGCCATTCCTGTTTACCCATTTTGGACTTTCTGGCAGTCTCATTCTTTAAACGTCCTTATTGTATTCACTCTCGGTTTCTTCACTTGCTCCTCGTCTGCGCAGGATATATTCATAAATGAAACACGGGCAACTGCATCTTGAAACATTCCTGTTTTATCTATCGACCACGGTCTTTCAGCCGGAAAGTTTCAGTAGAAGTAAACGGAGGATGTAGAAGCCTTCATTGTATTGGTATTATACTCTGTTAAATCTGTTATTTCCTTCATGTCACGGCATTTGTTAGCACCTGCCGCGTGCTGTAGAATATGCAGTTTCTCAGGAGCCTGATGGCCTGCTGTGAAGTCCCAGAAGTGACCCCCGGTGCAGGCAGTGGGCAGGTTCGTGCCAAGGACGGCAGCGCAGCGAACTGGGTCACTGCAACGCAGGGAGGTCGCCGGTTGTGTTCTCACACAATGACTGCGTCTGACGAAGTCCGCCGCGGAACATGTGCAGCGATACCAGCTCGTAAATGGCAACCTCTCAGGAACAACGGAATGTAATCCGTAGCTCATTAAAAACTCCGTTACCATCTCTGTATCGATCTGGAATCGAAATGTATTTTGCCCTTTAGTCCCTCTCCTCAGTTCTAGGTGTTCGCAATGTATCGAGGCTTACTCTATCACTTGAAGCTCTGCATGTGGTCTTGGGAATCTACCCGACGGACTACACTATCGGATGTCGAGCGACAGCTCATTGGTTCAAGGTGGGTCAAGAGAACTACCATTAACAGGGGAAGGAAGAAGAGATAATCGCTGTGTAAAGAGATGGCAGGTAACGGGAATTTGGATATCAGTGACAAGGACCGGAGACTTTACACCTTATCCATCAACATCAGCAATAAGACATATCGCCGGCCGAAGTGGCCGTGCGGTTAAAGGCGCTGCAGTCTGGAACCGCAAGACCGCTACGGTCGCAGGTTCGAGTCCTGCCTCGGGCATGGATGTTTGTGATGTCCTTAGGTTAGTTAGGTTTAACTAGTTCTAAGTTCTAGGGGACTAATGACCTCAGCAGTTGAGTCCCATAGTGCTCAGAGCCATCCAATAAGACATATCAACACGTGGGAAGAGAGGTTCCCCAGAGCACGTCGTAATGCACTGTACACTCGTCACACAGTGCACATGAGTATAGCACACATACGAGGACTTATACAGTGCGATTAGAGACGTAGCAGAATGGAAAGATATGGGTAGTACGGCAGACTCGATCTTAGCGGTCCTGAATCTTCAGTAAGGTGCATAAAAGAACCACAAAGTAAACCTAACACGAGACCAAGGACACAACAAATAATAAACATGACAGACACCTCAGAGGGAGAAGGCGAAACTGACACAAGTAACAATACTAACGATGATGACGACAACTTCCTTGATCAGTTCGCCTAGTGCATAAGCCGTGACATGTTGTTGAACCTAGGATTACGTACAACCGGTGTAGTAATAGGTGCCGGCCGGAGTGGCCGTGCGGTTCTAGGCGCTACAGTCTGGAACCGAGCGATCGCTACGGTCGCAGGTTCGAATCCTGCCTAGGGCATGGATGTGTATGATGTCCTTAGGTTAGTTAGGTTTAATTAGTTCTAAGTTCTAGGCGACTCATGACCACAGAAGTTAAGTCGCATAGTGCTCACAGCCATTTTGTAGTAGTAGGTACATAACTTAGTAAGATGAACCAGCGGTGGACGCGTGAGTCGACACCTTTCCAAGGAATCCTCCCTCCTCCCCAACCTCCTCCCCTCCACACCCTCGCGACATCGCGGCACACGGCCGCTGATCTATGGTAGCGGGAGTCTAAACCTCACCTCTAATCTTTCCTATTATCTCTGATTGTCCTTTCGTTATGCATTGTAGATTTTCTTTGGAACTCACTATCATTTCTTCTACACTCCTGGAAATTGAAATAAGAACACCGTGAATTCATTGTCCCAGGAAGGGGAAACTTTATTGACACATTCCTGGGGTCAGATACATCACATGATCACACTGACAGAACCACAGGCACATAGACACAGGCAACAGAGCATGCACAATGTCGGCACTAGTACGGTGTATATCCACCTTTCGCAGCAATGCAGGCTGCTATTCTCCCATGGAGACGATCGTGGAGATGCTGGATGTAGTCCTGTGGAACGGCTTGCCATGCCATTTCCACCTGGCGCCTCAGTTGGACCAGCGTTCGTGCTGGACGTGCAGACCGCGTGAGACGACGCTTCATCCAGTCCCAAACATGCTCAATGGGGGACAGATCCGGAGATCTTGCTGGCCAGGGTAGTTGACTTACACCTTCTAGAGCACGTTGGGTGGCACGGGATACATGCGGACGTGCATTGTCCTGTTGGAACAGCAAGTTCCCTTGCCGGTCTAGGAATGGTAGAACGATGGGTTCGATGACGGTTTGGATGTACCGTGCACTATTCAGTGTCCCCTCGACGATCACCAGTGGTGTACGGCCAGTGTAGGAGATCGCTCCCCACACCATGATGGCGGGTGTTGGCCCTGTGTGCCTCGGTCGTATGCAGTCCTGATTGTGGCGCTCACCTGTACGGCGCCAAACACGCATACGACCATCATTGGCACCAAGGCAGAAGCGACTCTCATCGCTGAAGACGACACGTCTCCATTCGTCCCTCCATTCACGCCTGTCGCGACACCACTGGAGGCGGGCTGCACGATGTTGGGGCGTGAGCGGAAGATGGCCTAACGGTGTGCGGGACCGTAGCCCAGCTTCATGGAGACGGTTGCGAATGATCCTCGCCGATACCCCAGGAGCAACAGTGTCCCTAATTTGCTGGGAAGTGACGGTGCGGTCCCCTACGGCACTGCGTAGGATCCTACGGTCTTGGCGGCATCCGTGCGTCGCTGCGGTCCGGTCCCAGGTCGACGGGCACGTGCACCTTCCGCCGACCACTGGCGACAACATCGATGTACTGTGGAGGCCTCACGCCCCACGTGTTGAGCAATTCGGCGGTACGTCCACCCGGCCTCCCGCATGCCCACTATACGCCCTCGCTCAAAGTCCGTCAACTGCACATACGGTTCAGGTCCACGCTGTCGCGGCATGCTACCAGTATTAAAGACTGCGATGGAGCTCCGTATGCCACGGCAAACTGGCTGACACTGACGGCGGCGGTGCACAAATGCTGCGCATCTAGCGCCATTCGACGGCCAACACCGCGGTTCCTGGTGTGTCCGCTGTGCCGTGCGTGTGATCATTGCTTGTAGAGCCCTCTCGCAGTGTCCGGAGCAAGTATGGTGGGTCTGACACACCGGTGTCAATGTGTTCTTTTTTCCATTTCCAGGAGTGTATTTTTTATTGGTGAAAACAATATTTACTTGTAATATTGAACAACTATTTGAACTTGTACTAACTGTTTCTAAAATACTAGGTAACAGATTTTCAAATAGGCAATAAATGATATTAAAAATATTCATAATGTGATAAAAACGACTGAGAGTGACTCAGATTATGTTTCTGGAAGGCTTTGCTTCCCGTCACGAATTTTTCCACTACGTCAATCTCTTTATCATGAAGTTGCGCTCTCACCCAGCATCTTCAATTATTTATTTGATATATTCCAATTTACGTCTTCCTCTACCGTTTTAACCTCTCTAAAGCGCTATTAACATGAAAGTTATTCCCTACTATCTCAACACAATCCCATTTTATTGTCCCTTCTTTTAGTCAGTAGAGCGCACCGTGTTCTGGAACAAGTACGGCATGCTGCTCATTTACTTCCTGCCCGGAGGTGAAACAGTGAACGTTGACCTTCATTGTGGAACACTGCGGAAATTGGAGTGGGCCATTCGAAACAAGAGGTGTGCATGTGTTGCGCTGATACGTAACAGTGCTCACCCACATACGGCTGGGCGGGCACAAGTGTTCTGAAGCAGTTCGGCCGGCATCTGTTTGATCGTCCGCTCTACAGTTCTGATCTTGCTGCCAGCGATTTCCATCTTTTCGTGTCCAGCAAGGAACGTCTGTCCTCCGGTCAGCATTTTCACAACGACGAAGAACTGAAGACGGCTGACACACCACTGTTCCCATTTCCAGGCGGCAGCCTTCCACGGCACATCAGTACAACAGTTTATCCCACGATATGATTACCGTCTCATTTGTGCTGTGATTCTATTGAAAGTAGATGGAAACTTAGCTTCTGGATGATCCTCGTACATTTCAATCGCTATCTTTTCTTACAGTGTTTGCCCTCTAGTATCAAGAAAGTTATTTGCAGATGGCTTGCCACAGATCCTATAATCCTGCCCCATCCTCTAGTTAATTTTTTCCACATATTCCTTTTCCCCTGATTCTGCGTGGAATCTACTCTTTCTCCAGTCATATTTCAAAGCTTCGATTCGCTTCTTTTGTGGTTTTTCCCACAGCGCACGATTCACTTCGGTACTGCGTTTCAGACATAGAGAAATTTCTCCCTGAAATGAAGATGTCTGTTCGATACTACTAGGCTTTAATTACCGAGGAATGCTCGCTTTGCCTTCTTAATTCCTTCTTCCCTCGTCCACAGTATCTTATTTTGACTACAAAGTAAATCATCTGTCTTTCTTATTAGTTATTTTTAATTCATATTCTGTCCTCAGTAGATTTTAGATGCCATTTAATGTGGGGTCCTGCCCAATCGTCTCGTATAGGGTGCCTAAAGCATGTTGCGTCCTCGGAATGCTATACAACAATTGAAGCAAATCACATTAACAGTTTTTACTACAATAAAGAAGATAGACAATACTTAACTTTTTTACAAGAACGTGTCGCAAGCGATGGGCGACATGCAAATAGTCAGTGTCTTTCTATGTATACTATGTCAATACAAGCAATAGATATGGACCACTAATAACTGCTATTGTAGGGCTCTCCTAGTGCCGGTCTCGTACTGTGCGTCCGAGGCTGGCAGGAGCGGCGCTTATATTTCCTTCTTGTAGAGGCCGCTCCCGTCGCTGTGCGGTCCCAGTCAGAGGGATATTGGCTGACGTCGTCTCACAGCCTTCTCTGCACTTGTGTTCTTCATCTTTGAGCCGGCGCTTGTCGTTACGCCGGAACAATTAACACCTCCGACAGTTCTTTCACGGTTTCACAGAAGATTGCAGTGTCAGAAGCGAATCTTTTCACTGACACCCTTTCAGCTGAATTTTAATCCCGTCTCTGAATCCCTACTGTGTTTTTCCGACGTACATTGCAAACAGCATTTTTTTAAATCTCTTGTTATTTCATCCTTATTGTTCCTTCTAGGCTCTTACAGGGTGTTTCAAAAATGACCGGTATATTTGAAACGGCAATAAAAACTAAACGAGCAGCGATAGAAATACACCGTTTGTTGCAATATGCTTGGGACAACAGTACATTTTCAGGCGGACAAACTTTCGAAATTACAGTAGTTACAATTTTCAACAACAGATGGCGCTGCAAGTTATGTGGAAGATATAGAAGACAACGCAGTCTGTGGGTGCACCATTCTGTACGTCGTCTTTCTGCTGTAAGCGTGTGCTGTTCACAACGTGCAAGTGTGCTGTAGACAACATGGTTAATTCCTTAGAACAGAGGATTTTTCTGGTGTTGGAATTCCACCGCCTAGAACACAGTGTTGTTGCAACAAGACGAAGTTTTCAACGGAGGTTTAATGTAACCAAAGGACCGAAAAGCGATACAATAAAGGATCTGTTTGAAAAATTTCAACGGACTGAGAACGTGACGGATGAACGTGCTGGAAAGGTAGGGCGACCGCGTACGGCAACCACAGAGGGCAACGCGCAGCTAGTGCAGCAGGTGATCCGACAGCGGCCTCGGGTTTCCGTTCGCCGTGTTGCAGCTGCGGTCCAAATGACGCCAACGTCCACGTATCGTCTCATGCGCCAGAGTTTACACCTCTATCCATACAAAATTCAAACGCGGAAACCCCTCAGCGCCGCTACCATTGCTGCACGAGAGACATTCGCTAACGATATAGTGCACAGGATTGATGACGGCGATATGCATGTGGGCAGCATTTGGTTTACTGACGAAGCTTATTTTTACCTGGACGGCTTCGTCAATAAACAGAACTGGCGCATATGGGGAACCGAAAAGCCCCATGTTGCAGTCCCATCGTCCCTGCATCCTCAAAAAGTACTGGTCTGGGCCGCCATTTCTTCCAAAGGAATCATTGGCCCATTTTTCAGATCCGAAACGATTACTGCATCACGCTATCTGGACATTCTTCGTGAATTTGTGGCGGTACAAACTGCCTTAGACGACACTGCGAACACCTCGTGGTTTATGCAAGATGGTGCCCGGCCACATCGCACGGCCGACGTCTTTAATTTCCTGAATGAATATTTCGATGATCGTGTGATTGCTTTGGGCTATCCGAAACATACAGGAGGCGGCGTGGATTGGCCTCCCTATTCGCCAGACATGAGCCCCTGTGACTTCTTTCTGTGGGGACACTTGAAAGACCAGGTGTACCGCCAGAATCCAGAAACAATTGAACAGCTGAAGCAGTACATCTCATCTGCATGTGAAGCCATTCCGCCAGACACGTTGTCAAAGGTTTCGGGTAATTTCATTTAGAGACTACATCATATTATTGCTACGCATGGTGGATATGTGGAAAATATCGTACTATAGAGTGTCCCAGACCGCAGCGCCATCTGTTGTTGAAAATTGTAACTACTGTAATTTCGAAAGTTTGTCTGCCTGAAAATGTACTGTTGTCCCAAGCATATTGCAACAAACGGTGTATTTCTATCGCTGCTCATTTAGTTTTTATTGCCATTTCAAATATACCGGTCATTTTTGAAACACCCTGTATATATTTGTATTCATTCGCCTTTGCCTACAGCGTGTCCTATTTTTGCGTGGATTTCTAACATCGTTCTCAACTTTACATTGTCGAACGCTCCTGCTACATCGACAGGTGGTGCAAAGCTATCTTGATTTTTGTTAAGCCATACTTCCATTATTAAGCGAAAGAACTGCTATTTTTCCATTCAGGAAGCTAGACTGATCGTAAGGAAATCTATAACTTCCATACTAGCTGCAGTAATAAGCGGGTTTGACGGTCCAGAATGAGATTTTTACCCTGCAGCGGAGTGTGCGCTGATATGAAACTTCCTGGCAGATTAAAACTGTGTGCCGGACCGAGACTCGAACTCGGGACCTTTGCCTTTTGCGGGCAAGTGCTCTACGAACTGAGCTACCCAAGCACGACTCACTCCCCTTCCTCACAGCTTTACTTCTGCCAGTACCTCGTCTCCTACCTTCCAAATTTAACAGAAACTCTCCTGCGAACCTTGCAGAACTAGCACTCCTGAAAGAAGGGATATTGCGGAGACATGGCTTAGCCACAACCTGGGGGATGTTTCCAGAATGAGATTTTCACTCTGCAGCAGGTTTGACATTTTCGGAAACAGATGCAATAGCAGACGGGAGTGCAGGGCAGAACCGTAAAAGGAAATCTTGCAGCATATCGAATATGTAGGACAGTTCATGTTATTAGTGTACAGAGAGCGGCATTTTGGTCGTAGGATGGATACATATCGAGAGGCATAGAATTTTTTAAAAAATCCGGTTTCAGGGTAGCGTCATGCGCCCTTGGAGGCGCGCCTCGACTGTGGCCAGAGCGAGCGGAGTACCTGGGCGGGGCCCACGTCACCTGTGTCGCTCCTTACGTAAGCCACCAGACTGGGCGTGGCGCGGGTCAGGGTCGTGACGTGGTTACCTGAGCTTAGACGATCGTAGCCCCCCCTCCCCCTCCCCCACCCCCTCACACCTTGACCGAGTCCTTGAGGGAGACGCCGCCAGCTAGGGGATCACGCGTACCCGATGCTCTGGAAGTCTTCATCTCGCCACACGTCACGCTCCACCCAGAGGTCGGCATGTTGCTCCAGGAAGAGGCGTGGTAGTCGCTGTCACCGATGCCGCTGCAGCAGTTAATTAACTGTGCTCCTGTTGAGCCCTTACATCACACAAATCTATCTACGATGACATTCTCGTCATCAGATACTGTTCAATGTTCCGGTAATACTTTTTGAAGCCATTTTGACTATTTTTCGCCGGCCGGAGTGACCGAGGGGTTCTAGGCTCTACAGTCTGAAACCGCGCGACCACTACGGTCGCAGGTTCGAATCCTGCCTCGGGCATGCGTGTGTGTGATGTCCTTAGGTTAGTTAGGTTTAAGTAGTTCTAAGTACTAGGGGACTGATGACCTCAGAAGTTAAGTCCCATAGTGCTCAGAGCCACTTGACTATTTTTCGACGGTGACTGTCTTAAGAAATATGTAAAGGTTTTTTTTCAAATTACCCCTACCAGTCACAAAACTTGTCAACTATTGTATTAATTATTTATTTATTTTGCGACATGTTTCGAGGGTTAAACCTCATCTTCAGGCTAAATGGCATTACAAAGACAACTTTACAATAAGGTCATACAGATATTACATAGTCTTTTCGTAAATGCTGTGGTCATCCTGTGGAAGAAGAGAAAACTTAGTAAGAGGCGATGTCAAGATGGACCACTGCAGTACAAAACTGTTTGTGATCGTGTTTCCAAGTTACTGCCATGTTAGTGACAATTTCGTGAACAGTGACCAAGAGAGCTACGAAAATGGATACACCGCAACACATCACAACGAGACTGCCACGTCAGAGGAACAAAGTGAGTGACCGTTACACAACATTTTTGTGCATACATCAGTCCAGCTTCCAAAGTGACATCGCCTCTTACTGAGTTTTCTCTTCTTCCACAGGATGACCACTGCATTTACGGAAAGACTATGTAATACCAGTATGACCTTATTGTAATGTTGTTTTTGTAATGCCATTTAGCCTGAAGATAAGGTTTAACCCTCGAAACATGTCGCTAAATAAATAAGTAATACAATAGTTGACAAATTTTGTGACTGGTAGCGGTAATTTAAAAATAAGCTTTACATAATACTCCGTCCCCGGTAGCTGAGTGGTCAGCGCGACAGAATGTCAACCCTAAGGGCCCGGGTTCGGTTCCCGGTTGGGTTGGAGATTTTCTCCGCTCAGGGACTGGGTGTTGTGTTGTCCTAATCATCATCATCATCTCATCCCCATCGACGCGTAAGTCGCCGATGTGGCGTCAAATCGAAAAACTTGCACCCGGCGAACGGTCTACCGACGGGAGGCCCTAGTCACACGATATTTACATTTTATAATACTCCTTAGGCGAAAGCTGTTGACAAGGATGGCGGCGATTGACGTACGAGATGTGGACAAAAGTACTGGAACACCAAAAACAATTACTGAACGCAAAGCGGTGTAGGAAAACAGTTGGCATTCAGAACAGATTATAGCGTCTCGGAATGGATAAATACGGGCCCTGTTCGTTTTTAAGGGAATCTTGTATCATTTTACCTACAAAATAATGGCAGGTCCAGGCAGTGATGATGGAGGTGCATAGCGATCACGTGCAGACCACAAAGGCTCAATAATATTGTCATCTGGTGGTCAAGGATATGCGAAAATTCATCCTCATGCTCACGAAGCTGGCCGTGAACGATGCGAGCTATGGGAATAGAGGCCCTGTTGTCTTGTAACACCATTGGGGTACAAATTTGTACCATGGAATGGACCTGATCAGCCGAAATGGTCACGTAATCCTTGGCTGTAATGCAACCTTGCAGAGTAACCGCGGGACCCATGGAGTACCACATTATGTCTGCCAAAATCATCACCGGACCCCCGCCATGTTTCACTCGGCCACAAGTTACAAACGAGTGAAATAAGACTCATCCGACCAAATAACAGCCAGCCGCTGTGGCCGAGCGGTTCTAGGCGCTTCAGTCCGGAACCGCGCTGCTGCTATGGCCGCAGGTTCGAATCCTGCCTCGGGCATGGGTGTGTGTGATGTCCTTAGGTTAGTTAGGTTTAAGTAGTTCTAAGTCTAGGGGACTGATGACCTCAGATGTTAAGTCCCATAGTGCTTAGAGCCATTTGAACCATTTGAACTTGACGTAATTACAACGGTAAATACACTCCTGGAAATGCAAAAAAGAACACATTGACACCGGTGTGTCAGACCCACCATACTTCCTCCGGACACTGCGAGAGGGCTGTACAAGCAATGATCACACGCACGGCACAGCGGACACACCAGGAACCGCGGTGTTGGCCGTCGAATGGCGCTAGCTGCGCAGCATGTGTGCACCGCCGCCGTCAGTGTCAGCCAGTTTGCCGTGGCATACGGAGCTCCATCGCAGTCTTTAACACTGGTAGCATGCCGCGACAGCGTGGACGTGAACCGTATGTGCAGTTGACGGACTTTGAGCGAGGGCGTATAGTGGGCATGCGGGAGGCCGGGTGGACGTACCGCCGAATTGCTCAACACGTGGGGCGTGAGGTCTCCACAGTACATCGATGTTGTCGCCAGTGGTCGGCGGAAGGTGCACGTGCCCGTCGACCTGGGACCGGACCGCAGCGACGCACGGATGCACGCCAAGACCGTAGGATCCTACGCAGTGCCGTAGGGGACCGCACCGCCACTTCCCAGCAAATTAGGGACACTGTTGCTCCTGGGGTATCGGCGAGGACCATTCGCAACCGTCTCCATGAAGCTGGGCTGCGGTCCCGCACACCGTTAGGCCGTCTTCCGCTCACGCCCCAACATCGTGCAGCCCGCCTCCAGTGGTGTCGCGACAGGCGTGAATGGAGGGACGAATGGAGACGTGTCGTCTTCAGCGATGAGAGTCGCTTCTGCCTTGGTGCCAATGACGGTCGTATGCGTGTTTGGCGCCGTGCAGGTGAGCGCCACAATCAGGACTGCATACGACCGAGGCACACAGGGCCAACACCCGCCATCATGGTGTGGGGAGCGATCTCCTACACTGGCCGTACACCACTGGTGATCGTCGAGGGGACACTGAATAGTGCACGGTACATCCAAACCGTCATCGAACCCATCGTTCTACCATTCCTAGACCGGCAAGGGAACTTGCTGTTCCAACAGGACAATGCACGTCCGCATGTATCCCGTGCCACCCAACGTGCTCTAGAAGGTGTAAGTCAACTACCCTGGCCAGCAAGATCTCCGGATCTGTCCCCCATTGAGCATGTTTGGGACTGGATGAAGCGTCGTCTCACGCGGTCTGCACGTCCAGCACGAACGCTGGTCCAACTGAGGCGCCAGGTGGAAATGGCATGGCAAGCCGTTCCACAGGACTACATCCAGCATCTCCACGATCGTCTCCATGGGAGAATAGCAGCCTGCATTGCTGCGAAAGGTGGATATACACTGTACTAGTGCCGACATTGTGCATGCTCTGTTGCCTGTGTCTATGTGCCTGTGGTTCTGTCAGTGTGATCATGTGATGTATCTGACCCCAGGAATGTGTCAATAAAGTTTCCCCTTCCTGGGACAATGAATTCACGGTGTTCTTATTTCAATTTCCAGGAGTGTATATTAGTCGCACCTTAAGAGAACAGACTGTGTAGTACCAGGAGGTCATGTAAACTTCCGCCACTGACATAAGTCATGGCAGTCAATTGGTGCCCTGTGTGTGTGTGTGTGTGAGAGAGAGAGAGAGAGAGAGAGAGAGAGAGACTTTTACGGGTTCAGCGGAGTAAGACGGATCGGCGTGAAAATACGACAGAATCGAAGAAAGAAACTATCGTGTTTGGACGCGCCTATGACCGCACCGTAATTAAAATTCACAGATTTGTCTCGAAACCTGGCAGAAAATCCAAAGACATTCTGGTCGTATGTAAAGTATGTTAGCGGAAAGACAACCAATGCCTTCTCTGCGCGATAGCAAAGGAAATACTGTAGATGACAGTGCTGCTAAAGCAGAGTTACTAAACACAGCCTTCCGTAATTCCTTCGCCAAAGAAGACGAAGTAAATGTTCCAGAGTTAGAATCAAGAACAAGAAGGGATTTCAAATTGATTCCGTATTTCTAGTTTTCCAGAAGGCGTTTGACACTGTACCGCACAAGCGGTTTGTAGTGAAATTGCGTGCTTATAGAATATCGTCTCACTTATGTGACTGGATTCGTGATTTCCTGTCAAAGAGGTCACAGTTCGTCGTAATTGACGGAAAATCATCGAGTAAGCCAAAAGTGATTTTTGGCGGTCCCCGAGTCGGTGTTATAGTACCTGTGCTGTTCCTAACCTATATAAATGATTTAGGAGACAAACTGAGCAGCCATTAGGTTATTTGCACATGATGCTGTCGTTTATTGTCTAGTAAAGTCATCAGAAGATCAAAACAAACGGTTTAGGAAAGATATCTGAAAATTAGCAGCTGAACCTAAATAATGAAAAGTATGAGGTCATCCACATGGTGGTAAAAGGAATCCGTTAAGCCTCTGTTACACGATAAATCAGTCAAATCTAAAGGCCGTAAATTCAGCTATATACCCAGTAATGTATAATTATGAACAACTTACATTGGAAAGAACACACTGAAAAGTTGTGGGGAAGACAAACCAAAGACTGCGTTTTACTGGTAGATCACTTAGAAAATGTAACAGATCTGCTAAAGAGACAGCCTTTCGGAGTACTGCTGCACGGTTTGGGTCCTTACCAAGTAAGATAAACGGAGTACATCGAAAAAGTTTAAATATGAGCAGCACGTTTTGTATTATCGCGAAACAGGGGAGAGAGTGTCACGGACATAATACGGCGCTTGGGATTAATACAATTAAAACAAAGGCGTTTTTCGTTGCGGAGAAATTTTCTCACGAAATTTCAATCACCAACTTTCTCCTCCGAATGCGAAAATATTTTGTTGGCCCCGATCTACATCGGGAGAAACGCTCATCGTAATAAAATAAGGGAAATCTGAGCTCGGACGGGGAGATATAGGTGTTCGTTTCTTCCGCACGCTGTTTGACATTGGAATAATATCGAATTATTGTGAAGGTGGTTCGATGAAACCTCTTCTAGTCATTTAAGTGTGATCTGCAGAGTATCCATGTATATGTAGTTGTAGATGCATCAACGCAGTCTGCCCACTGTGTCTACATGAGGAATCGTATACCATTCGGAACCGTGTAGCCCGGCGTAACAACGTGGTCATATGAAGATTCCTACTGACAGATACTGCACATGATGCTGTCGTTTATTGGACTGAGATTCTATAGTCAGTTAACTGATATCCATTTCAAGCAGTTTCTGAGCCAACAGTGCGAAGGGAACTGAATGCAGTGAACGTTTCGAATCAGGTGTCTCGCAGGACCTCATTGCTCATAACGGCACATAAGGCTACACATATTTAGTGCGCGAGATGTCACAGAAATTGGACACTATCTGACTGGAGACATGTAGTGTGCCCGACGTGTCTGATTTTGCCTCGTTTCTAATGATTCAAAGTTCGAGAGTGCCGACAGGCCAATGAGGCGTTTAACTCGCTGTGCATGGAGGATGTATGCAGCCAAGGCTGGAGGTGGTTCTGTGAATATCTGGCTGTGTTTTTATACCGTTACTTGAGTCAAAAGATTCAGGTTACGCTGAACACGAACGAGGATTTATTTAACAGTCTCGGTGACTAAGCGCTACCCTTATTTCTACTTCTTCATAGTGAGTATGTTGTCAACTCTCCCATGTTCCAAGATGCAAACAGCCATGTGCGCATATATGTTCATGGTTTGACGAACAGTAAATTGCCCGACCTTAATCCCACAGAAAATGTCTGAGATTATTTGTAGCAGTGGCCGATACGTTGTAATCAACATTCCGATAATTTTTTGGCTCTACACGATCTAATAGTCAATGAGTGACTCCAGTTACGTACGGCATACTTAAATTAACTTGTGGACTCGCTTCCTCGCCGAGTTGAGGCCATTGTCAAGGCTAGAGATGATTTTACACGGTGTTAAAGTTATCTGTATCAAACCTCAGCACTAATATACACTCCTGGAAATGGAAAAAAGAACACATTGACACCGGTGTGTCAGACCCACCATACTTGCTCCGGACACTGCGAGAGGGCTGTACAAGCAATGATCACACGCACGGCACAGCGGACACACCAGGAACCGCGGTGTTGGCCGTCGAATGGCGCTAGCTGCGCAGCATTTGTGCACCGCCGCCGTCAGTGTCAGCCAGTTTGCCGTGGCATACGGAGCTCCATCGCAGTCTTTAACACTGGTAGCATGCCGCGACAGCGTGGACGTGAACCGTATGTGCAGTTGACGGACTTTGAGCGAGGGCGTATAGTGGGCATGCGGGAGGCCGGGTGGACGTACCGCCGAATTGCTCAACACGTGGGGCGTGAGGTCTCCACAGTACATCAATGTTGTCGCCAGTGGCCGGCGGAAGGTGCACGTGCCCGTCGACCTGGGACCGGACCGCAGCGATGCACGGATGCACGCCAAGACCGTAGGATCCTACGCAGTGCCGTAGGGGACCGCACCGCCACTTCCCAGCAAATTAGGGACACTGTTGCTCCTGGGGTATCGGCGAGGACCATTCGCAACCGTCTCCATGAAGCTGGGCTACGGTCCCGCACACCGTTAGGCCGTCTTCCGCTCACGCCCCAACATCGTGCAGCCCGCCTCCAGTGGTGTCGCGACAGGCGTGAATAGAGGGACGAATGGAGACGTGTCGTCTTCAGCGATGAGAGTCACTTCTGCCTTGGTGCCAATGATGGTCGTATGCGTGTTTGGCGCCGTGCAGGTGAGCGCCACAATCAGGACTGCATACGACCGAGGCACACAGGGCCAACACCCGGCTTCATGGTGTGGGGAGCGATCTCCTACACTGGCCGTACACCACTGAATAGTGCACGGTACATCCAAACCGTCATCGAACCCATCGTTCTACCATTCCTAGACCGGCAAGGGAACTTGCTGTTCCAACAGGACAATGCACGTCCGCATGTATCCCGTGCCACCCAACGTGCTCTAGAAGGTGTAAGTCAACTACCCTGGCCAGCAAGATCTCCGGATCTGTCCCCCATTGAGCATGTTTGGGACTGGATGAAGCGTCGTCTCACGCGGTCTGCACGTCCAGCACGAACGCTGGTCCAACTGAGGCGCCAGGTGGAAATGGCATGGCAAGCCGTTCCACAGGACTACATCCAGCATCTCTACGATCGTCTCCATGGGAGAATAGCAGCCTGCATTGCTGCGAAAGGTGGATATACACTGTACTAGTGCCGACATTGTGCATGCTCTGTTGCCTGTGTCTATGTGCCTGTGGTTCTGTCAGTGTGATCATGTGATGTATCTGACCCCAGGAATGTGTCAATAAAGTTTCCCCTTCCTGGGACAATGAATTCACGGTGTTCTTATTTCAATTTCCAGGAGTGTATTAGGAAACAATATCGGTCAAGAGTTTCCAACTTCGAAACTAAATTAAAAAGCACAAATCTAACAAAAGTGATCTCTGCCTTGTAAAAATCCCATTACACAAGTAGAAGTTCCCAGTGGTGGCATCGATTTTTTGAAACCATGTACAGAGTGATGTTGATTAGGGTTGCAGGTATCACACCATACAGCTATTCACAGAGGTCAGACAACTGATTGTCCGATAATTACAATATCTGACCGCTCGATTGGAAACAAAGGCGTGAACAATCCTTGTTCAACCTCCACGTAGTTCTCTGCCACCTCGTGTGTAATCTCAGGAAAAAAATATCTATAGGGTAACAGTTCAAAGATATAATCATAAAGTCTGGCCATGTGTTTTGGGCTATTGACATATTGGCTTGTATGTAAACTGGGTGCTTTCCTGCATCCCATAATATTGATACAGTTGTTGTATAACGTTGACCTAGATAAAATTTGTCACGATTCGACACATGTTCTGCATTTTGTTCTTTCGATGGTCTCTTTTTGAACGAAATCGGTAGGTTTACTATACTGATTACAGCTGTTGTACCCGAAAATGATTTTTCAAAAACATGGAAAAGCTGTAAATGATAGTCTCCTTAAAGTAATTGAATCAGTTCCATCTGACAGTATTTCTTTTGGTTTTCTCGGTTGGACTGAAAACAAAAGCAGAAGAATTGTCTGGAGGTCGGCCTCAGAGCCACGGAACGTAAGCCAACTTTACCATCCGCGGCTTCAGTCAAAAAGAAACTGGAGTTTCGGTTCATGCTGTATATGTGAAACAGTGGATGATAGGGGGGAATGTAAGCATACAAGAACACAGATCTAAAATGAGATGGACTGCTGGGAAAACAGGAGAAACTGAAACGAACTGGAAGCGCTTACACAGAATCAAACAACACCAACAGGAGCAAAATGGGGAGGTGTCATGTGACGAGTGTTTATTTGTGACAAAAGTAATAAATTAAAGTTTGAAGGCCACATTGCCGCAGCACTGGTAAGTATGAGAGAGGTGCTCCTTGTGGAATGAAGTGTGTGCAGACGCCTAGGAATGCTCGTGGGAAAATAAGTTCTCCAGTGACCGCATGAGCTTGTGAAATCGCTCTTTTGTCTGGCGTGTGCGACTGTTTGCTCTGTTTTGCGCTGTAAGAAACATTCGTGAAATAACAAGTTTGTTATTCAAGCGTAACCAGACACCGCGTAATCGTTTTTTTAAGGCGTTTCATATAAAGTTTCTAAGGTTGACCTTAGGGAGATTATGTAATCATTTGTATTTATTTTTCTACTTCGGTTCTACAAATCATGCGACGTAGAAACATTCCAGCACAACCTTTGTTGTTCTTGACGACTGTCAACTAATCACGGTTACAGGAATTTGTTTCGCTACCCGCCTTTGAATGTGGTGAGACTGAAACTGTCCTTTGTTAAGTACTGGCAGACTACAGCCATTTTCATCGAAATCTCACTCAGCCTCCTTTCAAATCAACTTAGAACCAGTGTATCCATGATTTCCGAGAAAGATATGCAACGATTTCTGTTATTCTAGTGATATACACCTGCGCACATGTGATTCGTGCCTATCGAAGGGTACACATTTCAATGATTCTATTTACGGTCGCTCATTTTCAGAATATACAAATTAGCCAGTAGTATTAAAGTAAGATATTATGTGGAATATTTTCTCTTTCCGTACCAAGCACTGAAGATTTCCTTGTACATTGCTTTACTCATGGGACCTAATTCTTTTTCTCGTAGTGAAAGTTAATGTGTCTCAGAATGAGATTAAATTACGCTCATGCTTACTGTAGCATGGTTTATATCAAGGCTTCCAGCCTTATATTCAGATGTACTTAATACATACACATGTACCTGATATGTAGTGTGTTTATCCTAAGACCATGTCTTGCTATCGTCAGTTACCTGCACTAACATACACTGACAGACAAGGGACCCTTAGCACCACCCACGAAGTGGCACCTCCACTGTATCTAGAGGAGGAGGAGATTAGTGTTTAACGTCCCGTCGACAACGAGGTCATTAGAGACGGAGCGCAAGCTCGGGTGAGGGAAGGATGGGGAAGGAAATCGGCCGTGCCCTTTCAAAGGAACCATACCGGCATTTGCCTGAAGCGATTTAGGGAAATCACGGAAAACCTAAATCAGGATGGCCGGAGACGGGATTGAACCGTCGTCCTCCCGAATGCGAGTCCAGTGTGCTAACCCACTGTATCTAGATTGAGCCTTTGTATTTCCCTTTTCAGATTTTCTAGCTTCCCTAACACATTCACTTGTGACAGTCGACGATTCGACTCTGAGAATGCTACCCTTTCGTTGGCGATTCAGTCGTATTCTCTTCGTTACCTCCTCTTTGGCAGACCCCTACCGAAGAGCCGAATAGGAGACCAATCCGCTATCTTTCGCTAATGAAGAGATCATTCTGACACTTTTTCAGATACAGGCCACATGATCTTCGGATGTACATTATGTCTGTAATGCAGAGGATTCAATTGCCTTCTGCATCCTAATCATGCTGATTCTTCCACCTTTTACAAGAAGTTCCCCGCCCCGACGGCGGGAGTGCCCTTAAGCCCTGTCCGCTCCTCTACCCGATTTAGACGAGGCCGTTGTCAGAATGAGGGAGACTTTCCGGTCGACGTTGCTCACGATTTTTGTTCAAAATTTAAGCAGTGGCGGGGTTCGCTGAGCATAGAAATTTCCTTCGATCTGAGTTACCCAGCCACTAGTTATAGAGGGGTCCTACTGTGAACCACAGTGGAACTTGGAATGTTTCACATCTTAAAAAAAAAGCACTTCCAATGCTAAAAGTATCGATAAAGACCTAAGCACTACTAGCAGCGACTGATTACCAAACCCCAAACCACTGGATGCAAAAGCTAGCAACGACTTCGCCACCCAATGTTGTGGTCTTCAGTCCAGAGACTGGCTTGATGCAGCTCTCCTTGCCACTCTATCCTGTGTAAGCTTCTTCATCTCCCAGTACCTTGTGCAACCAACATCGTTCTGAATCTGTGTAGTGTATTCATCTCTTGGTCTCCCTCTACTATTTTTACCCTCCGCGCTGCTCTCCAATACTAAATTGGTGATCCCTTGATGCCTCATAATATGTCCTACCAACCGATCCCTTCTTCTAGTCAAGTTGTGCCACAAATTTCTCTTTTCCCCAATTCTACATTTTATATCCTCTCTACTTCGACCATCATCAGTTATTTTGCTCCCCAAATAGCAAAACTCATTTACTACTTTAAGCGTCTCATTTCCTACTCTAATTCCCTCAGCATCACACGATTTAATTCGACTGCATTTCATAATCCTCGATTTGCTTTTGTTGATGTTCATCTTATATCCTCCTTTCAAGACACTGTCCATTCCGTTCATCTGCTCTTCCAGGTCCTTTGCTGTCTCTGACAGAATTACAATGTTATCGGCGAACCTCAAAGTTTTTATTTCTTCTCGATGGATTTTAATTACTACTCCGAATTTTTCTTTTGTTTCCTCTACTGCTTGCTCAATAGACAGATTGAATAACATCGGGGATAGGCTATAGCCCTGTCTCACTCCCTTCCCAACCACTGCTTCCCTTTCATCTCCCTCGCCTCTTATAACTGCCATATGGTTTCTGTACAAATTGTAAATAGCCTTTCGCTCCCTGTATTTTACCACTGCCACCTTCAGAATTGAAACAGAGTATTCCAGTCAACATTGTCAAAAGCTTTCTCTAAGTCTACAAATGCTAGAAACGTAGGTTTGCCTTTCCTTAATATATTCTCTAAGATGAGTCGTAGGGTCAGTATTGCCGCACGTGTTCCAACATTTCTACGGAACCCAAAATGATCTTCCCCGAGGTCGGCTTCTGCCAGTTTTCCATTCGTCTGTAAAGAATTCGCATTAGTATTTTGCATCCGTGACTTATTAAACTGATAGTTCGGTAATTTTCACATCTGTCAACCCCTGCTTTCTTTGGGATTGGAATTATTATATTCCTTTTGAAGTCTGAGGGTATTTCGCCTGTCTCATACATCTTGCTCACAAGATGGTAGAGTTTTGTCAGGGCTGGCGCTCTCAAGGCTACCAGTAGTTCTAATAGAATGTTGTCTACTCCGGGGGCCTTGTTTCGACTTAGGTCTTCCAGGGCTCTTTCAAACTCTTCACGCAGTATTATATCTCCCATTTCATCTTCATCTACATCCTCTTCCAGTTCATAATATTGTCCTCAAGTACATTGTCCTTGAATAGACCCTCTATATAGTGCTTCCACCTTTCTGCTTTCCCTTCTTTGCTTAGAACTGGGTTTCCATCTGAGCTCTTGATATTCATACAAGTGGTTCTCTTTTCTCCAAAGGTCTCTCTAATTTTCCTGTAGGCAGTATCTATCTTATCCCTAGTGATATACGCCTCTACATCCTTACATTTGTCCTCTAGCAATTGCTGCTTAGCCATTTTGCACTTCCTGTCGATCTCATTTTTGAGACGTCTGTATTCCTTTTTGCCTGCTTCATTTACTGCATTTTTGTATTTTCTCCTTTCATCAATTAAATGCAGTACCTCTTCTGTTACCCAATGATTTCTATTAGCCCTCGTCTTTTTATCTACTTGATCCTCTGTTGCCTTCACTACTTCATCCCTCAAAGCTACCCATTCTTCTTCTACTGTATTTCTTTCTCCCATTCCTGTCAATTATTCCCTTATGCTCTCCCTGAAACTCTCTACAACCTCTGGTTCTGTCAGTTTATCCAGGTCCCATCTCCTTTAATTCCCACCTTTTTGCAGTTTCTTCAGTTTTAATCTACAGTTCATAACCAATTGATTGTGGTCAGAGTCCACATCTGCCCCTGGAAATGTCTTACAATTTAAAGCCTGGTTCCTAAATCTCTGTCTTACCATTATATGATCTACCGGAAACCTGTCAGTATATCCAGGCTTCTTCCATGTATACAACCCGCTTTTATGATTCTTGAACCCAGTGTTCGCTATGATTAAGTTATGCTCTGTGCAGAATTCTACCAGGCGGCTTCCTCTTTCATTCCTTACCCCCATTCCATATTCTCCTGTTACGCTTCCTTCTCTTCCTTTTCCTACTAACGAATTCCAGTCACCTATGACTATTAAATTTTCGTCTCCCTTTACTGTCTGAATAATTTTCTCTTATCTCATCATACATTTCATCAATCTCTTCGTTATCTAGTAGGCATATAAACTTGTACTACTGTGGAAGGCGTGGGCTTCGTATTTATCTTGGCCACATTAATGCGTTCAGTATGTTGTTTGTAGTAGCTTACCCGCATTCCTATTTTTTTATTCAATATTAAACCTACTCCTGCTTTACCCATATTTGATTTTGTATTTATAACCCTGTATTCACCTGACCAAAAGTCTTGTTCCTCCTGCCACCGAACTTCACTAATTCGCACTATATCTAACTTTAACCTATCCATTTCCCTTTTTAAATTTTCTAACATACCTACCTGATTAAGGGATCTGGCATTCCACGCTCCGATAAGTGGAATGCCAGTTTTCTTTCTCCTGATAACGATGTCCTCTTGCGTAGTCCCGCCCGGAGATCCGAATGGGGGACTATTTTACCCCCGGAATATTTTACCCAAGAGGACGCCATCATCATTTAACCATATAGTAAAGCTGCATGCCCTCAGGAAAAATTACGGCTGTAGTTTCCCCTTACTTATAGCCATTCGCAGCACCAGCACAGCAAGGCCGTTTTGGTTAGTGTTACAAGGCCAGATCAACCATCCAGACTGTTGGCCGTGCAACTACTGCAAAGACTGCTGCCCCTCTTCAGGAACCACACGTTTGTCTGGCCTCTCAAAAGATGCCCCTCCGTTGTGGTTGCACCTACGGTACGGCTATCTGTATCGTTGAGGCACGCAAGCCTCGCCACCAACGGCAAGTTCCTTGGTTCATGGGGGAGGGGGGGCACCCAATATGCAACATAAAATTACGCAAGCCGAACAGCGATGTTCTTGAGATTTGATCTTCTACTCTTCAGCAGCCGACTCACTCACTACACCCTTGTTATCATTTTATTTCGAAAGAGTAGTTATTGGCATTTTGTAATCCTCGACTTAGTTATATCCCATTACTTTCTTAGCAAGCTCAAATCACACTAAATGAGCAACAGTTTTGAGAGAATATACGTTAATAATCGGCGTAGATCTCTGTTGTGATAGATAAAAAGACTTGGAGATTGAAAATATAGTAACTGCCAATAAGTTTCGGATGTGATAACCCAAAACGTGTATTTTAAAGCGGTTCGAAGCTAATGGTTTCCGTGCACCAGATTAATACAACCAGCACCTGCACAGGCAGGGCAGAAGCGAGCGTGTGTGACGGTTCCATTTTGGAGACTGAACTTGTCTCCCTATAGGTGGGCACAGCCTGAAAAAGTCAGTTTCGTAGCAGTTTCGTTTTCCAGCTTACACATTGTCTCCTGATACGTAGAATTAGTGTCAGAAGACTTCCACAGGGTGTTATCACGCAATGGTAGTCTCGACAGACTTGATACCGAAGAGAAGCCATCATATTCGATGAAGTGCGGTTTGAGTATTTGTGGGTTCGACGTAGTTTAACGTGGGCCCTGAACCAAGCTACATCCTGACATGTTACATGTACTAAAGTCTTTTACGGCGCTGAAAATCGCTTTAAGTGACAGAGAACAAATCCTTAAGGTCACATGGGAGTCGGACACGAGATATCTGGGATGGTGACACGCCTTCATCAACAGAACAATATACGCAAGGGAAGCAGCGAGGAGCGCTTAAGTTGCCGAGAGGTATTTAAGAGCGCGTCTTCCGTTACTGAACCTTAAGAAGCGACATATGCCTTCAGAATTATGGACTATCCTTAGCTTTCTTGTCATAACAACAATGAAAAAAATGAAATTAACGAGGAACGATGGCAATATTGTATTTTTCCGGTTCTGTAAGATGTTGTTGTTGTGGTCTTCAGTCCTGAGACTGGTTTGATGCAGCTCTCCATGCTACTGTATCCTGTGCAAGCTTCTTCATCTCCCAGTACCTACTGCAACCTACATCCTTCTGAATCTGCTTAGTGTATTCATCTCTTGGTCTCCCCCTATGATTTTTACCCTCCACGCTGACCTCCAATACTAAATTGGTGATCCCTTGATGCCTCAGAACATGTCCTACCAACCGATCCCTTCTTCTGGTCAAGTTGTGCCACAAACTTCTCTTCTCCCCAATCCTATTCAATACTTCCTCATTAGTTATGTGATCTACCCATCTAATTTTCAGCATTCTTCTGTAGCACCACATTTCAAAAGCTTTTATTCTCTTCTTGTCCAAACTATTTACCGTCCATGTTTCACTTCCATACATGGCTACACTCCATACAAATACTTTCAGAAATGACTTCCTGACACTTAAATCTATACTCGATGTTAACAAATTTCTCTTCTTCAGAAACGCTTTCCTTGCCATTGCCAGTCTACATTTTATCGCCTCTCTACGTCGACCATCATCAGTTATTTTGCTCCCCAAATAGCAAAACTCCTTTACTACTTTAAGTGTCTCATTTCCTAATCTAATACCCTCAGCATCACCCGACTTAATTCGACTACATTCCTACATTCCATTATCCGCGTTTTGCTTTTGTTGATGTTCATCTTATATCCTCCCTTCAAGACACCATCCATTCCGTTCTGTAAGATATGTTTCATAAAAGAAACTTCTGTCACTTCTTTTTGTACCCAAAATATTGTGTCGAAGTTTCAAATCCCTGTGAAGCCATCGTGGGTTAATTGCTCGGTTCAGCTACATAACATGAAGGGATTCAGTTCCCATTTCTTCTCCAGATGAGATATAGGGGTTCCATGACCGCAACGTCAGGTGGAATCAAATTCTAACTTCCCTCTGTCACTTCCTTTTCTTTCAAGTTCTGGCTGCCTCTTTATTATTCATTTTAACAAAACTTAAGAACAAAGCGTATTGCAATTCTAGGTATTCTTGTCACCAAAACAAAGAGACAACCTGAAGAAATGGCTCTGAGCACTATGGGACTTAACATCTATGGTCATCAGTCCCCCAGAACTTAGAACTACTTAAACCTAACTAACCTAAGGACAGCACACAACACCCAGTCATCACGAGGCAGAGAAAATCCCTGACCCCGCTGGGAATCGAACCCGGGATCCCGGGCGCGGAAAGCGAGAACGCTACCGCACGACCACGAGCTGCGGACAACCTGAAGAACTAGCCCCATTTCACAAGTCTACAATGCCACAAAACACGAAGCTGTATCCTGCGAGTAAACGCAGAAGAACTTACCAACCTCCAGGGTTTATCGAGCCTCTCCTTAGTTAAACGCTCTGACTGTGCAAGATAAGGGGTTGGATTTTGATGACAAGCTGCCCCTTGGCATGCGAGTGCTTGTGGCAAAGTATGTGCTTCGTGGCCAACTTGAAGAGTCACCATTAGATGCAATCATCTATAATAAATAATAAAAATGTGAAAGCTTAAATGAGGTCTGTTACGTTCATCGAGCGAACACATGATAACCTTCGTGATGCCTCATTCTTATACATTATCTTAATCAGATTATAAGGTAAGACACGATTATTGTTAGACAGACACCCATCATCGTGTTCCGAGAGTTCAGCATCAAGATTCTTTCCTAGCCTCCAACTATATACATACTTCGCAAACATTTGTATGCAGAAGAAAATATTTTTAACAGCATGAATTGATTTTAATGATTTTAATTTCTTCTTTCAAAATATTTTCTTTATGCTGTGTTGATTTATTGCTTGAACAGATTTTAGTTGTAAATTAATGTGCTTGGTGAAGCAGTACGTGCCAACAACTAGTATATCTCACTCTCGCCAACATCATAAAATTTTCAACTACTAATCAAGAAAGACAAAGATAGTGAATACATCAAAGAAAGAACTTTACATAACAAATGGCTTATTTATTGATAATCTTTTTGAAGTTATTTTGAAAGTTTATAATTAACTATTTTTAATGTTGATGAAGTCAAATGAAAATAACATTAAAAAAACGAATTTCGTAATAAATCCAATGTATGAAAAATAATTTTTTTAAATAATAAAACTGGTATTATTCCTATTATTAACACTATACGAAATGTGAAAAAGTAATAATTTTGATTTTTGTGTTGTATAATAAGTTTATAAAGTGTGTATTTAACGAAAGATGATCACTGATCAGTTCCGTTAGAAGTTGAAGTAGTATCTCTCAGAGTTCGATACATGATACATATCCCAAATGTAACCATTGTTAGTCCATAAGCATTGCTTTCAATGTGTTTCAAACGCAAGAAAAAATATTACAAGGCAATTGTTAAAATTCTGCTTTTTAATTTACAACTAAAATCTGTTCAAGCAATAAATCAACACAGCACAAAGAAAATATTTTGAAAGAAGAAATTAAAATCAATTCATGCTGTTAAAAATATTTTCTTCTGCATACAAATGTTGACTGATATTGCCTCCTTTCTTTATTGTTTGTTTACAAAATTTTTAAAATTAATTTCTTGATTAATGCAATGATTTCAAGAATATGTTGGAGCGGTTACGTTTTGCATCAACTTTTCAAATTGAACATGTTTGAAATGTGTGTGAGTTCTTAACGGACCAAACTGCAGAGGTCATCGGTCCCTAGACTTACACACTACTTACACTAACCTAAGCTAAGAGCAACACACACACCCATGCCCGAGGTAGGACTCGAACCTCCGGCGGGAGGGGCCGCGCAGTAGTTGACATGGCGCCTCTAACCGCGCGCCGCGCGGCTCTTCAGTGCAAAGACTGGTCAGCATCCTTCTTCATATACACATATGTATTGCAACCTACATCTATTTGTTTCTGTTTATTGCAGCCAATGCCTGTACAGACTGTACCCCCCCCCCCCCCCCCGCCCTCCAAACACTCCTTGATTACTAAATTGACTATTCGTTGATGCCTGCCAACAATTCCACTCTTTTTGTTAAGTTGTGGGATAAATGTCTCTTTCTCTCTGTTGATTTCACTTCCCCCACATTAATTATTCAATCTACACATTAATCTTCAGCTTTCCCCTGCAGCACCACATTTGAAAAGCATCTTTTTTCTTTGATGATGACATGCATCCAGGTAGACCCCACCTGGAGACTGGGAATATTTTACGGAAGGTAATGCTACCAGGAGTATAAAGGGCGATCAAATAGTTTCTGTTTGAAGACAGTGCAGCATATATGCAACTCACGCGATGCAGATACATTAGCACTGACATGTAGCCAACCAGGGGCTCACCACTCTTTGGCGAGTTCTTGCTTGGCTACCGTGAGGCCCCAGCGTTCGTAGCATCTTTTTCCTTCCGTGCTGCATGTCTATCCTCTTGCATTTCTTTTTTTCCCCTGGGAACACGTCTGGGATACTTTTGGGAATGTGTTCTGCATCTTCAATAGCCCTCCACTGTTTTTTCGTTATGTTTTTCTCTCTTCGTTCCCTTTCTCCTATTCCTCCTCCACTTCGGCGTTTGAGGTTCCTCTTTTTCTTCTTCCTCCCTGTGCGCTACAGAAGGCCAGCCCACACGCCTGACGTATAACACTTGATTGGGTAACGCGTAATTCCCAGTCCCAGGACGACAGGTACGGTTCGCACGTATCCCCTGGTACAGGCCAGGCCCAGGGAGGGGTGACTGCCTCTGTCAGGTCTTCCGGAGGAGTGACCTAAGGTGTGAACAATCACCTATTGTGGGTGAGCCCCCCTCTGTCGGGGTCCCCCATTTGGGAGGAGCGCAGGAGTCGGAGTCGCTGGCAATCATGGAGGAATATCTCGCAGTGAGCCAAACATGTTCTTCTCAATCTACGTCTACTAAACGTAAATGGAATGAGGCTAACGATTCGTGGACCACCCCAGCTGCACCTCGGTTCCTCGTGGTTTCATGTACTGAGTCCTTGTTACAGTAAATCTGTTTATTATTCAGAAAGGTGTTGATGCAATTACTGGCCCTGTGAAATCCTGCTCTCGTTTACAAAATGGCACTTTGCTTTTGGAGACTTCTTGTGATTCTCAAGCACAACTGCTTACAGCTTAATTCTTCCATGGTTATCCTGTTCTCTCGAGGCCCATTGAATACTGAATTCTTCGTGTGTTATTATTTACAAGAGGCTGCTTGATGATCTGACTGAGACAGAAATCCGTCCGTCTCTGCAGTCCACTGGGTGATGAAAAAAGTACGAGGGCAGTTCAATAAGTAATGCAACACATTTTTTTTCTCGGCCAATTTTGGTTGAAAAAACCGGAAATTTCTTGTGGAATATTTTCAAACATTCCTGCTTCGTCTCGTATAGTTTCATTGACTTCCGACAGGTGGCAGCGCTGTACGGAGCTGTTAAAATGGCGTTTGTAACGGATGTGCGTTGCAAACAACGGGCAGTGATCTTGTTTCTTTTGGCGGAAAACCAGGGCATCTCAGATATTCATAGGCGCTTGCAGAATGTCTACGGTGATCTGGCAGTGGACAAAAGCACGGTGAGTCGTTGGGCAAAGCGTGTGTCATCATCGCCGCAAGGTCAAGCAAGACTGTCTGATCTCCCGCGTGCGGGCCGGCCGTGCACAGCTGTGACTCCTGCAATGGCGGAGCGTGCGAACACACTCGTTCGAGATGATCGACGGATCACCATCAAACAACTCAGTGCTCAACTTGACATCTCTGTTGGTAGTGCTGTCACAATTGTTCACCAGTTGGGATATTCAAAGGTTTGTTCCCCCTGGGTCCCTCGTTGTCTAACCGAACACCATAAAGAGCAAAGGAGAACCATCTGTGCGGAATTGCTTGCTCGTCATGTGGCTGAGGGTGACAATTTCTTGTCAAAGATTGTTACAGGCGATGAAACATGGGTTCATCACTTCGAACCTGAAACAAAACGGCAATCAATGGAGTGGCGCCACACCCACTCCCCTACCAAGAAAAAGTTTAAAGCCATACCCTCAGCCGGTAAAGTCATGGTTACAGTCTTCTGGGACGCTGAAGGGGTTATTCTGTTCGATGTCCTTCCCCATGGTCAAACGATCAACTCTGAAGTGCGTTGTGCTACTCTTCAGAAATTGAAGAAACGACTTCAGCGTGTTCGTAGGCACAAAAATCTGAACGAACTTCTCCTTCTTCATGACAACGCAAGACCTCACACAAGTCTTCGCACCCGATGGTTAGTGTTGTTTAACGTCCCGTCGACAACGAGGTCATTAGAGACGGAGCGCAAGCTCGGGTTAGGGAAGGATGGGGAAGGAAATCGGCCGTGCCCTTTCAAAGGAACCATCCCGGCATTTGTCTGAAACGATTTAGGGAAATCACGGAAAACCTAAATCAGGATGGCTGGAGACGGGATTGAACCGTCGTCCTCCCGAATGCGAGTCCAGTGTGCTAACCACTGCGCCACCTCGCTCGGTTTCGCACCCGAGAGGAGCTCACAAAACTTCAGTGGACTGTTCTTCCTCATGCACCCTACAGCCCCGATCTCGCACCGTCGGATTTCCATATGTTTGGCCCAATGAAGGACGCAATCCGTGGGAGGCACTACGCGGATGATGAAGAAGTTATTGATGCAGCACGACGTTGGCTCCGACGTCGACCAGTGGAATGGTACCGTGCAGGCATACAGGCCCTCATTTCAAGGTGGCGTAAGGCCGTAGCATTGAATGGAGATTACGTTGAAAAATAGTGTTGTGTAGCTAAAAGATTGGGGAATAACCTGGTGTATTTCAATGCTGAATAAAACAACCCCTGTTTCAGAAAAAAAATGTGTTGCATTACTTATTGAACTGCCCTCGTATATGCAGCCTTATTGCCCATATGCACTCTTTTCCTCACATGTGATAGAGTACTGCTTCCATCAAAGAGCAAAGCATGCTATGAAATTATCACAGTCCGACCGTACATTCCGAACCTGATGCATTGCTGCTGCCAGTGTCATCATTACAACCACATTCGAATGTCATGTCGAGGTCCGGCCAAATGTGTAACCTGTGGTAGGGATGCTCACAAGGGCGATTGTCTGCCTCCTCCTCCCTGCTGTATCAACTGCAACAGCGGAAATGCAGCCTCCTCCCGAGATCGTCCTGTGTATCTCGATTAGCAGGCTCAGGAGATCCGAGTGAAGGAAAAGTGTCTTCCATTGTTGCTTCTAAGTTGCTGGCTAGTCAGAAGCACTGAATTTTACCACCTGGCACTTACATTACCATTCTTGCTACGTCTCGCTCCACGAAGGACATTGCCACACAGACATGCGACTTCAAATTGAGCACCACATCTGTAAAATCGCCCAGTATCGTGGTACCTTCCCCGTTGCTTTATCCTCCAGCTGTGCGGCTCGCCAACAAATCTTCGCCTCACGTGGCGAAATAACCTATTGCACAACCAGCGGCCCAGAAAGGACAGAAAGAATACTCTTTGTGGTGTATTTCTTTTTTTAAAAAATAATATTTATATTTTGATCAAATTATTATTCTCTTGTGAAGATTCAGAAATCTGTTGTGAGTTTGGCACCACTTCCTGGCGGGAAGAGCAAAGACTTTTCAAAAAACTTAAGTACTGTAAGTGATAGTTTCTATTTCACCTGAAATCATTTGCAGAAGGCGTAGCGTTCTCAAGATCAAGAACAGAGTGTTCGATCACGACCGGATATGAGACATAGCAACTACGAACTGAGAAACCTAAGGGACCAGACAGAACTGGAAATTCTTTGCTATGCTACACCACACATTAAAAGAAGTTGGATTTAAATCACAAACAAGGTAAATAGCAATGCGCCATCTGCCTTAACTACGACGTTTGCACAGCGTTATCCAGTGCTACTCAGGTAAGCCAAACAGTGTAGAAAACAGATCCTTTCTTTAATTAAATTTCACAGGGACCAATTTTAGTGTCCAAGTAATCAGTTTTCCATCAAAGTTCATAGTCAGATTTTGTGATAACAATGAGTTTCAGATAGGACATGATTTTCTTAGAATTCTCGCAGCTAGATTTCTCCGTGCATTCTCGCAGTTTCATTTTGTTACCAACATTAGCTTTCAAGTGTGGTATGCGCACTATTCGAAACAGGCGGCCCGAAGGTTAGCATCCAACAGACAATTTAACGTTAAAAACACAATCAACGTTACAGACCCACGTTCACTAAAATTAATCTCAATGTGAAAAAAAGAATTTCTATCATATTCCGTCGGAAAAAGCAGAATACTTCATAATTCTGGACTGGATATGAACGTGAAAGAAACTAACTTAACGAATCCCACTAAGCATTACCGTAGTGGTTCACTTTCTGGTGGTGAGAGATTTTCCGATCGATGCTGCGGTGAGCGGATGCGCTGAACGTGAAGGTTTCCGTCGGCCGAGGCTGTTCTAATTCCCCGGCGGATCGTGCTGCACGCCATCTTGGGCAAAGGTCGCCCCCGGCCTGCCTGCGCCGCCACGGCTTTCCTCTGCGTGTGCACCCATCGCTAAGCGGGCGCCTCTCAGGGCGTATAGCGCGCTGCATCAGCAGGGCTGGGCCGAATATCTTATAACAAGTAGCAGCACTGCGGAAGTAATTTTAGCACTGTTGTTAACAATAGCGGATGGAACTCCGATAAAAAAGGAATTATACATCGCATTCTAATTCCTTTTTTATCGGAGATCCATCCGCTATTGTTATACATCGCATTCCCCCACCCCCTCCCACCCCCCACACCAAGAACCATGGACCTTGCCATTGGTGGGGAGGCCGTAGGTGCAACCTGTTGAGAGGCCAGACAAACGTGTGCTTCCTGAAGAGGGGCAGCAGCCTTTTCATTAGTTGCAGGGGCAACAGTCTGGATGATTGACTGATATGGCCTTGTAACACTAACCAAAACGGCCATGCTGTGCTGGTACTGCGAACGGCTGAAAGCAAGGGGAAGCTACAGCCCTAATTTTTCCCGAGGGCATGCAGCTTTACTGTATGGTTAAATAATGATGGCGTCCTCTTGGGTAAAATATTCCGAAGGTAAAATAGTCCCCCATTCGGATCTCCGGGCGGGGACTACTCGGGAGGACGTCGTTATCAGGAAAAAGAAAACTGGCGTTCTACGGATCGGAGCGTGGAATGTCAGATCCCTTAATCGATCGGGTAGGTTAGAAAATTGAAAAAGGGAAATGGATAGTTTAAAGTTAGATGTAGTAGGAATTAGTGAAGTTCGCTGGCAGGAGGAACAAGACTTTTGGTCAGGTGAATACAGGGTTATAAATACAAAATCAAATAGGGGTAATGCAGGAGTAGGTTTAATAATGAATAAAAAAAATAGGAGTGCGGGTAAGCTACAACAAACAGCATACTGAACGCATTATTGTGACCAAGATAGACACGAAGCCCAAGCCTACTACAGTAGTACCAGTTTATATGCCAACTAGCTAGAAATTGAAGAAATGTATGAGGAAATAAAAGAAATTATTCAGGTAGTGAAGGGAGACGAAAATTTAATAGTCATGGGTGACTGGAATTCGGTAGTAGGAAAAGGGAGAGAAGGAAACGTAGTAGGGGAATATGGATTGGGTGGATTGGGGCTAAGAAATGAAAGAGAAAGCCGCTTGATAGAATTTTGCACAGAGCACAACTTACTCATAGCTAACACTTGGTTCAAGAATCATAAAAGAAGGTTGTATACATGGAAGAAGCCTGGAGATACTGACAGGTTTCAGATAGATTATAATCTAAATCTCTGTCTTACCATTATATAATTATATAATGGTAAGACAGAGATTTGGAACCAGGTTTTAAATTGTAAGACATTTCCAGGGGCAGATGTGGACTCTGACCACAATCTATTGGTTATGAACTGTAGTTTAAAACTGAAGAAACTGCAAAAAGGTATGAATTTAAGGAGATGGGACCTGGATAAACTGGCTAAACCAGAGGTTGCTCAGAGTTTCAGGGAGAGCATAAGGGAACAATTGAAGGAATGGGGGAAAGAAATACAGTCGAAGAAGAATGGGTAGGTTTGAGAGATGAAGTAGTGAAGGCAACAGAGGATCTAGTAGGTAATAAGACGAGGGCTAGTAGAAATCCTTGGGTAACAGAAGAAATATTGAATTTAATTGATGAAAGGAAAAAATATAAAAATGCAGTAAATGAAGCAGGCAAAAAGGAATTCAAACGTCTCAAAAATGAGATCGACAGGAAGTTCATAACAGCTAAGCAGGCATGGCTAGAGCACAAATGTAAGGATGTAGAGGCTTATCTCGCTAGGGGTAAGATAGATACTGCCTACAGGAAAATTAAAGAGACCTTTGGAGAAAACCCTACGACTTATCTTAGAAGCTAGATTAAGAAAAGGCAAACCTACGTTTCCCCGATGTTATTCAATCTGCATTTTGAGGAAGCAGTGAAGGAAACAAAAGAAAAATTCGGAGTAGGTATTAAAATCCATGAAGAAGAAATAAAAACTTTGAGGTTCGCCGATGACATTGTAATTCTGTCAGAGACAGCAAAGGACTTGGAAGAGCAGTGGAACGGAATGGACAGTGTCTTGAAAGGAGGGTATAAGATGAACATCAACAAAAGCAAAACGAGGATAATGGAATGTAGTCGAATTAAGTCGGGTGATGCTGAGGGAATTAGATTAGGAAATGAGGCACTTAAAGTAGTAGAGGAGTTTTGCTATTTGGGGAGCAAAATAACTGATGATGGTCGAAGTAGATAGGATATAAAATGTAGACTGGCAATGGCAAGGAAAGCGTTTCTGAAGAAGATAAATTTGTTAACATCGAGTATAGATCTAAGTATCAGGAAGTCTTTTCTGAAAGTATTTGTATGGATCGTAGCCATGTATGGAAGTGAAACATGGACGATAACTAGTTTGGACAAGAAGAGAATAGAAGCTTTCGAAATGCTGAAGATTAGATGGGTAGATCATATAACTAATGAGGAGGTATTGAATAGGATTGGGGAGAAGAGAAGTTTGTGGTACAACTTGACTAGAAGAAGGGATCGGTTGGTAGGACATGTTCTGAGGCATCAAGGGATCACCAATTTAGTATTGCAGTGTGGAGGGTAAAAATCATAGAGGGAGACCAAGAGATGAATACACTAAACAGATTCAGAAGGATGTAGATTGCAGTAGGTACTGGGAGATGAAGAAGCTTGCACAGGATAGAGTAGCATGGAGAGCTGCATCAAACCAGTCTCAGGACTGAAGACCACAACAACAACATCGCATCCGTAGATTTGAAAAAGGCTTTTGATAGTGTGGAATGGAATAAAATACAATATTTTGTATTCATTTGTTGTGAAACAGATGGATCCAGTTAGCACCGACGAAATGCTGCAAAAGGCCAACATTAGGAAAGATGTGAGGCAGAGTTGCTCATTGTTAGCCTTAATACCGATACTTAATTTGTACGTCCTCCCCCGGTGTGGGGGCAGAAAGTGAAAGTGATAAGGTGCGCTGATTACGTAGCAATTCTCGCCTACAGCGAACGGGAATTGAGTCGGATGCTTTATGAATGTGTGCTACCTATTGACTATCCCTTTCCCTCCCAACCCCCACATTCGTGCAGGTTAGGTTTGTACTTATTTTCTGTCTGACTGACTTCCAGCAGACTAGCTTCCAACCGTCCTGCAACGATTGTGCACGTTATGCGCTTCCACTTCTCTTGTTTACGATGCCACTCGGCGACAATAACGTTCATCATGGCACATGTGGTAAGAGTTTTGTTGAAACGAAAGGTTCATGCCGTCGCCGGATCAATATCTCGCAATTATCTTAAACCAAGTTGTTTCGGCAATTTACTGGGTATTATTATTTGGAAAGGAGTATTTAATGTTATGCTGCCGGCATTTATTAGTAATCTCTGGAATCTCTCTATGAATACGATTTTGCCTTAAATACATGTACCAGCACGTTTGTGTTTACTACACAGCTTTAGCCTTGAATGGTCGCGCTGCTGTGCTCGAGCTATTTGTGACTTTTTTGTACATTTTTTAATAGGAAGACTTTGTTCTGACTTGAGTGGCTCCATCAGTGTTTACTTCACTTTATAGATCAATTTTAAGCTGTTGGTTTCTGTATAGAGAACACTGACGTTAAAACCAGACTGCGAATAAGAACATTATGGATCTTGTTTAGACTGTCTCTTGAAGTGGCTCTTTTCCTGCTCAGACAAAAAGAAGAGGGCAGAAGTGTGGTTCAAATGGTTCAAATGTTTCTGAGCACTATGGGAGTTAACATCTGAGGTCATCAGTCCCCTAGAACTTAGAACTACTTAAACCTAACTAACCTAAGGACATCACACACATCCATGCCAGAGGCAGGATTCGAACCTGCGACCGTAGCGGTCGCGCGGTTCCAGACTGAAGCGCCTAGAAGCGCTCGGTCATAGCGACCGGCGCAGAAGTGTGTGTGGCACTGTTAGAACATGAGTTAGACACCCCAAAAAAGGCAAAATATACTAACCTCGCCCTAAACAAAGTGTAGGCAGGGGATACGACGAGCAGTAGCCCACAGTGAATGACATTTGTCACCACAAAATCGTCAATATGAATGAACTAAAACAAAATGCATAAAATACAATCAGTGTCTCTGTCCTGCAACGGGAAAGGATTGTTTAAAGCTTTCATAAAAAGTGGAGCAGTCTGTACCATACCTTTGTGTTGCAAAGTTATAAATTCGTTGCGATTATTACTCTTTTTGCCATAAAATGTGAGTTGTAAAGTACATAACGTTTTGCTGGAATTTCTGGTAGAGGTGAAATAAGAAAGCAGTTTTAATCGCTACTGTTCGTCATAATGTAAGATTCATCTCACTAAGACAGAGAACAGTTAAGTTTAAATAAAACCTGATCCCACAATATCGTATTAGTGCTTTTCCCCTTGAGATTTTAGTGAAAAAATTTTTCTGCTATTTTTCCGTAATACGCCAAAATATTCAGAGAATTCAACCAAATTCGCCAATTCCTTAAAAAAGTTTTCAGATTGGAAATGGCTATAATACACACATGCACAAAGAGGAAACAAAGGTAATACTGTGTACAGTAGGTGTACTTTGATAAAATTCTCTTCAAACATTCTACGAATTTTGCTATCCTACAAAGAAGAAATATGCGACCCTGCGTAGTAGCAAGGATTGTATAACGCAAAAGCGCCTTCTATAAAAAAAATTAAAAATAAATAAAAAAACAGTTCTTTACATCCAAAGCTATAAATCTTGAGGTGAGAGAAATGTTCGGAACACAGGTCTGTAAGAGTGAGTGCGAACCGTGGATAGTGGTTAATGCAGTAAGTAACGATTTGAAGCCTCTGGAATGTGGCGCTACAGGAAACTGTTGAAGGTCAGGTGAATTAATCGGGTAAGAAATCGAAGATATTTCGCAGAGAATCAACGATAAAACGTTCCTAGTACATACTGAATCTAAGAAATGAATGATTGGATACATATCACAGCCTGAGGCTTTCCGAAAACTGCGGCTGAAGGGATGGTAGAAAAAAGAAATGCAGAGGCATGTATGGATATGAATACAGAAGGTAAATCCTCGAAGATGTGGGACGCAGCAGTTAGGCTCGAATTATGAGGATAGCCGGCAAGCGACAGCAGAGGAGAACTTCATCAGACAAAGCTTAGA
Source organism: Schistocerca cancellata (assembly GCF_023864275.1). Classification (NCBI taxonomy): domain Eukaryota; kingdom Metazoa; phylum Arthropoda; class Insecta; order Orthoptera; family Acrididae; genus Schistocerca; species Schistocerca cancellata. Next base: position 134,680,744 of record NC_064631.1, read on the forward strand.
GTTGGTCACCAGTGCAACTAAAAAATACCCAACCAATTTGAAAGCGATCAATCAATAAGCACGACGCGAGACTATAAAAAAAGATAACATCACGTAACTGCCAAGATCGCCACCCACGTTTTTACGTAGAATTTGTTGCGTAACGCATTTTTACAAGCAAAAAAAAAAAAAGATAATAAGGAAAATTCGTACATAAGGAGAATAACTCTCGTGGTATGATGTTTTTACCAAAATCTATTTACTGCTAAAGGGATCGATCACAAGCTTAAATGGGACACTGGTCAGAATCAGTCATAACTATATAAAAATTGCACCAGGACAATGAATCTCTACCCGCGTATCATCCAAAGCATTTTAGCAACTTCTTTTCTAATTACTATTACCCCTCTTGCTTTATTCCGATCTTTACTTGTTCCAGGCACTATGATATTTTTTCCTTGTCATACATCTAGCACTTGTTATATGTCCAGGGGCATTTCTCTATGGCACAAGGTCAGCAATAGCTAAGGGGAGGAATAACCTGTGTGGTAGGTTTTCCAATACTGCAAGCATTGGCCAGCGTTGTGACTTTCCCGGCGTGATTGACATGACATATGCTTATAGAAGTCCAGCTGAGATAAAGATTCCATTTTTCAGTCGTTCGACGTCAGTCATCAGGAAATGTGTAGAAATATGCAGTCGGTACTCGATGTGATACCAGCTAATACACTGACAGAAAAAATAGGATTACATTTGTCTAGGTAAAATATTTTAGTGATTAACATTGCAAGACCGCATGTTAGTGTAAGCGCGAGATAACCCATCACAAATGTGACCTGTTGCTACATTAACAACCGGTATAGCCACCAGAATGTTGAATGCAAACTTGCATGCTTTGTCTTGTATAGGTGCGGGATGTCAATTCGTGGGGCGCATTTCCACGCCTGCTGCACTTGGTCGGTCAATATAGGAACGGTTAATGCTGGTTGTGGATGATGCGGCAGTTGTCGTCGGGTGATGTCCCATATGTCCTCGATTGGAAACAGATCTGGTGATCGATCAGGTCTAGCCAACATGTCGGTACTCTGTAGAGCATGTTGGGTTACAACTGCGGTATGTGGGCGAGGGTTATCCTGTTGGAAAACACTCAGTGGAATGATGTTCATGAATGGCAGCATAACAGGTCGAATCACCAGATTGACGTACAAATTTGCAGTAAGGGTATGTGGAATAACCATGAAAGTGTTCCTACTGTCATGCGAAATCGCACCCAAGATCATGACTCCAGGTGTAGGTCACGTGTGTCTAGCTGGCAGACAGGTTGGTTGCAGGCTCTCAACTGGCCCCTTCTAACCAACACTCGGCCATCACTGGCGCCGAGACAGGAGCAGCTTTCATCGGAAATCACAACAGACCTCCACCCTGACCTCAAATACACTCCTGGAAATGGAAAAAAGAACACATTGACACCGGTGTGTCAGACCCACCATACTTGCTCCGGACACTGCGAGAGGGCTGTACAAGCAATGATCACACGCACGGCACAGCGGACACACCAGGAACCGCGGTGTTGGCCGTCGAATGGCGCTAGCTGCGCAGCATTTGTGCACCGCCGCCGTCAGTGTCAGCCAGTTTGCCGTGGCATACGGAGCTCCATCGCAGTCTTTAACACTGGTAGCATGCCGCGACAGCGTGGACGTGAACCGTATGTGCAGTTGACGGACTTTGAGCGAGGGCGTATAGTGGGCATGCGGGAGGCCGGGTGGACGTACCGCCGAATTGCTCAACACGTGGGGCGTGAGGTCTCCACAGTACATCGATGTTGTCGCCAGTGGTCGGCGGAAGGTGCACGTGCCCGTCGACCTGGGACCGGACCGCAGCGACGCACGGATGCACGCCAAGACCGTAGGATCCTACGCAGTGCCGTAGGGGACCGCACCGCCACTTCCCAGCAAATTAGGGACACTGTTGCTCCTGGGGTATCGGCGAGGACCATTCGCAACCGTCTCCATTATGCTGGGCTAGGGTCCCGCACACCGTTAGGCCGTCTTCCGCTCACGCCCCAACATCGTGCAGCCCGCCTCCAGTGGTGTCGCGACAGGCGTGAATGGAGGGACGAATGGAGACGTGTCGTCTTCAGCGATGAGAGTCGCTTCTGCCTTGGTGCCAATGATGGTCGTATGCGTGTTTGGCGCCGTGCAGGTGAGCGCCACAATCAGGACTGCATACGACCGAGGCACACAGGGCCAACACCCGGCATCATGGTGTGGGGAGCGATCTCCTACACTGGCCGTACACCACTGGTGATCGTCGAGGGGACACTGAATAGTGCACGGTACATCCAAACCGTCATCGAACCCATCGTTCTACCATTCCTAGACCGGCAAGGGAACTTGCTGTTCCAACAGGACAATGCACGTCCGCATGTATCCCGTGCCACCCAACGTGCTCTAGAAGGTGTAAGTCAACTACCCTGGCCAGCAAGATCTCCGGATCTGTCCCCCATTGAGCATGTTTGGGACTGGATGAAGCGTCGTCTCACGCGGTCTGCACGTCCAGCACGAAGGCTGGTCCAACTGAGGCGCCAGGTGGAAATGGCATGGCAAGCCGTTCCACAGGACTACATCCAGCATCTCTACGATCGTCTCCATGGGAGAATAGCAGCCTGCATTGCTGCTAAAGGTGGATATACACTGTACTAGTGCCGACATTGTGTATGCTCTGTTGCCTGTGTCTATGTGCCTGTGGTTCTGTCAGTGTGATCATGTGATGTATCTGACCCCAGGAATGTGTCAATAAAGTTTCCCCTTCCTGGGACAATGAATTCACGGTGTTCTTATTTCAATTTCCAGGAGTGTAATTTCTCACTTGACACCACTGAAGTCGTTAATGGCGGTGGTTTGGGGTCAGTGGAATGCACGCTACAGGGCGTCGGTCCCGGAGCTGTCCTTGAAATAACCGATTTGTAACAGTTCGTTGTGTCACTGTGGTGCCAACTGCTGCTCAAGCTGCTGCTGCAGATGCAGTACGATGCACCAGAGCCATACGCCGAAGACGGCGGTCTTCCCTCTCGGTTGTGCCGTGCGGCCGTTCAGAGCTACCGTACATTCTTATGACCACCATCTACAGAGACTAAATTTTTGCCATGTCCAGCTTCTCGTAGTGCTTTTACACGACCTCGTTCAAACTCAGTGAGGGGTTGTTGATAATGTCATCATTGTCGTCTTAAAGGCATTCTTGACTAACTCACCACGTCCAATTTCAAACGTAACTAACGTTCGCAACCGTTCCAGCGTGTATTTAAAGCAAACCTGAATTGCATCTTCCTAGAGACGCTACTAGAGCGATGTGCGACATCATCTTCCAGATGAAGAAGCGCACCCACCAAATGTCGTTTATGTATACAACTCCTTCCTGCTGTTGCAATTTTTTCCCGTGAGTGTATGGGTAAAAAGATGCAGTCGGTTACTGGAAGTGACACCAGGAAATTGGCAGTGTATTTGTTCACGATGTTTTCGTATTTAAATGTACAAATCGACAACTATTAAACTACATGAAAAAAAACGTAAATTAGTTACAAACTACGGCGTGCACACACTTTATTCAACATGTAAACGTCACTGCAGATATTCAGATATAGGCTATGACATGTTCGATATGCGTGCCATCAATGGCAATGATGTGGCGTGGTTGGGTATTTTTTAGTTGCACTGGTGACCAACTCTAAGCTTTGTTTGATGAAGTTCTCCTTTACAAAATTGTTAAGGCTTTCGTGGCCACTTGTTCACAAACTGCCTATTGGCTTCTGTCTCGGGTTCTTCGGCCGACGTCGGCCGAAGAACCCGAGACAGAAGCCAATAGGCAGTTTGTCAAGTTGCACCCCAGTAGCGAAATTCTGCATGACCCGCTGCAGCTTCGCTATATCAAAAAAATAAATAAATAAATAAAATAATTACAGACGTGTGTGAAATCTTATGGGACTTAACTGCTAAGGTCATCAGTCGCTAAGCTTACACACTACTTAACCTAAATTATCCTGGGGACAAACACACACAACCATGCCCGAGAGAGGACTCGGTCCTCAGCCGGGACCAGCCGCACAGTCCATGACTGCAGCGCCTCAGACCGCTCGGTTAATACCGCGCGGCTGTTCGGAATATCGATGCTGTCGATGACCTCCGGAAAGGCTGCTCTCAGCTCAGCAATGGTTTTGGGATTATTGCTGTACACTTTGTCTTTAATATAGCCCCCAAAAAAGGTGTCGCATGTGTTCAGATCTGGAGAATGCGACGGCCAGCCGAGGCCCATGGCAGTGGCCTCTGGGTACCCCAGAGTCAGTATACACTCCCCAAAGGACATCAAAAAATCTCCTGCTTCGATGGGTCGAGCTCCGTCAGGAGTGAACCACATCTTGTCGAAAGAAGGGTCACTTTGGATAATGGGGATGCATTCATTTTCCAAAATCTTCACGTACCGTTCGGTAATCAAATTCTTGATTTTTAGAACACTTGGACCGGTTGTCTTCAGCTTGAACTCTTCCGCGAACTTCCTTTGAGACGCAGTTGGGCTGATACTGCTCGCGTAGTAGGCCTTCACTAGCGTTGTTCGCTCACATTTTCACGTGCAAATAGCCGACAACAACACGGCGCGTGCGAATGCCCCGCGGCCATCAGTGCAGTTTGAACGTCCCTAACGCTAACTGTTCATAAGTTATGACGATTTTATTTCATATAGTTCAGTAATTGTCACCCTCAATAATGGGCTGGCGTTGGTTGAGATCCCAAGCCAGTGGGCATTCAGGTAAACGAGTGTGGGAAATAGACCAAAAAGCGACTGGCCAGCGTACGACACTAGAAGTCGTTATTCCAGCGAACGGATTCGATCGGAATAGCGCTAAAGTTCCTGTCACCGCACTTCACGTTGGACGATCAAGTCGTTGTCTTGTAGCGCATGGTATTAAATTCTGCACCAGATGAAAAGTTGGCTTCTCAAAATGATACGACTGTAGTCTCTAGCCAAAAGGTCGCAAATGAGACTATGGAGTCCAATGCGAATCTTCAGCAGGTGTCTCCAATGTGCGTTGTTGCGACGCAGCCACCTACTCAGGTGGCAAGATCAGAAGATTAGCCGCGACTCTGCGTTCAACATCTGGCTCACTCGACGCATTCCTATCTTTCTGTGCTGCTTGTTACCGTTAACAAGCTTCAAAACCAATGAAATCCCTTAGCTGCTGGTTTCACAGTGCTGTCATAGCTAGTTCTACCTTGGCATTTAATTTTCACCTAACGTACATGTAACAAATTCATAGCTTCTCTGACAATGTCAAAGAAACGTAATCTAAGTCTTACGTAAGATCTTTGCCTGTACATTTTCCATTCTCCTTTCTTACAGGGCTTTCTGCTCTCAGAAATTAAGTTGACGGTATCGTTGCGCAGTGAACTCATCGGCTCTGTATGATGGGTGACACCGGAACGAGGCACCTAAAACCAATTATAACTGTCCCCAGCTGTACCTTCAATCCGAAGTGCAGTTTTTATCTGTCCCGTTGAGATTAGAATGAGATCAAGGGATCACCAATTTAGTATTGGAGGACAGCGTGGAGGGTAAAAATCGTAGAGGGAGACCAAGAGATGAATACACTAAACAGATTCAGAAGGATGTAGGTTGCAGTAGGTACTGGGAGATGAAGAAGCTTGCACAGGGTAGAGTAGCATGGAGAGCTGCATCAAATCAGTCTCTGAACTGAAAAGCACAACAACAACAACATCTTTACATAACATAAGTGGATGAAGAATATATGATTCTCAGAATGCGGAGCAGGAACTATGTTCCCATTTAATGTTGACAGCATGTAGTGTTATAAATAAGAAAAATCCTTTTTGTCTTATAATCAACAAACAGTTTCCAACTTTTTAGTTTTTTCCGCTAAGCCCTACTACACAAAGGAAACCGACCGAGTCGTAAGTCACTTTATATTCACGTAAAAGTCCATTTTTAAACATGCACTCATTTACTTTTGTAATTTATTTTCTACCGACATTTAGATGTTCTAACAAGCATTGTCAGCATTAATTTGAATGTACTTTGCAGTTATCAATAAGTCGCATATTACACTTCGTGGTTTAAAATGGGCCAGATGAAATACTCAAAACTAGCTGCAGAACAACAAAATTGTGTAACGGCTTTTTGGTGGTAATGTAAAATGTAGTAAGTAACAATTCATCAAGAGTGCTACCACATTATCTTGTTAAAAACATTCATGCATAAAATTTAAATACTAGATCTTCTGTTGTCACAATCACATAACACAAGAATTTACCGTCTTTTGTTGCAGGTACGTGGCTGTCATTTCCGTTCTCTTGGAACGCCAACAAAGGTATGAGACATTAGAACAAATTTAGATACGTAAAATGCTCGGAAATGCATTTGCAGTTTGGTAAATAATTATAATTCCACATCAGATTTTACTAGCCCGAATTGCAGCCTATGATCTACAATTTCTGACCGCTTAACTCCTCTTTTCCCTTTGTTATTCGATTAGTTTTCTGCAGACAGAGCCCGTGTGATAAGACTATATTAAAGGCGAATGTATGTATGTCACAAAAATAGAATACTTCATGACGGGAGAAGGATGACAATTACCGTAAACTTACTTTTAAAAACCAACCCTTCACTCACGAAATAAGATCGCACCTAGGTTTGTAGCTACGAGAGGGGAAGCTGACAGTTGTGAGGAGGGGGGTGGGGGGAGGGGGGCAATGTGGAGGCTACACGTTTTCGTTTCGCGAAAACGACGGTTCAAATCTCCAGCGCGGCGATCCAGATTTAGATACTCTGTGAATTCCTTAAATCGCTTAAAGCAAGAGCCGGGATAGTTCCTTTGAAAGGCCATGCCAAATTCGTTCCCCATTATTGCGCATTCCGAGCTTCTGCTTCCACTGATGACCCAGTTTTCACGGGACGTTGAACTCTAAATCTTCCTTCGTTTCCTGTTAGTTTCGCGGTGAGTGACGAAACAGTTGAGCTTCCTCGATAATAGATGTGGGTACAGTTGCCACTAGTCAGTTCCTTTAAATGTTTGGCTTTCTCCAAGCTGAAAGTGAATAATACGTCTGTACATTAGGCAGGGCAGTGTGGAAGTATGGTTTGAAAACACAGAGAAGAACGTCTGGAGACGCCCCGAACGCCGGTGGGATAGGAACCTGATTGTCGCCCTCCATAGGACCCGACAACCAAGACTGATGGTCTGGGATGCCATTTCGTTTCACAGCAGCACTCCTTTCGTTGTCATCTGCGGCGCCCGTGCAGCACAGCCGTAGGTAGACAGTATTCTACGCCCTGTTTCGTTGTCCTTCATGACAAGCCATCCTGGGCTTACACTTCAGAAAGATAATTCCCGTCGGCACACGGCGAGAGTTTCTGGTGCTTGTGTTAGTGCTTGCCAAACCGTATCTTGGCCAGCAAGTTCGTCGAATGCCTCCCTAACTGATAACGTTCGGAGCATTATGGGTAGGGGTGTCCAACCAGCTCGGGATTCTGACGATCTAACGTGCAAATTGGACAGACTGTGGCACGATATCCCTTGGGATATCCAACAATTAATCCCAAGCCGGATAACTGCTTCCATAAGGACCAGAGGTGGACTAGTGCGTTATTGACTTGCTTAAATTGTGAAGCTCAACGCTGGTATGCTACAATTGTAGTGTAAACGATCTGCAGTAGCCTCATTGTTGCAACTTCCCTTGTCGGTGGGGACCGACAACAGCTAATTATCTGCTCATCATCCAAACAGACAATAAAGCAAAAAAGCTGAAAATTAATGTATTAAAAATGAAAAAATCTAGGTTTTATTAGATAAAATTAATGATCTAAGCGTGATGATGAACGACTGCGATCTTCACGCAGTAGATTTTTAACGAGCAGATGTTGCTGATGGCTTTCATTAATTGAAACTTGTGACATAGATGTGATGACGAATGACTGCTGTGTTGGCGCACTTGGTTGATGTAGGAGCTGCTACGATTATACTCGAAGTACACCGTCCATCCGAAAAGTTCCGAGACTGATTTTCTTCCTGGCAATTAACCGGCGTCAGGGCAGTAACTGCGGTGACAGTTTAAATTAACAACAGCTGTAAACAACAGAAGTGCATTCGACCTGTCTGCTGTGAGCAGGCGGTGTTAAGTACAGGACGAGCGCTCGTAATATGTCAGCGTGGTTGTCACAAACCGCAGTGAAGAAACGAAAGGAACCAAGTGTTAAAGACGTTCTCCAGAACGTTTTGAAGAAGAGGAAAGTGGGTAAAGATTGTCCCGCATACTTTGACTATCGAACAATAACAACGACGCATGGACGCCTGCCGTGGCTTGATTGAAATGAGAAACGCGGACAATTCTTTTCTGCAAGAAGATCGCCACGACTGATACGAACCTACCACAAAGAAACAAAATGCAGAACGGGCCTCTGATGCTTTTCCAGGACCGAAGGAGGTACGAATGTAACGCACGAGTTGAACAGCATCTCTATGAAGCACTTTTCTGACGGTTTCACATGTTTGTACGAACGTTCTGTGCGCTATACTCAAATTGGGACGTACAACACTGTCTTAACTTTTCTCTATTTTTCTTATTAACCCAGTACCGCAAATTTTTCCACTGACCGGGTAGTCTATCTGAGGTTTGGTGAAGAGCTCCGGGTAAACAGAAGGATAAAGTGGGATTCAGGCAGGAATACACGTCGGCAACGCCACCCGCGTGATAACAGTTACAAATTAACGGTAAGGTACCATCTTGCATATATGTGGACAGAGCGTCTCATAAAATGACTCCCTATACAGATCGGAAAAGGGAAAGCTTCTGTACTTTTGCACTTGAAAAAAAAAAAACTATTGGTATACATCTGACTCTTCTAACCATTCTGCCGTAACCTGCAATACTGCCGTGTTTCTGATGACTGAAACATTTTCACAGTATATTAAGTACACTACTGGCCATAAAAATTGCTACAACAGGAAGGAATGCAGATGATAAACGGGTATTCATTGGACAAATATATTATACTAGAAATGACATGTGATTTCATTTTCACGCAATTTGGGTGCATTGAACCTGAGAAACCAGTACCCAGAACAACCACCTCTGACCGTAATAACGGCCTTGATACGCCTGGGCATTGAGTCAGAGCTTGGATGGCGTGTACAGGTACAGCTGCCCATGCAGCTTCAACACGATACCACAGTTCATCAAGAGTAGTGACTGGCGTATTGTGACGAGCCAGTTGCACGGCTACCATTGACCAAACGTTTTCAATTGGTCAGAGATCTGTAAAATGTGCTGGCCAGGGCAGCAGTCGAACATTTTCTGTATCCAGAAAGGCCCCTACAGGACCTGCAACATGCGGTCGTGCATTATCCTGCTGAAATGTAGGGTTTCGCAGGGATCGAATGAAGGGTAGAGCCACGGGTCCACTGTTCAAAGTGCCGTCAGTGCGAACAAGAGGTGTCCGAGACGTGTAACCAGTGGCACCCCATACCATCACGTCGGGTAATACGCCAGTATGGCGATGACGAATACACGCTTCCAATGTGCGTTCACCGCAATGTCGCCAAACACGGATGCGACCATCATGTTGCTGTAAACAGAACCTGGATTCATGCGGAAAAATGACTCTTTGCCATTCGTGCAACCACGTTCGTCGTTGGGTACACCATCGCAGGCGCTCCTGTCTGTGATGCAGCGTCAAGGGTAACCGCAGGCATGGTCTCCGAGCTGATAGTCCATGCTGCTGCAAACGTCGTCGAACCGTTCGTGCAGATCGTTATTGTCTCGCAAACGTCCCCATCTGTTGACTCAGGGATCGAGACGTGGCTGCACGATCCGTTACAGCCAAGTGGATAAGATGCCTGTCATCTCGAGTGCTAGTGATACGAGGCCGGTGGGATCCAGCACGGCGTTCCGTATTACCCTACTAAACCGACCTTTTCCATATTCCGCCAACAGTCATTGGATCTCGACCAACGCGAGCAGCAATGTCGCGATACGATAAACTGCAATCGCGATAGGCTACAATCCGACCTTTATCAAAGTCGGAAACGTAATTGTTTCAAATGGCTCTGAGCACTATGGGACTTAACTTCTGAGGTCATCAGTCCCCTAGAACTTAGAACTACTTAAACCTAACTCACCTAAGGACATCACACACATCCATGCCCGAGGCAGGATTCGAACCTGCGGTTGCGCGGTTCCAGACTGTAGCGCCTAGAACTGCTCGGCCACTCCGGCCCGCGGAAACCTGATGGTTCGCATTTCTCCCCCTCACACGAGGAATCACAACACCGATTCACCAGGCAACGCCGGTCAACTGCTGTTTGTGTATGAGAAATCGGTTGCAAACTTTCCTGATGTCAGCACGGTCTAGGTGTCGCCACCAGCGCCAACCTTGTGTGAATGCTCTGAAAAGCTAATCATTTGCATATCAATGCATCTTCTTCCTTTCGGTTAAATTTCGCGTCTGTAGCACGTCATCTTCATGGTGTAGCAATTTTAATGGCCCGTAGTGTATATTTTTATCACTCTTTCAGTAGCGTATCTTGCTCTAAAATGTTATTTGCAGAAGAGGTAGAGGGAAGGAAGGAAGATTAGGGTTTAAACGCCAGTGACAGAGGTCAACAGAGCACCAGCGCGGGTTGTGTCAAGGATAGGGAACGACAACACATCGATAATAAACTTCATATAAGATCGAGTAGACACTTAGATTTTTTATTACGGTCGACCAATAATGAACGTAAGAAACACTGTCACACTATTCAGTTAGTTATAGGAATTACGTTGTCATCAAACATCTGTAAAATCCCTATCAAGAACGAATGTGCCGGAAAAAATGCAAGTGAAAGCAAATCTCCCTTCTAAAAATATTGGAATCGGAAATCTTAGCTCCTTTAGTGCACGAATACGAAATCTTTTAGCATATGAGAATAAAGACTAAGAGGTGTCCAACGAGTTACGAAACTGATCATACAGTATATACAACGGTAGTCATGTAGCTATTGACAAAACAGAGTACACAACAGCCACAATAGTAACAAGAGTGTCAACATATATTGTAGCAAAGGCTGAAACCATTAAATTAACAAAATTTCTCTTCCTTAGAATATACGACAGCCTTCGACCAATCTCTTACGTCTACAAGGGAACAGAGTACTGTCAGGTCATTGAAGCTGATTACTTTAACTTGATGGGCAACGTATCCAATGATGCGATACGTTAACCATTTATAGGGTGCGTAGAAGACGTGGCCTATTCCGGCCATGAAAGTAGCAACCCCGTAGAAGAGAACTCCAAAACAAGTCCAGTGCTGGATGTTTTTACAGTAGACAGACAAGAATGTGTCTGGGTATAAGGTACATTAAGCACCGGGTAGCGTCCATCTTAACAATTACAAATTAGCAGTTGCAATTCATTTGTACTAAACTCCACGTGTAATTGAAAACAATGACATGACGTACTTCATGCTCACAGTAAAAGCCTCCATCTACATACGTTATAAACGACTGAAATATTCAAGCAATACGACCTGAAGTCTAACTAGATCTTCAGTAAAAAAATAGACAAAAAAGGAGCTTCAACAAGAAAAGCATCTTTCTTAAACCAGATTCACTTACAGTGGACTCACTTTAGAAACTGAACTGAACTGAGGGAAAAAATGTATCTATATTTCCCTCTCGTTTATGAAAGCAGACGTATGGCGCAATTACATCAAAACTCCAAAAAATTATAAATAATAAGCTCCTTTATTTTGAAAATCACTTACCTAACTCACATAACAGTCCAGGTTAATTCTGTTAAAAAATGCATTGTTATCACTTACTATAAATTCCAAATTATACTGCAATATTTGTTCTTTCTTGATTCAACCACTCCGTTACGAGAAAACGACTCACAGTACGTACGCCAGCACCCGCCAGCCCCCCTTCCACCACTGCTCGAAGGTCTTTTGAATTTCTGGTTTATCTTCGTGTTTGGGGAACAATCATTGTAGCATCGGATGAACCTTGTCAGCCAAAATGGTTACATAATCCTTGGCAGTAACTTGATCTTGGAGAGTAACCATGGGGGTCCGTGGAATAAAGCGATGTAGCTGTTCAAATCATCACCGAAATCCTGCTATCTTTCACTCTTGAGACGTAAACTTTGTCAGAAGTTGGAAACAGTGTGCAAAATGTTTGGAAATTTGTGGTAAGTTCCTATGGGACCAAACCGCTGAGGTCATCGGTCCCTAGGCTTACACACTACTTGATCTAACCTAAACTAACGCTAAGGACAACACACACACACATCCATGCCCACGCCCGAGGGAGGACTCGAACCTCCGCCGGCGGAAGCCGCGCGAACGGTGGCAAGGCGCCCCACAATGTGCAACAACACTCAACCGACCATCACTTTCTTCCACTGCTCCACAGTCCAGGTTAATGACCTCTGTACCATGTTTCTGTTGCGAAATTTTTCGTAACTGATGAGTGGTCCTGGGATTCCAGTTCGCCCTGTAATTCCCTACTTATGCGTTTCCCTCCGTGTTGTTTTGGAGCTGACAGTGTACACGAGTGTGACATTCAGTTCTGCAATGACTTTTACAGCTGTCGTCCTCTTATTCTTTGTCACAGTCCCCTTCAGTGACAGTCTGATACGACCACTTAACACAACTTTCGTCCGCGTTGTGACTTAAATCAGATAATATTTTTACGCTTTCCCTGAATGGGGTAATACTTTCGATACGGCGTCTCTCGAAACACGAAACATTTGGGATACAATGGTTCCAGAAGCAGCTAGCATACGATCGTCAACAATTTTTCCACTTTCGTAGTCACTTAGTTCTGACATATTGCACTTACAGCTACACAAAATACTGTTCTGACCTCGACTGACACTTATAGCATATTGAGTACATTGCACGGATGCCGTTGGTAGTAAAATCCAACCGAACACTCTACAGGCTTGGCTATCATCCTCATTTATGTCGAAGCATGTATTTCTCACAGTATTTCCATTATTTTTCCAACACCTGCACCTTCAGTAATGCTTACTAAATACAGTATCCATATATATCATCTGGAACATTAATGATCGAGTCACGCAATTTTATTGGTGTCTTTTCGTACGTTCAGCCGAGTTATCGATTAGATTTTATGCACAGTGATTGTTTCAGCAGTCGTCTCCAGGTTCTGCGAACTACCTGGACGCGTACGACACCTCCTTTTTTTGCGCATCTTTCATTCCTTTCTTCTGAGTGTTATTTTCAGAGAAACATCCCAGTGGACTAGAGGTGTGGCGGATGGGTTCCTAACTGGGAACATTTCCGACGTAGGTTCCAGTTCAGACATTCGCTTGACTACCGACGGAAACCTGTCACAGTGAAAAATTGAATCAGTACTCGCATCAAGCTCGCTCAATACTCGTGACCTTCCAGCTGCTGGGGAGAAGGGTAGCGACTGTTTCGTAGCTCGAGTACAATCACTTGCGAGCGATTCGACTGGGTCATAGTTACAGCGGAAAGGAAATCGACGAAGTGTTATAATTAATGAGATGCAATGAAAGCTGCGTGTATGAAAAGCACCGATTTCGTGAAGACATTTTTTCATCATCACAATATTTGGTCCTTGTATTTTCTAGCCCTCTTGTTTACATTGGCTTGGGCACCTCGTATACTGGCATTAGCCCCTTAATAATTGAATAAATTTCTGCTTGAAAGAAAAACCAAAAAACACATGTTTTATGATCGGTAGTGAGGTCAAATCTAAGCTATACCTGTCAGGTATAATTGAGATTGTCGCATATTTGCAACAACAGCTATTTGAGAAATTGAACGTCGACAACACTTTACTCAGTAAAAAATGACATTTTGATGATACGTTGATTAGGTTTACATGATTAAAAATAAAAAAATACATGGTGACATTCATTTTAAGTAACTTATTCGTAAAATTCTCGGAAGCAGTTCTTTCTCTTGTCCAAACACAGATCAACATTATACTACACATGAATGGTGAATGCTGTCTGTCCTTCACAGTGTGGTGCCTGTACCTTGAGCTCAATGACTTACTGCGTTAGTTTGGGCGAACTTAACTGGAACCGGTTTTATTGGATCTTGATGCTTCTTGCGTAGTAGTTCTGCCTCTATACTCGTTGAAGGTCTATCTCTCTTTTTATTTATTACATATTTTACCTGCTTGCAGAGTACCTCTGCTGTTCTGGACCTGAATTCTAGGCAGATCTTTTTTTGCGGGAAATTAGAAACTGTCACAGTCCCCTCTCCGCAGGTAGTAGGCAAACTTTGAAATTTCCATTTGCAGTTCGTGGAATGTAAAATCCTGGGGATCCATTCCCAATAAAATAAACGTTTCAAAGTATTATCAGTTCATCGAAATTTCTACACCACAATAAAAGTGAATTGCAATCAGTCAAAGCAGTATTGAGTTCAGATGTTAATATGCGTAATTGGAGTCCTGTAATAAAGATACATTATTTATTACAATCTTTCAGTAATTCATATCAACATCTGACCTCAACACTCTTTCGTCTGATTAAACCAGTGTAAGTGCAGGTATTTCTATATGTGGTACCTTAACCTTTTCGCTGCTGTTGACATGTATACATGTCCAACTATGCCATTCCACAGGTGCTGTGGACGCGTATACGCACGCCGCTTGGATTTTCCTTCAGTGCTATGGACTTCTGCATGCATTTTGAGCTGCCAACCTCTCATTGCAGCGGACGAGCTCCTTCCATATCTCGATTAATAAGAAAGTTTCCAGTATTTATCATGCAACGTATGTGCCTCACTGCATGCTGTCATTTGCAAGAAACCTCGTTTCGATATCTTCAGTTTTTATGAAATATGACGATTGTTATGACCACATAGTTGGCGATGCGCGAGGAAATGAATGTACGCATCGAGCGCGACCGTCTGTCACATATAAAACCAATAACTCCAAAACGAAATGTAATATTGTTCTGCTTTCAAATTTAAATAAAACTTCGATATCTTATCTACATTTCATTTATTGCAATGTATGAGTGAAAATCAATGATACGTAAGTTTACACAATGTGTTTTTATCTCTCCAAAATCTTCACGATTTCGTGCTATATTAAACACCATTCAAAATCCAAGATCGCACAAAATATTTTTTTTATTCAAGACAACCGGATTCAAGAGTCTTAGCTGTCGTCTTCAGGTCTTAATAATTTTTATAGTAAAACATGTTCATTTTACGCTGAATTTAATGCACAGGATTCAAACGGATAAAACTCTGCTCATTATAAACGTTTGTTACCGCTAAAATATTTAAAAACACACAGCACCTTCTCCAAAAGGCCGTGACCATAAACATATTGCTCACAGATGGTTGTTAGTATGTGTCCAGCATATGAAAACAGATGTGTTATTGTGTACCGTATTTGTATCATGTAACAAGCATCTGTGAGCAAAATCTATATGGACATGGCCTTTTGGACAAGATGCTGCGCATTTTTAAATATTTTACCGATGACAAACGTTTATAATGCAGGAACATCTTTTATTACAATAATGTTTGAGACCTGAAGATGACAACTGTGACTGCTGAATCCGGTTGTCTTGAATAAAAATATATTTTCTGCGGTCTTGGCTTTTGAATAGTTTTTAACAATTAAGACAGATCGTCCTTCAATACTGTCATAATGAGGAACCTCGATTTCGTGATATGTTTACTTAATTTGATCCAGTGCAATAACAATGGCATATAACAAAAATAAATACAGTCATTTATCGAGAGAAGATATCAGACTGTAAGAAGTGTTTTCTTAAAATGGATGACAAATATTTCATATTGGCCATCTCTCAGCACAAGCACCAGCATTTTGAAGCAGGACAGACACAACAAAAGCAGCCTCAGCAGAGAATGCAGAGAGCACTCCTTCAGCAGTGAAACGGTTAAATGTACAAACGTCAGTGTACTGGCTGGTTTTTTCTCTGTGTCGAACAGTTTACCCTCAGTCACGTCACAAACTTTATGACTGATGTTTTCCGCATGGTTACAACTGCACCACTAAGTGGACTCTGCCAGTCAGTGTAGACTATCCAGTTTGCATCCACGTGTCTACACTTTAGTAACTCATCTGGTAGCAGGGGGAAATGAAACATTAATGGCTTGTTCTTGCCACTTGTAATTGGAGGTACTAACCAACCTAAAAATATACTACTCCTAAAAGCTATAATTATTAGTGTGCAAATGCAGTGCAATAGATAAACAGGGTGTCCCGGAAATGTTGCGACAAGGATAGCTAACTGTGTCTGGAAACTTCATCTAACGACGCTGCAGGACTTCTTACATGTGCCGGCGCCTGTCACTAGGCCACCCCTTCAGCAGCAAATGTGACTTTGTACGTTGACGGACCACAGGCGGATCGTCTCACAATGTTTTTTGTTATTCAGCCAGCAGCCGCCAGCCGAGCAACAGCACCAGCAGGGAAGTGAATGATTTTGTGACATTTTACGAGTTCCTAATCAGTAGCGAATTATATAGTCTCATCTGTGTGCTTTGGTAGTTTACTTTTTGAACCTCTGCATGTTACTCTAATTTACTAGATACAGTTGTTGCGTTTTGATTAGTGTCTATAGTAGAGTTTTGCAACGTGTGTCAATATTTGTTTGTCTGTGTAGTGTAGTTTTCCACCACTTTTAATATGAATAGGGACTGTGATTGCTAGTGCGGATGCGATCTGAGTTGGTTACACTTCGCTCTCAAAAAATGGTTCAAATGGCTCTGAGTACTATGGGACTCAACTGCTGTGGTCATAAGTCCCCTAGAACTTAGAACTACTTAAACCTAACTAACCTAAGGACATCACACACATCCATGCCCGAGGCAGGATTCGAACCTGCGACCGTAGCGGTCGTGCGGTTCCAGACTGTAGCGCCTTTAACCGCTCGGCCACTCCGGCTGGCCCTTCGCTCTCAGCTCCAGCTACTTGTCGCTGCAGTTGATAAGCATCACTGTTGTTGACTGGCCGTAGGGATCCAACGTACGTCCAGCACGTCCCACGAATCTGCCGATCGGTCCGCACTGTTGGCCAGCCCAATTTACTGCTCGCAGTTAGGTTGAACCCTCATCGTTGGTCGAGCAGAAGATCGCCTCAGGGCGTGGCAGACTGCGAAATACTTCTTTGGGGACCGAACGTAAGGCCTCCCCGGTTAGTCTGAAGACAGGCCACAGCTGCTGTCTGTGGCTGACAACTTTCGTTTGTCCTGTTTTAGAGGAAACCTCTCAGCCTACAAGTTCGGGGCAGTTACAGAGGGTGGGATTATTGGTAGATGGGAACTCCAATGTTAGGCACGTTATGGGGCCTCTTAAGGACGTGGCTGCCAAGGAGGGGAAGAAAGCCATTGTGTGTTCTGTGTGCAAATAGGGTGGAGTCATTCCAGATGTGGAAAGGGTCCTTCCGGATGCAATGAAGAGTGCAGTATGTAGCCAACTGCAGGTGGTAGCTCGCGTCGGTAGCAGGAATGTGTCACTTTGCATCGGAAGGGATTCTCTCTGGTTTTGAGCAGCTATCTGAAGTGGTGAAGGCTGCCAGCCGTGCTTGCAAGATGAAACCAGAGCTCACCTTTTGCAGAATAGTCGACAGGACCCACTGCAGATCTCTGGTATAGAGCCGAGTGGAGGCCCTGAATCAGAGGCTTGCACAATCCTGCGAAAGTGTAGGCTGAAGATCCCTTGACTTCCGCCATAGTTTTCGCTAAATACATCAGGAGTCCACTACACACAGGAGGCGGCTACACGGGTAGCAAGGGCTGTGTGGAATGGACTAAGCGCTGTTTTGGGTTTGAGGGTATCGGGGAAAGGGCTTCAGTCTCAAAGGGTACAGGTCGAACATAGAAAGAATGTACATCTAGGAATCTTGGGTGTAACAGTTGTAAATTGTTGTAGTTGTGTTGGCGAAGTACCAGAGCTCCAAGCACTAACAGAAAGCACTGATGATGAAATCGGTATGGGCACTGAAAGATGGCTATAGCTGAAGACAAGCTCAGCCGAAATTTTTTCGAAGGTCCTAACGGTCTTCAGAAAGTATAGGCTAAACACAGTTGACGGTGGCGTGTTTGTTACTGTTAGAATTAGTTTATCTCGTAGCGAAATTGAAGTAGATAGTTCCAGTGAGTTAGTATGGGTGGACATCATACCTGGCAACAGTAATAAAATAGTAACTGGATTCTTTTATTGACCTCCCATCTCAGTTGATAAAATTGCTGTAAGGTTGAAAGAAAACTTGAGTCAAATTTCAAACAAGCATCCGACTCATACAATTATAGTTGGTCGTGACTTTGGTTTACCCTCGATATATTGGTGAAAATACATATTTAAATCCGGAGGTATGCAAAGTATATCCTCCGAAATTGTGCTAAACGTATTTTCTGAAAATTATTTCGAGCAATTAGTTCATGAGCCCACTCGAATAGCAAACGGATGTGAAAACACTTTTGACCTCTTAGCATCACGTAATCCTTAGCTAGTAACGAACAACTAAACGGTTACAGGAATTAGTGAACACAGGGTTGTCGTAGTGGGACTGAATCCCAAATCCACCAAAAATAAACCAAAAATATGTCTTTTCAAACAAGCAGATAAAAATTCACGTGACACCTTCCTGAGAGACAATCTCCGCTACTTCCAAATTAACAACGTAGGTGTAGATCAAATGTGGCCTCAATTCAGAGACACAGTATCGACGTCAATTGAGAGATGTATACCAAATAAATTAACAAAAGACGGACCTGATCCCCCATAGTACACAAAACAGATCAGAAAACTGTTGTCGAAACAACGAAGAAAACATGCCAAATTTAAACGAACGCAAAATCCCGAAGATCGACGATCTTTCAAGGAATCTCAAAATCTTCACGGGCTTCAATGCGAGATTCATATAAGAGTTTCCACAACGAAACTTTTCTCGAAATTGGCAGAAAATCCCAAGAGAGCCTGGTCGTACGTAAAGTATGCTAGCGGCAAGACACGATCACTGCCTTCTCTGCGCGATAGCAAAGAAAGTATTAAAGAACGACAGTGCTGTTAACACAGAGCTACTAAACACAACTTCTCGAAATTCCTTCACCAAAGAAGACGAAGTAGATATTCCAGAATTTGAATCAAGACAGCTGCCGTCATGAGTAACATAGAAGCAGATACCCTCGGAGTAGTCAGTTAATAAAAACAACTCTTCCGGTTCTTATTGTATACTAATTATCCTTCTTTCATAACATGCCGATGACGTAACTCCACACTTAACAATCATGTAGAGCTGCTGGCTCGACGAAAGATCCGTACCCAATGACTGGAAGTTGCACAAGTCACACCAATATTCAAGAAGGGCAGTAGGAGTAATCCACTAAATTACAGGCGCATATCTTAACGTCGATATGCAGCAGGATTTTGGAATATGTGTTAGAACATTATGAATTATCTCAACAACAAAAAAAAAAAAAAAAAAAAAAAATACGGTCCATTGACACACAGTCAAGAAGGATATAGAAAACCTCGTTCTCGTGAAATACAACTAGTTTTTACTCACACAAAGCGTTGAGTGCTATCGACAAGGGATTTCGAATTAATTCCGTATTCCACATTTCCAGAAGGTTTTTGCCACCTTATCTCACAGGCGGCTTGTAACCAAACTGCGTGCTTATGGAATAACGTCTCAGTTATGCAACTGGATTCATGATTTCCTGTCAGATAGCTCACAATTCATGGTGACTGGTCGAAATTCATCGAGTACAACATAAGTGATTTCGATCGTTCTCAAAGTAGCGAAGAGACCATCTACCGTTTCTTAAGTATATAAGCTATTTAGGAGACAATCTGAGCAGTCGTCTTACGTTCTTTGCAGACGATGCTACCGTTTATCATCTAGTAAAAGCATCAGAAGATCAAAACCAATTGCAAAACGATTTAGAATAAAATATCTGTATGGTGATAAAATTGGAAGTTGACCCTAAATAATGAAAAGTGTGAGGACATCCGCCAGCCGCGGTGGCCGTGCGGTTCTAGGCACTTCAGTCCGGAACCGCGTGACTGCTACGGTCGCAGGTTCGAATCCTGCCTCGGACATGGATGTGTGTGATGTCCTCAAGCTAGTTAGGTTTAAGTAGTTCTAAGTTCTAGGGGCTGATGATCACAGATGTTAAGTCCCATAGTGCTCAGAGCCATTTGAACCAAGTCTGCAGATGAAGTAAATGCTGATGTAATGTTGTTCAGATCACCATCCTCAGTCACCAATAGACATATCGACACTTATATATAAAGAACACAATTAATCACTGAAGTACTGTGGTGCAACAAGTCAACGAAAATATTTGCTTTCATTTCACTTTATTTCATCTTTGCTTGCACCGACCAAGGGTGATAAAGGCCTGAAGAAGCGTGTTTTAAACATAAAATATTATCGAATTAACTAACATATGCAACTAGTTTATTACATCAAAATGGGATTTACGACACCTGACAGATGGTATACGCAATTACATAACTTTTAGAAGTAAACTTTCCTCTGTATCTAACTGTACTTGTCCTAACACTGACGATAGCTTGTAGTGTGTGTGTGTGTGTGTGTGTGTGTGTGTGTGTCGTGAACAAAGGCGCGATCATCAAGTCGTTCTCGATCAAAAACGGGTTAAAGTAGTGCATCGCTGCAACATGACCTAAAACAGGAGACCCTCTCGATTCCTAGGCCTGCCGGAAAGCCTCTACACATCAAGTCCTACACAAACGACATCAGTCCCCAAATTAAAAGAGCGGGGAAACCGTAAATCAAATGAAAATATAAACTGTTATACAACCCAACATCCCATAATTCCCATTCCAAACTTACAACTACGATATTGCAGTGTCTGTGATATTTTGAATTACGATGCAAAGTTCATTTGGGCGTGCATACATGTCCAAAGGAACAGGCACTGCGGCGACTACAGCCGTTACTAAATACGTTAAATGTATTACCAGTTGCAAATATGGACAACCATCAGCTGTAGAATGAAATGACGACAGTGAAAATTTGTATCGGACCAGGACTCGACCCCGGATTTCCCGCTTATCGAGAGCGGTCGCCTTACCATTTGGCTACCCGTGGACGACTGACGACCAGATCCAAACTTCCATATGTCGTCAACCACGCGTCTACAACCTGTACTCGTACATCCATTATGTATATTCCCGGAACTTTGCATCGTAATTCAGAATAACACAGGCACTGCAATATCGTTATTTCCGCATACACCGCGCAAGCGACTTTCAAGTAAAATACACTACTGGCCATTAAAATTGCTACACCACGACGATGACGTGCTACAGACGCGAAATTTAACCGACAGGAAGAATATGCTGTGATATGCAAATGATTAGCTTTTCAGAGCATTCACACAAGGTTGGCGCCGGTGGCGACACCTACAACGTGCTGACATGAGGAAAGTTTCCAACCGACTTCTCATACACAAACACAAAACAAAACAAAATAAATAAATAAATAAATAAATAAATAAAAATAAAAATAATGGATCAAATGGCTCTGAGCGCTATCGGACTTAACATTTTAGGTCATCAGTCCCCTAGAACTTAGAACTACTTAAACCTAACTAACATATGGACATCACACTCATCCAAGCCCGAGGCAGGATTCGAACCTGCGAACGTAGCGGTCGCCCGGTTCCAGACTGAAGCGCCTATAACCGCTCGGCTGCAACGGCCGGCTACACAAACAGCAGTGACTGGCATTGCCTGGTGAAACGTTGTTATGTTGCCTCGTGTAAGGAGGAGAAATGCGTACCATCACGTTTCCGACTTTGATAAAGGTCGGATTGTAGCCTATCACGATTGCGGTTTATCTTACCGCGATATTGCTGGTCGCTATGGTCGAGATCCAATGACTGTTAGCAGAATATGGAATCGGTTGGTTCAGGAGGGTAATACGGAACGCAGTGCTGGATCCCAACGGCCTCGTATCACTAACGGATCGTGCAGCCACGTCTCGATCCCTGAGTCAGCAGATGGGGACGTTTGCAAGACAACAACCATCTACACGAACAGTTATACGACATTTGCAGCAGCGTGGACTATCAGCTTGGAGACCACGACTTCGGTAACTCTTGACGCTGCATCACAGGCAGGAGCGCCTGCGATGCTGTACTCAACGACGAACCTGCGTGCACGAATGGCAAAATGTCACTTTTTCGGATGAATCCAGGTTCTGTTTACAGCATCATGATGGTCGCATCCGTGTTTGGCGACATCGCGGTGAACGCACGTTGGAAGCGTGTATTCGTCATCGCCATACTGGCGTATCACCCGGCGTGTTAGTACGGGGTGCCATTGGTTACACATCTCGGTCACCTCTTATTCGCATTGACGGCACTTTGAACAGTGGACGTTACATTTCAGATGTGTTACGACCCGTGGCTCTACCCTTCATTCGATCCCTGCGAACCCTACATTTCAGCAGGATAATGCACGACCGCCTGTTGCAGGTCCTTTCTGGATACAGAAAATGTTCGACTGCTGCCCTGGCTAGCACATTCTCCAGAGCTCTCTGGTGTGGTTGGAAAGAGAGCCAACACCGTTTTACTAAAGGAGGCCGAAACGCACGCGTTTTAGCTCACGCAGGCTGGCGTGAGGTCTGGAACATGACAAGGAAATTAGAATTTAGAAAAACGGACGTAGCTGGTGGAATATTTAACTTTAATCCATTAATGATGAACGTCGGTCTTGACGGTACATTATTCACAACATCAATAGTACCTGATAATGGCGCCTTGCTAGGTCGTAGCAAACTATCGTCTCGGCAAATGAGAGCGTATATTGTCAGTGAACCATCGCTAGCAAAGTCGGTTGTACAACTGGGGCGAATGCTAGGAAGTGTCTCTAGACCTGCCGTGTGGCGGCGCTCGGTCTGCAATCACTGACAGTGGCGACACGTGGGTCCGACGTATACTACCGGACCGCGGCCGATTTAAAGGCTACCACCTAGCAAGTGTGGTGTCTGGCGGTGACACCACACTCTCACCAATTGAAAACGTCTGGTCAGTGGTGGCCGAGCAACTGACTCGTCACAATACGCCAGTCACTATTCTTGATGAACTGTGGTATCGCGTCGAAGCTGCATGGGCGGCTGTACCTGTACACGCCATCCAAGCTCTGTTTGAATCAATGCCCTGGCGTATCAAGGCCGTTATTACGGCCAGAGGTGGTTGTTCTGGGTACTGATTTCTCAGGATCTATGCACCCAAATTGCGTGAAAATGTAATCAGATGTCAGTTCTAATATGATATATTTGTCCAATGAATATTCGTTTATCATCTGCTTTTCTTTTTAGTGTAGCAATTTTAATGGCCAGTAGTGTACATACCCAATCTTCCATATGTCGTCAACATACGTCTACGACCTGTACTCGTACATCCATTATGTATATTCCCGGAACTTTGCATCGCAATTCAGAATAGGCAATATGGTATTTATCCACCGACACCGGGCAAGCGATTTTCAAGCAAACTATCTCACCTTACTGGAGTACACCTTACTGGAGTACACATAATGGATGTTCGAGTACAGATTGTAGACGCATGGTTGACCAGATACTGAAGTTCAGGTCTGGCCGTGAATCGTGCACTGATGGCCAACTGGTCGCGGGTTCGAGTTCCTGTCAAGTGCAACTTTTCACTGTCGTCATTCCATTCTACAGCTGGTGGTTGCACATATTCGCAGTTGCGAACTGAAATGAACAACAACGGTTCTCGATGTACTTTTTGAAATAACGTTAAAACTAAAGATACGTTTAGAGAACAAATTTATTTATGAAAATACAAAGTACAGTCACCAACGAACTTTACATATTCACATACACCTTTACCTTTGACACAAATGAACGCAGATTCATTTACAGATAGTTTTCTCTTGCTACGGGTATACAACGACAGTGCAGATGGCGAGGTATAAGCAGATTTACCAAAGTCTTTATTAGCTAATTCGGCTACATGATAGGTGCGATAGGCAATAATGTCTATCAACAAAACCTTCAA
Source organism: Schistocerca cancellata (assembly GCF_023864275.1). NCBI lineage: Eukaryota > Metazoa > Arthropoda > Insecta > Orthoptera > Acrididae > Schistocerca > Schistocerca cancellata. Next base: position 134,704,812 of record NC_064631.1, read on the forward strand.
GTCCACCAACACTAGGTACACCACTACCACCACGTACAACAGCGACTGTGAGCCAACCATTGCCGTGTGAAAATGTATCATTCAGATCAATACTAAAATTAAGTCTACAACCACAGAAAACACAAGGTCTGTCGACAAGTGCGGTAGCTGCGACACTCTTCACGGGTATGCGGTTCTTCTTATCACCAGCTGTTGTGGCGAACTCAGTGTTCTCGATAGTTTTATAGACTGGCTGTTTAGTACGGCGACTATTTCTCCTGTAGGGCATCGTGGCAGTGTTCAATGCAGTTGCTTGTGCAGCAGCAGCAGCAGCAGCAGCGCGAATGAGCCTCTGCGCGGCTCTCGCTCGCTTATATAGTCTGGTGCACCTACAGGCATTATGAGTACACAATGTGACTGCTGAATAAAGGTTGCGACTTCCCAGTGCAGCATACACACCCGTCAGGCTCTTGCCAAGCACACACCAATGTCACATATTTACTCATACACGGATTGTATACCCCTGTTTTCGTTCATTTCAGTGTTTGAAAGAACGCCTATCCAATTTTTTGTGAATCCATGTTTGACACGGCCTTAAGCACAAACCTTTATAAGATTTGGAATTGGGATTGTGGGATGTTGGATTGAATAATATTTTCATTTTATTTACGGTGGTTCCGCTCTCTTATTTTGGGGGCGGATGTCCTTTTACGTAGGTCTTGTTCAGTTAGAGGATTTTCGGCAGGCCTAGGAATTGAAAGGGATTCCTGTTTTATGCCATGTAGCAGAGATGAACTATTTTAACCTAACCTAACCTCTATATTCGACTTTTATGGGTTCACATTTTATGTAACTACCTGTTTTTTTCTTCAGAATTTTAGTATAAGTTTCCCTCAGCTTTTTTAATGCTACCAATTTGAATAGGCGTCATTATTTATTCACAACGTTGCAGATGTACCTGAAGATGGGATATGGTCCTGAAAACGGGTTGTGCTTTCCTTGTAGCAAATGAAAAATTTTACAACTGTAGCGAATCTTACTGCTGATGATAAACACAGATGCTGGCCAAGCCTGCTGATTGACCTGTTGCATTCGACCACGAGCAGCACCCGTGCTGTGTCCTCAGTAAGTTGTATCAGTCGTGCTCAGAAAATTGTTCTGTGTACTTGTGCGTTCGACGACGTTTGCAGCAGCATGGACTATCAGCTCGGAGACCATGGCTGCGGTTACGTTGACGCTGCATCACAGACAGGAGCGCCTGCGATGGTGTACTCAACGACGAACCTGGGTGCACGGCCGGCCGGAGTGGCCGAGCGGTTAAAGGCGCTACAGTCTGGAACCGCACGACCGCTACGGTCGCAGGTTCGAATCCTGCCTCGGGCATGGATGTGTGAGATGTCCTTAGGTTAGTTAGGTTTAAGTAGTTCTAAGTTATAGGGGACTTAATGACCACAGCAGTTGAGTCCCATAGTGCTCAGAGCCATTTTGAACCTGGGTGCACGAATGGCAAAACGTCATTTTTTCGGATGAATCCAGGTTCTGTTTACAGCATCATGATGGTCGCATCCGTGTTTGGCGACATCGCGGTGAACGCACGTTGGAAGCGTGTAATCGTCATCGCCATACTGGTATATCACCCGGCGCGATGGTATGGGGTGCCATTCGCTACACGTCTCGCTCGCCTCTTGATCGCATTAACGGCACTCTGAACAGTGGACGTTACATTTCAGATGTGTTACGACCCTTCATTCGATCCTTGCGAAACCCTACATTTTAGCTGGATAATACACGACCGCATGTTGCAGGTCCTGTAGGGGCATTTCTGGATACAGAAAATGTTCGACTGCTGCCCTGGCCAGCACATTTTCCAGATCTCTCACCAATTGAAAACGTTTGGTCAATGGTAGCCGTGCAACTGGCTCGTCACAATACGCCAGTCACTACTCTTGATGAACTGTGGCATCGTGTTGAAGCTGCATGGGTAGCTGTACCTGCACACGCCATCCAACCTCTGTTTGACTCAATGCCCAGGCGTATCAAGGCCGTTATTACTGCCAGAGTTGGTTGTTTTGGGTACTGATTTCTCAGGATCTATGCACCCAAAATGCGTGAAAATGTAATCACATCTCAGTTCTAGTATAATATGTTTGTCCAGTGAATACCCGTTTATCATCTGCATTTCTTCTTGGTGTAGCAATTTTAATGGCCAGTAGTGTACTGCCATCGTCATAACCTGAACGTGCCACTATTTTGCAAGAAAAGTTGCGTAAGATTCGACTGAAAACCGTACAGGAGCTGTATTTATCCAATTCGAGACAACAGCATGCTGTTTTGAAAGCCTACGGTTTTCCTGCAGTGTGTTAAGCATGGTAATGTATTTGTGATGTTTCAATATTTTTCTCTGCCCCTGTAACTACACATGTTATGTCCGTCGCCAAGTTTTTCTGTCTCTGCGTGAAGGTTTATCCCAGGAGCTACTGCAGGGAATTTGAAATTATTTTCCGTAATAGACAGGCGATTCAAGGAGAATTTCTATGACTATCGGTGCACGTTATAAACTCTGGCCATAGATGTTTAGTGCTACCCATGCGAAGCCGGACTGGGTAGCTAGCTGTGCATAAAATGAAATCGGCGACTCGGCTTAACACATGAAAGCACACCATTAATGAAAACCGTGAGAGAGCAAGTGAGAAGTTTTCTTTGTTCCTGCGACACTTTCACATTGCCATTTTTATAGCACTTGCTGGCACTGCGGTGTCTCCGTCTGCAGCAAAAGCTAATGATTTTCATATATTTTTAATAGGTTGGTTGGTTTGGGGAAGGAGACCAGACAGCGTGGTCATCGGTCTCATCGGATTAGGGAAGGACTGGGAAGGAAGTCGGCCGTGCCCTTTCAGAGGAACCATCCCGACATTTGCCTGGAGTGATTTAGGGAAATCACGGAAAACCTAAATCAGGATGGCCGGACGCGGGATTGAACCGTCGTCCTCCCGAATGCGAGTCCAGTGTCTAACCACTGCGCCACCCCGCTCGGTATATATTTTTAATAGTTTGAGAAGATTCGTTTTCTCCATTTTTAAGGGTATGCGAAGCAAGTTTCACTCTTCCGTAGTTTCCACATTCTCGCGTATCTCCATTGTATTCATAGCAAGGCACTACACCATATTTCAGCCTGCTACTGAATAGTTATGCGAGCCATGTGACGCCGTCTACTATGAAGAGTTTCCACATTTCGGCAGCTATTTGATTCGTCCCCATATTCTGTGGCTACATGAAGTTTCTGTTTAAGAAATTTATCTTCGGCAGAGCATTTATTCTGTTCTCAGACTCGCTCGTTCTCACGCAGACATTTGCTGCCTACTAAGTATAGTGTCAATTGGTTTCACGTTTCCACGTACAGACTACTCTTCACTGCCTGATCTTGGCGAAAAACTGACCTTTGCAGTCCCATAAAAGAGAAAACTCTTGTGCCTACAGTCTTCTTACAGCTGATGCGCTCTTCTAGGCATATGTTGTTTTCAAAAACATCGTTTTACATCATTGCACTCTCCGCCTTTGATCACTAATCGTGCTGTTCAAAAACTATGGCGACTTGAGACACTCTCATCGCATAGGTTACGAATACCTAATGTTTGTCAGGCAACGCCGGCCGCGGTGGCCGTGCGGTTCTGGCGCTGCAGTCCGGAACCGCGGGACTGCTACGGTCGCAGGTTCGAATCCTGCCTCGGGCATGGGTGTGTGTGATGTCCTTAGGTTAGTTAGGTTTAAGTAGTTCTAAGTTCTAGGGGACTTATGACCTAAGATGTTGAGTCCCATGGTGCTCAGAGCCATTTGAACCATTTGAATTGTCAGGCAACTGGCGTTGCGTTCCGTTGCACCTGTCCGCCGTAAGACTTTACGCTTTCTAAAGCAAGAGTTTGTCCTTAATTGGAACAAGGTGAGTTGCATCTTTCCAGGAACACGAGATGGTCTTGATCTTCACTGAGCCAAGACTCCACCGGTCTTAGCAACGGATGGGAATGGTCGACGTTCGGCAGACTGAAATTAAATATCTCGTCATCTATAAGCCTGAATAGTGCCCCAGCTATTTTATTATCGCAATTATTAGCATGAAAATAATTTCTGAGGGACAATTTCTCTTTTATTTGTTAGCGAGTATCTTCGCAGTATTCGTAAGAGTGACAGTACGCATTATTTCTTGCAATGGTGCTGCCAAGCCGGCCGCTGTGGCCGAACAGTTCTAGGCGCTTCAGTCCGGAACCACGCTACTGCTACGGTCGCAGGTTCGAATCCTGCCTCAGTCATGGATGTGTGTGATCTCCTTAGGATATTTAGGTTTAGGTAGTTCGAGTCTAGGAGACTGATGGTCTCAGATGTTAAGTTTCATAGTACTTGGAGGCATTTGAACCATTTGATGCTGGCCAGAAAATATGACTCAATGTAACACTTAGACTGTATTCTTCTGAAACTGGTAGTGAATTTTACATAGCGCGCATCTCAGCACATCGAAGAGGTACATCATCTCGAATAAAGCTCTTCCTTAACGAAACTGTTCGCATAATTATCTGGAATATGTACAAGTTTTCATCACTTCCACTTTTATAACATATTCAAGAGCCAAAGAAACTCGTACACTTGCCAAATATCGTGTAGGGCCCACGCGAGCACACAGAAGACCGCAACACGACGTGGCATGGAATCGGCTAAAGCCTGAAGTAGGGCAACAGGAAATTGACACCATGAATCCTGCAGGGCTGTCCATAAACCCGTAAGAGTACGTAGGGGTGGAGATTTCTTCTGAACAGCACGTTGCAAGGCATCCCAGATATGCCCAATAATGTTCATGTCTGGGGAGTCTGGTGGCCAGCGGAAGTGTTAAAACTCAAAAAAGTTTACCTGGAGCCACACTGTACAAATTCTGGACGTGTGGGGTTTCGCATTGTCCTGCTGTAATTGCCCAAATCCGTCGGGATGCACAATGCACACGAATGGGTGCAGGTGATCAGACACGATGTTTACGTACGTGTCACCTTTCAGAGTCGTATCTAGACGTACCAGGGGTCCTATATCACTCCAACTACACACGCCCCACACCATTACAGAGCCTCTACCAGCTTGAACAGTTCCCTGCTGACATGCAGGGTCCAAGAGTTCGTGAGGTTGTCTCTATACCCGTACATGTCCATCCTCTCGATACAATTTAAAAGGAGACAAGTCGGACCAGGCAACATGTTTCCAGTCATCAGTGTTAGTGTTCACGACCCAGACGAGGCCTAAAGCTTTGTGTCGTGCAGTGATCAAGGATACACGAGTGGGCATTCGGCTCCGAAACCCCATATCGATGATGTTTCGTTGAATGGTTCGCACTCTGACGCTTGTTGATGGCCCAGCATTGGAATGTGGAGCAATCTGCTTAAGGATTGCACTTCTATCACGTTGAACGACTCTGTTCAGTTGTCGTTGTCCTTGTTCTTGCAGGATCTTTTTCAAGCCGCAGCGATGTCGGAGATTTGATGTTTTACTAGTTTCCTGGTATTCACGGTACACTCTTGAAATCGTCATACGGGAAAATCCCCACTTCATCGCTACCTCGGAGATGCTGTGTCCCATCATTCGTGCGCCGACTATAACATCACGTTCAGACTCACTTAAATGTTGATAACCAGCCATTGTAGCAGCAGTAACCGATCTAACAACTGCGCCAGACACTTGTCTTATATAGGCGTTGCCGAACGCAGTGCCGTATTCTGCCTGTTTACATATCTCTGCAGCTGAATACCCATACCTATACCAGTTTCTTTGGCACTTCAGTGAAATTTTCACTACATTTTTCTTTTATTGTTAATGTGTTAAATTCTAGTGCTGGGTCTGAATGTCTATGTTTTTGGTTTTCAATACATTCTATGAGTATTTGCCTGGCCGATAACAAATATCCACGGTACTTTGGAGATACACTAAAAAAAAAAAAAAAAAAAAAAAAAAAAAAAAAAAAAAAAAAAAAAAAAAAAAAACGCTGTCATTTAAACAGCGTGAAACAAAGACTGTTCGTAAATTGATGTCAATAATTAATCTGCAAAGATAATACAATAAGGCATGGAGTTCTGAAGCTTGGACCCTTGGCCTTGTCTACTCAGCGGCAGAAAGTTCCAGCCCTGCCAGGATAAATCCCTTTGATAGGTGGATGGTTCTTACACCCACAGTGACTGTTTCCAGACAGTAAATGATATTAGTCTGGTTGAAATCGGTCCAATGATATAGGAGATGTGGAATATACATGCCTACATATACACGTACATCCATTTTTGTAATTTGTGTGGGTTATGTTAACAAACTGTTTCACAGTGATACAAAGTATACTTCTCTCCATTTAACAGTAAAATCGCTTTTGATCTCTTAATGTTGGTGCCTTTACGCCTCAACTACCTACTGTGGTATGTACTGTATTATCGCAGTATCTACAGCCTCAAAGACTTTCGAACGTACATTCGTCATATCTTCAGTATCTCAATGCGATGTCCTTTGATTCCTCTTCGCGATCTTCTAAAATATCAACCCACTCTTTATTGCTACTAAACTATGGTCTGAGTCTGCATTTTCTCCTGCTTGCGCCTTACAATCTATCGGATTTAGGAACTTCTGCCTCACCGTGGTGTGAAATGACTGGTATGTTCCTGTGTCTCCTGACCTTTCCCAAGAAAGCCTCTCCTTGTGATTTTTGAACAGCGTAGGAGCACGCAGGTAGCTTCTTGAGGTGATTGTGCTGGTCCTCTTCAGAAGTACATTAAGTACACAATCCGTTAAAAGAGCACGATGAAGCTTGTATCAAAACTGTCACTTTAGTCTCCAAAAGGAATGGACGTCCACAGTCTCTTTTGCCGCTTGTCCTTTATATTGTGGGCCGATAATTGAAGACTTGTCGACAGTCCCAAATAATTCCTCGCCTTCCATCAGTTAGTATGTCAACTCGGCAGCGTTATTGTTGGTGAATCATTCTTTTGTGATGAGCTAGTCCTATACATTGTCATCAAATTCCATTAGAATCCAATTTTTTACTTCGCTAAATTTTCTTCAGAGCGGTTCATTGTCGTTATCACAGTTGAGACATAGGTACAGGAAGATCCTGACGAACGCCTGCCATCTACTCTCAGCTATGTACTGTAACAGTTTACGTTTTCATAGATCCATAAAAATTCCTAACTTCCATCACTGGCATTAGTTTCAACAACAAACATATTTTTGTTTAATCGAAATACATTTAAACTACCAATCAATTTGTATTTTAAAAGCTTGGGAAAACAAGAAGAAAATACATACTTCGGACACTTCACTAAGCTACTGTATCGGCTAACGACACTCGAAGACAACGTTGCGTGTTTGGCGACACACTGTGTACCTAAATAGCTGAAACGTTTAATTCGGTGCACAACATCAAGGAAATTAGCAACCCTTTTCCAGTCATATCTACATACATCAGGTAAATACATATACATTGGCAGGCTTAGTATCAATTACATGAGATTCAGTGCCTTTAAAATGTCGCAGAATGGTTGACACATGCTAGAAAAATGCACCTCGCAGACAGGATGAAAGACAAGGTTAGCTTACATCAAGCATTCGGATCACACCCTGCCTTGGCACTTACTCTGGAGCTGTTGGAACAAAACGGACACGCCCTTCGCGATTGGCAGCCTGGAACCAACGCTTTTACTGTAAGGGCGATGTATGTCTCATTCTGCTGAAAGAAGTAAAAAAAAGTGAAAGCCAAGGTAATGCCAAGTGACACTAAAAAGTGGCCAAGTGAATGAAAGAGAGAAATCACTCATGCACCAACATTTATGAAACGTAAAACTTGCTCACTTCTTCGGTGATGGTGTCCGAAAATTGTTATCAGAAAATGTAATCATTACTTTTTGTTTTGTTTTGTTTGAAGGTGTGAAACAACTATGCATGAAGTTAATGTAACAGTATGTCACCCGTCTTTTAAAAGAAATATAACATTTTTGTTATGCATGATTTTTTTAAAAAGAATTTTTGTAGAAATGAAAGAATAAAATTTAAAAAAAAGGATCGTAATGATATTAGACGTCCAGAATAGTCGTGGTCCGGTTGACCTGCAGAGAATAAGGAAGTGTACACTATTAGTAACGAAAATTAGAAAAAAATCTACAATGCTATTGGTATGTATAAGAGAACTGTATTATCAAAGAAGAGAATTAAATTTACAATTGATGAAATAATAAATGTGAGCCTCAGACACGGTTCTCAACAAGTCAATGCTAGTTATAACAATGTGTGCTACGCGCATGTATTTTCATCATCCGAGACTGAAAACTTTGTATTTGAAAATAAAAACACTTTGTGAGCACTTCTTGCAAACATTAAGACTCTGATATTTGTATTGTATAACTCAGGTTGTTTTAATTCCCATCTACTTTGTGATGAGAAAGTTAGTTGCTCATACTATTGTGTTTTTCTTAGAAATTAAGCTACAGTTTCAAGTTTCATAGTGACATGAGCACTATCATACTTGCTATTTGTACATGCATGATTCTTAGCCACAGGTGTTAGATGGTTAAAGAAAATGCGTCACAGATTAACCATGGTACTTCTATGCTATTCAACGAGCCAGATGCTCACAAAGATCTGAATTTCTTTATTAATTATCTCTTTTATGGTACATTCCCGAACTTTTTCAGCCTGTCCTTATGTACTGTTAGGAATATGTTGTGTTATTATGGCCAATTGCCATAAAAACCCTGCCAAATTCCTCAGAAGGAGGCAGGAAGGTTATGAAAGGTATATACACAGGACACATTTTATTCAAGTTTTCTAAGAGCATATTATATTGAGCCAGAGATGGTCAAATGTGGTATCGATTGTGTAGCAGCGTATCTGCTCAATAGCGATCGCTGATTGAAGGTGTTACAGATAATGTGTTAGAGAAATTTTAGATCGAGAGATGTATGTAGAATTCTTAAGTGTAAAGACATTTGTATCTGATGTGTGCTGGATATATCCTTACTCGCTATGGGCAGTAATGACTTTTTATTTGCAAGGTACTGTGATGTTTGGTAACTTTAAAAGGAATCTCAACAGAAGTTGGAATTAAGGTATAGAAAGCTGCTTTGTTACTAATGCAAAGCACGTATTCATAAGTGATGACTGAGACAATGTATAGAACTCACATCCACTGGTTTTGTAAAACTAATTGTCAATGTACAATCAGTTTATTGAGATTGTTAATTGTGAGCATTATTAATTTTCAAAGAGTCGAAATATATGTTTTAAAGTTAGTGCCATATTGTTACTCACCCCGAGACAGTACCAATTCCCAGATCCATGTCATTTTTGATTAACTATTTTTCTCAAGATGTTATTGTCTCAGTCATATTCGATTTAATTAAAATGTATCCTAAGCAACAGCCTTGCACGATAGCTGTTTGATAACTATACAATTTAAAGCAGTAACAGAGAGCAGTGCGAAGAGTGTTACCATTGTGCAGATAAAGGTAAGGAATTTCATTATTTCGGGGATGGCAATTATTAAGCACAATGCCCATTATTTTCAAATTGATCAAGTTTTGTTTTATAATTAGAGCCAATTTCAAATCAATAGTGTTGCATCAGATTCAGTTTTTGTGTTACGTAAATTCATGGAGTTTTGGTTTGGTTTTCTTGACAGTTTACATTCTCGCAGCGAAATTAAATTTACATTCTCGCAGACAGAAATGTTTAGCACAGAGCAAAGCGGATAAGCTGCGAGATAAAATACACGTTCACTTGCCATTCCCCTTCTAACAGTTGTGTTTCACACTGCTGTCAGTTACGTAATTCCGTCACCCTCTGGCTCGAGAACGCTCCAAACAGCAAGGTGTCAACACATGCGAAAAAATGGCCACAACGCAGTTTATGTGACGTGTGAGGTGTATTAATAATGCCATGTTGGGCACCAAGTTTTACCACAGTTCTTCCCAATGCCACTGTGGACGTGACACACAATCGGAAGCTCGTGACACCCTCTCTTACCGTCATTTGACCCCTTCGTTTAACGCCTCTGCGATGGTGGTCACAACGGCGCCGCCCAGCGTAATCACGCGGTTTTCTAATGAGTGGCCGAGGAAAATATTCCAGACTCACCGCCGCTCAAAATCGGCACTAAAATGCGGCTGAGGGATCAGTGAAGCCACTCCGTTTCACTGGGGCGTTGATTCCCAGAGAGTTGGCGTTAAAACGACAGTTCACACTGCGATGAGCAGCATGAAGACGTTCTTCACACAACCTTTGACACTTCTGACATCTTCGGTGGTTTCAGTCCTTCTCTAAGGACCTTGTGAGGCTGCATCGCCATCGAACGTGATCGCACCCGTTTCGAGCACAGGTTGATCGCAAATTTTACTCTCGTGTACAGGCTGGAACCATTAGGGACCGTTCAGAAGCACTCGACGAAATTTGAAAGTGATCTGATCGTGAGGAGATACGACACTGACACAAATGTGAATGAAACTGAAAAGGGTACCTCTAAGACAAACCCTAGTCCGGCAAAACCCTAGTCTAACTTTATTGAGAATTTTAAAAATCTACCTGTACAAACAGAACCCGTGACAAGAGTACCAGGCGCCCGTAGACAGGCTATGTTGCTGCTCTTTCGCAACTACAGTGTTGCCCTTGAACCTTCTGGGATCAGAGAGTGTTGAAGGGGTTGCCTGCTTGCAAGCACCCAATACTTCGTCACAGTTTCTGTCTGTCGAAGTAGATTTTTAAAATTCTTAATAAAACTGGGTGAGTGGCACCTATGGTTTTTCCAAACTGGGGGATTTTAGAGGGATCCTTTGCCATTTTATTCACGGATGTTTCAATGTTGCATCCCTCCACGATCATGCCACAGGAGGGCACAAGATAGGATCGCTGAGAAAGCGTAAGCATCGTTGGCTGCTTCGGATCACGTAAGAATTTCGTTGAATGGTTTGAATGGTCCCCAGTGGTTCCAACGTGCACAGGAGAGAAAAAATTGTGGTCGTGCTGCGTTCCAAACGGGTGTATTCACGCTCGACGGCAATGCAACACCATAATGTTCTTAGAAAAGTGTTGAAACGCCCGAAGGTGTCAGTGGTGTCCAAGGTTGTGAAGAACATCTTCCTGTTGCCTGTTTACAATCGCAAAATGTGTCGGAATGAACACCCCAGGGAAAATGGCGGTTTCATTGACAGGCTTTATGCCGCACCCTGCGGCGTTTTTGCGCCCATTCTGAGCGGCGGTATGTCTGGAATGTTTTCCTCAGCCACTCATAAGGCAAACTTGGTGATTTCAACCAACAACGACTCAAAGGAAGACCTCGGCGCTTGTTCGTGACGTCACGTCAGCTAGGCACGGCGAACGCCAGGTCTGTTGCAGGCATACTCATAATGGTGGTGTCTCCCTCTCTGACACAGGAAAATGTGAAACTATTGGTGGTAGTTGACCAACACACATTGTTCTGAGAGATTTCTGCAATCAATTAATTGTGCAATTCATTACACTTCTTAACAAATAGTGTACTCCAGAACTTAAATTTCCACCTGTCTTAAGGATTGACATACAAAAACAACTTCATGGTCCAGCAGCAACAGAATTCGTGCTTCTTTACCTTATTTGTAAATCTGAGGAAGTTACGTTTGTACTAGGTTGCTTTTACAAGAAACTGTGAACATATTGGTGCTCTTCTTCAGGTATCTTGGTTGACTATGGGGTGCGGAGCACTGAATGTTAATCAAATATCTTGCGATTGTACACGTTGGGGGAGGGTTCAAATGGTTCAAATGGCTCTGAGCACTATGGGACTTAACATCTGAGGTCATCAGTCCCCTAGAACGTAGAACTACTTAAACCTAACTAACCTAAGGACATCACACACATCCATGCCCGAGGCAGGATTCGAACTTGCGACCGGCCGGCTTGGGGGAGGGGATGGGGGACAGAAGAAGAGGCAAAAGAGAGATACTTGTTTTATCAAATAAATTTTTTTTATCTTATTAAGTTTCTCCTTTCAGTTGCAAGAGGGGAATATTTATCTTTTCTAATGTGCATGTTTAAAAAAAGTTTAAGCTCAGCAGTATGTTCTATGTATGAAGCTATTTTGGTTCCTGTTTTGAATTCTTTCGTTGAAAACGACTGTAATCTAATGACTGGCAACATACACATGTAAATTAGTTCACATTTCCAGTGACGATGTCAAACGAAAATAAATAAATGAAAGAAACGAGTTCATTGTAAGGAGGTTGGGGTAAGTTTCGATAACAAAATGGATCAAGTAAACATAGTTACTTGAATGTAAAATTTCCGAAGCTTGCAATGGGGCAAAGCGTCTTCTCATATTGATCTACGTTTGTTTCAACAGTATTCAGTAATAAAGAACTATGATCTCCATTTGTAGCTTTACGATAGTAAGAAAATCTTTCATCTAATTAAAACTGCAGAATCCAAAACAATACCAAACATTTTGTCCAAAAATAAGAGATTTATAGTGATAAGCACGCCCAGGCGTTTCTGCCTGCAACAGACCTGGCGTTCGCCGTGCCTAGTTGACGTGACGTCACCAACAAGCGCCGAGGCCTTCCTTTGAGTTGGTGTTGTTTCAACGCTGGGTGCCGCGGTTCTGACCTCCGTCGCAGAGGCGTCAAAACAAGGCGTGGACTGTAGGTAAGAGGGGTGTGTGGCGACCTTCCGATTGCGTGACATTCCACGGTGGCACTGGGCAGAAATGTGGTGGAATTTGATGCCTAAGTTACATCATTAACCTATCTTACACGTCGCATAAACTTCTATGCTGTGGTCTTGCCTTCGCATGTCGACATCTTCCTATTTGAAGCGAGTCGAGCCCGAGGGTGACGTCGCAGTGTGCCGCGGCTTTGCACCATTACAGTGGAAGGTTGTAGACATCTTTGAACCAAATTTAAAACTTAAGCGTCGTAATGGGTAGAAATTACAAGGGTTGCGAAAAAATGATCCTTTATTTCTGTTGCGCAGTGTATATTATTTAGATTTCCGGAATCAATGTTGAAAGTACTCTGCAGCAGACTTCGAATCAAACGCATTCGCTAACAGATTAACGGCAAAATTGAAACTAAAATCTACATTATTGATTTTATCACGAACACAGTTAACAAGTCCAGCGGAGTTCCACATCACATCAAAGGTAGGGTAAGGTGAAAAGGTAGGATTAACTATGGAAATACCCCACGACGAAAGCTGATTTATATACACTGATAATCATGCACGTTTCAGAGGCATCAGTGAAATAGATAACTACACAAAAAACGTCTGGAAACATTAATTTAATGCTGGTGACATTATACGACAGCACCTTGCCATATAAACGCACACATTGTGTTAACTGAAACATTCTTCTCGCGGTTGTGTAGTGTTGTTCCAAGAATAAATATCCAGCATTCAGATACGTTGATGTGATGTATGCTAGCGATCGAAAATAACTGTATTGTCTGCTTAGATTGTACCAGTGATTAGACTATATGAGTGTTCTTAGTGTTCGGCGTATTTCCTGTCCAGTCGCACATACTTAAAATTAGACGATGTAGTACAAGTAAAATGTGATTGTATTACAAAGAACAGGTTTCAGTTGTCTGTTATAGACAAACCGTGAAGCATAAAGACATTGCGCGTGTGGCTCGATAGAATAAGGTTCAATGTTTTATGTTCGAACAAACACTGCACCATACACTCAACGTGTCATGCGTTGCTCAGGAAACAACGAAACGGTAGTCCATTTCCTTCCACACCCGAATCACCAGGTCCCTGTTATTCAATCGACAGCTCCAACAACTTGATTTATTAGGTCCTGAAGAGCCGCTGCAACAGGTAGACCAACTCCCTCTATCTCTTACGTACCCCCACACGAGAAAATCGCAAGGTATAGGGTCTGGTGACTTGGGAGGCCAAAACAATTAACAAGGTATTTTTGCCCACCTCTTTCAATCGGACATTGTGGGATGGTGTTGTGAAGATAACGCCACTCTTCAAGATGAAAATGACCGCGCGGTCAGAGGCGCCTTGCCGCGGTTCGCGCGGCTCCCTCCGTCGCAGGTTCGAGTCCTCCCTCGGGGAAGGGTGTGTGTGTTGTCCTTAGCGTAAGTTCTATTAACTAGTGTGTAAGCCTAGGGACCGGTGACCTCAGCAGTTTGGTCCCATAGGAACTTACCACAGATTTCCGAAAGGTGAAAATGAGGCGGGACGAATTAATCCATAAAACGAAATCATTGGAATCTTCGAGAAGTGAATGGAACAACCAATTTTGCAGCTGACATTTTTGTTCTGATTAAATGTGCATCGCGGTTTGAGGCGCCATGTCACGGATTGCGCGGCAGCTCCCGCCGGAGGTTCGAGTCCTCCATCGGGCATGTGTGTGTACGTTGTTCTTAGCATAAGTTAGCTTAAGTTAGGTGTAAGTCTAGGGACCAATGATCTCAGCAGTTTGGTCGCTTAGAAATTCACACACATTTGAACGTTTCTGTCCACGTGTGGCATTACTGTCACAGTTTCCTCCGCAAAAAAGAAAGGCTCATAAACTTTGTGAACAGAAACGGCACAAAACGCATCACTTTCAGCGATTTCTTTGTTGTTATAAGGCGACGCTGTGATTTTGTGACCCTCAAGTTCTTACATTTTGGCGGTTTACTTTACCGGATAGATGGAACGCCGATTCGTCCGTAAAGGTGAGTCTTTCGTCTGCCATATTCTGGAAGATTGAAATGCATAATCGATACTTTCTGGTTTGATCGCCTGGACGCAATTGCTAAAGTTAAATGCAGCTTGTAAGGCTTCATACGCAGGTGCTGTGGTTTCAAAACACGCCACGCCATAGTTTGCGGAAGTCGAAGTTCTCAGCCTGTCAGTCTTGTGGACCTCCGATGGCTCCACGTGTTCCGCATCTCGGAAACGCTCGATATTTTCAACAGGCGCACGTGGCCGACCAGTTCTCTTCCCTTTGCATGTGCAACCAGCTTCCAAGAATTTTTAATGCCAATTATAAATCTGTTAAAGGTCTTTACATGGATAGTCAGGCAGCAGTTAGAGTTGACGGTAAATTGAGTTCATGGTTCAGTGTAGTTTCAGGGGTAAGACAGGGCTGCAACCTGTCTCCACTGTTGTTCATATTATTTATGGATCATATGTTGAAAACAATAGACTGGCTGAGTGAGATTAAGATATGTGAACACAAAATAATTAGTCTTGCATATGCGGATGACTTAGTTGTGATGGCAGATTCGATTGAAAGTTTGCAAAGTAATATTGCAGAGCTAGATCAGAAATGTAAGGGCTATGGTATGAAGATTAGCATCTCCAAAACGAAAGTAATGTCAGTGATAAAGAAATATAAACGGATTGAGTGCCAAATAGGAGGAACAAAGAACAGGTGGACGGTTTCAAGTACTTAGGATGCATATTCTCACAGGATGGCAACATAGTGAAAGAACTGGAAGCGAGGTGTAGCAAAGCTAATGCAGTGAGCGCTCAGCTACGATCTACTCTCTTCTGCAAGAAGGAAGTCAGTACCAAGACTAAGTTATCTGTGCACCGTTCAATCTTTCGACCAACTTTGTTGTATGGGAGCGAAAGCTGGGTGGATTCAGGTTACCTTATCAACAAGGTTGAGGTTACGGATATGAAAGTAGCTAGGATGATTGCAGGTACTAGTAGATGGGAACAATGGCAGGAGGGTGTCCACAATGAGGAAATCAAAGAAAAACTGGGAATGAACTCTATAGATGTAGCAGTCAGGGCGAACAGGCTTAGATGGTGGGGTCATGTTACACGCATGGGAGAAGCAAGGTTACCCAAGAGACTCATGGATTCAGCAGTAGAGGGTAGGAGGAGTCGGGGCAGACCGAGGAGAAGGTACCTGGATTCGGTTAAGAATGATTTTGAAGTAATAGGTTTAACATCAGAAGAGGCACCAATGTTAGCACTGAATAGGGGATCATGGAGGAACTGTATAAGGGGGGCTATGCTCCAGACTGAACGCTGAAAGGCATAATCAATCTTAAATGATGATGATGATGATGAATTATAAATCTCGTTGTGCACGGGTAGCGTCTTGCTGAATTACCCCAATGCCTCATTATCAATGGCATTTGAAACAAAAACTTTCTTCCTGTTGTTTTGTTGAAAACCGACATTTTTGAGACCGCAACAATGTACAAAATACAAGATGGTTCAAGCAAAGAAGAAAACATCAAGCAGCCACTGTTAATAATGTTGTCTACTTACACAAAATAGCGCCGTTATTGGTGTCAAACCCACAGGTGCATCTTCAGGCTTCGAACATCATGTATAATCCGTGGTTTTGTCGCTTTCTATATTCGCTGTTTTTCTTGATAGAACCAGAATTTATCTTGAAATCTTTCTTTCTTTGGTCTCGAGCTTCTTCGCCAGTTCTTTCTGCTTCATTTTAAGAATCTCTGCCGAATATAGAGTAGTGTCTAAGTTAGGCGTTTGAGGATATCGATCTCTATCGTAGATGCCTTTAGTTAGTTGCTAGGTCATTTCCATTTTTTTAAGCGTGACACGGAGGCTTCTTTCTTTGATATGTTAGGGTCTATCTGTTCACGTTAATATTTCAATTTTCTGTCTGTTTAATATTTCCTAGTCCGATCTCCAGTTCTATTGGAGCTGATGAAGTCTATCAGAAAGGGCGTCTTCTCAAATGTGATCTGAAGGCCGACTTCGCTGACCGTGTCTTCAGTTGTTTAAATTGTTTTGCCGCCGTATCTATGGAGTCTGAAAAGAGTAATATATCATCGGCAGGGGTTAGACAGTCCATGGTAAGGCATTACTTTTGATTAAATAGCGTATTCTACTACTGGCGGTAGTGAAGCAGGATGGTTTTAATTTAGGAGGTGGCCTACGGGAGACAGCTGATTTTCAAATGGACAGTAGTATGTTGGTTTTTAATGAAAAAATCTTTTATATACACAACGCCAAAGGGATTTACATGGTCACTCACGAAAAATTGTGCTATCCAAATGGTGGCC
Source organism: Schistocerca cancellata (assembly GCF_023864275.1). Lineage (NCBI taxonomy): Eukaryota > Metazoa > Arthropoda > Insecta > Orthoptera > Acrididae > Schistocerca > Schistocerca cancellata. The sequence goes on from NC_064631.1 coordinate 134,721,815, forward strand.
TTCCTCTCGAGTATAATTTTCAACTCTGTCAGAAATAGCTCAGGCCAACATGCGTTGATACATCAAAGCCCCCGCATCTTTAATGATAGTTTTCAATTCCATTAAACTTTGGAGTTAATTAATACAGATACGTTCTTTCAAATATCCCGATGAGACAAAAATTACAAAGTGAATATGTTTGGTGACTTGTGTCCAAGCCACGTCACCAAAACGAGAAACGTAGCGTACAGGAAATATTGAAAAATTGCCATGGGCACATTTGCAGTGTTGCACCATCATGCTGAAAATAAACTCTCCTCGTATTTATCTGTCGCCTGCGCTCTTCTGGTAGAAAGAACATATTCAGCAGGTGTACGTAACGTTTGGAGTTCTCTGTCACTATTATGCTGTCTTCTTTAAAAAAAATACACCAATGACAGCTACGGCACACCACACTGTCATATATGAGGAGTGGACATATCTTAGATCAACTGCGAAACGCGATTAAGCAACCCAGAAACGACAGTTCTGCATATCTGACCCTTTTCAGTGGCAACGCGCGTCATCATTCGTAAATACTGTTATATTTGACTCTGATGAATATGTTATACGACTGGAATTTTAAATCTAAATGTAATATGTTGCCGGCCGGTGTGGCCGAGCGGTTCTAGGCTTTTCAGTCTGGAGCCGCGCGACCGCTATCGTCGCAGGTTCGAATCCTGCCTCAGGCATGGATGTGTGTGATATCCTTAGGTTAGTTAGGTTTAAGTAGTTCTAAGTTCTATGGGACTGATGACCTCAGACGTTAAGTCTCATAGTGCTCAGAGCCATTTGAACCATTTTTGTAATATTTTACCTTACACAATCGCTGATGGTCTCAGACTCTTGGTGACTGCCTCACTTACAATGCCATTGTTTTCAGCTCTCTTCACTTTTTTTATCGGAACCTTGAAACTTAATAAAAATATTTTTTGTTGCTGTCTGAGCCGTGATCCATAGTAGCATCGTACTGCGAAATGCAGCTTTGCCGTTATAATGACAACGAAATATACGACACACTCAGCATTTACGACAAAGATATCGGAAGCCGTACGCGATTTTCTACCGTCCACTGTCTCATTGCTACTGAAATGCTCTTCTTGATGCCTCAAGAGGAACAGATGACCGAAACCGGTAGTAAATAAAGATTTATGTTATGAGCCGCTATGGCGGTTTGATATCCCCGCCAGGCTCGTGTATGTCGGCCGAGAACTTGTTCATGTTCGAGAGTTGGAACGATCCGCGACTTCACGGTAAGCGGCGTAAGTGTTGCCTACCTTGGGCAGTGCCTGTGAAGCACGGCAGTGAAACTCACACAGGGAATTCCAGAGAAACGACCTCGGTTCACTGCCAGGCCACGTGGAGCACTGCAAGTTTGTCAGTCCCTCGGTGCCTCTTCTTCTTATTGGGTGATTTAAAGTATTCCATAATTTTGATTCAGTGTGTTTTATATAGAGAGAGGTCAAAAAAATGTATCCACTGTTTAAAAGTCCATAACTTGCAAACTAATTGACGGATTTGTCTCATTTTTTGGCTGAAGTGTAGCTTAAAGTCCAACTTATAGATATCACTGTAGGTGTTCGAAATGGTCACCATTGACATCCACACACAAACGATGCCGCCGAACTGCAGCACGAACTACTGACTGCAACGTGTTCAGTTGGATATTTGCACATGAATGTACGATGGATTCTCGAAGTTCATCCAATGTGCGTGGCTTTTGTCGATAAACGACGTCTTTTAGTGTTCCCCACAGGTAAAAGTCCAGAAGAGTTACGTCTGGGGAACATGGTGGATACTCCACAGCACCTCTACGGCCTATCCATCTTCCTGGTAGATTTTCGTCGAGATACGCCCTAACACGATTTTGGTAGTGGGCTAGGGTACCATCGTGTTGAAAGTAAACTCTTCCGTCTCCATACAAGTCTCTGATGGCAGGTAAAATGGGTGTCTGAAGCTTCTGAAGGTACACCTCAACGGTAACTGTGCCGTCAAAGAAGAATGACTCAGTCAAGCCCCGGTAAGACAACCCATACCCAACATTTACTCCTGGCAAATGCACGGCTTTGTCTACATGGACGTTCGGATTTTCGGCGGCCCAGTAGATGCAATTGTGCCGATTTACTGTACCACTGAGTTTGAACTGTGCCGCATCACACCACACAATCATCTCTGCAAACTCTTCATCGTTGCGCACCATGTTAGTAAACCACTCGCAGTACTCCATTCTACGATCTGGGTCGTCCTCGTTCATTTCGTGTAGCAATCGTGGGATGTAGCACTTCCACTTTGCTCTCTTCAAAATTCGCCGAACACTTGAGCGACTCACTCCAGTTTCACGGGCACACTGTATCAGTCTTCTGTAGTGAGCGGGTGAATTGTTGTAACACACGGCGGGAGTTAGCTGGACTTGTTACTGTTACAGGTCGTCCAGATCGTTGTTTGTGTGCATCTTTAACACAGCCTTCGGCTTCAAATTTGCCTCGAATGCGACGAATCGTTAAACGTGTCCGTGGCTCTGTTTGATACTCATTTCGCCATTGCCGTTGAACCTCATGTTTTCGTACTTAAAATACCACTTCAAAACTGACTTCCTTTCATCGAATGTAAACCTTGCGCCAGCCATGTTTACTCGAGTAACTAGGTGCAACTAAGAACAAAACACTGACTATCTGGCGACTGTCATCTGACAAAACAAAACAACGCAATACAATGCTTGTGTGGCGATTGCCGGAACTACAAACTATTACACTACCGAAGGTGAGACAACTCCGTCAATTAGTTTGCCAGTTATGGACTTTTGAACAGTGGATACATTATTTTGGCTCTGAGCACTGTGGGACTTAACATCTATGGTCATCAGTCCCCTAGAACTTAGAACTACTTAAACCTAACTAACCTAAGGACAGCACACAACACCTAGTCATCACGAGGCAGAGAAAATCCCTGACCCCGCCGGGAATACATTATTTTGGACCCCTCTGTATAAATCAATGCTTACGAATCTATATGTGAAATGCTCGATTTAAATGCGTTCTAAGTATATTGTCTTTATTCTACTTTATTTTTGTTTGCAACCGTTATGTGTTCTTTCTTGGATTTAATGGCTAACGTATCAGCAGCTTTCGTCATAATTGGTATTCAGCTTTAATACATCCTGCCATGAAATGAGTATATAATTCTGCTTTGAATGGTGTTGCTTCTCGCAAAAGAGTGCCACGAATTTCACTACGATTTGCATAATATGGATGTAGATGTAGATGGGTATGCTTCGTAGTATTAGTGACTAAACCATACTTCCTCATAACTGCTACAGTAGTTATGCAAATGTGTTCACACGTTACTAACAGGTACTACAAAGACACATTTTCGGAGAAATTAATTTAGTAGAGTTATTCTCTCATTGCAATGAAAATATCGAGACCTACATTAACATACATAAAATGCCTTTTAATCGAGAAATTCACACACGGGTTCGTAAGCAGCAACAAATAGAGCTGAGTCTACAAAATACCATGCAACGAAACTAGCTTCTGTTTTATACGAATCAAAAACAAATATGGAATCACTTACCCCACTTAGTACTGTGTTACGGATGCGAGCAGACATTAAGGAGATCTACAATACACACAAGAAGATCTTAATGATAAACAGACAACAGTAAATCGCGCTTCTGTGTAACGTGATATCAGATGATTTTTAGGATTTGACAAGTGCTAACGCGCAGCTGTTTCCACTTCATGATGGCCACATAGTCGAAATTGCAGTACGGGTTTACAAACAACTAATTTTACAGTCAAATGGTGACCTCGATCTCATTTACAAGATCTTGCATGGCCGTGAACCACAGCTACGAGTTGTTAATCGCCTGGCATTGAACTTCGAATACGGGAAAATATGGCGCGAAAATCCGTATTCTTGCTTTGCGAAATACGCGTATTGCTTGATAATATTTTTCATTTATAGTTTATTGGTGGGCCTCATAATCTGGTGGTAAACTGGGTACTTGGAAAAGTTTTTGTAACCTTATAAAATAATACATGATGTGGCAAATGAAAGTGGCCCGGACAAATGGAAACTATTGGACGTGAATGCACGGCAGCATTAACGGATGAGGAAAAGACCTACAGTTACTTCCAACGGGATGGAGCGAGTGCCCATACAGCCGGCCGACCCTTGGAGCACATTTACACAGTCTTCACACCTGACAGAATTGTTAGCAGAGGTCGCGGAACTAGCTGGCCACCAAGCCACCTGATATGCCAGTGTGCGATTACTTCGTGTGGGGAGCCCTCAAGTCTGAAAAGTATTGCAAAAACCCTCATAGTCTCCAAGAACTGCAGCAGGACATTTCGGATGGGATTGCAGCAATTCCAACAGTTCAGTTTCATTGCCTTCAGCAACTTGCTGACCAGGGCCCATATATGGCAAGAGATGAATGTTGGTCACTTTCAGCACCTGCTGTAGTCAGGTTAATACTGTATTTCCTTTCCTCTGTTATGCTTCTTTGCAACCTGCAACGTTGTTCTCCGAGCCGCTTTTGTTTGCCCCACCCTGTATTGCTTTGTAAGGCTACAAAAACGTTTCCACGTAACCATTTTACCACCAGACTACGGGGCCCACCCATAAAGTATAAATGAAAAATACTATCATGTAATACGCGTATTTCGCAAGGCAAGAATACGGATTTTCGAGCCATATTTTCCCGTATTCGAAGTTCACTGATAGGCCACTAGGAGCGCTGCTGTCGTTCTGTTTCCCAGTCGTAACACGGGCCTTGCACTTCTTACAGTGTTATGTACTTTGGAGTTTTAACTTGCCATGTGCGACCACGTGGACCCAGTCAGTTACATGCTAGCACTAGCTGGGACGTTTGTTTTTCGCTAAACGTATTTTTTGAAATCTCTGCTCGTTGATTAGCTTGACATTCAGTGTTTGTTCACGCGTGCCTTGAGTCTCCGTGCTCGATCCGAACGTTTTTGTGAACGCTAACATCTCGCTACACGAGATATAATAGGTTATTTTGAAATATGACTTTAGAAAAAACTTCTAGTCGAATGAATAGAGCCAGTTTTTTTAATACTTTAGAATGATTACCATTAAGGCGTGTCCAAATCCTCGGCAAGAGCGTCTTTTCGTGCCAAGCTCTTGTAGTTCTTGTTGTCGCTTTGTCAGAAGACTCGCTCCATGCAGTTCACCGCGTTAGTCTATCCTGAGCAAGCCTATTCATCTCTGAATAACTTCTGCGATCTACATCAGTTTGAACCTCCTTATTGCATTCAAGCCTTTGTCTCTCCCTCAGCAATTCCCCAAACTTCCTTACATTACCAAGTTAACTATCCCATCATGCCTTGGGATGCGTGTTGTTAACAGATCTTTCTTTTAGTCAAGTTGTGTCATGAATTTCTTTTTTCCCCAATTCGAATCAGTACCTCCCCAGTTATTCGATCTGGCACCCTGAACCGTGAATATCCCTTCAAAATTATTTCTTAAGAATTTACTTTATTTAGTAGCGATTCATCAAGAACATTAACACATTTAATCACACTATATCAGCGTGGAAGTAGTTGCCAGTGGGTAACTGATGAAAAATTAAATTTATTTCAACAAATGGAAATTTTATTCCTAAAAGCCCTTTTTTGGGACAGATTTAAAATTATAATCAGAAAGCACCCTCGAAATATCAAGTTACAATTTTATTCAGAGGCAGAAAGAACAAATATTGACAGTATGAGCTTTCGGGCTGAGAACCTTGCCACTCCCTTCTGACACGGCCGTAGTCACGACCACTCACAACAGCCTCTGAAAGACTACACTGGTGCAAATCTGCAACACACCAGATTACTTGAACAACTCACACAAGCACATAAACTATGCACTCCGTAGGAGGGATGGAAATGGTACAAAACACTAACATTAAAAAAATTAACTTGCCACTGAGGGTGCAACTTGATTTAAAAAAACTCTCACGGTGGAAGAATGGCAACTTTATATACTGAAATGACCATTTAAATAAAAACCCATGAAATGTAATCTTAGATAAAATATACAAAGATGCTCTACATTACACATATACCGCCTCTCAAGATGATAGGCAAGATAAAAACATATTTCAGGAATTCGGCCGTTACACTTCAGGCAATACATTCGTTAACATAGAATCCGACAAACATGACAGAGGCAGCTATTAACGTATGGCAGACCGACAGACAGACAGACACTAACTGCCTAACAAATGCGGACGGGAGACAGACGAGCAAGCTGGGGACGAGAGACTGACCAAGAAACAAGTAGAATTTAACAAGTAAATGAAACAACATATCACGAATCACTTAACTTCTAATAAACTGCGATGGCTGGCGAAGACCTGGCGCAGCACCCCCAAAACGCTCTCCCGAACCGTCCGCTACCAGCCGCATCAACGGACGCAGGAAGGTGCGCCGATCTCCCGTATCACGGCGTCGCACCTCGCACTGGCCAGAGCGATGTCATGCGTTGGCTCCTGTTGCTCTCGTGTTGGCCGCGAAGTCACTACCCCTCGCTATACGGCGCGGCCCACTGGACTGACGTGGCGACCTCACATGCGCCGACACTCAAGACGGACAAGTCATCTTGTGTCTCAGTGCGCGACCGACCAACCGATCGATCCAACCGCCAATGACCATTGCCCGAACAAACTCAAGCAGACTGGCGGCCTAACACATACTAGCACTCCGGACGACAGACAGACACTGACTGCCCCATACTGACCCGGCTGACCAACTGACCGACTGGCGAGCTCATAGCGCCCCTTAAATGCACGTGAACAGGCAACCTTTCCCCATTCCCACCAGAGGGAGACACCAAAGCTGCGATTGCCACAGCGGCGCCACCGCCAGAAACGGAGGGCGACTGCTTCACACTACGCGCTGCTGCGCGCTCTTCAAAACAGCAGTTTTTACCACGGCTCACACCCCATTTCGAAACGTTCTGTACATTCTCGTCTGAACGGCTAATCGTCCACGAGTCACTTTCGTACTAGGCTACACTCCAGACAAGTATCTTCAGAAAGAGACTTCCTAAGCCTTAAACCCAAATTTATATTAGATGCTAAAAGAACTTCATTTTTTGCTATTACCAGTCTCTATTTTATATCAAATCTACTTCGGCAATCATGAGTTATTTTTCTGCCCAATTAGCAAATCTTCTGCCTCGTTTCCTTATCTGATTCTCTTAGGATTGCTTAATGTAATTCGACTACAGTCCATTACTCTTATTATACTTCTGTTGATGTTCATCTTAAATCCTCTTTTCAAGACGCAGTCATTCTGTTTACCTGCACTTCCAACTCCTTTGCTGTCTCTGACAGCATAACAGTCTTATCAGCAAAGCCCAAAGTTTTTTTTCTTCTTCCTGGTTTTAATTCCTTCCCCATATCTTTCCTTAGTTTCCTTTACTGCTTTCTCAGTGTACAGAGCAAATAACGTGAGACAGAGGGTAGAATCCTGTTTCGCTCCACTCTCAACTGCTGCTTCTACTTCAGGTCATTTGACCTATGTAATTGCACTCTGGTTTCTATACAAGTTGTAAGCAACTTTTCGGTCCCTGTATTTTATTCCTCCTACCTACAGAATTTCTGCCATTTTTCTCTATTTTACAAGTTGTGACACAGTCATGAGAGGATTCCAGGTATCCAGGAAATTATTTGCATTATTGTAATTACAGTCTTGGATCACAATGTTTATTTTTAATCAGTTCATTAATTTTGGTAGGGAATGATCATCTTCAGACCTAGAAAATGTAAGAGCATTTATAAAGAAATTAATGGCTATACGAATTTAAAGCAGAAAACAACTATAAAACAACTGTACAACTTATCAATATCTCAGTGAAAACGTGTTGCATTACACACATCACGCTATTACATGTTATGGTGCACTCAAATCATTAGCCATTTCTGCTTCTTTAAACAAATAAAACAAATAAACATTGTGATCCAAGACTGGAATTACAATAAAGCAAATTTCTTACCTGTCTTATATGATAAATGATGGTGTCAGTATTTTGCACACCACTAATTATGAAACTGATATTTCGGTGGCATTCACGTCTATCAGCATCTGCATTCTTTGGAACTGAAATTATATTAGTCTTCTCGAAGTCTGAGGCTACTTCGCCTGTCTTGTATACCTTGCTCACGGTGTGAAATAGTTCTGTCACGACTGGCTCTCGCAAGGATCTCAATATCAGATTCAGTCAGAAACGTTCCTTCGTTATCACAGATACAATCGGATTAAATATATCCGCATACCCCTAAGTAGTGCGAAACTGACCGCTAGATGTCCAGAGTGGCGGACCCGCCAGTATAAAAAGAAGTATGGAGTATTGGGTTGCCCGTAAGTAAGCAGTAAAGGCTCAGTGACTTGGATGTCGCCTGAATAACAAATCAGTCAGGCACATTTCAATCCTTTTAAAGTTATCTAACGTGACTCTCGGTGAAGCGATTTGAAGTGGAAAACGAAGCAGCAACCACAACTAAACCAAAATCAGGCAAACCTCATGTGCTGGCGGAGAGAGACGTTGAGCATTGCGGAGCGCGGTTGTAAAAAATGACATGGAATCAACGAACCACTCGTGAGTTCCAATATGCTACTAACAGACCAGCCAGAACAACCACTGTGCGTAGAAAATTAAACCAACTGGAAAATTATTTATACAAGACATCAGCAAGGTGCCAAAAGTGGCAATTTACCCTAAATAATGAAAAGTATGAAGTCATTCACATGACTGTTGAAAGGAATCCTCTAAACTTCTGCTACACGACACATAGCACAAATCTAAGGGCTGTCGACTAAATGCCCACAGATTACAATTACTAATAACTTAAATTGGAAGGATTACATAGATCATGTTGTGGGTGTGACGAATCAAAGATTGAGTTTTACTGAAGAGGCAACAAATCCACCAAAGAGATTGGCTACATTACGCTTGTCCGTCCTCTGCTACAGTATTGCTGTGCAGTGTGCGACCCTTGAAACATCCCCTTAGAAAAATTTAAAAATGGCAGTGCTGGAAAACCTCTTACGTTATTTGATTTTCAAACAGCTGAGCAAAACTGAACGTACTCAGACATTTCTCTCTTTATTTATTCTGATCATCACTAAACTGACAAACAATATTTTTTTAGCGCAACGCAATCTGACTTTCAATAATCCCTACAAAAGAATGGCCCCAACTAACAATAACCTACACCTTTCATGAATCACTTACCTCACAAAAATCTTCGTTACTCAAACTACTGCAATACAGCGTGCGCCAATACTGCCAGCCGGCCGAAGTGGCCGCGCGGTTCTGGCGCTGCAGTCTGGAACCGCGAGACCGCTACGGTCGCAGGTTCGAATCCTGCCTCGGGCATGGATGTGTGTGATGTCCTTAGGTTAGTTAGGTTTAACTAGTTCTAAGTTCTAGGGGAGTAATAACCTCAGCAGTTGAGTCCCATAGTGCTCAGAGCCATTTGAACCATTTTGAACCAATACTGCCAGCTGAATAAAAGATTCTAACTACTGAATGCACTAACTACTGATAGGCATAGTTAGCAAATGAAAGATTTTGATAGACAACAAACAATGTATTTACCTTAACAATGTTCAAAAAATTTACTCTTTCTGATGGACACACGTCCAGATCGTCCGCTCTAAAAATTCTGCCATCTCTGTCCCCACATCCACCACTGCTGGCGGCTCACCTCCAACTGCGCAACACTACGAGCTGTTTACATCCAACTGCCCAACACTACAATAGCAAATATTCCAACAATGCACACCAGCTACAGACTGCACACAGCACAGTCAGTGATTTTCATACAGAGCGCTACGTGGCGTTACCAACATAAAAACCTAAACAGCCTACTTACACCCTTACCACATACGAATGACGGAGGACATCGGAAAGGCAGAGGGTGTCACGGAGATGATGCACAATTTCGGGTGGCAGCCATTAAAACAACGGAGTTTTTCGTTGAGGCGAAATCTTTTCACGAAAGGTCAGTCACCATCTTTCTCCTCCGAATGCGAAAATATTCTGTTGACGCCCGTCTACATAGGAAGAGATGATCAGCGAAATAAAATAAGAGAAATAAATTAAATTAAAATACTTAAGCAATTTACACAAGGAAATACTCACCCTTCAAACAAAGAATTTTTAAAGGTAATTAATGCAAAAGTAAAAGATGATAAAAATGGTTCAAATGGTTCTGAGCACTATGGGACTTAACTGCTGTGGTCATCAGTCCCCCAGAACTTAGAAGTACTTAAACCTAACTAACCTAAGGACATGACAAACATCCATGCCCGAGGCAGGATTCGTACCTGCGACCGAAGCGGTCGCGCTTTCCAGACTGTAGCGCCTAGAACCGCTCGGCCACGCCGGCCGGCAAAAGATGATATTCCAAGAGAACAAGTATAAACCCCAGAATAATAATTCCCATGAAGGAAAGATTTAGATGTTCGATAGAGAAACGATATGAAAGAGATTTGATGAACCCTCTGACAAGCAGCTAAGATTGTAGATTACTTATGTATTGTAGATATAGATGCAGAGTGGGGTGCAATAGTTGAACAACTCGTCATAAGCCACACATTATTGTAATCGGTAGTAAGCGACGCTTACGGGGGAGTAAAGAGAGCCGCCGCTGGATAGTAGATGACTGGAAATCAGTGCTTTGAAGTGGTAAATCACGATATACCTTGTCGTAATACATGGAAACGTTTGGGTATGGCGAATGCCTGGACAACGTTACCTGCAATCTCGTATAGTGCCAACAGAGAAGAGCGCAGGAAGGGGTGCTGAGCTGTGGGGGTGTTTTTCGTGGTTAGTGTGTGGGTCACTTATAGCGCTTAAGAAAACGCTAAATGCGGAAAAACGTGAAGTATATTTTACAACATTGTGTCTGTGTACTATAGACTAGGCCTGTTCACCGATCTGTTTGTGCGAGCTGACTCGCACTCACGCTTCAGCACTGAGCAGCCGGCGTGTAATAGGCTGCGATGAGGAGGAGGGGAGCAGCGAAGGGAATCGGAAAACGGCAGCTCGGGGCGAGAAACTGTTGTCAACGAGTGTTTTCTACTGCCGCTGATAGCTCTACGAAAATGTATTGCTTCACGGTAGCTAATTAATGCCTTATGCAAATTTATTTCCTAAAACTGTTGCACTGATGAGAAATGGTAATGAAATGAAGTTTACATTTCTTTTAATCGATGAAGCAAAGAAAGTGGGACAGCTAAGTACGGAATTCGATGAGTGTTACAACCGGTGCAGTCTTGCGACGAATATCGTTTTCAAAGGAAGTGTGTTTAGAGAGTATTTTATTCACACGTTAAACTCAGACACACTGCATGTCAGTGAATACGACTTCTTTTACTTTTCAGTGTCTTGCACCGCTTTCTCAGCACTGCTAAGTCGAAGCTATCTTTTTCTAATTGAGGTCCGTCAGTGAACTTCTGTGAGCAGATTTCGTTGTTGTCGTCGCGGAAAAAGGTTGCTCGCACAAAACGTAAGTCCAAACATCAACATAACCATAGCTGCAAACCCATAGAGTTGTGGAAAATTGTTTTGAAGAAAACTTTTAAACGAGTCAACGAGACTTGCTCCTTATTGGTGTGGCCGAGCGGTTCTAGACGCTTTAGTCTGGAACCGCGCGACCGCTACGATCGCAGGTTTGAATCCTGCCGCGGGCATGGATATGTGTGATGTCCTTAGGTTAGTTAGGTTTAAGTAGTTCTAAGTTCTGGATGGTGTCTTGAAGGGAGGATATAAAATGAACATCAACAAAAGCAAAACGAGGAATGAAGTCGAATTAAGTCGGGTGATGTTGAGGGTATTAGATTAGGAAATGAGACACTTAAAGTAGTAAAGGAGTTTTGCTATTTGGGCAGCAAAATAACTGATGATGGTCGAAGTAGAGAGGATATAAAATGTAGACTGGCAATGGCAAGGAAATCGTTTCTGAAGAAGACAAATTTGTTAACATCGAGTATAGATTTAAGTGTCAGGAAGTCATTTCTGAAAGTATTTGTATGGAGTGTAGCCATGTATGGAAGTGAAACCTGGACGGTAAATAGTTTTGACAAGAAGAGAATAGAAGCTTTCGAAATGTGGTGCTACAGAAGAATGCTATAGATTAGATGGGTAGATCACATAACTAATGAGGAAGTATTGAATAGGATTGGGGAGAAGAGAAGTTTGTGGCACAACTTGACCAGAAGAAGGGATCGGTTGATAGGACATGTTCTGAGGCATCAAGGGATCACCAATTTAGTGTTGGAGGCAGCGTGGAGGGTAAAAATCGTAGGGGGAGACCAAGAGATGAATACACTAAGCAGATTCAGAAGGATGTAGGTTGCATTAGGTACTGGGAGATGAAGAAGCTTGCACAGGATAGAGTAGCATGGAGAGCTGCATCAAACCAGTCTCAGGACTGAAGACCACAACAACAACAATAAGTTCTAGGGGACTGATGACCTCAGAAGTTAAGTCCCATAGTGGTCAGAGCCATTTGAACCCACTAGGCCATCATTACAATTCCCTCGTACCCATTCACTCCCAGTTGCTCTTTCTCACACATTCAGCCCAACTCATTGTCACAATCTCTACATGTCTCTTTGTCATTGCCTATTGTCTCACAGCCACAGTCCCCTTCCTTCTGTCCTACTACTACACTCACTGTCTCCCTCTTGCTGTCTCGTACTGCTATATTTTTAATACCTCATTCTTTCCTTCCTACTACTGCAGTCTCTTCTCACTGTCGCTATCTCTCTGTTCCTGACTGTCATTAGTTGGCTGATTGGTTGGTTTGTTGATCTGGGAGAGAGGACCAAACAGCGAGGTCATCGATACCATCGGATTACGGCAGGATGGAGAAGTAAGTCGGCCGTGCCCTTTCAAAGCAACCACCTCGGAATTTGCCTGAAGTGATGTACGGAAATGAAGGAAAACCTAAATCACGATGGCTGGAAGCGGATTTGAACGGTCGTCCTCCGGAATGCAAGTGCAGTGTGCTAACCACGGCGCTACCTCGCTCGGTCCGCTGTTATTCTCACATACTCTGTCTCTCATTATCACCAGCTCTCACTCACTTCCACTTTCTTTTTCTCTTTGTTCTCCTCCCCGCCCCCCTCCCACTCCTGGCACTGTCTCCTTCACTCTTTTTCTAGCACTGTCCTGTCACTGTCAAAAATATTCCACTGCGACTGTGTCCCTATTTTTCCCTCACACTGCCATTGTCTCCTTCGCTACTTCTGCAACACAACCTCTGTCTATCTACCAGTATTTAGTACTTTTCCATCTCTTCGCCACTACCACTGTCTTTTTTCTGTCTCAGCTTAAAGAGCGGGAATATGTTCGCATGCCAAAACTTTTTTGTGCCGAGGAAGGTAAAATGGGGCAGCTGGTACCCTACTTTCCAGACAGTCTTTTAAATAAACGGGAACATATTCGCATTTTTTGTGCTCCGATAGGAGCATTTTTCCGCTAGTTCCCTTCGTTTTCCTGTTGCAGCACGGCATGTTACTCTTATGAAAGCAAAATCATTAGTCAGTAGAATTTAAGTAGTTTACTTACGTGAAATTGTAATAATGCAACAATCCCAAATGATGACGGAGACACTTTGCTTGCATGTTTCCCGTGCTACGACACATTATATCGAGAATATTTTCGAGATTGCTCGAGATCGGGATCTTAACAATACAATGTAAACAGTCATTTCCTGTGTCGTAGCTGGCCTTCGGTACTCCCCACAAAAAACAAACAAAACAAAACAGAAAAAGGATTTGAGATGCTTGTCGACAACGGATAAAGATTTTTGAAAACGGGAAATAGCTCCTCTAGGTAAATGCCTAGAGAATATACTGCTAAAATTTGACCAACTTTCTGCAGTTATTTATTACTTAGGTTTGGCCACATACTGGATTTTGCGTGTAGAAGTAGGGTGACATTCAGGCTCTGTATCTTGGAAACGGATGAAGTTATCAAGAAAATTTTCGAGGTTATTCGAGGTCGGGATCTTAAGAATATATCATAAAAATTTTAGCCACTTGCTGTGCATAACCGTATTGGAAACCTCGTCTGGGTTTTGGTCCGCTGGTGACGGCGGAAATATAGTAAAAAACCTCTTTTTTGGGCTTTTTCCGAGGAACCGCCCATGAACTAAAGGTGCCTCCGTAAGTCCTATCAATCCCACCGTAGACCACAAAAAAATGGTTCAAATGGCTCTGAGCACTATGGGACTTAACACCTGAGGTCATCAGTCTCCCTAGACTTGGAATTACTTATAAGTAACTTAACCTAAGGACATCACACACATCCATGCCCGAGGCAGGATTCGAACCTATGACCGTAGCAGCAGCGTGGTTCCGGACTGAAGCGCCTAGAAGCGCTCGGTCACAGCGGCCGGCGTAGACCACACCAAATGCAAAAAGGATCAACAAAATGACTCTGAGCACTATGGGACATAACATCTATGGTCATCAGTCCCCTAGAAATTAAAACTACTTAAACCTAACTAACCTAAGGACATCAGACAACACCCAGTCGTCAGGAGGCAGAGAAAATCCCTGACCCCGCCGGGAATCGAACCCGGGAACCCGGGCGCGGGAAGCGAGAACGCTACCGCACGACCACAAGCCGCGGACAAAAAGGATCAACAGATATGCTCCATTTAGTTATCAGGATATAGTGTGTAATATTCATACTTTGACCCTAAATCCGCCCCGGTAGTTGAGTGGTTGGCGGCACGGTAGCTCAGCACTCTGTAATAAAAAAGCTGAGTCAAGGAAACAACGATCAACTTGAACGGGTGTTTTGTGACGTCCGCCCAGAACAAACTCAGCGAACTACATCGAACAAAAAAGGGAAAAAAAGTGGTCAGAGTGAAAGAATGTCAATCCTAAGGGCCCAGGTTCGATTCCCGGCTGGGTCGGAGATTTTTCTCCGGTCAGGGACTGGATGTTGTGTTGTCCTATTCATCATCGCCGAAGTGGCGTCAAATCGAAAGACTTTCACCCAGCGAACGGTCTACCCGACGGGAGGCCATATTCACACGACATTTACATTTTTTTTACCGTATAATATAGAATCGTTACGACTCGCCAGGTTAGCCGAGAGCGCTAATGCGCTGCTTCCTGGACTCGGGTGGGCGCGCCGGCCCCGGATCGAATCCGTCCGCCAGATTAACGACGAGGGCCGGTGTGTCGGCCAGCCTGGATGTGGTTTTTAGGCGGTTTTCCACATCGCTCTAGGTGAATACCTGGCTGGTCCCCACGTCCCGTCTCAGTTACACGACTCACAGACATTTGCAACACATCCGCACTTTTCCATGATTTACACTGTACGCAGACAGATGGGGTACTCTGATTCCGTCCCGGGGGCGGTACGGGGTGGCGGCAGGTAGGGCATCCGGCCACCCCTTCACATTAACATGCCAAATCCGCTTTAACCACGCCAACCCCGAGCAAAATGTGGGACAAAGGCGCAAGCGATAGCCATAGCGAAATGTAGAATCGTTACAGCAAGACGAGTCTTCTCTTGGATATGTAAACGGTCCCTAGTCCGAGGGCTATCACAGCACTTAGCTCTACCTTCCTATCACCAGCGGAACCTGAGGTATGAGCACAGGGAGATCCTGTCTTTGTGGGCGACGTTTTGGAATATATTAGGTACACAAGCATACGGATAATGTGCACCGGAACGCGCCAAGTACTGATGAAGGAGGAGGAGCAGAGGAGTACGCAGTGGCTGTGTTCCGCCGCTGCCGGCCTGCTCGCGTCGGCGTGTCGCGCGGCCAGGAGCGGCGGCACCAACAGGAGAGCGCGGCCACTTTCACCGCCGCGGAGTGGCGAGGCGGCGGTGGCTGCCGATCCGCTCGCTGGAGGCGCGCCGGTCGCCAGGTGGGAGCGGCTGCCGTCCGGCCAGGCCCGGCCAGTGTCGCGCCAGACGCCGACGCGAGAGGACGAGTGTGTGCTGTGGTCCGCGGAACACGAGCCATGGTCAACGAGAACCGCGCCGCCTCGCAGGGGACGCGCGCCAACCGCGGCTCCGCCGACGCCATCGAGATGGGCAACAGCTTCCAGGTGAGCGCGCCTCCGAGGCCTCGCGGATGTAAAGCGCGAAGAACGGTTACCGGTAGCTCTCTCTGTAAAGCCCAAATTTCTGCAACGTTACCGTTGTGGTAATACTGTGAAGTGCGTGGCAGAGGGTACTTTCCATTGCACCACATCTACACCCGCAGTTCGCAAGGCAGCTGACGGTGTGTGGCGGAGGGTACTGGCAGTGGCGGACTAGGCTCGGGGCGGCAAAACTAAATGCGGCCTCCGATTTGCATGCAGTTTGATGTCAATGTAATGACGTTTTTGTGAAAAATTATTAACATGTAGATAACTGCTGACAAAAAATTCAAGTATTTATGATGTGTGTACTCTACGCTTTAGTACAGAGGTTCCCAACGGGTGGGGGTCCGCGAGCTATGGCAGAGGGGTCCGCAAGATGCTATTACAATAAGAAATATTATATTTCATATGATAACAGCTTTTTTGTTTTGGCCCCTCAATATTTTTGCACTAATGAATATATCAATGTTTTTTCTAAGTACCAAAAATAGAAAACGTATGAAAAGACTCTTAATTTGGCTTTTTTAGGTACTTTATACTGTGATATGACAAGGTACCAATCATGCTCGATGAGAGGGTCTTCGAGAAAATTTTGTTGGGAACCCCTGCTCTAGTAAGTCAAATATACATACTTGAAGATACAGGTGCGAAAATTACAAAACGAATCAGTATGTATCGCAACAACCATCAGTTGGAAAAGAAATAATAAATATCAGAGTAAGAAAATGACCTTGTACAGTTATAAGACCAGCTACTTTCGTAACCTTGGTACCAGACTTAATTATTACTGATATTATAGTACATGTTTTCGTGCCTTTATTTTA
The DNA here is from genome assembly GCF_023864275.1 of Schistocerca cancellata. NCBI lineage: Eukaryota > Metazoa > Arthropoda > Insecta > Orthoptera > Acrididae > Schistocerca > Schistocerca cancellata. The sequence goes on from NC_064631.1 coordinate 134,738,796, forward strand.
CTGAAATTCACAATAACGTCCTTAACGTCTATATTTCTTCAAACTTATCTCTCGACTAATAAAATTGACAGAATGGCTTGTCGTTATTGATTCATAGTAGAGCGAAGACAACTTTTTATTAGTTTTAGTTTAGGAAACCTGCAGCATGATGCGACTGAGACACAAGTGGTCAAGAAGTATTGGACTGTAGGTGGTATACATGGGAATGATTCACTAAACTCTTATTTAGCCCTCCGTTGCCCGCGCGAATTACACTCGTCATCCACATAACTTTCCCACTCAATTTTGTCTGACAGTGCTGGACTGAATTCGCGCCATTTTCAGTACCTTTCTGTTAAGTCTCCAGCTGTTAGCTCCAATCATTGTTGTCCTTCAGTTACGAAAGATACATTGTTTATGAAATTATTATAGTCTGGAGGACACTTGTTATCCGCACGAGCTCTGCTGCCACAATATGAAACAAAGTAAGTCTGTATCACATTATTGCTTTCCAAGATTCAATCGTTCTTTCATGTGCGTAAATTTAGAGGTATTGAAACTGATTGCAGTTACCTTTCGTGTTACCTAGTATTCTCTTTATTTTTAAGTTGTGGAAGAAATGTCAAAGGCAAAAAACGTGGGACAGAGTTTAGTAGAGATCCTAATGTATGGTTGCAATGGTTCAATGAGCTGAGTGATGAAGATGCTCACTGTGATAGCGCTGACTCAGAGACTGAGAAATGTGTTCATGAAAGCGGTCATGATTCAGGAACAGAACAAAAAGTGTCAGAAAATGATGAATATGAATCACAGGAAGAAGTAACTCAAGAGGGCGCATATTTTTAGGGAAAGATGGAATAACTAAACGGAGGAAAAATAAATATCCTACCAGTGTTAGAAGCAGATCTTGTAATTTTATTACGCATTTGCCTGGACCAAAAAATCAAGCTCGTATAAAAAACACAGAAATAGAAATCCTGAATTTGTTCTTGCATGAAAACATAATAAGCATTATCGCAACATGCACTAATATATACATTAATGAAGTTCGTGGTAACTTCTCTAGGGAATAGGACGCTAAAGAAACAGATGCGACAGAGATCAGAGCTTTCATTGGTTTGTTATATCTATGTGGATCTTTGAGATGTTGTAGGAAGAGTATATCCAAATTGTGGGATAACTAAAAGGGAAATGGACATTAATCATGTTATTTATGCATAAGTGAAAACCGATTCAGGTTTCTGTTGAGATATCTGGAGTTTGATAATATCCGTGATAGAGGTGTTCACAGAGAGATTGACAAGTTGGCTGCTATCAGAGCTATCAGAGAGGTACTTAAACTATTCACGAACAATTTCCAAAAATATTTTTCACCTGGTGAATATCTTACTGTTGACGAACAGATTTTGGCATTTAGAGGAAACTGCCCGTTCTGGCAATATATTCCTAGCAAACCATCGAAGTCTTTGGTTGATGTAAAAACAGCTTACACTCTGAATTTAGAACCGTACGTCGGTAAGCAACAAGAGGGACCATGTAATGCCAGTAATTCAACTGAAGATATTGGTCTTCGAATGTTTCAAACGTTAGAATATATTATTTTGTGTGCAAATATAAATGTATTATATTTAGATTAGTAAAAAAATCACAAAACCAGTCATAAAGGCCGTTCACAGTGTACAAATAGACCACTTGCTTTGTGGATGACACCAGTCATCCGCGCGAGTGACGATGTCACGACTTTTCGCGCGAGTAACGGAGGGTTAATACTAAACTGAAGGATTTCTTGGGCTATCCACCAAGCAGCACCGCCCACACTCTTATCGGTTGCACATAGATGCCTACGATACATTTTTATTTCTTGCAGCACCTGCTCCTTATCAAACTCACCGTAAATTTTTACCAGGTTCTCCAGTACTACAGCCAGAACGTTCCATGTAGAATAACTGCATCTACTACACACACGGTTAGCATTCTAGTTTTTAAGTTTCATGGAACGTTTTGCTGAAAATCTGAACACACCCATTGACAACTGTCATGGCCTTATAATAGGTAAGTAGCTTGAAACGTCCCCTTAGAAAAATTTATACATGACTGTGCTTAAACTGATACACAATATTTTTTTTAGCGCAACGCAATCTGATTTATACATGACTGTGCTTAACCTGACATACAATATTTTTAGCGCAACGCAATCTGACTTTCAAAAATCTCTACAAAGGAATGGCCCTGACTAACATTAACCTATACCTTTCACAAATCACTTACCTCACAAAAATCTTCATTACTCGAACTACTGCAATACAGCGACCGCCACTACTGCCAGCTAAATAAAAGATTCAAACTACTGAAGGCACTAACTACTGATAGGGATAATTAGCAAATGAAAGATTTTAATAGAGAACAAACAATGTATTTACCTTAATAGTCATAATATATGATATCCAGTATTACAAACTTCGAAAATCCGCCATCTCTCTCCCCACATCCACCACTGCTGGCGGCTCACCTCCAACTGCGCAACGCTACGCGCTGTTCACATCCAGCTGCCCAACACTACAATGGCAGACAACAATGCAAACTAGCCACAGACTGCACACAGCACAGCCAGTGATTTTCATACAGAGCGCTACGTAACGTTGCCAATCAGAATACATAAACAGCCTACTTACATAAAGAAAACATAAACAGCCTACTTACAAGCTTACCTGTGTTTATAGTATGCGTACTTAAGGGGCCTCTAAGTGCAAACTGTCTCTTATTTGCTGAGCCCATTTTGGCTATGTTGAGTTCGATTAAAAATGGTTCGGTTGTGTGGGGGAGGGGGCTGGGGTTTGGGGTTCCAAACATAGAAATTTGGAGGAATACACACAAGACCAGAGGCCTGGGGAGGATCTCCCACTCCTCCCACCCCGTTAGTCCGCCACGCCACTTGGTACTATTGGTACTACTATCTGACCCCTCATACCTGTTACATTCACGTATGGTGCGTCGGAACAATGATTGTCGAAGAATCTTCTTATTAGTTCTAATTGCTCGAATTTTCTTGTTGAGGTCATCCGCGAGACGTATGCGGAGTTAATGCGTTGTCCAACTCTTCTCAGAACGTACTCTCTCGGAATTTGAATAGTAAACCTCTCTGTCTCTTGTAACGTCTGCCAGGAGCTTTTTGAACATCTCCGTAACGTTCTTACGTAGGCTAAACAACCCCGTGACGAAACGTACCTCTCCTCGTTGGGTCTCTTCTACCTCTTCCATTAATACAAAATGGTGAGGGGTCTCAGACAGGTAAGCAGTGCTGAAGAATTGGTCGAACAAGCGTTTGTTAAGTCACATCTCACATTTCCTTAAGATTTTTCCTATGAATCTGTCTGACATCCGCTGTTTCTAAAACTTGTTTTATGTGGTCATTCATCTTAAGGTCCTTCCGGATGATTTCAGAAAAAAAAAAACAATTTTGGTTGCGAAATTATGTAATATTAGTGAAGCGTTGCACCCTTTTCGTGCATCACCAGATTGCGTAAAAGCAGCTGGATGTGTAACCCATCCGTCATAGAGCCTATAAAATGGAAAATGGACGCAACAGTAACTTTTACAGTTAGTTGCTATAGTCCTTTGTCACAGTGGTAAGGAATAACTTTTTGTCCTTCTGGATGGTCACTCCTAGATATTTCACGGGCGTTTCTGTTTCCAGCAGTTTTTCACCAAGTGTACAGTAGTAAAGTAGTGGATTTATTCTATGTTTACGTTGACTGTCAACAGTTTATCAGTCCTCTGCAGGGCTTTCAGTAGTTCGCCACAGCCTTCTGAGGTTGCTATCCTTGTGTGGACAACTGCACCATCTGCGACGCTCTCCCACGAACCAACAAGCCTGTGACCTTTCATGCGACACTTCTCTCTATACGTTCGATATTCCCTGTTAGGTCTTTTCTTTTTTTTTTGTGGTTTTAGGGCGCAAAACTTCTATGGTCATTAGCGCCCATCCCTGTTAGGTCTGTTTGGTATGGGACCCATACTGGAGCAATGATCTAGAACGGCTCGCATGAGTGAACTGTGAGCAGTCTCCTTAGTAGACTTACTGCATTTCCCAAGTTCCTTTTCAATAAACAGAAATGTGCCATGTTTTACCTGCGACTGAGCCTATGTGTGGATTTCATTTTATTTATTCACTAACTGTTACACCTAGTTATTTTTGTAACTTGGCAGATTCCAATTGTGACTAATTGCTATTTTAGTGATAGAACACTACATTTTTGCGTCTTGTGAACTGATCAGTATCACATTTACCCATCTCTGGACCACTTTGAAATCTTATCAAGATGTGACTGCGTATTTATGTAAATTTTTGCAGACAATACTTGGATAGCTACATCATTTCCAAAAAGTCTGAGGTTACTGTCAGTAGAGGAGTAAGTTATAAAGGGTGTAACAAAATCTTAATGCCAGATCCTTCAGGAAACATTCCTCACACATAGAGGACGAAAATGTATTTCATGCACATGGATCCGGAAAAGGTTTATGTCCATGTCATAGCTGAGCTTCTACACCTCAACTCATTAATCACACATTGTAAACAGCACATTAGCAGGGGGACAAGCTATGTTCTGGCACATTTTGTTAGTGCAGGTTACCTACATCAGGGGCAGGTATGCACCCAGGGGCATTGTTCTGTTAAGTGCTTTTCCATGTCACCCCCATTTCCTTTGATTGACAGGAAATGGGAGTGACATGGAAAAGCACTTAACAGAACAACAGATTAAGTTCCTGTCAATCAAAGGAGAACAATAGATTTGCCCCTGAGTGCATACCTGCCCCTGATGTAGGCAACATGCACTAACAAAATGTGCCAGAACATAGCTTGTCCCCCTACTCACATTTACACTAAGGTGAAGGTTGACACGTTATTGAATGAATCATTCGCGGAAGTGTCCCCATGCAGGTAAACCAGCTGCTGATAGTGCCTGAAAACGCTGTACATGGTACTGATACCAGTCTCTATAAAGAGGTAAACATTACTTGCCATAGGTAATTCTCTTACGCTGACATGAGAATTGTCGTCATCTGCGCAGAGAAGTTGCTCCTCCAGTTGGGGAGTCCTCGTCCTTCTAGGCCTTCCCAGGGGCGAGCAGTAGACTCAGATGTCCCAGGCCTCCAAAGCGGAGTATCATTTGCTTCAAATGCCCTCCTGCTGGGGCACTGGAGTTCGGGAAATCTCTCCCAATACAAACGCTGAACGCCTCGGCCATTACCATTGGCCAGACATATATATACACTCCTGGAAATTGAAATAAGAACACCGTGAATTCATTGTCCCAGGAAAGGGAAACTTTATTGACACATTCCTGGGGTCAGATACATCACATGATCACACTGACAGAACCACAGGCACATAGACACAGGCAACAGAGCATGCACAATGTCGGCACTAGTACAGTGTATATCCACCTTTCGCAGCAATGCAGGCTGCTATTCTCCCATGGAGACGATCGTAGAGATGCTGGATGTAGTCCTGTGGAACGGCTTGCCATGCCATTTCCACCTGGCGCCTCAGTTGGACCAGCGTTCGTGCTGGACGTGCAGACCGCGTGAGACGACGCTTCATCCAGTCCCAAACATGCTCAATGGGGGACAGATCCGGAGATCTTGCTGGCCAGGGTAGTTGACTTACACCTTCTAGAGCACGTTGGGTGGCACGGGATACATGCGGACGTGCATTGTCCTGTTGGAACAGCAAGTTCCCTTGCCGGTCTAGGAATGGTAGAACGATGGGTTCGATGACGGTTTGGATGTACCGTGCACTATTCAGTGTCCCCTCGACGATCACCAGTGGTGTACGGCCAGTGTAAGAGATCGCTCCCCACACCATGATGCCGGGTGTTGGCCCTGTGTGCCTCGGTCGTATGCAGTCCTGATTGTGGCGCTCACCTGCACGGCGCCAAACACGCATACGACCATCATTGGCACCAAGGCAGAAGCGACTCTCATCGCTGAACACGACACGTCTCCATTCGTCCCTCCATTCACGCCTGTCGCGACACCACTGGAGGCGGGCTGCACGATGTTGGGGCGTGAGCGGAAGACGGCCTAACGGTGTGCGGGACCGTAGCCCAGCTTCATGGTTGCGAATGGTCCTCGCCGATACCCCCGGAGCAACAGTGTCCCTAATTTGCTGGGAAGTGGCGGTGCGGTCCCCTACGGCACTGCGTAGGATCCTACGGTCTTGGCGTGCATCCGTGCGTCGCTGCGGTCCGGTCCCAGGTCGACAGGCACGTGCACCTTCCGCCGACCTCTGGCGACAACATCGATGTACTGTGGAGACCTCACGCCCCACGTGTTGAGCAATTCGGCGGTACGTCCACACGGCCTCCCGCATGCCCACTATACGCCCTCGCTCAAAGTCCGTCAACTGCACATACGGTTCACGTCCACGCTGTCGCGGCATGCTACCAGTGTTAAAGACTGCGATGGAGCTCCGTATGCCACGGCAAACTGGCTGACACTGACGGCGGCGGTGCACAAATGCTGCGCAGCTAGCGCCATTCGACGGCCAACACCGCGGTTCCTGGTGTGTCCGCTGTGCCGTGCGTGTGATCATTGCTTGTACAGCCCTCTCGCAGTGTCCGGAGCAAGTATGGTGGGTCTGACACACCGGTGTCAATGTGTTCTTTTTTCCATTTCCAGGAGTATATATATATATATATATATATATATATATATATATATATATATATATATATATATGGCTCACCGGCCATTTGACCATCTTCTTCTGTGCAGATGCACAAACAGTGCCCGAACTATTACGGGAATCGGCAGTAAAGCCGCGTGTAATGAGTATAAGGGCAGGGGCACTACGAATATAGTGCAGGACAATAAGTTGCGAATGTGGGTCCCACAGGGGCGTGCCAGAGATAAGTCCCTGCAGTCGCACTATCCTCTGTGGCTCAGATGGATAGAGTGTCTGCCACATAAGCAGGAGATCTCGGGTTCGAGTCCCGGTCGGCACACACATTTTCACGTAGTCAAATATGTAGGAACTCAGCCTCAATTGCGCCGGCACGGTAGCTCAGCGTGTTCGGTCAGAGAGCTGGTTGGCCTCTGTAATAAAAAAATTAAAAAAAAAAAAACGAGTGAGTGAAAGGATCAACAACCAACTTGAACGGATGTCATGTGACGTCCGCAACGACCAAACATAACGAACAAAATGCCAAAAAAAAAGGATGGATAGAGCGTCTGCCAAGTATGCAGGACACTCCGGGTTAAAAAAAAATGGCTCTGAGCACTATGGGACTTAACATCTCAGGTCATCAGTCCCCTAGAACTTAGAACTACTTAAACCTAACTAACCTAAGGACATCACACACATCCATGCCCGAGGGAGGATTCGAACCTGCGACCGTAGCGGTCGCGCGGTTCCAGACTGAAGGGCCTAGAACCGCTCGGCCACCAACGGCCGGCCATCCCGGGTTCGAGTCCCGGTCGGGGCACACATTTTCAACTGTCCCCGTTGACTTATATCATCGACTGTATGCAGCTAGGGGTGTTCATTTCATTGTAACTCAGCATTTGACCACTTTGCTCTTCACGGGAAACCAAGCCGTGAGGTACATTGAACAGCAGATGCTACCTGCGGGATGCCAGTAGAACTATGAAATAAGTCACAAGCAATGAAGTGAGTCCCACGTCGACATCACTTTCGTTCACTTATGGCAATAAACACTGACGGTGAACCTAAGAGCCGGCCGCGGTGGTCTAGCGGTTCTGGCGCTGCAGTCCGGAACCGCGGGACTGCTACGGTCGCAGGTTCGAATCCTGCCTCGGGCATGGGTGTGTGTGATGTCCTTAGGTTAGTTAGGTTTAAGTAGTTCTAAGTTCTAGGGGACTTATGACCTAAGATGTTGAGTCCCATAGTGCTCAGAGCCATTTGCAGCCATTTGAAGGTGAACCTAAGAATTAAAACTTACTCTACATTCTCATCAAAAATTTACATTTACATTTCATGTTTTAAAAAAAGTGTCACGTAATGCTCATACGAACTGTTTCGGGTGTTTCCCATGATTAATGTCATTGTGAATAGACGAAGAAAATGAGCCCTAACATGAAAATGAAGCGTTTCCGGGTCTATGTCCACGTAACACATTTTATTCTTCTATGTGTGAGAAAAGTTTCCTGAACTACATCCTTCTGCTATGTACTGTATTTTTCTTGGCGCGACAAGGAACGTCGGCTCTCGTTGTTTTGTAAGGAACTCGTCTAGATTCATCTTGTAGCGTTCGCTGAGGAAACCTGTGGCGCTCTCGTGGTGTCTAAACATATCTCTGACGAATCGAGCTGCTACTGTTTCGCGTATTCTTTATCTATTCCATTAATCTACCTTGTTAAGTGCAAGACCGACCAAAAATACTGAAGAATTAGTCGAATGAAGTTTTCACAAAAGGCGTGTATCGGGAGTGCATGTACACTTAGGATTACCGCAATAAATGTCCTTTCTAGCATTAGCCGTAGATACAGACAGTTAATCTTAATTGTTTGATGTTTATGACTGATTCTAGTGACTGATCACCGCTTGTGTAGTTAAACTCCTATCAAGACAATTTACATCCAGTGCGTTACGTTTATTGCGCTGAGAGTCAGATGCCTGTCCTTGGACCAAGTACTTGTAATCTGCAAGTGCTCCTGTTTCATGTCGATTTTCGAATAACGTTATCTCGCTACACACTCAGCAGCGTCACCTATGAAGAGCAGTAGAAAACTGCAATTGTATCCTGGTTTATCTGTATAATATTGTAATATGTAGTGGCGCAAGAAACTTTTCGGCAGTTTCTCTCAGCAGTAAATGACGTATTGGAGCCTTTTCGAATAGCTCTCTAAATAAACATCCTGTTGTGTGAAATATAAGAAAATCCTGCTGCGCCAGTTTAACATTATATTGTTTCTAACGTGACGAAAGTGGATACAACATTAGGCCCTTCCGTGATCAAATCAGCCATTCTCCCGTGTGTGTGTGTGTGTGTGTGTGTGTGTGTGTGTGTGTGTGTGAGTGATATTCAGATTCTGATGACTTGAAAACCAGCTTATTTGCCGACTAAAAGAGAGAAAAGTTTATACCGAGTCAGATCTCTGTCCATCTGGAGCTTTTTACAGGCATAACATACATTAACAGTCAATAAGAACTGTGTGACTGGTCAGGGTCGAATGGTGAGCCTTTAGTTTATTGGTGTGGCGCTTCTGTCCCTTACCTACTGGCCATAGACAACTTCAAAATTTCATTAGGCCTTGTGTAAACGTAAGCGAGCATCCCCTTGAGCCGGAAACTTGATTTTCTTCATGTTTAATGTGTTTCCGAAGGACGATTTGTTTACCATTACGGTTCAGATATTCAAATAATAATAATAAATAATGTATGTTACGTATAACCAATATTTTATGGTTGTGACAAATATGAAATACCATGAAAGTTGAGTGAAAAATATTAATTTGATCTGTGTCTCAATATAGGCTTTACATTTCAATTCAGATGGTTTCTGAGGTTATCAGATGGATAACAAGGAATGTGAAAAGTGAGGAACTCGTCACTTGGTAACACGTAAAGATTTCATAATATATATTTGTGACTTTTTATTTTCGCTGGAGGGAGGGGAGTGGATTCCTTGCTGAAACGGGTGTTTTGGAAAATGTTTCCTGTTTCCTTAGGAGAGATAGCACCGATTGAAAGTAGAAAAAATGCTCTAAACATGTCTCTGGGAGCAAACGCTTGTTGAGATTTTGCTTTCTTCAGAATGGTCAGGGCTCAGCAGCGTTGACGTTCATACCTGTTGACATTAACTGCTCATTAGTCTTTCTTGTTTCTATATTAACCGGTAGTCCCCTTATTTTGAACCTGTTGTCCCGTCGCCTCCTACATCCTGAATGAGAAAGCAATGTTTATCAGTTCTATGTCTGCCGTATAATGATAGGCATTCAGAATTTTAAGAAGTCAGACATAGAGAACCACAAGTTGTTATTATGGGCCTTCTGTTGTTTCTAGTACACGTAAATGATCTTCCACATGAATTCCGAAGGTATTGTACCTTTTTGCAGATCGTACGAAAATGGGAATAAAAAATGGTACTGTCCTCTTACCGAAAAAGGAACTAAATAAATACTCGAAAACATCAACAGAGGTTCAACGCACGTAGATTATTGCTGAATTTTGACACAATACACACATTTCAGTACTTCTCATAGTGCTCCACGATCTATAAAAATGTCTATAAAAATAGGTTTCTCAAACAATGAAACACAATGTTGAAAGTTTTAAGTTTTTCCCGCTGCAGATAGATCCAGACATCAACTACAAAATCCGCATCCTAGAGTGAAGCGTCTTGGTTCAGCCCTGTTTACAATACGTATGATTACTGCTATCGGCGATTTAAAAATAAAGAAACTAGATTATTCTGCATATTTCCATTCACTAATGGGTTATGAAATTATTTTCTGAAGAAATTCAAGTTGCAAAGATAGTAATCTCAGAATACAGAAGCATGTTCTGAGAATTATTTTCTGGAAAAAATTCAAGTTACAGAGATACGCTACTGGCCATTAAAATTGCTACACCAAGAAGACATGCAGATGATAAATGGGTATTCATTGGACAAATACAATATACGAGAAATGACATGTGATTACATTTTCACACATTTTGGGTGCATAGATCCTGAGAAATCAGTACCCAGAACAGCCACCTCTGGCCGTAATAACGGCCTTGATGCGCCTGGACGTTGCGTCAAACAGAGCTTGGATGGCGTGTACAGGTACAGCTGCCCATGCAGCTTCAACACGATACCACAGTTCATCAAGAGTGGTGACTGGCGTATTGCGACGAGCCATTTGCTCCGCCACCATTGACCAGACGTTTTCAATTGGTGAGAGATCTGGAGAATGTGCTGGCCAGGACAGCAGTCGAACATTTTCTGTATCCAGAAAGGCCCGTACAGAACCTGCAACATGCGGTCGTGCTTTATCCTGCTGAAATGTAGGGTTTCGCAGGGATCGAATGAAGGGTAGAGCCACGGGTCGTAACACATCTGAAACGTAACGTCCACTGTTTAAAGTGCTGTCAGTACGAACAAGAGGTGACCGAGACGTGTAACCAATGGCACCCCATACCATCACGCTGGGTGATACGCCAGTATGGCGATGACGAATACACGCTTCCAATGTGCGTTCACCGCAATGTCGCCAAACACGGATGCGACCATCATGATGCTGTAAACAGAACCTGGATTCATCCGAAAAAATGACGTTTTGCCATTCGTGCACTCAGGTTCGTCGTTGAGTACACCATCGCAGGCGCTCCTGTCTGTGATGTAGCGTCAAGGGTAACCGCAGCCATGGTCTCCGAGCTGATAGTCCATGCTGCTGCAAACGTCGTCGAACTGTTCGTGCAGATTGTTGTTGTCTTACAAACGCCCCCATCTGTTGACTCAGGGATCGAAAGGTGGCTGCACAATCCGTTACAGCCATGCGGATAAGATCCCTGTCATCTCGACTGTAGTGATACGAGGCCGTTGGGATCCAGCACTGCGTTCCGTATTACCGTCCTGAATGCACCGATTCCATATTCTGCTAACAGTCATTGGATCTCGACCAACGCGAGCAGCAATGTCGCGATACGATAAACCGCAATGGCGATAGGCTACAATTCGACCTTTATCAAAGTCGGAAACGTGATGGTAGGCATTTCTCCTCCTTACACGAGGCATCACAACAACGTTTCACCAGGCAACGCCAGTCAACTGCTGTTCGTGTAAGAGAAATCGGTTGGAAATTTTCGTCATTTCAGCACGTTGTAGGTGTCGCGACCGGCGCCAACATTGTGTGAATGCTCTGAAAAGGTAATCATTTGCATATCTCAGCATCTTCTTCCTGTCGGTTAAATTTCGCGTCTGTAGCACGTCATCTTCGTGGTGTAGGAATTTTAATGGCCAGTAGTGTAGTAGTCTCAGAATATAGAAGCGTGTTCTTAGAATTACGTCTGATGTCAATCCAAGAACATACTGCCGGCACCTCTTCAGAAAACTTGGTATTTTGACAACTGCGTCACAATATAGCCTGTACAATGAAGAGTCCAGGATGGAATCACAACAGTATTATGAAAAGGACAGAATACTACTCACCCACCGCATAGAGGAGACGCCGAAGCGCCGACAGGCACAATGGAAAGAGTTGGGACACAGTGCTCAGACGCAGCTGGTGTGTGTGTGTGTGTGTGTGTGTGTGTGTGTGTGTGTGTGTGTATGCGCGCGTTTGTGCGAGCGAGCCATATTATGACAATATTATGAGAAGGCTACATTGCTACTCCCCCAAAGAGCAGTCGAGTCGCCGATAGGCGCGATGAAAAGATTATTAAACATTTGCTCTTCTGGTCAAAAGCCCTTATTCGTAAATAAGAAGTCAGGTTTGATCATAATTCTTCTTTGTTAAGGATGCAACTTATACGTAGTTTAGAAATCATCTTCTGCTCAGGTTGGAAGACCACAGAGAAAAGAAGACACGGAATGATAAACGTAAACTAAGAAAACAAGCGGAGAGAGAATTAAAGTGTCGTCAGCCGAGAGGCCGTTAGAAGCGGAGTTGCAGCATAACCGGATGAGGAAACGCTCGTGGCCTTCATGGAGCCTTCAGCCTAGCGTCAGACGAAATTCTAGACAAGAAAACGTTGGAGACTCTAAATTAAAACTAGTGGATGGAAAATTCAGCTCTGCTCCTTCCGAATTCGAGTCAGCGACTTAACCTTGCGACACGTCCCAGAGTCTCAAAGAGAGAAACGTGCGCCGAGGCAACACTGGTTAATTCACTGGTAAGATACCAGAAGACAAATGCAGAGAAAAAAGTTTTTTTTAAAATCCAAAACCATCACTCAGAACCTTTTTCTCACGATCTGCGGGATTTTAATCATTCTCCGGAAGCCTGAAGCAACTGAAAATCCTGTAAAATTCAGGTAATTTTTTTCCGCCTTCTGACTATTTGATACCACCACTGATTCCTGTCGTGTGTCAGCCTGTTCATCTCAGAGTAGCACGACGTCAACAATTATTTGTTGGTTATATTCCTCTCTCTGTCTTCCTCTACAGTTCCCATCCTCTACAGTTTTTTCAAGTGCCATGAAAGTTATTGCTTGATATCTTAACACATGTTATATCGTCCTGTCCCTTCCTGTCAGTGCTTTCCCGTTGTTCCTCTCCTCGTAGAGTTTGCGGGAACTCCTCATTTCAAATCTACATCTACATTCATACTCTGCAAGCGACCATGCGGTCCGTGGCGGAAGGTACCCTGTACTAATATTATGTTATGTTAACCGGGGACCTAGAAACGACGGAGAGGCTCCGTCCCCGCCGCAGCCGCAGTGGTCCACAACCACTCTCGACGACTGCTGCAGTCCACTTCACCCCTCCGCCACCCCACACCGAACCCAGGGTTATTTTGCGGTTCGGCCCCCGGTGGAACCCCCCCCCCCCCCCCCCCCCCCCGGGAACGTCTCACACCAGACGAGTGTATTGTGTTTGCGAGGTAGAGTAATGGTGGTGTACGCGTACGTGGAGAACTTGTTTGTGCAGCAATCGCCGACATAATGTAGCTGAGGCGGAGTAAGGGGAACCAGCCCGCATTCGCCGAGGCAGATGGAAAACCGCCTAAAAACCATCCACAGACTGGACGGCTCACCGGACCTCGATACAAGTCCGCCGTGCGGATTTGTGCCGGGAACCAGGTGCTCCTTCCCGCTCCGAAATGCCGTGCGTTAGATCGCTCGGCTAACCGAGCGGGCCTGTACTGCTATTAGTCGTTTCCCTTTTTGTTCCACCCACAAATAGAGCGAGGAGAAAAATACTGTCTATTTGCCTCCGTATGAACCCTAATTTCTCTTATCTTTGCGGTCCTTGCGCGAAATGTATGCTGACGGAAGTAGATTCGTTCTGCAGTTAGCTTCAAATGGCGATTCTTTAAATTTTCTCACTGGTGTTCCTCGAAAAGAACGTCGCCTTCCCTCCAGGGATTTCCATTTGAATTTCCGAAGCATCTCCGTAAAACCTGCGTGTTGTCTGAACCTAGTGCTAACAAATGAAGCAGCCCGCTTCTGAGCTGCTTCGATGTATTCCTTTAAGCCGACATGATGCGGATCCCAGATACTCGAGCAGTACTCAACAATAGGTCGCACTAGTCTCCTATATGCGTTCTCCATTACAGATGGACTATACTTTCCTAAAACTCTCCCAATAAACCGAAGTCGACAATTCACCTTCCCCACTTATAATCCTTACATGGTCGTTCATATCGCTTCGCAACATTACGCCCATATATTTAAACGACGTGACTATGTCCAGCAGCATACTACTAACGCTGAACTCTAATATTACGGGTTTGTTAGTCCTACTCAAATCCATTAACTTACATTTTTCTACATTTAGAGCTAGCTCCCATTCATAACACCAGCTAGAAATATTATCTAAATCGTCTTGTATCCTCCTCTAGTCACTGAACGATGACACCTTCCCTTATACCATAGCATCTTCAGTAGAACTGGACTCACTAGATTTCCGGCCGCCCTGAACGCCAGATCATTTATGTACATTAAAAATAATAGCGGTCCTGTCAACTTCCCTTCCCTGGGGCACTCCTGACGATATCCTTCTCTCCGAACACTCGCCATTGAGGACAACGTTGTTGTTGTTGTTGTTGTTGTTGTGGTCTTCAGTCCTGAGACTGGTTTGATGCAGCTCTCCATGTTACCCTATCCTGTGCAAGTTTCTTCATCTCCCAGTACCTACTGCAACCTACATCCTTCTGAATCTGCTTAGTGTATTCATCTCTTGGTCTCCCTCTACGATTTTTACCCTCCACGCTGCCCTCCAATGCTAAATTTGTGATCCCTTGATGCCTCAGGACATGCCCTACCAACCGGTCTCTTCTTCTAGTCAAGTTGTGCCACAAACTCCTCTTCTCCTCAATTCTATTCAATACCTCCTCATTAGTTATGTGATCTACCCATCTAATCCTCAGCATTCTTCTGTAGCACCACATTTCGAAAGCTTCTATTCTCTTCCTGTCCAAACTATTTATCGTCCATGTTTCACTTCTATACATGGCTACACTCCATACAAATACTTTCAGAAACGACTTCCTGACACTTAAATCTATACTCGATGTTAACAAATTTCTCTTCTTCAGAAACGCTTTCCTTGCCATTGCCAGTCTACATTTTATATCCTATCTACTTCGACCATCATCAGTTATTTTGCTGCCCAAATAGCAAAACTCCTTTACTACTTTAAGTGTCTGATTTCCTAATCTAATTCCCTCAGCATCACCCGACTTCATTCGACTACATTCCATGATCCTCGTTTTGCTTTTGTTGATGTTCATCTTATATCCTCCTTTCAAGACACTGTCCATTCCGTTCCACTGCTCTTCCAAGTCCTTTGCTGTCTCTGACAGAATTACAATGTCATCCGCGAATCTCAAAGTTTTTATTTCTTCTCCATGGATTTTAATACCTACTCCGAATTTTTCTTTTGTTTCCTTTACTGCTTGCTCAGTATATAGATTGAATAACATTGGGGAGAGGCTACAACCCTGTCTCATTCTCTCCCCAACCACTGCTTCCCTTTCATGCCCCTCGACTCTTATAACTGCCATCTGGTTTCTGTACAAATTGTAAATAGCCTTTCGCTCCCTGTATTTTACCCCTACCACCTTTAGAATTTGAAAGAGAGTGTTCCAGTCAACATTGTCAAAAGCTTTCTCTAAGTGTACAAATGCTAGAAACGTAGGTTTGCCTTTCCTTAATCTTTCTTCTAAGATAAGTCGTAAGGTCAGTATTGCCTCACGTGTTCCAATATTTCTACGGAATCCAAACTGATCTTCCCCGATGTCGGCTTCTACCAGTTTTTCCATTCGTCTGTAAAGAATTCGTGTTAGTATTTTGCAGCTGTGACTTATTAAACTGATAGTTCGGTAATTTTCACATCTGTCAACACCTGCTTTCTTTGGGATTGGAATTATTGTACTCTTCTTGAAGTGTGAGGGTACTTCGCCTGTCTCGTACATCTTGCTCACCAGATTGTAGTTTTGTCAGGACTGGCTCTCCCAAGGCCGTCAGTAGTTCTAATGGAATGTTGTCTACAACCGGGGCCTTGTTTCGACTCAGGTCTTTCAGTGCTCTGTCAAACTCTTCACGCATTATCGTATTTCCCATTTCCTCTTCATCTACATTCTCTTCCATTTCTATAATATTGTCCTCAAGTACAACGTATTGGTTTCTATTACTTAAGAAGTCTTTGAGACACATATCTGGGAACCTACTGCGTATGCTCGTACCTTCGTTAAGTCTGCAGTGGGGCACCGTATCAAATACTTTTCTTGTTAGTGAACCTTAATTCAGTATCCCTCTGTAGCACTATACCTCAAACGCATTCTTCTTCAATTAAGTAGAGTTCTTCTGACCAGCAGCGTCCTGTTTGCCTGGCGATTACTTTATGATACTTGAATAAAGAAGCAGCCGCATCAGACAAAACACAGTAGAGCTGTAGGTACCTAACCGATAGAAGCAGCAGAACCAGCAGAAAACTTAGAGACTTTACTATGCGGAGCTATACTTCTCGGCTCTCAAGCCTGTCTGGTTGGCCAAATTTTCTGCAAGCTTTCACTGACTCTCTTTTTTGATAACGAGAGAAAAGTCATGTCGACTTGTGTCGCTAAACCATGTAATCTTGAAGTTTACAAACCGAATTGGTGAAATTGTGTTGGCGCTATAAGTAGTGTAGGTGAGAAAAGTAGCTAAACTTGGGTGAATGTGCATGTTCATCTTACGGACTTTCTCAACATTTCGCAACCTCGTGAAGCTGTCACATTTCCGTCCCAGCTGTCGTCCTTGGGATCTCTCTCAACCGCAAACTCGTTAGTCTGCTTTCTGCTACGATCAAACAAGATCGAATAAACGTGCCGTGTCTGTAGTTGCCGTCAGCTGTTCCAGAAAAGTTCTGAATATAACCAAATGCAAGGAAACCACCGAACGTAACGGGCCAACGAACTCATAGACAGAGAGGGCCCGGCGATACAATTTAACAGTAAAAGTCAGTGCTGATTCGTTACAGTTCGTAGCGGTATCCCTTCTGATTTTGTAATATGAGTCAAAACATTCCTGAGTGAATGGCACCGTTGTTCATCTCAGTATCACAGTGCTGACTAGGTGCGCCGATGCAACACATGATATATACTCTCAATACTCTTAATCACTCGAATACACCATTAGTAGTCAGTAAAACCCTCTCGGTTTTCAAAGCTGTGTCACTTCAGTTAAAATTTACGAGTTTTCGAAAGCTGTCAACGTTCTCGCCCTCGTGTGTGAAAACTGCTGCCACTCTTGTACGTGGCGTAATTTCCTGCCTCCACGAAATTACGAAGACGAGATTGTTACTTATCGAACGATATTGTTTCGCCAGATGGTGCATTGGCTGGAATAGCTAACTTAAGCGAAAACCAGTTACATTCACAAACGATTTGATTTGTTTTTTAACAATACATTCTGCCAGACCAAAGATCAAAATGTCCATAGTACAATCCCCGTTTCGTTTCAGGAATTTTTTTCGCCACTTGATACCACTTTCACCATCTTTCTAATGAAAGTCCTAATTCTATTCCACGGTGAGTCCAATTCTATCGCTAGGTCACGCTCTGCTCCCTGTTTCGAGCAGTGTTCACAGTTCAGACACAGGTAATACTGGTTCGTGTGTAGCACGGCGGCGTGGTATTACTACCAACTTGTGCGTGGGTAACTGCTCATCTTGATAATTTTTCACTGTCATTTTAGAACAGAAGTAGTGTCTGGAAATTTCAGTTACGGCATTTAGAGGGATCACTGACTTCGTATATTCACTGTGTAGTAACCGCGCACTACGTATGAGGTATTGTTCTTATATTTTAAAGACTAGAGACGGTCCCTTGAAGAGCCGACGGTTGTTGTCGGACGAGGATGAGCAGCAGGAGTTAAGGACTTCCTTCACGCAGCAGGACACAGTGTTTTACCTGTGTTTAACTGGCATCTTCAGCCTGGTGTGTTGATGGGACGATTGCCCCAATGCTCACGGCCATTTTGGCTGATTGGCATACACACACACACACACACACACACACACACACACTTTTTACGGAATCAGTTATTTGGCAGCACATCTTTAGCAGGAGTTTCCAAAATGCGTGGTGCTTGAGATGACAATGGTTTCCGCACGAGCCTCGCTAAGTAAGGTATTCACTGTGCAGAAGCGAGACTAAAGGCCTGGCCACACGCTACCATTTGTCTGTCGAAAAGTGCCTGCGCGAACACAGATCTTCTCGGTTTACGTGCTTCTCCGCGGTTAAGGCTTCCCGTCTGCTGCCTGCTCGCTACCTGTCGCCCCAGCCTACAATTTCCATCTTCATGGCACGTAAACTGACGATTTAAACCAACATTAAATAATTATAATTACAGGGTCTCTCCTCGCATCTAAATCTTCATAATGAAGGAAATGTTAGAATGGCCATTAGCTGCAATATTTCTTTTGAAAAATGTGAATTGGCCTGCTACACAAGGTACGTTCTACCTTCATAATACTGTGACTACTATAGCATTATATCATACCTTGTTACTTTATAACTAAACGATTTCTTGAGTCGATGATAGTGACGTGAGTACACTACCAAAAAAAAAAAAAATGGTTCAAATGGCTCTGAGCACTATGGGACTTAACTGCTGAGGTCATCAGTCCCCTAGAACTTAGAACTACTTAAACCTAACTAACCTAAGAACATCACACACATCCATGCCCGAGGCAGGATTCGAACCTGCGACCGTAGCGGTCGCGCGGTTCCAGACTGTAGCGCCTAGAACCGCTCGGCCACCCGGCCGGCAGTATACTACACATTTCAGGTAGTTCATCTATACAAACGGAAACAGAGACCTACATATACACTAGGCTTTCTTGTCTTTGCCTGAGACATACTCTTCCATAATTAAATCAAAAATATTTCCCACATACCGTTGCGACAAAAGCTTTCAGAAGATTTTACTTTCTACCAAGGCAAAGGTCCAAACTGGCAATATCAACCTCACAGTTCGCGTGATATTTGGCTGAAAAGAACTGAGTCTTCCGTGGGTCAGAAAGAGGAATAGTCTGCTCTGTCTTCAGGCGAAAAAATGAAAGGTACACCGCCTGACAAAAAACCGTCGCATCCACTAGGAGAGGAGGAAATGAAACAAAACATCACGCGTTTAAAGGGTGACTACACAATCGAGCCAAATTTTCAAAGAACTCGGCAGTATGAGCCTACTTTTCAGTATGATACTGAACACTCTCTGGGCCGGCCGGAGTGGCCGAGCGGTTCTAGGCGCTACAGTGTGGAACCGAGCGACCGCTACGCTCGCAGAATCGAATCCTGCCTCGGGCATGGATGTGTGTGAATTTAATTAGTTCTAAGTTCTAGGCGACTGATGACCTCAGAAGTTAAATCGCATAGTGCTCAGAGCCATTTGAACCATTTTTTGAACACTCTCTGGCCCGGAAGCATGCATTGATTCGGTTTGAAGCAGTATCATAAAGCCGTTGTATTCCCTCCTGTGGCAAGTTGGCCCACAACCGTTGTAGCTAGTCTTTGATATCCTTGATTCTGGCTCTGAAATGTAGTTAACGTCCGAGCTGGTCCCACACATCTTCCATCGGAGACAGACCTCCCGATCTTGCTGGCCACAGGAGTACCTCAGCATCAATCAGACAGCTTATAAAGACACCACCTTGTGTGGACGAACGTTGTCCTTTTGAAAAATGTCGCTACAATACTATACGTAACGCGTGAGGGCGCAGGATGACCGTGAGGTACCATTGTGCCATCAGAGTTCCCTCAGTACAACTACCAGCCGTGACCTAAGTCATACTCGACGGCTCCCCACACCAGGAGTATCACCTCTGTGCCTCGCCAAATCGTAAGGGACCTCTCCCCTGGCCGTCGCGATACTCGTCGATGATGGCCGTTCGAGGTAGTTCAGAACCGCCTTTCATCGTTGAACACAGTGCGAAGCCATTCATCGGCAGTCCATGCTTCTTAGTTGCGGCACCACTCCAGACGCAGCCGTTTGTGTTAACATCAGCCTGCGCATGGTACATTAATTCCCAAGTCTAGTTAGCTGTTAGTCTCCGACCAATGCTGCGGGATGACGCACAATGTTGCTGGGAGTCCATCACTTGTTCTCGGATGGCAGGCACAGACGTGAACAGGTTATTATGCGTCTGGTGCACAATACGGTGAGCCTTCCTTATCGTTGTCAGACGCGGTCATCCGGAACCTTGACAACGAGTATGCCTGTTCTAACGCCCCCATGTGGCCACGAAATCATCCCTGAGACCTAATATCCAGTCCACTATAACCAATCCTGTCCCTTTATTACCCAGTGAAGGCTTGAACCCATGCTTTAACTACGTGATGTCTATGACCTGCATTCTGTCTCTAGGCCCTTTCCATAGCTCATCTTCCATTCTCGCTCATCAGACTCCCCTCCAATCATGTAACCATCCAAATATCGCACATACAAAACGTTATCAGGATCCCACAGGAACATCATCCTTACAGATTTTTGAAAACTGTGGCGTAACGACTCTAGGGATAAACATTTGGCTGCAACTGAACGTCACAAGTAGTAAATCTTTGTTGAGCGGTCGGCAAGTGCTACCAGGACGATCTTACAGTGGAAGATTTAATAAGTCGTGGGAGATTCCCGAGGCTGCTGTAGAACATAAGAAACAGTTTGTTTGTTTTTGAGTAAATATGAACAAAAAGCTAGAAGGCTGGATAGGGTTTGCGCCGAGCAAGTACAGTGAGGGCCTACGAACAATGAGAGATTAGCACGAGCGAGCGACGGGGTTCTACCGCCATGGCGTTTAGAGGCGCCCGCAGGTCAGCCACGCTGGTCCACAGGTAGTTGGACGCAAAATAGCGTATACGGCTGACTAACGGAAGACATAACACACGCTTTAATAACCTAAACGAGGCCAGGAAAACTGGTACAGAAAATGCAAGAGCACTAAGTCAATAAATGGCTCTGAGCACTATGGGACTTAACATCAATGGTCATCAGTCCC
The DNA here is from genome assembly GCF_023864275.1 of Schistocerca cancellata. Classification (NCBI taxonomy): domain Eukaryota; kingdom Metazoa; phylum Arthropoda; class Insecta; order Orthoptera; family Acrididae; genus Schistocerca; species Schistocerca cancellata. Next base: position 134,759,921 of record NC_064631.1, read on the forward strand.
CTAGAACGTAGAACTACTTAAACCTTACTAACCTAAGGACATCACACAACACCCAGTCATCACGAGGCAGAGAAAATCCCTGACCCCGCCGGGAATCGAACCCGGGAACCCGGGCGCGGGAACGCTACCGCACGACCACGAGCTGCGGACCACTAAGTCAATAAGCTGGGTGCAATACATCGTATAAAAAGTTAATAGCTGCAATCATAAACATATTTACACTACTGGCAATTAAAATTCCTACACCACGAAGATGACGTGCTACAGACGAGAAATTTAACCAACAAGAAGAAGATGCTGTGATATGCAAATGATTACCTTTTCAGAGCATTCACACAATGTTGGCGCCGGTGGCGACACCTACAACGTGCTGACATGAGGAAAATTTCCAACCGATTTCTCTTACACGAACAGCAGTTGACTGGCGTTGCCTGGTGAAACGTTGTTGTGATGCCTCGTGTAAGGAGGAGAAATGCGTAACATCACGTTTCCGACTTTGATAAAGGTCGGATTGTAGCCTATCGCGATTGCAATTTATCGTATCGCGACATTACTGCTCGCGTTGGTCGAGATTCAATGACTGTTAGCAGAATATGGAATCGGTGGGTTCAGGAGGGTAATACGGAACGCAGTGCTAGATCCCAACGGCCTCGTATCACTAGCAGTCGAGATGACAGACATCTTATCCGCATGGCTGTAACGGATTGTGCAGCCACCTTTCGATCCCTGAGTCAACAGATGGGGGCGTTTGCAAGACAACAACCATCTGCACGAACAGTTCGACGACGTTTGCAGCAGCATGGACTATCAGCTCGGAGACCATGGCTGCGGTTACCCTTGACGCTGCATCACAGACAGGAGCGCCTGCGATGGTGTACTCAACGACGAACCTGGGTGCACGAATGGCAAAACGTGGCGGTCACCTCTTGTTCGTATTGACGGCCCTTTGAACAGTGGATGTGTTACGACCCGTGGCTCTACCCTTCATTCGATCCCTGCGAAACCCTACATTTCAGCAGGATCATGCACGACCGCATCTTGCAGGTCATGTACGGGCCTTTCTGGATACAGAAAATGTTCGACTGCTGCCCTGGCTAGCACATTCTCCAGATCTCTCACCAATTGAAAACGTCTGGTCAATGGTGGCGGAGCAAATGGCTCGTCGCAATACGCCAGTCACTATTCTTGATGAACTGTGGTATGGTGTTGAAGCTGCATGGGCAGCTGTACCTGTACACGCCATCGAAGTTGTGTTTGACAGAATGCCCAGGCGTATCAAGGCCGTTATTACGGCCAGAGGTGGTGGTTCTGGGTACTGATTTGTCAGGATATATGCACCCAAATTGCGTGAAAATGTAATCACATGTCTGTTCTAGTATAATACAGGGTGATTCAAAAAGAATACCACAACTTTAGGAATTTAAAACTCTGCAACGACAAAAGGCAGAGCTAAGCACTATCTGTCGGCGAATTAAGGGAGCTATAAAGTTTCATTTAGTTGTACATTAGTTCGCTTGAGGCGCTGTTGACTAGGCGTCAGCGTCAGTTGATGCTAAGATGGCGACCGCTCAACAGAAAGCTTTTTGTGTTATTGAGTACGGCAGAAGTGAATCGACGACAGTTGTTCAGCGTGCATTTCGAACGAAGTATGGTGTTAAACCTCCTGATAGGTGGTGTATTAAACGTTGGTATAAACAGTTTACAGAGAATGGGTGTTTGTGAAAAGGGAAAAGTTCTGGATGGCCGAGAACGAGTGATGAAAATGTAGCACGCATCCAGCAAGCATTTGTTCGCAGCCCAGGAAAATCGACTCGCAGAGCTAGCAGAGAGCTGCAAATTCCACAATCAACTGTATGGAGAGTCCTACGAAAAAGGTTAGTTATGAAACCTGAACGTCAACTACCCGAGGCGATGGATCGGCCGCCAGGCAGCCCGTGACAGAGCACTTCATCACTGGCCTCCAAGAAGCCCTGATCTCACCCCCTGCGATTTTTTCTTATGGGGGTATGTTAAGGATATGGTGTTTCGGCCACCTCTCCCAGCCACCATTGATGATTCGAAACGAGAAACAACAGCAGCTATCCAAACTGTTACGCCTGATATGCTACAGAGAGTGTGGAACGAGTTGGAGTATCGGGTTGATATTGCTCGAGTGTCTGGAGGGGGCCATATTGAACATCTCTGAACTTGTTTTTGAGTGAAAAAAAACGTTTTTAAATACTCTTTGTAATGATGTATAACAGAAGGTTATATTATGTTTCTTTCATTAAATACACATTTTTAAAGTTGTGGTATTCTTTTTGAATCACCCTTTATATTTGTCCAATGAATACCCGTTAATCATCTGCATTTCTTCTTGGTGTAGCAATTTTAGTGGCCAATAGTGTACAATCAAACCAATCATGACTTCATGATACGCATTAAACGTTGTGACCTGTAATGGCATTGAACAGTATCCATCATCGCGACAAATAAATAATATTACATTGTTGTTAAATATTCTACAATATTAGGTTTATGTATCGTACTTACACTGATAATATGAAGCAATATACAGCTATAAGTGAATAGATTTATTAATCGATTATCATTGCCGATTAAAATATAAAAAAGAGGCGCTAGAAGCGCAAATATGTCGATGTTAATGAAATACGTAATAAAAATAACAGGAATTGGTGTCAGCAGACACATCATGATATAACCTGTCGATGAGAATACGTATTTTAGTTATATAATCATTAACGTAGCAATGGTGGGTCTTTTGCATGTGTGTCAAAGTGTGTAACTTAGTGGGGAGCTGCTCGAGCCCCCATTCGCTGAAGTGTTATGACGCTGGTGGAGGAAGAGGTGCGTTCGGGAGCAGGAGGAACGGAAGAGGAGTAGTTCGAGACATCGATCGAGGAGGAGAGAAGCTAGTTTCCCTGCCATCCGAGAGTAAGGCAGAGCCGTGATTTTATTTATGCGGACACACTTTGGATCGCTTATCGGATCTTGGTTATGGGCATTTAAAACTACGGGTGAGGGAATTTATGTATCGGGTGCACGTCGCGGCTTGATCTTACGGGGAATTCTGTCGTCTTCCGTAACACTCTAGATAATTAAAGGGCTATTGACATACGTTTCATTAAGTACAAACACAAGCTTGTAGGTCCATCATTCAGTAGGAGTTTGAACCATTCTGAATGAACGATCTGCTCTTAAAAGTTAAATTTGCCGTCTTGCCTAAGTTTATTGCAGACGTTTCTCTGTTTATGTTCATTAATTTACAATTCGCATAACTTGTCTTCCGCCAATTATTCGACCGCAGGATCGCCTTTTAGTAAAATATTTTGCAAGTACAACAACAGGGCGTAAAGCAGGTCGTGTGCAGCTCGTGTCTAGGACATTTACGAGCCAAGCTTTATTCAGAGCCGTGCATTTGCCGCTCTGTCTCATTAAACGCAGAGCATTGACGTAGCAAGACAGCACATATTACTTTATAAAGTTCATACCATCAGTTCCATTCCTATAAATGTATATTTTTACGTATTTTAATTGTTGTTCGGCAACATGGTCATTGGCAGCCTCTGTCCCCTATTATTTCGAGAACGTAAGAAAAGGATGAATGAAAAAGATTGATATATTGAGCAAATATTCATTTGTTGTGTTAATAATTCTATTTCTGACGATGAATGAATTGTTTGCTTTTCCCTGCCGATCATTATTTTCTTAACTTTTCACCCTGCGCAGACGTGGCTGGTTTCTTTTAATACTTTCGTATTCCGCATTAAAGTCTCGATAGTGTAACAGGCACTGGATCCAGCGCACGGTACGTTTTGCACGCCAGCTCTGTCAAATCTGCTCGATCTCCGGTCCACACGCAACAACTTAGCGTTTGGACCGGCATTAAGCTGACGTGTCTACGTGTAGCATGCATTTCGCGAGAGGCAAGTTGGCTCACACTAAAATCTCAAGTACAGCAAGTGTCTGTCCCAACCACACACCTTGCCGATTGCAACTTCACAGAGCCATGTGGCAAGGTCAAAGCACTCATGATTGTGCAACTGCTCTCGGAGCCGCTGATGCATTAAGATCGGTTGCAATGCTGCAGAAGGAAACGCGCCCAAGCACTCACACACACACATACACATACACACACACACACACACACACACACACACACACACACACACACACACACACACACACACCTTTAGGAAAAAAAAAAACAGAACACATTGAACGACTAGAGACAGGACGTTCATATTCACGGGACATATACATTACCATGTTCTGCAGAAATGATTAACATTTCAGTCATCTCGGTTTTGCATGCCTAGTAGGCACAGGTTCCGCCATGAGCCCTAGTAACTTGCTCCATGCGTGATGGCGTCGACAAATGTAAGGTGCGAATGGCGTCCTGTGGTGTAGCCATCCATGCTGCATCCATCTAGTTGCAAGGCTCATCTGTGGTGGTCGGCATTGGGCCGCACCTGTCTTTTCACCATATCTCCTACATTTTCCGTTGGCGACAAGTCAGGTGATCTGGCGGGCCAAGGCAAACTGCTGACATCCTGTGACACCAAGAACGCATGTGTTCGTGCAGCAACAGGTGATCGTGCATTGTCGTGCTGAAAAATGGCGTCTCGGGTGTTGTGTAGAAAACATACAGCTGTCGGTCGCAGGATGTCATTCACTTAGGTCACATCGGTCACAGTGCCCTGGACACGCACCAACTATGTTTTGTGGTTGTATTCAGTAGCAGTCCAAACTAGAGATGGGCAAAACTGTTCTTTTCAGAGATCGGATCAGAACTGTTCACTCCCTGAAATGAATTAGCTCTTTTTCATGACTCACCACTCATTTACAACAGAAAATATATGGAAGGCACATTGCCCTTTAAACTTGGTTTATTCCAGTACTATACCTGTATTTTGATCTTATTTGATCCTATTTTGAAGTAACACAGATAATGAGTAAGAATTTTGTATTGTTTATTGAAATTTCCACGATATGACAAAGTTTTTGATTATTGATTTATTTTGCACTATCGTGGTTTTTTGGGTGATCGGAAAATGTTGTAACTTGAGATTTACATTAACAATATATTTGGCTATAATGTATTAAAATTTCATCAACCTCATACAAATACATCGCAAGCCATATATTTTTAAAGTGAACGTTTCCTTCCGAAGACGCCTAAAGTCGCAAAATCCGTACCAGAATTGAAAAAAATATATAAATTTGACTGTAAAACGAAAGTGCTGCATATAGCCTTACGCAGAATAAAACAAGGAAAATATTGGTGTATCACATTTTGCGATACGTTTATCGGTTCGCTCGTAATTAAAGCGTAAATTCGAGTGTCCATAATAAAAATCCTATAGTAAGAAGAGTCGTCAGGAACCTAATCTGATCAGTTTAAACAAATAAAAATAAAATAAAAACAAATGATGTATACATAACATAATAATGTAATATAAATAGCGGTATTACTACGAAGAACAATATCCAGTAGAGACAAACTCCGATGCAGAAGCACTGAGTCGAGCAGGTCGAGCCGCGAGCTGTATTACTGCGTGAGCTAAGACCGCAGAGACCAGAGTGACACCTGAGTTGCTTTGCTCAACGCTCTGGCTAGAGTCGAGAACGGTGGGGTGAGCGTTGAGCAGGCGAGTTCCGAGGGTGGGGGGAGCGGTGAACTCACCCGCTCCGAGACAAATCGTCCGTTCCCTTCCGAGCAGGTTTTGCAAGTAGTTCCTATGATATCCGCTAGGTGGCTCTCTGGCCTGTTGCTCGCATCAACTGCCCAGAGGGCAGGACGTGCGACTGAAACGATCGCCGACAGAGTGCGATGCGAAGTTAAGCTGCGCCAGACACTGCACGCGGCAGACGACGCACAGAGACGGCACGGCATATATGAAATACAAAATCCAATGGGGCACTGCACAATGCAGGCAGCCAAGTTAGAAGCAGGGCAGAGGCCGGCGCTGGCTGTGTTGTGTGGCGTGCACTGTGCTGTGACCAGCAGAGGCGCTGCTGATATGCTCCGTCTCTCTCTCTCTCTCTCTCTCTCTCTCTGCCGTGGGAAACGTTTGGAGCTACTGTTCTTTTTTTCTGAATCACTGATTGTTCACTCCTTTGAAAGATTCAACTCTATGAATCAGTTCAAGAGCGCATCCCCCATCTCTAGTCCAAACCATAAGGCCTTCAACTGGCGATGTATGTCTTGTGCGAGTGCAGTCAACGTGATGCTGTTACCTCTGTCTAATGCGAATCAAAATGCAACCATCATTTTCAAAGTGGCAAAACCTGGATTCGTCCTAAAACACTATCTCTACCATTCCTATCTCCAGTGACGTCGTTCCATACACCATTGCCATCTAGCATGTTCCTGCACATTCATCAAAGATAGGTGAAGAAATGCACTGCCGAAACACTTCGTCCCACACGAGCAGCAATTTGGCGGATGAATGCATCACATACTCTCATGCCAGTAATGCACCCTCCTTCAAACTCACTCATTTGACGGCACAATTCGCGCATATGTCTGCGAGGCATCCTGCACGTCTGCTCAACTCACATTCATCCATTAACTTTGGTTTATAGCGACAACCAGAGCCGCAGACTCATTTACGTGGTGCCTCCGATTTTTGTTCTCCAGACTGGAAAGAGATAGAAACATGCGCATTGTTTTAAAATGAGGCCGCGTTCATTGTCAATACGGCCCAGAGATGGCAGCACCATATGGCAGATGGAATTTTACCGCCAGTGGCGAGAATGAGAACTGTTTTAAATACTTAAAATAGCGACGTTTTCCTTACTTGAACAGCGTGCAATCGTTTGTTTTCTGAATTTGCGTGGTGTGAAACCAATTGAAATTCATCGACAGTTGAAGGAGACATGTGGTGATGGAGTTATGGATGTGTCGAAAGTGCGTTCGTGGGTGCGACAGTTTAATGAAGGCAGAACATCATGTGACAACAAACCGAAACGACCTCGGACTCGCACAAGCCGGTCTGACGACATGATCGAGAAAGTGGAGAGAATTCTTTTGGGGGATCGCCGAATGACTGTTGAACAGATCGCCTCCAGAGTTGGCATTTCTGTGGGTTCTGTGCACACAGTCCTGCATGACGACCTGAAAATGCGAAAAGTGTCATCCAGGTGGGTGCCACGAATGCTGACGGACGACCACATGGCTGCCCGTGTGGCATGTTGCCAAGCAATGTTGACGCGCAACGACAGCATGAATGGGACTTTCTTTTCGTCGGTTGTGACAATGGATGAGACGTGGATGCCATTTTTCAATCCAGAAACAAAGCGCCAGTCAGCTCAATCGAAGCGCACAGATTCTCCGCCACCAAAAAAATTTCGGGTAACCGCCAGTGCTGAAAAAATGATGGTGTCCATGTTCTGGGACAGCGAGGGCGTAATCCTTACCCATTGCGTTCCAAAGGGCACTACGGTAACATGTGCATCCTACGAAAATGTTTTGAAGAACAAATTCCTTCCTGCACTGCAACAAAAACGTCCGGGAAGGGCTGCGCGTGTGCTGTTTCACCAAGACAACGCACCCGCACGTTGAGCTAACGTTACGCAACAGTTTCTTCGTGATAACAACTTTGAAGTGATTCCTCATGCTCCCTACTCACCTGACCTGGCTCCTAGTGACTTTTGGCTTTTTCCAACAATGAAAGACACTCTCCGTGGCCGCACATTCACCAGCCGTGCTGCTATTGCCTCAACGATTTTCCAGTGGTTAAAACAGACTCCTAAAGAAGCCTTCGCCGCTGCCATGGAATCATGGCGTCAGCGTTGTGAAAAATGCGTACGTCTGCAGGGCGATTACGTCGAGAAGTAACGCCAGTTTCATCGATTTCGGATGAGTAGTTAATTAGAAAAAAAAATCGGAGGCCTTAGAACTTGAATGCACCTCGTACCGGTAGGTGGTGTTGCGGTGCGATACCGATGTTGACCTTGAACCCACAGGCCGACATGGTTCAAATCTAATCATATCTGCAGAACATACTAATGTACATGTCCTGTGAACATGAACGTCCTACCTCTGGTCGTTCAAAGTGTTCTGTTTTTTTCTGAACATGATTATGAGGATGTAGCATATTTCTGCTGCAACATGGAAAAGCAATCGTACAGGTATGTGCAAAGCCATTCGCATTGCCTTCTACCAGTGTAGAATTTTGTACGTGGCTGCACGTTCAGAGACCGTGAATAGTCACAATTAAAAGAAAACAGCCCTCGGTCACTAATTGTTAACGAATTTACCGGGTTTCAACACTGTTAGGAGTGTCTTCCTCAGAATTTAAACCAAAGAATGGTGTATAACATGGACACAGAATTATGACTAAAAACGTATGATACAAATTATAAGTACGGAATTATCGTGAAAGACTGGCAGTATTTATATGTCATTTGTAAAATAATAAATATGCCACAAGGGCATCAGTCATAAAGATATTTAAGATAAAAAAACTGTGCAGGTTGTAGTCCGTTTACAACCTGCACCACGCAAGTAACGAGCAGCCCTTAGTGGCTCGCCATCACAGTTTTTTTTTATCTTAAATATCTATGTGACTAATGCCCTTTTGGCATATTTATTATTTTATAAATGACATATAAGTACTACCAGTCTTTCACGATAATTCCGTACTTATACTTTGTATCATACGTTTTTAGTCAAAATTCTGTGACCATGTTATAGACCATCTCTGGTTTAAATTCTGAGGAAGACACTCCTAGCAGTGTTGAGACCCGGTAAAATCGTTAAAAACTAGTGACCGAGAGCTGTTTTCTTTTAATTGTTCTACCAGTGTGCTTCAAATTCATATCTCGCCATGTGCGTGCCTATCGCAGATCGACCTTGAGACACATCAGCACTGTGCGTTCACGTCAGACGCGCTATGCTACCGACGAGTAAAGTATTTCTTAAATTGTAATATCTTTTCTGGTCCGAACTTTGACACTCACACGAAATGAAGCTACCGTTATGAGTTTCTACCTTCGGAGTCTGCAAACAAAGATAATTCATCTGTGATTTCCACACTCGAACCAAAACAAAGCAATGATAGTAGCCATTCCAACCTTCTGCAAAGTATCCAAATGCGTGAACACAGTACAAATAAGGTATGACTTCAGTTTCTTCCACACTGGAGCAACCAGGGAAGGTGTGTTCCTAGCTTCCATTGTGCTGGTGAAGTGCAAAGGTAAAACTACAACGTAAAAGTATTTTACAAACTTACCACAATACAGCTGGTTCCGTTACATCTGTTATATGAGCTCCACTTACCCAGAACTGTGAATAGGGTTTACAGTAACAACAGTAACAGAGGTTTCATGCATGGACAATAACAAAGAAATGTGTCCTCACTTGTTTCCTGCAAAGAGCTTGCATAGAAGAGGTATGTTTCGCAGTAGCAATATTGGCAAGTGCTCTTATCTCTTAAGATATGAATTTTAGCCCACGTTTACTGAATATCATACCTAACGGCCCTGGTTCGATTCCTGGCTGGGTCGGAGATTTTCTCCGCTCAGGGACTGGGTGTTGTGTTGTCCTCATCATCATCATTTCATCCCCATAGACACGCAAGTCGCCGAAGTGGCGTCAACTTGAAAGAGTTGTACCAGGCGAACGGTCTACCCGACGGGAGGCCCTAGTCACACGGCATTTCCATTTCAGATGCTTCGATTCTTTGCAGTTGCGGTTTTCCCATAGTCCATGTTTCACTACCACACTATTATGTGCTCCAAACGAACATTCTCAAATATTTCTTCCTCAAATTAAGTCCTGTGTTTGTATTAGCGGACTTCTCTGGCCGGGAATACCTTTTTTACTAGTGCTAGTCTTGCCGTTCTTGCTCCGTCCGTCACGGGTTATTTTGGTCCCTAAGTAGCGGAATACCTTAACTTCATCTACTTCGTGATCACTCCTGATGTTAAGTTTCTCGCTGTTGTCATTACTTTCGTCTGTCTTCGATTTACGCTCAGTCTGTATTCTGTAGTTATTAGACTTTTCATTCGATTCAACTCATCGTGTTATTCTTCTTCACTTTCGCAGAAGATAGCAGTCTCATCAGCGAATTTTATGATTGATATTCTTTCCCTATCAACTTTAATCTCATTCTTGAACCTTTCTTTTATTTGAAATTACAATGAAATCCAGAGCTTAAGCTGCGTACAGTCGTTGATAAATATCAATGGGGACAGTTGAAAATGTATGCCTCGACTGAGACTCGAACGCGGGATCTCCTGCTTACATGGCAGACGCTCTGTCCGACTGAGTCATCGAGGACACAGAGGATAGTGCAACTCCAGGGACTTATCTCCGGTACGATCCCCGTGAGACCCACACTTCCAGCTTACTGTCCACACACTACACTTGTAGTACCCCTGCCCAGTATACTCATTACTCGCGGCAGTCAATCTACCGATTACCGTAAGAGTTCGGGCAATGTGAGTGCATCCACACTGAAGAAGATCATTGGCCGGTAAGCCTTATTTACTTGAAGATCTGTTCTTTCGGCCATTCATATTTCTTTTATTTGGCTCATTGCTTCTTCGATGAATAAATTGAACAGTAGGGGCAAAAGACTACATCTTTGTCTTACACCCTTTTTAATACGAGAATTTCGTTCTTGGTATTGCACTCTTAGTGTTCGCTCTTGGTTCTGTACACTTTTTATAGTACTCATCTTTCCCTATGGCTTACTCATCTTGCAGTATTTGACATTATTGAACGCTTTTTCCAGGTCGACAAATCCGGAGAACGTGCCTTGTTTTCATTCAGTCTTACTTCAATTATCAACCGAAACGTCGCAATTGCCTCCTACCTATCCTAAAGCGAAACTGATTGTCATTTAACAAATCATCAATCGTCTTTTCCATTCTTCCGTGTATTATTCTTGTCAGCAACTTCGATGCATGAGCCGTTAAACTGATTGTGCGGTAGTCCTCGCACTTGTCAGCGTCCAAATTAGTTTGTATATAACTTTTTGAGTCGCTTGTGTGCTCAAGAAGCTTTGCACATACCGATGTCCGCCTGGGACATTTTCTTCCAGCCGGGATTTCCTTTTTTCTGGTGCCGAATAACAGGAGGCTTCCGCGACACATTTCTCGCGCTCCCCTTTTTTTTGTGGCAAGCTTGCTGTGTGACGTAAGGCAAGGTCACGTTTTTTAGCGTGTTCACAGTGACGCATGGCGCATGCCAGCGGCGTTCGCTACTGTGCTGTGCAATCGTTGTTTATTATTCGGAGGCGCTGGCCTGTGTGTACCACAGTGGGCGACCATCGTGGAAATCAGTCTCAAGAGAGCAAGGCGTTCTCTTGCGGTATGCGCACTTCTAGAGTACTTCAGGGCAGACTAGGTATGGGAAAACCGTCCGCATAAAGCCGATATCGGTATTTTACTTCTGAATAACAGGTATTTTTCGGCATTTGTTTGATCTCAAGACGCAAGAATCGGTACAGCATTGCAGGGACAGTAATGCAGTTTTTGCCATGTGAAGTGGTGTCTAAGACGGTACACGTGTACCTGCTGTGTGAAGACTTGCCCCCACCTGGTCTATACTGGCGAAGTTGTTTCTCGCTGCGATGCTCGGACTTCAGTTACATTGCAGAGTGGTACCGCCCATTGTTTGGAAGTGTTTTATGTAATTCAGTAGCAATAATGTCCACTGCCCCATTTGATTTAAAAGATTAAAAACTTCTACCTTTACAACCGGGCGCATTTACAAAAAGCGTGCGAAAACAGAGTAGTCTATCGGGGTGATGTGAAGCACTGCCCCTGCTGGCAAGGGAAGGATCGACAACCCTAATCGCTGCACATGTGGCGAGGTACGTTATTTGGTGACGTCTCTTGTTCAACATTTATCATGAATTTTTTTGGGTATTTTCCGACGTTTGTGGCCCCATGTGTTTTACACTAAATTATTTGTCTCAGCATCATCTACATCACATTAGAACTTTTTAAACTTTAATAAGAACATTCTGATCACTCCCCACACCTTACTGTGAAGCACGTGACAGAGCGTATTTCGTATCAATACATGGATTTGCTCTCCTATATCATTCGCCGTTTCGCCGTCTTGTCGCGGGTGAAATGACCATATACCTCTGTCGTGCCCTAATCTCTCGTATCTTATTCTCATGCCCCTTACACGAGACATACAATGATGACAGCAGCGCACTATTTTCCTCGTTCTTCGAGGGATTCACACTTAAGTTCCTCGATAATTGCTATTACACTTTGATGTGGGGTGTACCCAACCATTTACGATCGTAGCAGCGCAACTTTTTTTGATAAAGATTTGCGACGTGGTTTCCCAGAACCTTTTTAACAAATCAAAGCTTTCCATTCAAATTCACTTTACTGTTAGCAGAATATGGAATCGGTGGCTTCAGGAGGGTAATACGGAACTCCGTGCTGGATCCCAACGGCCTCGTATGACTAGCAGTCGAGATGACAGGCATCTTATCCGCAATGCTGTAACGGATCGTGCAGCCACGTCTCGATACCTGAGTCAACAGATGGGGACGTTTGCAAGACAACAACCATCTGCACGAACAGTTCGATGACGTTTGCAGCAGCATGGACTATCATCTCAGAGACCATGGCTGCGGTTACCCTTGACGCTGCATCACAGGCAGCAGCGCCTGCGATGGTGTACTTAACGACGAATCTGGGTGCACGAATGGCAAAACGTCATTATTTCGGATGAATCCAGGTTCTGTTTACAGCATCATGATGGTCGCATCCGTGTTTGGCGACATAGCGGTCAACGCACATTGGAAGTGTGTATTCGTCATCACCATACTGGCGTATCACCCGGCGTGATGGTATGGGGTGCCATTGGTTACACGTCTCGGTCACCTCTTGTTCGCATTGACGGCACTTTGAACACTGGACGTTACATTTCAGATGTGTTACGACCCGTGGCTCTACCCTTCATTCGATCCTTGCGAAACTCTACATTTCAGCAGGATGATGCACGGCCGCATGTTACAGGTCCTGGACGTGCCTTTCTGGATACAGGAAATGTTCGACTGCTGCCCAGCCAGCACATTCTCCAGATTTCTCACCAATTGAAAACGTTTGGTCAATGGTGGCCGAGCAACTGGCTCGTCACAATACGCCAGTGACTACTCTTGATGAACTGTGGTATGGTGTTGAAGCTGCATGGGCACCTGTACCTGTACACGCCATCCAAGCTCTGTTTGACTCAATGCCCAGGCGTATCAAGGCCGTTATTACGGTCAGAGGTGGTGGTTCTGGGTACCGATTTCTCAGGATCTATGCACCCAAATTGCGTGAAAATGTAATCACATCTCCGTTCTAGTATAATGTATTTGTCCAATGACTACCCGTTTATCATCTGCATTTCTTCTTGGTGTAGCAGTTTTAATGGCCAGTAATGTACTGAAAAGCAAGACTTAAGGCTTCTCAAAACAAAGAATGCACCAGAGCCTGGCGGAATTCCTATCATATGTTACAGTGACACGGAAGCCTAAAGGAATTTGAAAGTACGATTCTGTGCGGCGAGGAATTCGGTTTAGTCTTTTTTGGCTTTGTGGACCAGTCTTGCGATGTAGTAAGAAAGTACAGCCTCAGTAGGCAGAGCCTCATATATGGATAGCTCGAGACGGTGTTCGATAAAAAAAACGGACTTGGCGAGGTTCAGTAGAAGACAATAAATTCTGTTTGCTGTCGAGGAAACTTGAAGAGGCTTTTGGCTTTGCGTCTGTGCCTTTTTTTATTTCCGACTTTTATCTGTAATCATGCTTCATGTATAGAATGTTAGAAACTAGTTGTGCACGGTCTAGCGATTGTTTGTTGGGCTAGTTTAAACAACCTAGTGGTGAAATCTGATAGAATTCTGAGAGCAGTCGAATTGCTACATGGCATTTATCACTTATAGAGGAATAACGACAATTTTTATCCTTTTTGAAAATGTGGAGCCCCTTCACGACCGGACTTGAATGGTGAGTATCACAAAAACTTCTTCTGTCACTTCGCGTTCTCCGGAAATCGCAGGTTGCGGGACTATGATATTGTGCTTATGCCTGAGTGCGGTTAACCATTAATATGGTCCTATCAGGGATACAGAACAGCGAAACTGGTAGCGGTTTGCGGCAGAGGAGGAAAAATACCACGATAAACCGTGTAAAAAGGAAGAAAACCATATGTGACAAGTTGTTCCAGAGGCAGGTAATGCTCTTGGCGGAATCATACTCTTAACAGAGATGGTTCATGCAACGATTGTTAGTGGTACGGAAGATACCGTTCTTACTTGACACCTCGTGGGCGAACCGCAGCGGATTCGGTCCTGAATTAGACCTGTGGTCAATTTGATTTAGGAAATCAATTTCTCAGTGTAAATTATAGAGCGGGGTTGGTTTTTTATGTGTGCGTGTTGTCAATTTACTTACGGTAGCGAGTTGTTTGGCTGTTCAATTGTAGCTGACAGAGGCAGGCAGACTAGCTGTGATGGGTGTCACCTAATTTCTCAAGCTAAGCATGTGAAGGGGTAATTCGAATGTCTCGAGTTCCTTTAGGGTAGTGTGGAAAGTTTTTTGAGTAACATAAGGATGGTCTGGAGACGGAATTCGTCGTGCGTGTGTTTCGTGGAGCATTGCTGACGTTTCGTAAAACCTTTTTCTAAATGACATGCAGCCGGTGCAGACGGGTTGGAGCTACGTATCCGCTGAATGGGACACCGTACAGTGGGAAACATCAAAAACACAACACATTACCATGCCTAATACGGCGGAAGAAAATCTTTGGCATTCAAAACGTCTTAAAGTCGTCTCGGAATGAGTAAGTACAGGTTCTGTACGGTTTTTAAGGCAATCGTGTCAGTGGCTTCTGGTGTTCCTTCTCGTTGGTGGGGCCCATGTAACAAGTCAAACTTTATAAAGGAATTTTGCTAACTGTTGTTGTGTAACATTCATTTTTGTTATTTATGTCAGAGGAAAGGAATCTTTCAACGGATTTCTTTCCCTGTACCGCAGTATAATGACAAAGTGAGTTTCAGGCATAACATTTGTTGTTTCATCTGCCTGCGCAGAAGCAAAAGTGGCAGTTCTTGAGTGTAAACTTCGTACATGCTGTCTAAAAGTTCATTTTGTATAGTGTGTGGCGTATATTTACAGATGGAGGTACTAGAGCTGTTTAAAGGGTCATCTAACACACTGTCAATGTTTATAGAAGAGATAACAAATCTAAGAAATTACTTGAGGCCTTAGTACTAACTTACGAGTGAAGCACATATGTGTCTATTCTTCGTAGCTGATTCATTATGTTTCTGAATCGACGTTTTTATCTCGCTGAAACAATCTGAGCAGCAATGTGAATGGTGCCAAAGTTTTTGTACGTACAAGCATTTTCTAAATGAATTCCACTTTCCCTATGTGTCTTAATTCGATCACTTAAAGGTTTTAGATCCTTACAGCTGGCCAACAAATAACACAAAATAATTTTTGTCTGTGTTCACTCACTGTTAACCACAGCTTTTGCAGAACAGTGTGTTGCAGACAGTCGTGTTTTCTTTCCATCACCGCACGGGGTAGGCGCGCGGTGTGAGGCGTCTTGTCACGATTCGCGCGGCTCCCCCCGCCGGAGGTTCGAGTCCTACCTCGGGCATGGGTGTGTGTGTTGCCCTTAGCGTAATCTATTTTAAGTTAGATTAAGTAGTGTACAAGTCTAGGAACCGATGACCTCAGCAGTTTAGTCCCATAGAAGCTTACCACAAATTTCCAAATTCTTTGCATCGGGTTGAGACATTACGAAACCTTTTGGTTGATGTGCAGGATTTTCTTAGCAAACAATTTATTAGCTTTAGAATCACTGTGAGAATACTCGAGTTTCAACCACACAGCTCCGAAATACGGAGTACTACCGGGAGATGGCCACTTTTTGCTGTTTTTGACGTTTCCCGTCGACGTATGGTAAGGTAAGATGTAGGTGAAAATTGGGCTACGGGCCCAAGTCGGCTTGCGCAAGACACTGTGTAGAGATGCGAACAAGTGGGGAAGTGATAACGTGACAAAGACGGCAGGGTTAGCTGAGGTGCGGGGAAGGAGAGGTGTGAGTATGCTGGTCCGTCTTTTGGGCAGCAAGCACGCACACATACGCACCGCACGCACGCACACACACATACGCACGCACACACACACACACACACACACACACACACACACACACACACAGAGAACACTACAAACTCCAATAACATTTCCAATCTCGCGCGCCACCACGAAACAAATGAACACTGCACAGCCACAACAACACGTAATTAGCAGCGGAAACTGTGCTTGGCAAAGAAATTGTGGAAAATGCATGTTTAATGACGAAAGCGAAAGAAATAAGCGTGTTGCCTCAACGCAAATAAAGGAAAAGAATACCACAACTTCAGAAACTGTAACATGCTAAATAACACGATGCATGGAGATTCTCAGTAGGAAATGCATAACAAACAAAAATAAAATAACTCTTGCATAAGAGACCTAAAGCCACTTGCATAACCATCCAGTTGCGTCAAGTGAGGTATCAAACAAATGCATGCATCAACTTTATTTCCAGATGCACTATAAAAGTAGAACCTTCAGACTTAGCATAAATAAACAGCTTAGAATGTTTGAACTGAGTGATACCGTAAAATATATGAGAATAATCGCTTATTTTACAAATGTAAATATTTTGTACCTAAAGTGTCCTACACGCGGTCTCTTTTCTTCTTCTTATTCTCATTCTTCTTGCGTTACGGCCTCTCTAGGACCACGGGTAGCCCCTTCGTGGACTGTATTTCCCTCTTATTCCCCCAGAACCTCTTCATTCTTTCTTTTCTTCTGTCTCGCCCTTCTTCCGAGATATTCAGTGTCCGTTTCTCCTGTCGGCGCCACTGGTGACACTCTAATCTTTTCCTGTATTCTTCTCTGTGTTTGATCTCCGGCATATTGGTCGGTGTATATTTGCTCCTCCAAATGGTTCAAATGGCTCTGAGCACTATGGGACTCAACATCTTAGGTCATAAGTCCCCTAGAACTTAGAACTACTTAAACCTAACTAACCTAAGGACATCACACACACCCATGCCCGAGGCAGGATTCGAACTTGCGACCGTAGCAGTCCCGCGGTTCCGGACTGCAGCGCCAGAACCGCACGGCCACCGCGGCCGGCTTTTGCTCCTCCAATTATCCTTTCCTTCGATCTTGATCCCAAATTCCAACCAGTCCTTCCGAAGTTCAACTACCCACTTGGTTCCTGTCTTTCCCCTTGTCCTCCCTATTGTTTCCCACACTCTCTTCGTCGTTCTGTCCATACTCATACTAACTACATGTCCAGAAAACCTTGCCCTTTTGAGTCTGATTTCCCCGGATATTGTTCTCATGTTCCGGTACAATTCTTCCCTAGCTCTTCGCATCCACCTTTCTCCACCTCTTTTGGGACCTAATATTTTTCTCAGTACTTTTCTCTCTTCTTTCTCTAGTTGTTCTGCCCCATTTCTTCCTAGTGTCGTCGTCTCAGCAGCAAATAATACTGAATTCCTCACCGTTGCCTTGTATTGGCTTATCTTTGCCTCTGTGGATATATTCTTTTTATTGTACCAGGTGATCACAAAGTCAGTATAAATTTGAAAACTTAACAAACCACGGAATAATGTAGATAGAGAAGTAAAAATTGACACACATGCTTGGAATGACATGGGGTTTTATTAAAAGAAAAAAAAACAAAGTTCACAAAATGTCCGACAGATGGCGATGGACAGCAAAACGTCAGTGACTGCGCATGACAATCGTGTATAAAATGAGCTGTAATGAGAGAGAGAATCAGATGCGGCAGCAGCCGCAACATGTTGACATTATCTGAAAAGGCGCTTTTAGTGAAGCTGTATTATCAGAATGGGGAATGTGCTAGTTCAGCGTTACGATCCTATCGCCATAGGAACGGGATTCGAACGGGTAAAGGTCCGTTGACAAATGCAGCTGTGGCGAGAATGATTTCGAAGTTCGAAGTCACGGGTTGTTTCGATGATAGACCCCGTAGTGTCCGACCGAGCACAAGGCATAATGCTGCTGAGACAGTTCGGAAGAAATGGAGACTGTAGCGGGTTCGTCTACGCACATGGAAGTCAGCGCTCGTGCAGTCGCACGTCGCACCGGCATTCCATACACTACTGTTTGGTTGGCACTTGGCGTACCTGCCGATGCTATCCGTACAAAATCCATCGGCATCATGAACTGTTACCTGGCGATTTAGTGAAGCAGAGGGATTTGCGGTGTGGGCGTTCCAAAAGATGGCGGAAGATGACGATTGGTTGAGTAACGTGTTGTGGACGGACGAAGCTCATTTCACGCTCCAAGGGTCTGTCAACGCCCACAACTGCAGAATTTGGGCTACCGAAAATCCTAGAAATGTCGTGGAAACTCCATTGCACGAGGAGAAAGTCACGGTATTGGTTGGATTTACCACATCTACCGTTATCGGGCCTTTTTTCTTCGAGGAAATGCGTGATTCTGGTTCTGTCACTGCTACCGTGACGGGTGAGAGGTACGCCGGTATGTTACAGAATCGCATCATCCCCAGCCTGGCTGATAAACACCTGCTGGAACTTACGATGTTTATGCAGGATGGCGCTCCACCCCATATTGCTAGACGCGTGAAAGATCTGCTGCGCTCGTCGTTTGGTGATGATTGTGTGCTCAGCCGCCACTTTCGTCATGCTTGACCTCCCAGGTCCCCAGACCTCAGTCCGTGCGATTATTGACTTTGGGGTTACCTGAAGTCGCAAGTGTATGGTGATCGACCGACATCTCTAGGGATACTGAAAGACACCATCCGACGGCAATGCCTGCGGACATGCTTTAAAGTGCTGTTCACAACATTATTCCTCGACTACAGCTATTGCTGAGGAATGATGGTGGACATATTGAGCATATTGCATTGAGCATATTGAGCATATCTGTCGAACATTTTTTGACTTTTTGTATTTTTTTTTTTTTGGTTCTAATAAAACCCCATGTCATTCTAAGCATCTGTGTCAATTTGTACCTCTCTAACTACATTATTCCGTGATTTATTCAGTTTTCAAATGTATACTGAGTTTTTTGATCACCCGGTATATCTCTCTCGTCAAGCAGAAGGCTGACCTCATCTTCTTTATCCTCTCTGTTATTCCCTCCTTGCTCCTGTTCCTTCCTGTCTCTTTTATAGATGAGCTACACTTTCCTAGAATTCCCCCAATAAAACGGAGCGGAACATTCGACTTTAACGCAATTTCCACTTCGCGAGGTGACTGCCAGCTCACTTTAAACGTGTATGGATACGAGACAATACAGATAAAAAAAGAGAAGAAAGCCGGCAATATGCGACTCTGCGATTACCAATCTGTTTCCGCTAGAGGCCGGCTGCGACGCTTGGCGGGCCTGCCCCCCCCCCCCCCCATATCACTGTGACTGGCGGGTCTGCACGGTGCGGTACGACGTGTCAGCGCTCGATGGCTGGTGCCCCGTTCGCTCGCTCGCCAGCGCGCGACGCGTTTACATAACGAGGCCGTCACCGCGTGGACTGGCGCGCCGTCACTGCCGCGGCTGCTGCGTGGCAGCCGCACGGCACTGCACGGAGCTAGGCTGTGCGGGCTTTACGGGCCTTTCTCTTGTTTGTGGCTGTGGCTCGCCCAGCCAAGGCCGCAGCACCCTTTGTGTGCGCACGACTCTACTCCACTGCGTGCCGGAACAAGAGCGCCGCGTATTAGGCCGCGTCTACACCTGTCGGGAAAAGAAGCGCGCGCGCGCAAAAGTGGTTCCACGCATTCTTAATGCCATGTTTACTGGCTGCCATAGAATAACAAATATGTGCGAGGGCAGGACCCTGTACGGCCAACAATCAACATACACTGCTGGCCTCTAAAACTGACACATAGGAAAGAACAGCCGATGGTACTGTTACCGACGACTGTGCCGCTAAAGCGGAGTTATTGAACGCAGTTTTCCGAAATTCCTTCACCAGGGAAGACTAATGGAATATTCCAGAGTTTGAAACACGGAACAGCTGCTAGCATGAATTTCTTAGAAGTAGATACCTTAGGGGTTGCGAAGCAACTCAAATCGCTTGATACGGGCAAGTCTTCAGGTCCAGATTGTATTCCGATTAGGTTCCTTTCAGATTACGCTGATACAATAGCTCCCTACTTAGCAATCATATACAACCGCTCGCACACCGATAGATCTGTACCTACGGACTGGAAAATTGCGCAGGTCGCACCAGTGTTTAAGAAGGGTAGTAAGAGTAATCCATCGAACTACAACCCTATATCATTGGCGTCGGTTTGCAGTAGGGTTTTGGAGCATATATTGTATTCAAACATTATGAATCACCTCGAAGGGAACGATCTATTGATCAGCATGGTTTCAGAAAACATCGTTCTTGTGCAACGCAGCTAGCTCTTTATTCGTACGAAGTAATGGCCGCTATCGACAGGGGATCTCAAGTTGATTCCGTATTTCTAGATTTCCGGAAAGCCTTTGACACCGATCCTCACAAGGGACTACTAATCAAGCTGCGGGCATATGGGATATCGTCTCAGTTGTGCGACTGGATTCGTGATTTCCTGTCAGGATGGTCGCAGTTCGTAGTAATAGACGGCAAATCATCGAGTTAAACTTCTAAACTCCCCCTCACTTATCGACCTTAATGACAGTGAAAAATTAAACCGCGTGTACCTAATGGAAATTTGGGAAAAGCAATCGTCACCGAGGTTAATTTGTCGGTAAAGAGGGAGGAAAGGGTTACATCTAAATGAAAGGAAAAATGCTAATGAAACTGGTGGAAATTAATTTTGAAAAAGGGGTAAAGTTAATAAAAAAAGTAAATGTGCGGCCGTTACATTAACAATCAACTAGCAGTAATTAGATATTTGAGATTTGGGGTAAATTACGGTCGCCAGTCCTAAGGACAATTACTATGGTAACTGAAAAAGAAAGATTATTACACATATAATTAGCACTAGAAGCGTGGCAACTGAAGGTTGACAAGTGTAGTGTGAAAACTGAAAGTTTGTCAGAAGTAATAAATTTCGCTACACTCTGACTTAATTTAGCAAAAGAATTAATAAAACTGGAAAATCGAAAGTTAATTTAGTGACTGAAATTAATAGTGAGTTTTGTTTCTAAAGCACAACGAAATTCAGCAAAATGCGGTTAGTGTTGGACTACCTCAACAATCATTTCAAAAGCTACTTGAATCTACGCAATTTAGAAATAAGAGATTTAACTTTGAACTTGAATTAAATGATTCAGAACAATTAACAACAGTGAAATTTAGTACGTACCAAGCTGAGCTGCAGTCACAGGTAAGCTAAAATTCGGTAACAAAACTCGCACTCTTAATTTGTGCTAGTGTAATCTAACTATTGTAGCCAGCTATGAATACTTTAACTGAACTTTGAAATTAAAGCAGCGAAATTGTATTATATTACTTTAATGCTGGCGTTTGAATTTCAACGACACTCGGGTTCATTTCGGAAAAGGAAGGGACCCTGCTTGGCAATGCAATTGGGACAATGAGCAACAAAGGTTCATGCTAAGTTGCTGTAATTTTGTGATGCAACAATTTTAAAAGCTTGAAAAGCTGAGGTCTGCCATACAGTTCTAAAACTTTACGTGCTTCCAGTCTTCCTTGTTGGTTGATTGAAGGTTTGAAGCCGTCGATCGAGGAGGTGGCGACAGTCACTCATTGTCGGCCGTCGCTGTTGCAGAAGCTGGATGTTGGTGCGCCTTCTTCTCGACACGGTCACCAGACGAAACGGGCTCTTGATGTGCTCCAGCTAATGCTTCCCGTCCGCGACACCATGTCAGAAACTATCATCGCAAGTCGAGCGCAATTACATGCTGCCAAACCCCGAAAGCGCGGCAACTCGCGGGAGCTTCACACAACACACCTGCTCCACTCGCTACTCCCCCCAGACTCTCTCTGCCCGCGCTCCACGCGACAGAGTTAACACTACCAAAGATCCTACACACTTTGATTCTTCACACGACCTATCGATGTAATCGTTCGATAGCAGTTTTCCCTAGGCAAGACCCAGGTAAAAATACAAATAATATTTACGAAACAAACCAATTATACATCGACATAAATGCATAAATATATATATACAAATAGTAAAACAATTACAATATACGAAGACACAGAAATGTTATATATTCAGGTAACAAAAATAAGGAAAATAAATTTATAGTACAATAGATGGAAATAGGAGGATATGCATTTCCGGCGTTACACGTGCCCCACATTGTCTGAGGATGTTTGTGTAACCTAAACAGACTCAGAAAATGTCCCAAAAAAGAAACAGCGGAAATGCATATGCTCAAAACATCAACAAAATTTAGCATTCGTCTAATTAACCATAAACCAATTTTTAGACGATAGTAATTGAGTGGAGACACTCCTAATCTTATTCCACTCTGTCATCTTGCACAAAATTAAACAGGTTGACAACATATTAAAATTCATAGAAAACATAGAAAATGGTTTAGCTATTCTAAAATCATCAAAATTCCTAACAGTATCAAGAAATGGAATACTATTTACAAAGTTAACCAGAGTACATGGTCATAGAAAACAGGTATATCAAAATACGCAAATTAATAATTAATTACATAGAATACGTATTTTATATAAACTTTTCATAATTAATATTCTCGTCATGAGTGTGCAGTTAACGCTAAACAAGAAAATAATATACAGCAGATCGACAAAAACATAAATATTGACAACAGAATTCTTTCACATCAGCTGTCCGGGAAGAAAAACAACTCCGCCTTCCGTACTCGCAAGTACAAAGAATGCCGACAGCGGCACAAGAGCCGACAGCGGCACAAGAGCCGACAGCTGCTCCGCCTCGCCACTATTGTTGCGCCCGCCTGTGCGGCACGCTTGATCTCACTCGCCTGTGTAACGGCATTTCCAGAACGTCCGTTTCAATGAATTCTTTAGGAAAAACTCACTCCCGAGTAATCTCAAGGAGTCCCTCAATACTATCACAGTGGATAACTCAACACACGCATGTACTAGCCTGAAACTTAAAACAGCGTCTAAGTACATCGGCAATGACTAGTAAAACACACATTCATGAAATCTGACAGCTAGTTACAAAAGCATATTTACATTCCTTAATATACTGTGACTCAGCTGAAAACTTAAACTAGCAGCTTGGATTTTTCAATTGGTTAAAACATCTAATCAAAAATTAATTACTTGTTAATTACAAGTTCTTTAATGACCTTTAGGTCAGGCAAAAGCATCGCAACATGGCACATCCTTTAATCTTACACTCTATATTACATACTGTACAAATTACCCATTCTGTGGTATTAATCAATCCTAGGTTGGTACAATTTCAAGTCTACAATGTTCCGTATACCTAATAGTTTTCCAGAGCTTGGATACTCTAAGCAATAAGCATTTGTGTAAGGTATACCAATGACTTTATATGGTCCATTATAAACAAACTTAAATTTAGAGATTTCATTGTCTATCTCGCTCGATTTCTCATGAGCTTTTACAAGTACTAAGTCTCCGATTGCAAACTTAGCAAAACGCGCTTTATCGTCATGACGACGTATGCGAGCATCGGCTTTTAGCTTCATTACTTCTCGCAAACGATCTTTTTTCACACCAATACTAATGTCAATCCTTGGAGGGAATTTGATTATCTCTTCCAATTCACTTTCTACACTTTTGTCAATGCCGAAATTCCTCACGTTACGGCAGTTCAAATTCATTCCTACGTCAATGTCATCCGGCCAGTTAACAATGTGTATAGGCTGGTATTGCCTATCCACACCGTCTCCTGCCTCGTCAAAACCAACTACCATTGTTTTATCTAGTGACATACATGTCAAAGTTTTGCTTTCGCAGTTAATCACTGCACGGTACTTTAATAGCCAATCTAACCTGATAATTACTTCCGTAGTTAAGTCTGGCACGACGACAAACTCTTGTTCAAATCGTGCCCCACATATCTTGAAGTTGACAAAAATCTGTTTTGTGACTGGTTTACTGGCCTTCCCAGTAGCACCGATAATTTTCACTCCTGTTACTGGCATAACTACGATGCCGGGTCTGTCTTTCAATAACTCAAATATTTTCCCAGATACAGCACTCAATTCTGCACCGGTGTCAATCAACACGTTTAGTTGTAGGCCGTGCATATTAACAGACACTACTATCTGTCTACACTTGCCCTCGACTGTATCTTTATTTTCCCACAGTAAATCCTCGTCTATATCCAGGTCATTCCAGAAAATACCATCCGGCTTTGATCCTAAATCCTGCTTATCTAGCGGCTTTTTCAGCCTGTGTTCACATACAGTTTTAATTTCAACACGTTTGTCCTGATGCGTAGTCTGTAGCTTCGCCTCCAATACCGAAACCTTTTCCTGTAACTCGTCAACTAGTGAGTGTTGCTTTGCTATCAATTAATTAATTGTCACCTTCGTTGATTCCTCTTTGGTCAGATTGATCTCATCTGCCAATCTACATGGAGAAATGTGCCCAGTAGTATCTGAAGTTACTTCCTCTAGATGTGCGCAACCCACACTGTTATCGTCTGACCGTATAATGTCAGCTCTAACCTCATACACGCTGTAATCTATGTGCTTTTCTACCAATCGTGTCTGGCTATCACTAAAATTTTCGTAATCTTTCTCCTTAATACTCTCGCAATGTTTAAACTGGAGGTTTGCGTCGGATGGGTCGGCTACTTCTACCACTATCACTTTCGGTAAGGTTGCCGGTTAGGGCCAGAACTTTCCGTTACTACTTCAACATCTAACTCCTGCGGGACGAAACACGACGAATCTTGCTCGTGCTCCCCATTAACATCAACTGTTTCTAGTAAAGTCTGCCGGTTAGGGCCAGAACTTTCTATCATTTCACAAACACTATCTTCCTGCGGGACGAGACGCGGAAAATCCTGCACGCGCTCCCCATAAACACTTCTCCCATACAGGCCCCTATAATCTCTTAGTTCGTCGTATAAGCGACCGAACTGCCTTAACCAGACCTCATCCCTCTCTGCATCCCCGCGCTCGATGACGGACGTTTTATCCGACATCTGATCTTCTCTCAACACTTGCGAATCATTCTTAAACTCAATCTCCAGTTCCGCTGTGGGTATTACAGCTGCCACTTTATAATCGATTTCCGGAATACTATTTAAATTGTTCTCACTGACAGTGAATGTACTTCCTACTGCCGTGTCTACAGCTGATCTACTACTCGTGGGCGCACTCCTTTCTCTTAACACTGGCACACTCTCCCGCCGTTGATTATTCCATACGGAATTTTCATAACGACGACACCTGGGTTTTCTCCTGTTATTGGGCCGCCAAAATTTCTCCACGCCCGGTCGGCCCCTCACCGGCGCGGCTAATGGTTTCCCTGTCTCGTCCCAGCAGATACGCTCCCCAGATGCTGCTGAGGCGGCTGATCACACCCTCTGGCGTTATTACTATTCTGTGAAGCCTGTATCACGTTAGTATTATACTGGTTTCCGTCATTCCTGTTATTATTTGCATTGTACCGACTGTTATTACGGTCCGAACCATTGTTGTTATTGCTGCCATGGTTGCGGTATGCATTATTCCCATGGTTATCGTTGTTGTGGTTGCTGTGGTACCCGTTATTGTTACCACGGCCTCTACCACTGTCGCGATTATTGCGTCCTCCACTCTTTCCAGGAAATCATTTATTGTCCTGTAATTGCTTCCTACGTAGCGTTTTGTATCATCTGGAAGCTTTTTGTAGAGTTCCCAGACTATTTCGGATTCCGTGCGGCGATCACGCAAATATTCCAACTTGCGGATCCAGCCCTCACAAAACTCCTTCATCGAACCGCGCGAATTCGCATCGAAAGGCCTCGATACGACAAATTCGCGCCAGACACTTTGCTGTTTTTGCTCTGACCAGTATTCAGCCAGAAACAAATTTTTAAATTCGTCAAAAGTCAGGTTCGTAATGTTGAGGTTTAAGCCCCAATGCTTGGCATCACCAGCCAACACATCAATAATCGCATTAATTTTTCTCTCATTAGTCCATGATCTGGGTAAAACTCTTTCACAATTCTTAATGAAATCCGTCGCGTGTATACCACCTTTTTTCAAGGGGTCGAACCGCTCCTCTTTCGTCAACAATTCCGAACTATGTGCACAGATTGGCACATAGCTCTGTTTTTCGTCAAGTTTCTTTTCTAATTCCGACACTCTCGCAATTACTTGGCAAGTGGTTGTCGCAAGCGTTTCTACTTCCCTTTTTTTCTCTTCGCAGGTATTAGCCTGCTTCGTCACTTTGGCATCTACTTTGGATACTAAAGCCTTTAAAGTTTCCACCTTTTGATCCTCTTTTTTCACTAATTGAATTTGTTCCGTCAACTTATTCTCGATGATCGGAGCAACTGATTCTCCAACACTTTTCTCGATTCTGCTAATTTCGGAATAAAAACGAGTATTTATGCTCGCAATTTCCGCCTGAACGCCTATCATTTCCTGTTTAAGATTACCGATTTCGGTATTAATTACAACAATATCTTCTTTGATTTTATCAACTTTTGTGTTAACAACTCTAACATTGTTGTTAACAACGTTAATAGCTTTGTTCTGATTGTCTAGCATCCGTTCAATTTTTTCAGACTGAGCTTCTTGCTTGGCAGCCTGAGCTTCTTGCTTGGCAGCCTGAGCTTCTTGCTTGGCCGATTGACTCTTGATTTCGTTAATCAAAAAATTCAATAAATCAGTTAAATTCCCGGAAACTACCGGTTTTACTTCCGTAGCGGCTTCCACTTTAATTGTCCCCCCGTATTCGTCATCAAGGGATTCAGATTTGATTTTCACTTCCGATTCCGAAACATTTTCTAAAGTTTGGAATTCCATTTCTGCTCTTTGTTGCGTTTCGGCGGTCGCGTCTTTCATGCTAGCCACCTGTCCCTGAACAATGGGTACCGCGGTGCGCGTTTCTCACTGTTCGACCGATTGTTCCGTATCCAAGTGTACCAAATTTTGGTAATTCTTGCCTTCACTCATTTTACAATTTTGTAATATAAATGCCAAATCTCAAATCTAATTAGGATTCCACTACTTATTCTCGCTGACGTAAAGACCTGTTCGTAGCCAGTACTTTGTTACGAGATTTTCACAATGCAAAATTCGTGTCCAGAACAACCTCAAATCCGAAGATTGTCCTGTCACGGTCGCCACGTGTAACCTTCCCCTCACTTATCGACCTTAATGACAGTGAAAAATTAAACCGCGTGTACCTTAAGGAAAATTTGGGAAAAGCAATCGTCACCGAGGTTAATTTCTCGGTAAAGAGGGAGGAAAGGGTTACATCTAAATGAAAGGAAAAATGCTAATGAAACTGGTGGAAATTAATTTCGAAAAAGGGGTAAAGTTAATAAAGAAAGTAAATGTGCGGCCGTTACGTTAACAATCAACTAGCGGTAATTAGATATTTGAGATTTGGGGTAAATTACGGTCGCCAGTCCTAAGGACAATTACTATGGTAACTGAAAAAGAAAGATTATTACACATATAATTAGCACTAGAAGCGTGGCAACTGAAGGTTGACAAGTGTAGTGTGAAAACTGAAAGTTTGTCAGAAGTAATAAATTTCGCTACACTCTGACTTAATTTAGCAAAAGAATTAATAAAACCGGAAAATCGAAAGTTAATTTAGTGACTGAAATTAATAGTGAGTTTTGTTTCTAAAGCACAACGAAATTCAGTAAAATGCGGTTAGTGTTGGACTACCTCAACAATCATTTCAAAAGCTACTTGAATCTACGCAATTTAGAAATAAGAGATTTAACTTTGAACTTGAATTAAATGATTCAGAACAATTAACAACAGTGAAATTTAGTACGTACCAAGCTGAGCTGCAGTCACAGGTAAGCTAAAATTCGGTAACAAAACTCGCACTCTTAATTTGTGCTAGTGTAATCTAACTATTGTAGCCAGCTATGAATACTTTAACTGAACTTTGAAATTAAAGCAGCGAAATTGTATTATATTACTTTAATGCTGGCGTTTGAATTTCAACGACACTCGGGTTCATTTCGGAAAAGGAAGGGACCCTGCTTGGCAATGCAATTGGGACAATGAGCAACAAAGGTTCATGCTAAGTTGCTGTAATTTTGTGATGCAACAATTTTAAAAGCTTGAAAAGCTGAGGTCTGCCATACAGTTCTAAAACTTTACGTGCTTCCAGTCTTCCTTGTTGGTTGATTGAAGGTTTGAAGCCGTCGATCGAGGAGGTGGCGACAGTCACTCATTGTCGGCCGTCACTGTTGCAGAAGCTGGATGTTGGTGCGCCTTCTTCTCGACACGGTCACCAGACGAAACGGGCTCTTGATGTGCTCCAGCTAATGCTTCCCGTCCGCGACACCGTGTCAGAAACTATCATCGCAAGTCGAGCGCAATTACATGCTGCCAAACCCCGAAAGCGCGGCAACTCGCGGGAGCTTCACACAACACACCTGCTCCACTCGCTACTCCCCCCAGACTCTCTCTGCCCGCGCTCCACGCGACAGAGTTAACACTACCAAAGATCCTACACACTTTGATTCTTCACACGACCTATCGATGTAATCGTTCGATAGCAGTTTTCCCTAGGCAAGACCCAGCGTAAAAATACAAATAATATTTACGAAACAAACCAATTATACATCGACATAAATGCATAAATATATATATACAAATAGTAAAACAATTACAATATACGAAGACACAGAAATGTTATATATTCAGGTAACAAAAGTAAGGAAAACAAATTTATAGTACAATAGATGGAAATAGGAGGATATGCATTTCCGGCGTTACAAACTGAAGTGATATCAGGTGTTCCCCAGGGAAGCGTCCTGGGACCTCTGCTGTTCCTGATCTATATAAATGACCTGGGTGACAATCTGAGCAGTTCTCTTAGGTTGTTCGCAGATGATGCTGTAATTTACCGTCTAGTAAGGTCATCCAAGACCAGTATCACTTGCAAAGCGATTTAGAAAAGATTGCTGTATGGTGTGGCAGTTGACGCTAAATAACGAAAAGTGTGAGGTGATCCACATGAGTTCCAAAAGAAATCCGTTGGAATTCGATTACTCGATAAATAGTACAATTCTCAAGGCTGTCAATTCAGCTAAGCACCTGGATGTTAAAATTACGAACAACTTCACTTGGAAAGACCACATAGATAATATTGTGGGGAGGGCGAGCCAAAGGTTGCGTTTCATTGGCAGGACACTTAGGAGATGCAACAAGTCCACTAAAGAGACAGCTTACACTACACTCGTTCGTCCTCTGTTAGAAATTTCTGCGCGGTGTGGGATCCTTACCAAGCGGGATTGACGGAGGACATCGAAAGGGTGCAAAAACGGGCAGCTCGTTTTGTATTATCACGTAATAGGGGAGAGAGTGTGGCAGATATGATACGCGAGTTGGGATGCAAGTCATTAGAGCAAAGACGTTTTTCGTCGCGGCGAGATCTATTTACGAAATTTCTGTCACCAACTTTCTCTTCCGAATGCTAAAATATTTTGTCGAGCCCAACCTACATAGGTAGGAATGATCATCAAAATAAAATAAGAGAAATCAGAGCTCGAACAGAAACGTTTAGGTGTTCGTTTTTCCCACGCGCTGTTCGGGAGTGGAATGGTAGAGAGATAGTATGATTGTGGTTCGATGAACCCTCTGCCAAGCACTTGAGTGTGGATTGCGCAGTAATCACGTAGATGTAGATGTAAATGATCTACATTGAGCTTGGATCCGCAGCAGCGATAAATTAAGTGATTTGAAAATACAAGTGTAAAGGGACTTAGGCACAAATTACACGCGTTCGGCCATCCTGATTGTAACGAAACTGGTTGGTGTGCGGACATTTGCCACGCTAGACATTTGCCACGCCGGACATTTGACACGATTTTACCTACTCCGAAGGATTGGGTCCCTTGTCTCCCCCTCCTCCTCCTCATCGCTGTCGCGCAGTAAAAGTACTTACTAAGCCTCTCCGCTGGTTTACTTGACATAGGACCAGAATCTCTTTCAATTTTCCGCCACATACCTAGAGCGACTTTCGTTGTGAAAACTATTAAAAGCATCTCGCATTGAAATCCGCACCGAATTTCGAGCCTCAGTAAAACTTCGCCAATCTTGGAGATTTTGCGTTCGTCTAAATCATACGTGCCTTTTTCGGTGCCCCTGCAGCAGCTTTCTGTCGTGTTTTGTGTACCATGGGGGATCAGTTCCATCTCTTATTAATTCATTTGGTGTGAATCTCTCGAGTGCTGTTGATACTATTTCTTTGAACTTAAGCCACATAAGGTCGTCACTTACATAGTTGGGAAGGATTGGAGACTGTGTCTTAGAAAGACGTCAACCGAATTTTTAGCTGCTTTTATAAATACACTCCTGGAAATTGAAATAAGAACACCGTGAATTCATTGTCCCAGGAAGGGGATACTTTATTGACACATTCCTGTGGTCAGATACATCAGATGATCACACTGACAGAACCACAGGCACATAGACACAGGCAACAGAGCATGCACAATGTCGGCACTAGTACAGTGTATATCCACCTTTCGCAGCAATGCAGGCTGCTATTCTCCCATGGAGACGATCGTAGAGATGCTGGATGTAGTCCTGTGGAACGGCTTGCCATGCCATTTCCACCTGGCGCCTCAGTTGGACCAGCGTTCGTGCTGGACGTGCAGACCGCGTGAGACGACGCTTCATCCAGTCCCAAACATGCTCAATGGGGGACAGATCCGGAGATCTTGCTGGCCAAGGTAGTTGACTTACACCTTCTAGAGCACGTTGGGTGGCACGGGATACATGCGGACGTGCATTGTCCTGTTGGAACAGCAAGTTCCCTTGCCGGTCTAGGAATGGTAGAACGATGGGTTCGATGATGGTTTGGATGTACCGTGCACTATTCAGTGTCCCCTCGACGATCACCAGTGGTGTACGGCCAGTGTAGGAGATCGCCCCCCACACCATGATGCCGGGTGTTGGCCCTGTGTGCCTCGGTCGTATGCAGTCCTGATTGTGACGCTCACCTGCACGGCGCCAAACACGCATACGACCATCATTGGCACCAAGGCAGAAGCGACTCTCATCGCTGAAGACGACACGTCTCCATTCGTCCCTCCATTCACGCCTGTCGCGACACCACTGGAGGCGGGCTGCACGATGTTGGGGCGTGAGCGGAAGACGGCCTAACGGTGTGCGGGACCGTAGCCCAGCTTCATGGAGACGGTTGCGAATGGTCCTCGCCGATACCCCAGGAGCAACAGTGTCCCTAATTTGCTGGGAAGTGGCGGTGCGGTCCCCTACGGCACTGCGTAGGATCCTACGGTCTTGGCGTGCATCCGTGTGTCGCTGCGGTCCGGTCCCAGGTCGACGGGCACGTGCACCTTCCGCCGACCACTGGCGACAACATCGATGTACTGTGGAGACCTCACGCCCCACGTGTTGAGCAATTCGGCGGTACGTCCACCCGGCCTCCCGCATGCCCACTATACGCCCTCGCTCAAAGTCCGTCAACTGCACATACGGTTCACGTCCACGCTGTCGCGGCATGCAACCAGTGTTAAAGACTGCGATGGAGCTCCGTATGCCACGGCAAACTGGCTGACACTGACGGCGGCGGTGCACAAATGCTGCGCAGCTAGCGCCATTCGACGGCCAACACCGCGGTTCCTGGTGTGTCCGATGTGCCGTGCGTGTGATCATTGCTTGTACAGCCCTCTCGCAGTGTCCGGAGCAAGTATGGTGGGTCTGACACACCGGTGTCAATGTGTTCTTTTTTCCATTTCCAGGAGTGTAGATATACTTCGCGTTTAGTTTTGGTGAATTTTTTTGTTACGGAATTGAGCCTCGCTCGACTGTGTGTACACTAATTCCTGTACCAGTCGTGATCTCAGTATCATTTGTGGCTAAGAGGTCAAGTGTGGTTTCGTAACCATATACAATTTGAATGGCCTCGTGAACTGATTGTTCAAAATAATTTAAAAAAGCATTTAGAACAATTACGGAAGTTGTTTTCTATCTACAATAGGGTCTGAAAACGTATTGTTGTCTACATACAGAAGGTACATTGAAGTCACTGCCAACTATAATTGTATGAGCAGCGTACCTATTTGTGATGAGACTGAAGTTTTCTTTGATCTGTTCAGCAACTGTTTCATCTGAGACCGGGGGTCGGTAAAAGGAGCCAGTTATTAATTTATTCCGGTTGTCGAATATAACCTCTGCCCATATTAAGTCACAGGAATTATCTGTTTCAATGTCGCTTGCGAGCTGAGCTGGATCACACATTACATTATTTTTCCTTAAATTGTGCTTCTTGTTTCTGTTGTAGTGCAGATCATTACAATTAAGGTTCAAATGGTTCTGAGCACTATGGGACTTAACTTCTGAGATCATCAGTCCAGAACTTAGAACTACTTAAACCTAACTAAACTAAGGACATCAAACACATCCATGCCCGAGGCAGGATTCGAACCTGCGACCGTAGCGGTCGCGCGATTCCAGACTGTAGCGCCTAGAACCTCTCGGCCACAAAGCCGGCAACAATTAAGGCTTGTCCCTCCAAAACCTAGGATGCTTTCTCTGTGACCCTTTAAATACCAGAGCTAAACAATGTAGAAAAACTACGTACGTTACAAGCATAGCATTCTGTATTACTTCATTTCCTTATTTCTAACATTTTGAAATTGTACGTCGACTTTAGATGACATGTCAATCATAGATGTTCTTATCTATATTTTGTGAACGTATTTTCAGTCATGTTTTGAACATTGTCCCGCTACACTTTATTAAGCAATGTTTCGCCGCAAGGGATATCGGATTTTAGAGATTGAATTAACATGGAGTATGTCGTTCTTCTTTTCAAACATTCCCATTCCCATTCCCATTTCTTCTTTCCTTATTGTCTTTTGGGCATGCAGTTGTTGTAATTAAAGTAGGCACAAATGCAGTGACTAGAAAGAAGTGATAAGCGTACATTCGCATTCTCTTCACATCGTTCCTTTCTTGTTGCTCCCCTGCCGATGGACTGTTTCTATCGCAATCAGTAAGCGTGAAAGGAAGCTACCGTACAGACTGAGGGATCTATATTTATACTTGGCAGAACTAAGTAAATGGTGACATAATTGTCGGTATTGCTTTCGTTTCCCAAAAGTTATAAATATTTCGATTTCGGAAAAGAAGTTCTGTATTTCGCCAAGATGTCGAAGAAGAAGGTCCCTTACGTACTGGTTGTATCGAGTAAGATGTGGAGACGGCGGTTTGAAAGCGGACGGAAGAAGTACGAGAGAGGGCGTCCCTTACCTGAGGGATCTCGACTCAAGCTACCTGGCGAAGCGGCAAGCGTGGCAAATGTCCGGCGGGGCCGAAAATTTTCAACGTCGAAAAGAGATTATTTGGTTTTAACAAAAAACCTCAAAAAATTGTTGTTGCTCTTGTGTTCCATAGACATCAAGAAACGTATGATCATTGGGGTGTTTCTTACTGATCACATTCGCCTCCGCCAATCAAAGGATTACTTTGAGACAAAGTCAAATGTTTACTGCTAGAACAGTTTCCAAAACATTACACTTTAGTAATTAGTTCCGCAGTGATACTTATATAGTTTAGTTGATTTCTTATACGTACCTTAATTGGGTGTAACTTGGAGTAATCTGCTTCCTGCTCCTGCTGCTGAATTAGTTGTTGCCTCGGTCCAGTTCATCTGCTAGCTGGATCAAGTTACGTGAATTCCATGAAATAATCCAGGTGCCAAGTCGTTTTATAGTGGTTTATTTATGGCAAGCTGTACCATTTCTTTTTAGTGGGAGCCCACTCCACGTAACAGGCTACATATTCACAATACTGTTACAACGATTAGATCATTGCACAGTGCGACACAGTGGTTGCGTCTCAAAACTGTCTCCAACTGTCCATTCTTGAGCCTTGCGCTCCTCCTATATATACGTTTTTTGACAATCAAGTCAACAAAACTACAGTGCAAATTTATTAAATTAATAATTAAAAGTTTAACATCTTTGAGTAACTATCCATAAAACCTTGCTTATTTTATGCTGAAACTGGCGTATGCAATAAATAAGACTTTTACATAGGATATTCATCATATTATGTAAAATACTGAAAGATAACAATGCTAACCTAAATTTTCTTAATTATGGCTTCATTTGTAAATGCAAAATATTGCGAACACATATTGGACAAGCATGACCAACTACTAAACAAATGGAATAATAAATTTTATGAGATTTAATGTATTGCGTGAAATCACTTAGCCGGCCGCGGTGGTCGAGCGGTTCTAGGCGCTTCAGTCTGATGGGACCGCTCCACCGCTACGGTCGCAGGTTCGAATCCTGCCTGGGGCATGGATGTGTGTGATGTCCTTAGGTTAGTTAGTTTTAAGTAGTTCTACGTTCTAGGGGACTGATGACCTAAGATGTTGAGTCCCATAGTGCTCAGAGCCATTTGCACCATTTTTGAGATCACTTATTACATACCGTTGGATTTAAGAAACTTTCAAAACAGGAATGTACTTATTAGGTACCATTGGAATTACGGAACTTTCAAAACAGCAATGTAAAACAAAAGGGTTGTTTTATTTCATAATTTAGGTTTCCCGTGATTTCCCTAAATCGCTTCAGGCAGATGCCGGGATGGTTTCTTTGAAAGGGCACGACTGACTTCCTTCCCGGTCCTTCCCTAATCCGATGGGACCGATGACCTCGCTGTATGGTCCCCTTCCCCAAAATCAACCAACCAACCAACCATAAACTGCACTAGTGTGCGAAAGTTAAGGACGTAAGTAAGTTTCGCACGATGTGTCACTGCCAAGTAACATAGCTCGGCGAAACTTGGACCACACACAGAAACAACTGCTATAGAATAGTTCAAAACTGAACTATAAGAAATACGCTATGAGTGAAACGGAAGTGACATTTCAGACAA
Source organism: Schistocerca cancellata (assembly GCF_023864275.1). Classification (NCBI taxonomy): domain Eukaryota; kingdom Metazoa; phylum Arthropoda; class Insecta; order Orthoptera; family Acrididae; genus Schistocerca; species Schistocerca cancellata. The sequence goes on from NC_064631.1 coordinate 134,794,930, forward strand.
AAACAATAAATTCACTGAAGTCACAGTGATTCACGATGCCCCTCTGGGCATTAAAAAGGGCAGGATGGGTCAAATGATAACCTTAAATATTTTTTTAAATATTATTTATTGTGCAGAAGTGGCACAAAGCTGTATCACTTTTCAACATAATCTCCACCACGCTCAATGCAAGTCCTCCAGAGCTTACAAAGTGCATAAATTCCTTTAGAAGAAAATTCTTTAGGTAGTCCGCGCAACTGCTCATGCACCACGTGGCGTACCTCTTCATGAGAACGGAACTCCCATTCCGACTTTGAGTGGTCCAAACATATGGAAATCACTTGGGGCAAGGTCTGGTGAGTATGGTGGATGAGGAAGACACTCAAAATGCAGGTCTGTTCAAATGGTTCTGAGCACTATGGGACTTAACATCTGAGGTCATCAGTCCCCTAGACTTAGAACTACTTAAACCTAACTAACCTAAGGACATCACACACATCCATGCCCGAGGCAGGATTCGAACCTGCTACCGTACCAGTCACGCGGTTTCGGACTGAAGCGCCTAGAACCGCTCGGCCACCGCGGCCGGCTGCAGGTCTGTGATTGATGCAACTGTTGTACGGGCAGTGTGGGGCCTTGCATTGTCATGTTGCAAAAGGACAGCTGCTGACAGCAATCCACGTCGCTTTGATTTGATTGCAGGCCGCAGATGATTTTTTAGGAGATCTGTGTATGATGCACTGGTGACAGTGGTCCCTCTAGGCATGTAATGCTCCAAAATGACGCCTTTTTCGTCCCAAAAGAGAATGAGCGTAACCTGCTGATGGTTCTGTTCGAATCTTCTTTGGTTTTGGTGATGAGGAATGGCGCCATTCCTTGCTCGCTCCCTTCGTTTCCGGTTGGTGGAAGTGAACCCAGGTTTCGTAACCAGTAACGATTCTTGCAAGGAAGCCATAACCTTCTCGTTCAAAGCGCCGAAGAAGTTCTTGACAAGCGTAAGCACGTCGCTCTCTCATTTCAGGAGTCAGCTGCCGTGGCACCGATCTTGCAGGCAGTTTGTGAAACTGGGGCACATCATACACAATGTGGTGTGCTAACCCATGACTGATCGGTACACATGCTGCAATGTCATTCAGTGTCACTCGGCGGTTTTCCTTCACTATGACTTCAACTGCTGCAATGTTCTGTGGAGTCAGAACTCGTTGTGCCTGACCTGGACAAGGAGCATCTTCCACTGAAGTCACACCATTTGCGAACTTCCTACTCCATTCGTAGACTTGCTGCTGTGACAAACGTGCATCACCGTACTGAACCTTCATTCGTCGATGAATTTCAATAGGTTTCACACCTTCGCTACGCAAAAACCGAATAACAGAACGCTGTTCTTCCCTGGTGCAAGTCGCAAGTGGGGCGGCCATCTTTATACTGATACTGCGACGGTATGTGTGCATCTGCCACTATGCTTCCACCTACAGGCCATTCTGCACTCCGTTTGTAGCAGGCTTACCAACGTACAGGATAACGGTGCGAAATTTCGATTTGTTATTACAAATTTAAGGTTTTTATTTGTCTCACCCTCGTACGGTGCGTGATGCGTGCTCTGCAACGTCCCCCTACGCTGGCACGAGTTTGGTAAGGATCTCGTGCTGTAGGGTGTTCCATTTCTCCACCAGCGCGGTTGATACTGCTGTATGGTCGTCGGGGAGCATTTCGTCTCATCAACATATTCCACACGCGCTCGATGGTACTGAAGTCGGGGGGGGGGGGGGGGGGGGGGGGGGGAAAGGACACGCCAGTCCATTTCCCAATTAGCCTCTCTTTCCAAGACCACCTCCATCTGTGCTGTTCGACGTGGTCGCTCAGTTTCATTCATAAAAATGAAGTCAAACGCGAATGATCCTTGGAAAGAGGCACAGGGTGGAATGAGTAGATTGTCACAATAACGCTGAATGGTGTGTGTATCGTCTTCAAAGATCTGGAGGTCAGTATACCTATGCATTATGCATCGCCGTACCATAACACCTGGACCAGCAAAGTGATCAATTCTACATTGTTCCTGGGTACTTTAAGTGTTAATATCAGGTGGCCTCTAACATTGTTCGACATAATTGTTTACGAGATCCTCGTGTTATGGTATAGTGGGTTCAAAAATGGCTCTGAGCACTATGGGTCACTGCTGTGGTCATCAGTCCCCTAGAACTTAGAACTACTTAAGCCTGACATCACACACAGCCATGCCCGAGGCAGGATTCGAACCTGCGACCGTAGCGGTCGCGCGGTTCCAGAATGTAGCGCCTAGAACCGCTCGGCCACTCCGGCCGGCGGTATGGTGGGGCATAATGTTAATTTGGGGGAGGGGTGTACTGACCTTCAAACCTCTGAACGCGGTAAACTTAGCGGTCAACGTTTTGTGACTACTCCTTCCCCATGTGCCTCTTTCTAGGTGTGCAGTCGCTCCTGACTTCAGTTTTATGGAAGAGAATTGACGACCGAGCGCATTTGTAGGAGTTCAGTCTGGAACCGCTCGACCGCTACGGTCGCAGGTTCGAATCCTGCCTCGTGCATGGATGTGTGTGATGTTCTTATGTTAGTTAGATTTAAGTAGATCTAAGTTGTAGGGACAGGATTTGAACCTTGTTGGTAGATAATACTACTTCAGTTTAATAGTTTCCGCCAACGGAATCGGTTGTTTACTGTGCAGGAATCGGATTTCATGTGCAGTGTCCACATGAACTCTGTTGAACCTGTATTAAGCGCTCGCAGAAAAGAAAATGACGAGGAAAAGTTAGGTGCAAAGGAAATAGGGCCTCCCAGACCAGAGCTGCTGTCTGAGAAAGTAACGAAATCAAATAAGCGTGATTGCAAGCAATTGTTTAACAAAGAAGTTAATAGTAAGCTTAAGTTGTTGTGTGGGTGCAACGTGAGAATGCCTGATTTTCAGCCCGAAAATTAATTTGTTAACTAACAGATGAATTAGAGATCTTGTACATTTTTCCGAAAAAATAAAAATGCACGAAAACCCCCACTTACAAAAAACAGCGAAACGGAGAGTAGCGAAAGCTTAAACGTTATTTCTTTCTTGCCGTAACTATGCTTAATTACGCACAAAGCAACAGAATTCCACAAAAATAACTATTCCTTTTTATCCAGACAAGTTGTGCATATTATTATTATTATTGACAGTGGCTGAAGTTGTGTAAATATGATGACAAACGTAACTGTTATACAGCGTATGCTATTAATTTCGCACTCTTATATTTATCTGAATTTAAAAATCATTAACACCCGGAATGCATACCTACGAGCCGCCACTGGCACCATCCCTAGCACGCAAGTTTTTACCTAGTGCAGTGTCACTGAAGTACAATGCTGCATTTGCTTTAAAAGATTAAAAACGGGAGGAGCCACAGCGTATTTGTAGCACAATATAAGGAGAAAACTTGAAACTTAAAAGTTCATTCATAGTTTACAATAAGAACAGAAAGCAGCTGATCACCTTCCTGTGTCTACAGGACATGCCTTTATCCGCTTGTAGCGCTTACGAAAGGACAAATTAACACGAAAAATACAGCTCTTCGGTCTCAGTTTCCACTCTTTAGCACTGACTATTCGTAATGTCGAAATAGTGATATTATCCCCGATTACAACATGATTTTTGAGCAGTGTCAAAAAATTAGAATCAATAGGAGAAGACTGGTGATTTTTTGTACTAGTCAACACTTACCACTTTTAGAGAAATGCAGCAAAGGGTGGACGGGTCATGTTTTCTTTTATTTGCTTATTTAATTTAGTGTTTTGAGTCTATTTATTTTAAAACTGAAGGAGTCAAAATTTTTCAGTCTTTATTTGTAGGAAATAATAGCAATCAAAACCGAAAATCAGTTATTTCAGGAACCGATTATTTTGAGCAGTTTCAGTAGCCTGGTTAAACTGGCATTATGAAAAAAAGAAGAAAAATAAAAAGAGAGATGTAACCGAAAACCAGTTATTTCAGAGATAACCGCCATCCCTGGCAAAAACAGACTCACAATGAGGCCCCTTTCAAACTGCTTCAGGGAAGGATGCCGCTATCGCTGTCGCAAACGAGTACGCGACACCTCCGTGTCCTTCACAATGATCAGACCACACTGGACGCTCTGCACGCTCCTTGTACACCCTACCAGGCCTGGTAACAACATTACACAGGAACAACACTAATGCACTCTGGTGGCCGTTGTGCGTGCCTCAGAGAACTGAAATACTAAATCATTCACTACCCACCGTTGGTATGTACATGTACGAGGTTACATTGACGTCCTATCATTTCTTCTGGATGTTTCACTTTGTTTGCAAGGCAGTGTAGTATTAGTGAATTGTTGCTGGTTTTGCTTAAAGTACAGGAAGGTAAAGCAAAGGACATGATGGAGGAGACACAAATCTATGCCCGTCTGAAGGACCAATCTGAAGGAACCAGAAGACTGGTGAAATAGAAAATTTCAGGACAACTCTCCACATTTTCTACAACGAGACGTTGCAGGACTACAGGATGTTGTCACTGTGGTGACACGCATCCATGGCCGCAATACGAGAGGAGTTTAGCACACTAGACTCGCATTAGGGAGGACAACGGTTCAACCCCCCTACATTGCTTAAGGCAAATGCCGGGATGATTCCTTCGAAAGGGCACGGCCGAATTTCTTCTCCTACCTTCCGTAACCCGAGCTTGTGCTCCGACTCCAATGACCTCGTTGTCGACGGAATGTTAAACACTAATCGCCTCCTAATCTCCTCCAGTAGGAGAAGACCATGTAGCCACGTACTCATATGCTGTTATGGTCCTACTTTATCGTACACTGGTAGCTGTAACCATTTTATTTTACTAGATTGATAAATTATACACCTTGACTGTTTTATTTTTTCTATCAATCTTAACCTTGCATGAAGAAAGTTCATAGACATATATTATTCATGACACCTGTGTGGATCACCTCCGTATGTCGAGTACATCATCTCTGTACGTCTGCAGTGTAGTTTAGCATAAGCTCTTTGTGACAGCATTGTGTATAGTTCTAAGTCCATACAAACCATTGTGCGGTCAGACCAGATAAGTCGAGTACAAATGGCACGTGGAAATATATAGACTTTTAAATGTGTGACGTCAAATCTTATTAATGATGCCCATAATACTCGGTTTTATTACGATGACATTTATAATCTCTAGGGCAATGACGGTGGATGACATTCAAATATAACATAAAGTGCCACCAGTAAATTTTTGTAGAGTACTTATTTATTAATTGTAGCACATTGGTTCTTATGATTTGTTACTGCTTTTAATTTTTAATCGGTTGTTAATAATCGAAATACGTATTGATTCCGTTTATCAGGGTACTTCAAAATGGTGTAACAACGAAAATTTTACATTAGTACTGTCGTGTAATGGTACAAGGTGCCGCAAGGGCTTAGCAGCGACTGGTTACTGCCACTGTAGGTAAGAACTTTTACGTGGGCTTCCACACAGAGAGCAGAAGTAGGGGAGATACTTATTGTCGTTCTTTGTGGAGGACCGGCCGTGACCGCCAAGCCACTCGGCCGCACTTGTAACTGTCTCACAATGTCGTGTTAAACATACAGTCCACCGTTTCCAACCATGTATTTTTATTTTCAACCGCCTTTCCTTTGCAACGAGTGTAAGCATTCGTCTGAGCTGTGGAAAGAGCAAGGCGACGCAGATATACCGTTTTTGTTTTTCTTTTTCTTTTCTGCCCACTAGCACACAAACAAGGAGAGGACGGCAGCTGTAAGGATACAAAATAACAAAATTTTATTTGCTGTCCCCATCCGTGTTGAGGGGCTCCGGAACGCCCTATACTTGCAATGTTAAAATAACGCTTATAAATTACATCTTTCCTCACAAAGTATTTGAGGTAGGAAGTTGAACTTTTTACAGCTTATTTATTGGAATATGGGCTACAACTTAACACAGGGATTTTACAAAATTTTAGTTCAGTTATTAAAGATGATTTTTTTTCAATTGTAATGAAAATTCACAACGTTTTTTTTGCAATTTTTTATTTATATATTCAAAAATATACAGTTTTTTGGAAAAAGGCTGTGTTAAATTATGCGGAAGGTACTGTGTAACATTTACTGCAAGTTTGAAACAAATATGTTTGGAAGATCCTTAGAAAACATGTAATTAGTATGAGAAAATAAAAGTGTTGGGAATCGAGCGACAAAGATTGGATTAACTTTTTAGTGCATTCCAGGTCCCTAGGATGGATTATCTTCATCCTCTGCAAACTCCTCCTCCAGCTTCCTCTTGTTCCTCCTCCTGTTTACTCTTGCTTGTATTTCTAGACTCTTTACAGCCCTGTCTGCAGCCCGAAGGCGTTCCTTGTCTAAAGCAAGCATCGCTCGTACCATGTTAGAATGTTATTATTTACAGTAATAACACATACCTTTGGCTTTCCAACATTTCTCCTTTTCTTAAAAGCCTTCAGAGGATTTCTAATAACTTTACTTTTACTCATTATTATACTCCAACAAAACAGAGACTCAAGAAACAGAATTAATTACGAATATTTTCGAGATAACGACAGAGTAAATAAACATGAAACAATCGACAATCACACCAGCGATATATATTGAACCATCACAGGTTAGCCACAACACATACTTTATCTCACATCACTAAATTGTACATGATGAACACGGACGTTAATAATAACACCATTTGACAGCAGTGTAACAGCGCCACAGTGGGTCACGCCCATGTAGAACACATTTCAAAAAAAAATTTAAAAATAGTTGTAGTCTTCGGAATTGAATAAATTATATATCTATTAGAAGGTAATAGTCTGCAGATTCAGAAAACGCAAAAAAAGTAAAAATTGAACTTTTCATGAATTTGAGCCTTTCCGGAGCCCCTTAACCAGCATGGATCCGGAACACTTCGGTAATGAGAAACCGAACTCGTACTTTTTTTAACATGGCAACCTCAAAGACATGGATCGGAGCAGTCATGGTAGATGCGGTATGGTGTGTTGCGCCCCTTGCTGTTCACGTCGTATACTGTTGACCAGGCAACAAAGAAAACCACAGACTTTTCCCAGATGATGCATTACCTCCTAAACCAAAAAACAAACACCGTCCGAATAGACCTCGAAGGCCCAACGCTACCGACCGGCCGCAATATCATCCTCAGCTCCTCAGTAGTCACCGGATGAGGATACGGAGGGGCATGTGGTCGGCACACCGCTCTCCTGGCCGTATGCCACTTTTCGTGACCTGGAGCCGCTACCTCCCAGTCAAGTAGCTCCTCAGTTGGCTTCACAACGGCTGAGGGCAGCCTGCTTGCCAACAGCACTCGGCACACCTATTTGAACTGCACTAACATCAACTTGATCTTGATGAGATTTTGAAGTGGTGAAATAACCATTAGCTTGTTTTAAATCTTCAGAAATGTAAACCAATGCTGTTGTGTCTAGACAAGACAGCCTAGACACAATGAGAGGAAGCCGAAAGGCACGCGCTTAAACTCACGCAGGCTGGCGTGAGGTCTGAAACAGGATACGTAATGAATGCTATAAATAAAAGTACGTAGCTTCTGGAATACTTAACTTTAATCCACATTTGTAGAACATCGCTCTTGATGATACATTAATAGAATCTCAATACTGGTAATGGCGCCTTGCTAGGTCGTAGCAAATGTAGCTGAAGGCTATGCTAACTATCGTCTCGGCAAATGAGAGCGTAATTCTCAGGGAACCATGGCTAGCAACGTCGGCTGTACAACTGGGGCGAGTGCTAGTACGTCTCTCTAGACCTGCCGTGTGGCGGCGCTCGGTCTGCCATCAGTGACAGCGGCGACACGCGGGTCCGTCGTATACTAGCGGACCGCGGCCGATTTAAAAGCTACCACCTAGCAAGTGTGGTTTCTGGCGGTGACACCACAAATGCACTTCACTAAATGAAAAAAAATGGGTCACCTTTGACAACAACATCAATGAGTCACAACTGGACTCAGACAACACAACATATACCTGAAGACAATAATTTATAGAAAGAGGAAATGGAACGATTAGTCGTAGGTAAACCAAATGGTATGGCCTGATTCATTGGTTGGATACTAAGAAAATGAAATCAGTGTATGAAGGAGATCGCTTGCAAAATACTCATTCGACGCGTCCTATAATATTGCACCAGTGTGTGGGACCCGTACCGAATACGACTTCCAGGAGATATTCACCCAGTGGTTTTAAGTCTGTATGACTAGTGATACAGAAATGTTGAAAAATATGACTGGCAGACTCTTTAAGATATACGAACGCTATCGTATGAAAACCTGCTTAGTAAGTTTCAAAACCATTCATAAGTAGGGAATGAGGAATATACTGTAAAGTATCTCTCATTTGTTAGGGACTGCAAGAACAAGATCAGAATAATTACAGAGCATACAGACACATTGTGGCAATCATTCTTTCCGTGTTCCATGTGTGGATGGAATGTGAAGCAGTCCTAATAAGTGACACAATCGGAAGTACCCTCTGCCATGTACTTTACATTGGATTGCGTAGTGTAGACGGTGTTAAGGGTATAAGTACAGGTATTGTGATACTTAGTACCTTAATATGTACCCACTAAAATGAGTTAGTTGCTTTTTCTCTGCAGCCTTCCCACAGAACAACCGCACAATTTACTATAGGACGTTTTCTGCACAGTTATAACTGCGCCACGGACTTCAATACCTGATCTTCTGTTCAGGGGAAAATGAAAAGTAATGGCTTGGTTGTGCCACTTACAGCTGGAGTTACTAGCCAACCGAAAAATATCCTACTCGTAATAACTATAGTTATTAGTCTGCAACTCAAGTAGATACTGGTGTATTCTGTAACTGCAATCAGTCATCTTTTTGTTGTGACGTTTGCGACTCAATTAGCATCTAAGTTAGCCTATCAGGCCATTGCGGGAGCAAATTCAAGCGGACCGACAGATGCAATTATTAGTATAAGTTATTCTCGTAGCGTAGATGGTAACGCACGACATTACTCAGCCTTTGGCTTGGGTTCAATCCTTGCTACCGTCCCACGTCCAAATTTTGTATCGCTCTCTTGTTCGCTTTTAGGAAACCAAACGAACAACACGTTTGGCGACACCATCTCTAGCGGGCCCCTTGAATTTCCGCGCGTAATGGCCTGATTGGCTAATTTCAGTTGTAATTAACTCGGAAACGGCGCAAAGTATCGAACTTTTTTAAAAGTTATTTCTCAGCGCATCCTACCCTGCAACACTCTTTCAAGCTTTTCAGATTCTTTCTGACCACGCTGTGTACAGAGAGACTGTGACCAAGGTGAGGTCGGGCGTGACTGACTGATCAGCTGCGGTGCCGTGTTTATGCCACGGATCTATCTCATGTTCGCACTGCTTTCAACAAAAAAAAAAAAAAAAAAATTCAAATGGCTCTAAGCACTATGGGACTTAACATCTGAGGACATCAGTCCCAGAACTACTTAAACCTAACTAACCTAAGGGCATCACACACATCCATGCCCGACGCAGGATTCGAAGCTGCGACCGTAGCAGCAGTACGGTTCCGGACTGGCACAGATTTCCGGAGTTGGAACATTGTTTTCAAAACTCTTGAAAATCACGTCTACGCAGTCTGTACGTATTTCTACTTTGGTCAGACAGCTGGTTGTGGAGATTTTACGCCTGTGATCATAAGTACGAGCTTTCACCTGAAGAGAGCACTTTACGGACTGGCTCTCTTCGATTTTATTTATATTTATAGGATTTGGAAGTATGTCTCCACTCCCCAGGCATAAATTTCCTAAAGCAATGCGACACAGTTCTAATGAGGAAGAGCCCGAAAAAAAAATCACCTTTCAAGATTCGACGATTTCAAGTGGTGCTAAATACAGACATTTCGTGATCATGTACTGAGTCGCCGGTAGCCAAATGCATGACGTCGAAGTCAAGTCTGATGAGAGAGGAGTCCATGGTTCGAATCTCATTTATGGCAATTTTTTGTTTTTTATTTGAATTCTATATTTATTGCCAAATGGAAATAGTAATAAGTAAATACTGAATCGTTATTTTATAATGAAAATGACATCTTTCTGTTTTTAACTACTAGTCGATGAAATAAATTACAACTAAATACAGACATGCGACCGGACTTAAATATATAAAAAACTCTGGTGGATTTCACTCGCTCGTATGTTTTACGGAACGGAACAAAAGGAGGCGATATAAAATACACACGAAAAATACGTTTGCAGTTGACTAGCAGGTCTTTCTGTAAATACTGTCTAGCCTCTCGGATCTCTTTTACACAAGCAAACGTTATTAGATGACTCCTGTGACTGATGCCTATTACGATGGTTATTTGCTCTTTGCATCACTCAAAGTAACTCTCCGAGCTTTACGCGACTATTTTGGTTCGTTCCAGTGAAAATCATTCGCTGCACCTAGTATCAGAAAGTACAGATTTTTTGATGCACAATAGTTCCTTAAAATTTCGTTCACACTATCATTAAACTTTACGAAGCCTCCAACTGTTAGTACTTGCTAATAACGAAAAGTTTCAGTCTCAGTTTTAATACGACATGTTGTTACTTTTTGTCCACTTCGACTTGTCTTACTGCGTTGATTCCGTACAACCGGCTGACACACAGAATCACTTCACTAACCATGAATAACAACAGCGGTGGTGGGGCACCGTGACTGCTCTCCAAAGCGAATAGTGTGCGCTTATAATGGAGTGACAAACGTTAGCTTCTGACACACCGCGCCATACTTGATATTTCATGATAAGCTTTGGCCTCTTATTTGCGGAACGGTGGACTAGCCAGCAATGCGAGGGAATGCGGGAGCATATCCCATCCAGTAGCATCCACCGTACCGAGATAGGTTTGCCAGGTAGTGTCGGAGAGATAACGCAGGATAGTACCTCACCCTCCATGAGATTGCAGCCGACCCTAGATCAACGACCACAGGACAAGGCGGGGGCTTTCACCGTAGGAGTGCGGTGCGGGTCGGCTTGAGGTGTGGAGCCCATCCGCTCACCAGTGTTGCCGACTCATTGGTCAATCAGCCACAGAGGATTCCTGTGGCCAGTCGGGCTTTCCCTCAGGTTGCGTCATCACCCGGTAGCCTAACAAGCGGTTATCGAGTTGACGTTAATACACTACGGGCCATTAAAATTGCTACACCAAGAAGAAATGCAGATGATAAACGGGTATTCATTGAACAAATATATTATACTAGAACTGACATGTGATTACATTTTCACGCAATTTGGGTGCATAGATCCTGAGAAATCAGTACCCAGAACCACCACCTCTGGCCGTAATAACGGCCTTGATACGCTTGGGCATTGAGTCAAACAGAGCTTGGATGGCGTGTACAGGTACTGCTGCCCATGCAGCTTCAACACGATACCACAGTTCATCAAGAGTAGTCACTGGCGTATTGTGACGAGCCAGTTGCTCGGCCACCATTGACCAGACGTTTCAATTGGTGAGAGATCTGGAGAATGTCCTGGCCAGGGCAGCAGTCGAACATTTTCTGTATCCGGAAAGGCCCGTACAGCACCTGCAACATGCGGTCGCGCATTATCCTGCTGAAATGTAGGGTTTCGCAGGGATCGAATGAAGGGTAGAGCCACGGGTCGTAACACATCTGAAATGTAACGTCCACTGTTCAAAGTGACGTCAGGTGACAAAGACGTGTAACCATTGGCACCCCATACCAACACGCTGGGTGATACGCCAGTATGGCGATGACGAATACACGCTTCCAATGTGTGTTCACCGCGATGTCGCCAAACACGGATGCGACCATCGTGATGCTGTAAACAGAACCTGGATTCATCCGAAAAAATGACGTTTTGCCATTCGTGCACCCAGGTTCGTCGTTGAGCAGACCATCGCAGGCGCTCCTGTATGTGATGCAGCGTCAAGGGTAACTGCAGTCATAGTCTCCGAGCTGATAGTCCATGCTGCTGCAAACCTCTTCGAACTGTTCGTGCAGATGGTTGTTGTCTTGCAAACGCTCCCATCTGTTGACTCAGAGATCGAGACATGGCTGCACGATCCGTACCTGCCATGCGGATAAGATGCCTGTCATCTCGACTGCTACTGATACGAGGCCGTTGGGATCCAGCACTGCGTTCCGTATTACCCTCCTGAACCCACCGACTCCATATTCTGCTAACGGTCATTGGATATCGACCAACGCGAGCAGCAACGTCGCGATACGATAAACCGCAATCGCGATAGGCTACAATCCGACATTTATCAAAGTCTGAAACGTGATGGTACGCATTTCTTCTCTTTACACGAGGCATCACAACAACGTTTCATCATCACCAGGCAGCGCCGGTCAACTGAAGTTTGTGTATGAGAAATCGGTTGAAAACTTTCCTCATGCCAGCACGTTGTAGGTGTCACCACCGGCGCCAACCTTGTGTGAATGCTCTGAAAAGTTTATCATTTGCATATCACAGCATCTTTTTCCTGTCGGTCAAATTTCGCGTCTGTAGCACGTCATCTTCGTGGTGTAGCAATTTTAATGGCCAGTAGTGTAATATCGACGGTTGACGACAGCTACAGTTACATCAACATACATTCCGCAAGACACTGTTCAGCGTTTGGTGGACGGTACTTCGTCCAATATTAGCGATTTTCTGCCGTGTTCCGTTATTGTATCGAGCGAACCAAAAATGACCAGATACCTGTGTGTTGTTATGGTCTTCATTCCGATCCTCGTTTGATGAAAGTCTCCATGCTAATCTATCCTGTCAAAGCCTCTTCATCTCCTCATAAAGCTGCATCTTTTATCTATTTGAACCTTCATACTCGTCGCCCTCTACAACTTTTACCACTCCTTCTCCCACCCCACCCCACCCCACACCCACATACATACACATCCTACCATCGTCAATCTGACCATTTCTTGATGGTTCAGGATGCATCCTATCGGTCGATGCCAACTTGTCAAGTTGAGGATCCTATCAACTGATGCCATCCTCTCAAGTTGAGCCGTAATTTTCTTTCCCAATTCGATTCAGTAACTCATCTGTTATTCGATCTATACATCTAATCCTCAGCAATGTTCTATAGCACCACATTTCAAAAGTTTCTATTCTCTTCGTAACTGCATTGCTTATCGTCCTCGTTTTACTTGCATACAAGCACCAATACTTCAGAGAATACTTCTAATACTTAAATTTATATTAGATGTTAACAAATTCCTCTTTTTCAGAAACTGTTTTCTTGCTATAGCAATAGTCATTTTACGTCCTCGCCGCTTTGGCCATCATCAGTTGTTTTGCTGACCACTAAGCAAAACTCTTCTACTACTTTTAGTGTCTCATTTCCTAATCGAATTCTCTCAGCATCGGCAGATTCAATCTGACTACATTCCGTGACCGTTGCTTTACTTTCGTTGACGTTCTATCCGTTCCGTTCACCTGCTCTTTCAACATCGTTATAGCATCTCTGACACAATTACAATAACGAAAGCGAATTTCAAAGCTTTTAATTTCCTCTGCCTGAACTTTAATTTGCTTTCTAAATTTCCCCTTGGTTATCTTCACACCCTGTTCAATGAACAGATTTGGAGGGTATGTCGTCTACTCCAAAAGTCTTGTTTCCACTTAGGTCTTTCAGAATTCTGTCAAATACCTCTCATAGTATCGTATCTCGCAAGTCATCCTCACATGCTTCCTCTGCCCTTTCTTTGTAATATTTCCTCCAAATTCATTTGCAGTGTATAGCCTCTCTATATATTCCTTCCAATTTTCAGCCTTGCCTTAATTTTTGAACGCATTTTTACGGTGACAAAATACGTTCTATGTGGAATATTTTAAAATTAAAATTAAAACTTCTTTGGTCGTAGTAGAACATTTAATCTTTAAATTTAATTTTAAAGATCGCTGATAATGTTTTCAAAAATTTTATGTAGAATTACAACTGGGATTCACAATAAGTGTCATACATTTATGATATATGTGTGTAGAGTGTTTACGGGAGTTATGATCCGTTCAAATTCTCATTTTCTTGTATTTCATTCTTAAAGCAATTCTGATATTAACTCTTATATTTTATTCTTATGCTTATTCTACATGAAGATTTGGTGCATTCCCTCGGACGATGCCAGCCGGGGTGGCCGAGCGGTTCTAGGCGCTTCAGTCCGGAACTGCGCGACTGCTACGGTCGCATGCCTCGGGCATGGATGTGTGTGATGTCCTTAGGTTAGTTAGGTTTAAGTAGTTCTAAGTTCTAGGGGACTGATGACCTCAGATGTTAAGTCCCATAGTGCTCAGAGCCATGTGAACCATTTTTATAATTGGGTTTCGGACACGGGAAGCGTGAAGCCGCAACGTTAGCCACTAGGCTATCGATTCATTTGAACTTTGTGCTCGCTAAAAAGGACATAAGGTACCTGAGAAGCTTTGACAGTCGTTTTCTCAGAAATAGTCATGTATCTACGGATAAGTCGAACACGTTTTCGCTTATTTTGATCTGGGGAATCGGTTTATGGCAGTTGCCGTGTTCGCCTCGTCAGGAGCGACCGCCCTTTGTACCAGGGTCCAGGTACCGGAACGTCCAGTACGGCTGAGCGTATAAGCCGCTTGCCACAGTATTCAAAAATGGTTCAAATGGCTCTGAGCACTATGGGACTTAACATCTATGGTCATCAGTCCCCTAGAACTTAGAACTACTTAAACCTAACTAACCTAAGGACAGGACACAACACCCAGTCATCACGAGGCAGAGAAAATCCCTGACCCCGCCGGGAATCGAACCCGGGAACCCGGGCGTGGGAAGCGAGAACGCTACCGCACGACCACGAGCTGCGCACATGCCACAGTATTGTCTGAGACTTAACATACCGCTGCGGACAAACTCCGAGCGGTCGTCATGCCATTTTTCACACGAAGCGTGCTCCAGTGACTTCCCAGTAAATCGGATAAAGTAGCCGTAGAATATTTCGGACGACTCGCTGAGCTTAGCGAACCTGCGCAGCAAGGCTTAACTGTTTGACAAAAGGAGTTTGTTTTCGGGTTGGAAGGTCCTTGCCAGAAGCGAGTGGTGTGAAGCGTCGAACACCCTGTGGGACCGTGAGAAACAGCCAGGCCTAGGCCTAAGTCTTCACACGGCACAGCCGAGGAAGTTTGCGGAAAACACAGGAGACACCTTGTATTGTATTGTATGTTAACCGGGGGCCTAGAAACGACGGAGAGGCACCGTCCCCGCCGCAGCCGCAGTGGTCCACAACCCCACGACGACTACCACAGTCCACTTCACCCCGCCGCCGCCTCACATCGAACCACTCTTTCAGGGTTATTGTGCGGTTCGCCCCCCGGTGGACTCCCTCCCCCCCCCCCCCCCCCCCCCAAGGGAACGTCTCACACCAGACAAGTGTAACCCCTATGTTTGCGTGGTAGAATAATGGTGGTGTACGCGTACGTGGAGAACTTGTTTGCGCAGCAGTCGCCGACGTAATGTAGCTGAGGCGGAATAAGGGAAACCAGCCCGCATTCGCCGAGTCAGATGGAAAACCGCCGGACGAATTCGTGCCGGGGACCAGGCGCTCCTTCCAAATCCGGATAGCCGTGGGTTAGATCGCACGGCTAACTGGGCGCGCGGAGACACCTTACTGATAGTAATAACGTGCCAGAGGAGCGGAGCCGAACGCTGGCTTCCAGAAAGTCCCAAACGTGGAACCAGCGGATTTGCTAGAGAAGTAACTTGATAGCAGAATGGAAGATTTGTTCAGAATTTAGCTCTGCCATTGCAAACTCGGAAATTGTTGATTTACTTACGGCAGAGTTCTGTAAAGTCGTCTGGCGCACCGAAAGGTACACAGACACAGAAGCTAGTGTGGAGAACGAAAAAAGAACACTACTTCTGCGGGCGCCGAACAGAGCGGACAGCCCTACGGCAGGTAACTGCTTGACTTATCCTACGTGAGCCGAACGGAAGGAAGACTTTACTGCGGAGAGCCGCTGCGGGCTGGTTTCCTCTCCGCCAGCAACCAATTAGCAGCAGCACGTCTTGACTTCTGCCCCGCTTGATATTCCATACGTAGCGCGCCGAAAAGTTTGGCATACTACGTTACCGTACGAGTCGAAGTGGTCCCATACTCAGGAGAATGAGTGTAGCGAAGCAAGAATCCTGCATCACCGCTCATGGTGAGATGCTAATGGAGGTGGCTTTCCGCTGCAATCTTCTCACATCTCGTAAAAGTGTCAAGTGTGTCGTATGGATGGCTGTGACGAGAGCATGTACGGGAAAGGAAGGGAGAAAGGGAGAGGATGAAACACAGTGCCGGCACATAGCCTACTTCTCTCGAATAGCACCGAGGAAATCGCAGAGAGCTTAACGTCCCCCCCCCCCCCCCCCGACGGACGGATTACCATCAACAATGTGACATGGCCTCACTTCAAGAGACACTGTGGAGAGGTTTGGCATTTAATCCAGGACATTGGCGGAAAGACGTGCCATCGTAACTTTACACTACCATCTCTCCTCCCCTCGCCGGCAAAATACTGACATTGGAAATTTTCCACCAGCGGGATTCGAACTGGTGTGCGTTAGCGACCCCGGCTACGGAGGTGGGTACGTCGTTATTCTGATCTTTCCCTATCTGTTGGAGTCCAGTAAAGAAGTTTCTTAGTCCTTCTACAATCCACTTAACAGTCTACATTTACCTCCCACATTTATTTTCTTTCCATTTCATATCAACGTCTTCATTCTAGTGTATTCTGTGGTCGATTTCTTTGTCTTACTTCTCGTAGTAACGCCCATGTACTCGCTGAGCAGCCCACACGTTTCCAGTGTTTTTCGCAGTAATACATTATTATGATTATTATTTTCATAAAACAGAACTGACGTTTTCCCAAATATACAACATCCAAGACGGGCGATAACAAAGTCACATCCGAGGACATTAACATCATGGAACGAGGCTCGTCCCGATACATGAAGCGTTGTGTTAACTCCCCTTTGGTAACAACGAGGGTTGGATGAAATTCAGTTAGGAGAACTGCCCTCTGTCACGACTGAAATTAATTATAATCTCTAGGAAGTTTCTCTCTAGTACCTATTAATATTGTAAAAGTCTTAATATTGCCGTTTTTATTCGCCACAGCTTACAGCTATGGAAGTACGCTGTCATCTATGGTAGCAAGAAAAATAAGTGAAGAAATGAATGATCTTTGTGTGTAATTTACTATGTGCATTGACAGACACCAGACTGGACAGAAAAATCTTTGTTACAAATAAGCACTAACAACCATGTCATTGTTTTGGTAAGAAATCTTACAATCATATGAGTCAAAAAATGGTTCAAATGGCTCTGAGCACTATGGGACTTAACTTCTGAGGTCATCAGTCCCCTAGAACTTAGAACTATTTAAACCTAACTAACCTAAGGACATCACACACATCCATGCCCGAGGCAGGATTCGAACCTGCGACCGGGGCGGTCGCTCGGTTCCAGACCGTAGCGCCTAGAACCGCTCGGCCACTCTGGCCGGCAATCATATGAGTCGTAATTTTTACATAAAATATCACTTTTTTTAATCTAAAGATCAGTTAAGTGTCTAACTTCGCTGGAGGTGCTTTTAATATCCGATCCCGTTGCGTCGTAAGGTTTTCAAGGGGAGTGGGTGTCACAGGCCCCTTTTTTTCCATTTGTGACAAAATACAGCATTCGAAAATTTTGTGCTTTTAGTAATACAATGTTTGCTAAGATCTGTAGTGAAATTTTAGCAAAAATAGCGACATTAGTTTCTACTAACAATTTTCAAGGCAAACGATAAGGAACTGTCGTATCCGAGGGCGAAAACATCGTGGAACGGGTTTCGCCCCGATGCCCCAAGCTGTGCGTTGTCTCCGCGATGGTCACATCGAAGGCTGGATGAAATTCAGTCGGGAGAACTCTGCCACCGCAGTCACCTTCAGGAAGTTTCTGCCAAGGTACGAATGGCAATACAAAACAGGACGTAAAAGAAACTATGTATTAGTTTTAGTGTATTGTGTCTCCGGATAGACACACATTCAAAAGCTTGTAGCAACTAAAGACTTAGTGAAATACCACTTGACGCCAAACGAATGACTTCTGCGCAGCTTTAAACGTATAAACACAATTGATAATGTGAACTATCACCTGAAACCTGCTACGTGTCCTAAAGAATACTCATCTTTCTATTTGTTTGCCCCCAACTTTTGTATGGCATTTTTAATAATAACTGCGCTGTTGCAACCATTTATTCGTGGCATTCCTATCGTCATAACTTGAATATGTGTTCATTCTGGTTTCTCGTGTTGACATTCATCGTAACTGTCTTATGACCCAATAGTGTAAATTTCGCACTAAATACTAACCAAATTTATTTCTGTTTCTTACAAAGTTCCAATTAAATTGCTTAAGTGTTGCAGCTTCTAGCACAGAACTATATTGTTAAACACAATACAATTGTTTAATGTACGTTTAATACCACTTAACAAAACTTCTGTCATTAAAAACATCCATGTTTACGACACAAATTAACCGCATATTATGAACTAAAAATTTTCAGTTTCCTTACGACACAAAACATTCTGCAGGTACCTCCGCTCCTAAAACGAATACACAACACAGGCACGGGTATTTACAGAGAACTGGTTTTCCGTCAAGCAATTATGTATCGCGGTGTTGTTGTTTTACTGCTCCCGTTTGACCTTCCTCAGCCACATTCGCTTTTGCTTCATAACGAAGTAGTTCCAATTTAGGAATTACGAGTAGCTGAAGCAGTTCATTATTAGCTTAGCGCTGTGTTTCGTTATTAACCTGATGGTTTAGTGGAACACTTATGCCAACACTGGGTCATCCTTGTTCCGTATACTGAACTGTCGCTCAGGTGCATTTAAATTCAGTGAAGAAAGCGCGTGAATTGCTGGCAAGCTAGAGACACCAAGTGATATGAATGTTACATGAAACCGAATATTTCCAATTCATCCTACACAACTCAGTTCTGTAAAGAGTGTGATACAGTTGGAAAGTTTTTTTTTTTCAACTGACAATGATTATTAAAATCTAAATAAATTTCTGATTTACACAAACAAAATGTTACTTGCATTCGGTAAAGTTTAATTGCGTTTGACATTTAAAGAACAAATTCCTGCATCTTCACATTTATTACTCACGACTGAATGGAACGTTGCCTGACACTAACCATCAATCAATACACACAGTATCACATTTAAAGATTATTCACAGTGCATTAACGCAGCTGGCAATTTATTTATTTCAGAATGGAACCTCGTTCTCTTTTCGTTGACGACTTTGCTATTTATTGCATCTCCCAGCGGACGTGTCTCCTGCAACGCTGTCTTCAATGTTGTCTGTACCGTCTCTATTCGTGGAGTGTCACAAATGGTTTCCGCTTTTCTGCTACCAAATCAGTTTGCGTCAACTTCTGGCGGTACAAGGCGTTTCTTCCACTGTCCTTACGACTGGACCAAAATGCTCTCCCGTTCGTGGATGCAACAAAGTTCTTAGGGCATACGTTACATAGGAAAGTCAGTTGGTCTCCCCACGTGTCTCACCTGGCTGCACGTTGCACCCGGTCCCTCAATGTCCTTCGTGTATTGTGTGGCATCTAGATCTACATACATACTCCGCAATCCACTATACGGTGCGTGGCGGAGGGTATCTCATACCACAACTAGCATCTTCTCTCCCTGTTCCACTCCCAAACAGAACGAGGGAAAAATGACTGCCTATACGCCTCTGTACCAGCCCTAATCTCTCTTATGTTTGTGGTCTTTCCGCGAAATGTAAGTTGGCGGCACTAAAACTTTACTGCAGTCAGCCTCAAATGTTGGTTCTCTAAATTTCCTCAGTAGCGATTCACGAAAAAAACGCCTCCTTTCCTCTAGAGACTCCCACCCAAGTTCCTGAAGCATTTCCGTAACACTCGCGTGATGATCAAACCTACCAGTAACAGATCTAGCAGCCCGCCTCTGAATTGCTTCTGTGTTCTCCCTCAATCCGACCTGATAGGGATCCCAAACGCTCGAGCAGTACTCAAGAATATGTCGTATTAGTGTTTTATAAGCGGTCTCCTTTACAGATGAACCACATCTTCCCAAAATTCTACCAATGAACCGAAGACGACTATCCGCCTTCCCCACAACTGCCATTACATGCTTGTCCCACTTCATATCGCTCTGCAATGTTACGCCCAAATATTTAATCGACGTGACTGTGTCAAGCGCTACACTACTAATGGAGTATTCAAACATTACAGGAGTCTTTTTGCTATTCATCTGCATTAATTTACATTTATCTATATTTAGAGTTAGCTGCCATTCTTTACACCAATCACAAATCCTGTCCAAGTCATCTTGTATCCTCCTACAGTCACTCATTGACGACACCTTCCCGTACACCACAGCATCATCAGCAAACAGCCGCACATTGCTATCCACCCTATCCAAAAGATCATTTATGTAGATAGAAAACGCCGGCCGCGGTGGCCGTGCGGTTCTAGGCGCTTCAGTCTGGAACCGCGTGACTGCTACGGTCGCAAGTTCGAATCCTGCCTCGGGCATGGATGTGTGTGATGTCCTTAGGTTAGTTAGGTTTAAGTAGTTCTAAGTTCTAGGGGACTGATGACATCAGATATTAAGTCCCATAGTGCTCAGAGCCATTTGAACCATTTTTAGATAGAAAACAACAGGGGACCTACCACACTTCACTGGGGCACTCCATATGATACCCTCACCTTCGATGAACACTCACCATCGAGGACAACGTACCTCTTGGGGAGCTGACCGGACTGTACTCCTCCGCCTCTATCGATCTCTTGTCCGCTCCAAGTTGGATTATGGATGCATTGTCTACTCCTCTGCACGGCCGTCTATCTTACGCCGTCTAAATACAATCCACTATTTGGGGATCCGCCTCGTCACTGGTGCCTTCTGTACTAGCCCAGTTGAGAGTCTATACGCAGAAGCCGGTGATCTACCACTTTCATACCGGCGCGACATCCTACTCAGTAGTTATGCGCGTCGGCTTTCTTCCATGCCAAGCCACCCAACCTTTGACCCTTTTTTTTTTTTTGACATTCTTGGCCGTAATACGAGATGTACGTTTCTTCTCTGCGGACTCCCGGCGACCGCTTTCGTCATCTGCTTCAGCAGCTGCAGTTCACACTTCCTGCCACTTTCCGAATGGCTGAGAGCCCTTGGCTTCAGGCACAGGTTTGTGTTCAATTTAACCTCTGCTCGTTCCCGAAGGATTCAACTCCCGAGCTGACCTATCGCTGCAAATTTCTCGAACTTCGCTCACACCATGCCGATACCATATTTTTGTACACTGATGGTTAAACGTCCGCCCACGGTGTTGGCTGTGCTTTTGTCGCGGGGATGATATGTTTCAATACCGGTTCATCGAGCGGTGCACAATTTTTACCGCAGAGCTTTTTTCCCTATATCAGGCTGTTCACTACGTCCAGAGGCACCAGCTCACTCGCTGTGTGATCTGCTCTGACTCCCTCGGTGCTCTTCAGACTCTGTATGATCCAGATCCAGTCCACCCCATCGTTCGACGGATCCAGGACTGCCTCCATTTCTTCCCCAATAGGGGAGCCCATGTGATGTCCATGTGGGTACCTGGGATGTTGGTGTGCCTGGGATTGACGCTGCTGATGCTGCATCCAAGGCCGCAGTCCCATCTCGGTCGGCCCGCCTCTTACTCTGTTCCCTCGCAAGATATTCGTAACTTTCTCCATCAGCGTATCACGTCACTTTGGCATGACCACTGGTGCTGCCTTCATGGGAACAAACTCAGAGAAGTCAAACCTCTCCCAACAGCCTGGTCGACTTTCTCCCGGCCGTCTCAAATGGTTCAAATGGCTCTGAGCACTATGGGACAACTTCTGAGGTCATCAGTCCCCTAGAACTTAGAACTACTTAAACCTAACTAACCTAAGGACATCACACACATCCATGCCCGAGGCGGGATTCGAACCTGCGACCGTAGCGGTCGCGCGGTTCCAGACTGTAGCGCCTAGAACCGCTCGGCCACACCGGCCGGCTCGGCCGTCTCGCCGTGAGGAAGTAATGTTGGCTTGGTTGCGAATAGGGCACTGCCGCTTTAGTGACCGCCACTTGTTGAGTGGCGACCCTGCACCCAGCTGTCCTTTCTGTAGCCAGCCATTAACAGTCAGACATTTCCTGATTTCCTGATTTCCTATTTTAGCCACTTACGTCTCAGGGTCGGAGTGTCGCCCGCTTTGTCGAACATTTTAGCGGTCGACGTGCGAGCTGTGGCTTGCGTTTTAAGTTTTTTAAAAAGCATTAATATGCCAAAAGAGATTTGATTTCTAACCGGTGACGCCGGTGTCTTGTCGACGTCTTTTAGATACTCTTCCGTAACGTATTGACATTTTAGATTTGTTTTTTCTTCCGTTCTGTATTGGTTCTCGAAACGGTTTTTTACCGTCGCGGTTCCAGCATTCTGTAGTTCTATACTGGGCGCTTGTGACCTTAGATGTTTTGCACCCTAACCGCCCGTCCCCCCACCCCCGACCCTCAGAAAAAAATGGTTCAAATTACTCTGAGCACTATGGGACTCAACATCTTAGGTCATAAGTCCCCTAGAAGTTAGAACTACTTAAACCTAACTAACCTAAGGACATCACACAGATCCACGCACGAGGCAGGATTCGAACCTGCGACCGTAGCAGTGCCGCGGTTCCGGACTGCAGCGCCAGAACCGCTAGACCACCGCGGCCGGCGACCCTCAGAAAAAAGGCACCAGTTCACTCTGCCTTCTTTATTACATTACACGTGCATTTTTAGCGATGCGTGTAGGAGTCGACACAACCTTTCATCAGCATAGATTGAATTGTTGCTCTTGGTCTTGGCAAGAGATAGGTGACGCGGCCTTTATGAGGCCAGAGAAAAAGATCAGTTGGACTGAGGTCAGGAAATGTCGGTTGTGTGGTAAGTGGACCATGTGCTGAAAGTAGAAAAAGTCGCCAACCAGTTTGTGTCCGTATTTCACAGAACCAATGAAGTTGTACGCCACACTCCTGTGGACAGCCTGTTCAAAATGGTTCAAATGGCTCTAAGCACCATGGGACTTAACATGTGATGTCATCAGTCCCCTAGAACTTAGAACTACTTACACCTAACTCACCTAAGAACATCACACTCATCCATGCCTGAGGCAGGATTCAAACCTGCGACCGTAGCAGCAGCGCGGTTCCGGACTACAGCGGCCGGCGACAGTTTGTCTGTTGACGGTTAGCTAACGGAGGTATCATACACGAGGCAGTTCGTTCCTCCGTCTCCTCTGCAAGAAAAGTAATGAGATGTCAGGTGGCAACATCGAACATTAACTGTTGTTTTATGACACACTATTTCTCACATCACCCGTTTCCGCACATGTTTATTAATAGAAGGAAATCTCATTTCTTAGGAAATATTCATCCTTCTCCAAATGTAAAGGGTTCTCTGCAGCATATTTCCTCCACTTTTTGACTAATTAATTGCATTATTGCAGTCGGTATGGATAAATTTGAAGTCATTTCCAACAGTTATTGCGCGCTTTCCAACAATCGCTGGGACATTATTTGAACGGAGTTCTGTAGCGAATGCTCAAAAGTCCTTGAAGTTGTTGCACCAACTTCGTCATGACGGCCAAGGAGATAAGTCTTCACCGTATTGTGTTCTATGGTTTTTTAGAATCTGCGAATCTGATCAGGTGTCAACATAACACTTCACAGAATGTATTCTTTCTTGATCTGTATACCATTATACTTCGTGGGGCGTTTAATAACTAATGCAACACTTATATTTTCTGAAAGCAAGTCGCCTTTATTCAGGATTCGAATATACGACATTATTGCCCCTGCAGAGCGCATCCTTCATTGGGCCAAACAGGTGCGAGATACGAGCTGTAGCGTGAATGAGAAAGAACAGTCCAATGAAGTTTTCTGAGCTCTCTCGGGTGCACACACTTGTATGAGGCCTTACATCGTCATGGAGAACAAGTTCGTTTGCATTTTGTGGCGACGAACACGCTGAGGTCGTTTCTAAATGGCTCTAAGCACTATGGGACTTAACATCTGGGGTCATCGTTCCCCTAGACTTAGAACGACTTAAACCTAACTAACCTAAGGACATCACATACATCCACGCCCGAGGCAGGATTTGAATCTGCGGCAGTAGCAGCCACGTGGTTCCGGCCTGAAGCGCCTAGAACCGCTCGGCCACAGCGGCCGGCTGAAGTCGTTTCTGCATTTCCTGAGGGTGGCATAAAACGCTTCGGGGTTGATCGTTGTACCATGGGAGAGGACATCAGACAGAAAATAACCACTTCAGAGTCCCAGCAGACTGATGCCATGACTCTACTGGGTGAAGATGCAGCTTTGATCTTTTTCTTCGGGGGAGAGGTGGTGAGGCGCTACTCCATGGATTGTCGTTTTGCTTCGGTTCGAAGAGATGAACTCATGTTTCGTCGCCTGTGATGATGTTCGACAAAAAATTGTTGCGATCAGCCTTGTAACGCTCAGGGAATTGCGGCATATGGCCCTTAGTTGCTCTTGATGGTCTTCTGTGAGCCGGCAGAAACCGATCGGGCACACACCTTTGAGTAACCCAACAGTTGGACGACTGTGTCACCACACCAACAGAGACGTCCAGTTAAGCAGCAAGATGTTTGATTGTGATCCGTCGATTACCTCGAATAAGGTTGTCCGCCCGTTCCAACATTGCAGGAGTTACAGTTGTGTGCGGCCAGCCAGCACACGGCAGATCGGACAGGTCTGTGCGACCTTGTTGCGATGATGATTCACGTCTCGCCCAACGACTCGCCTTGCTTTTGTTCACTGCCAGACCTCTGTTTTCCGCCAAGGGAAACTCAGCGACATCTCTCTGCCTGGAACGCATTTTGAAAGTTACGTGTAGCGCCGAAACCTTCATGAAACTATAGCGGCTGGAGAGGGATTATTTCATGATATCTCACAACAAATTCCGCATTTTCCCCCAAAATTAGTCGAGAAAAAGTGTGTTGTGTTATTTATTGAATGCCCCTCATATATTCCTTGTACCTTGCGCTCCCCCCCCTCCCCCCCCCCCCCCCCACACACAAAGCTTTTTCAGTTTTTGCAGCAGAGCCTTCATCCTTTTGTTACTTTACTACTCCATGAATGTGTTTAATATTGTATGGGGCACCTTGTGTTACGTGAACGCAGCACCCGATAGAAGCCTAGCCATTAACAGCCGACCGGAAAAACACAGATAGCAGTGGCGTCGCAGTAGAAGTAGACCGGTAAGGAAAGTACCTAGGCAGGTGGAACATATCTTATCTGAAATGATAAATACTAAGTGAAGCATGCTAAACGGGAAAGTTGGTGTCACTAGTGAACGGCGAACGGACTCCAGTCTAGTGCAGAGAAGTGTTTGACGAAGAAGGCATAATTACGTGCAAAGGGGAATGGAAAACTAAATGATTGAAGCACTGTATACAGTACGAGATCATGAAGCAGTTACTAGACGGCATCTAGTACAAAGCAATTCACTATAATCACTTTTAGTTATGATACTGGTTGATACAATAAGCATCGAATGAAAATTGTGTTTGAGAAAGATATTGTAGGCATAAGATCTAGGCTAAATCAAATGGATTCATATAGTAAAGTAGCAAATTATTTCTTCATTTATTCCCACATGTTAACAGCGGAGGAGTTACTACGAAGAAACGATATGAATAGATAACATCATTTGCCTGTAACCACTATGAAGTGTTTACCAATAAACTTCTAACAACAGTATTAAAATAAACGTCGTGGGTCGCTGATGGTATCTTCTCAAACGTAATTGTTTCATTTCCGTGAACTCCCCAGATTGCGTGGTGACCCTGAAGAATGAGAATTTTTGTATTCGTTGCTACCGCCAGTAAAAATAATGTCTGCTTCTTATTGACATAAATTTTTCACTTATCTGCTAAACTAAACTTCACTGCTTCATTACAGAAGTTTTCATTATACACTCCTGGAAATGGAACAAAGAACACATTGACACCGGTGTGTCAGACCCACCATACTTGCTCCGGACACTGCGAGAGGGCTGTACAAGCAATGATCACACGCACGGCACAGCGGACACACCAGGAACCGCGGTGTTGGCCGTCGAATGGCGCTAGCTGCGCAGCATTTGTGCACCGCCGCCGTCAGTGTCAGCCAGTTTGCCGTGGCATACGGAGCTCCATCGCAGTCTTTAACACTGGTAGCATGCCGCGACAGCGTGGACGTGAACCGTATGTGCAGTTGACGGACTTTGAGCGAGGGCGTATAGTGGGCATGCGGGAGGCCGGGTGGACGTACCGCCGAATTGCTCAACACGTGGGGCGTGAGGTCTCCACAGTACATCGATGTTGTCGCCAGTGGTCGGCGGAAGGTGCACGTGCCCGTCGACCTGGGACCGGACCGCAGCGACGCACGGATGCACGCCAAGACCGTAGGATCCTACGCAGTGCCGTAGGGGACCGCACCCACCAAATTAGGGACACTGTTGCTCCTGGGGTATCGGCGAGGACCATTCGCAACCGTCTCCATGAAGCTGGGCTACGGTCCCGCACACCATTAGGCCTCTTCCGCTCACGCCCCAACATCGTGCAGCCCGCCTCCAGTGGTGTCGCGACAGGCGTGAATGGAGGGACGAATGGAGACGTGTCGTCTTCAGCGATGAGAGTCGCTTCTGCCTTGGTGCCAATGATGGTCGTATGCGTGTTTGGCGCCGTGCAGGTGAGCGCCACAATCAGGACTGCATACGACCGAGGCACACAGGGCCAACACCCGGCATCATGGTGTGGGGAGCGATCTCCTACACTGGCCGTACATCACTGGTGATCGTCGAGGGGACACTGAATAGTGCACGGTACATCCAAACCGTCATCGAACCCATCGTTCTACCATTCCTAGACCGACAAGGGAACTTGCTGTTCCAACAGGACAATGCACGTCCGCATGTATCCCGTGCCACCCAACGTGCTCTAGAAGGTGTAAGTCAACTACCCTGGCCAGCAAGATCTCCGGATCTGTCCCCCATTGAGCATGTTTGGGACTGGATGAAGCGTCGTCTCACGCGGTCTGCACGTCCAGCACGAACGCTGGTCCAACTGAGGCGCCAGGTGGAAATGGCATGGCAAGCCGTTCCACAGGACTACATCCAGCATCTCTACGATCGTCTCCATGGGAGAATAGCAGCCTGCATTGCTGCGAAGGGTGGATATACACTGTACTAGTGCCGACATTGTGCATGCTCTGTTGCCTGTGTCTATGTGCCTGTGGTTCTGTCAGTGTGATCATGTGATGTATCTGACCCCAGGAATGTGTCAATAAAGTTTCCCCTTCCTGGGACAATGAATTCACGGTGTTCTTATTTCAATTTCCAGGAGTGTATTAGGAACATTACGTATGTAGATTGTGGTAAGTTGGAAATGTTGGTCTCACGGGACGCGTGCAAGGGATAAGTCCCTGCAGTCACGCTATTCATTTGTGTCCTCGGTGGCTCAGATGGATAGAGCGTCTGCCATGTAATTCTGGAGGTCCCGGGTTCGGGTCCCGATCGGGGTACACATTTTCAGCTGTCCCCATCGAGGTATATCAGCAACACCAGTCGGCAGCTGAGGGTTTCAATTAATTATCATTTACTAACATGCGTACAAGTTCACACATACTGTGCTGTTTTTTATTTCCTGCAAGGAAACAAGGAGGTCGAGCCAGTCTACTATGAAGTCTCAATGGCCACCTGCACTTGAGGTTCGCTGAGTTCTTGGAGAACGTATCCCTGGCTGTTCATGCGCCGCGTCACTTCAGTGTGTATAGCCGCAAGCATCTCAATGCAGTATTTTCTGTTCGCTGGACTGTAATGGTAGGTTCCATTCCATGGCCTATGAGGTCACCTGACCTGAATCCTTGACTATTTCGTATGGGGGTATCTAAACGCACTTGTGTATGAGACCCCAGTGGATACAGAGGTGGAATTAGCTGCCAGAACTGTACCTGCCTGTGATGTGATTCGAAACACACCAGGGATGTTTGTTAGGGTGCGTCAGAATCTTCTTCAGCCATGACATGCTTGCATTGACGTTGATGGCCGGCAATTTCAGCACATTTTGTAAGATACAGTACAAATGGTACATTCATTGAGTCAGTGATGATATTTTCAGTTAACTGTAATTAATGTAAATAAAAAAGCACACAGTAACGTGATTTTATTGCTATTATCTTCTTAAGCTAGCTTCTCCGACCCAAGATTCCGTACCTGAAACTGTTCAGTGGAGCATCCTCTATGCCTGTAAGTAGGCTGTTTAGGTTTTTATGTTGGTAACGCCACGTAGTGCTCTGTATGAAAATCGCTGACAGGGTTGTGTGCAGTATGTGGCTGGATGGACTCATTGTTGGAATATTCGCTAGTATAGTGTTGGGCAGTTGGATGTGAACAGCACGTAGCGTTGGGCAGTTTGAGGTGAGCCGCTAGCAGTGGCGGATGTGGAGGGAGAGAGAGATGCCAGAGTTTTGAGAGGTTACTATAAGAGTCGTGTGTCCGCCAGAAAAAGGAAATTTGTAAAGATGGATGTCAAGAATTGATAGATATACATTTGATGAATTTTGAACATTATTAAGGTAAATACATTGTTTGTTCTCTATCAAAATCTTTCGTTTGCTAACTCTGCCTATCAGTAGTTAGTGCCCGTCGACCTGGGACCGGACCGCAGCGACGCACGGATGCACGCCAAGACCGTAGGATCCTACGCAGTGCCGTAGGGGACCGCACCGCCACTTCCCAGCAAATTAGGGACACTGTTGCACCTGGGGTATTGGCGAGGACCATTCGCAACCGTCTCCATGAAGCTGGGCTACGGTCCCGCACACCATTAGGTCGTCTTCCGCTCACGCCCCAACATCGTGCAGCCCGCCTCCAGTGGTGTCGCGACAGGCGTGAATGGAGGGACGAATGGAGACGTGTCGTCTTCAGCGATGAGAGTCGCTTCTGCCTTGGTGCCAATGATGGTCGTATGCGTGTTTGGCGCCGTGCAGGTGAGCGCCACAATCAGGACTGCATACGACCGAGGCACACAGGGCCAACACCCGGCATCATGGTGTGCGGAGCGATCTCCTACACTGGCCGTACACCACTGGTGATCGTCGAGGGGACACTGAATAGTGCACGGTACATCCAAACCGTCATCGAACTTGCTGTTCCAACAGGACAATGCACGTCCGCATGTATCCCGTGCCACCCAACGTGCTCTAGAAGGTGTAAGTCAACTACCCTGGCCAGCAAGATCTCCGGATCTGTCCCCCATTGAGCATGTTTGGGACTGGATGAAGCATCGTCTCACGCGGTCTGCACGTCCAGCACGAACGCTGGTCCAACTGAGGCGCCAGGTGGAAATGGCATGGCAAGCCGTTCCACAGGACTACATCCAGCATCTCTACGATCGTCTCCATGGGAGAATAGCAGCCTGCATTGCTGCGAAAGGTGGATATACACTGTACTAGTGCCGACATTGTGCATGCTCTGTTGCCTGTGTCTATGTGCCTGTGGTTCTGTCAGTGTGGTCATGTGATGTATCTGACCTCAGGAATGTGTCAATAGTTTCCCCTTCCTGGGACAATGAATTCACGGTGTTCTTATTTCAATTTCCAGGAGTGTATTTATTCACTGCTCTTGAGTGGCACCAGCTTCAAAGCATAACGATAAAAATATAAACAACTTTTTGGTTAGTTAGGGACGTTACAAAATTTTATAGCATCTTTTGCTACGCAAGTCTTCTCCTGGTTCCCCCACATCACGATTTCCACATTTTGCCCTCCTTGCGACTTTATGCCGAGGGTGAAGACTCCTTGCTTAAATTGCGATCCATCCAATAAATGATTCAGAGAGGTCACATTTATTTTTTTTAAATTAGTATTATACTTAAAATTCGTACCTGTAAATCTGGACAGTTGCGAAGATCAGACCAATACAAAAAAAGAAAAAGAAGTTATCTGCTGAATTAAAGAAACATATCACTGACAGCGATATGTAGCAGTGTTTTAGAAGATACACTGTGTTCCAACATTATAAACTGCCTTGATGAAAACTGTTGGCATTCAGAAAGCACGGAATCAAAAAGTATTGTTCTTATGAGATATAACTGTCTCTCTATTGAGCGCTGTCGACAGGGAATATCAAGTTGATTCCATATTTCTATATTTCCAGAAGACATTTGACACCGAATCTCAGAAGAGGCTTTTCGCGAGAGCGACGAGTACCGTCTCAGTTGCGCAACCGGATTCGTGATTTCCTGTCAGAATGGTCACGGTTCGTAGTTCATCCCAAGTCGTCTCCTGACACCAGTGTGACATCTGTGGTTCCGCAACGATGTGGTTACAGACCCTCTGCTGATCTGCATCTACAGAAGCTGAAGCACCCACAAGAGGAGGTGGAAACAACATGAAACTCCACTGGTTGAGAGGAAATGGGTAGTTATTTTAGTGATAACAAACTCGAGTTAAATTTACAAAGAGCTTTGCAGCATAAGCCCACCTATCAGAATCACGCTGCACTCTGTTCTCTGGCCCACAGCTATTGTAACGGATCCTTGACATCTTGGATACTGGTGCTGAGTCGCAGTTGATGTGGTGTCACCGCCAGACACCACACTTGCTAGGTGGTAGCCTTTAAATCGGCCGCGGTCCGCTGGTATACGTCGGACCCGCGTGTCGCCACTGTCAGTGATTGCAGACCGAGCGCCGCCACACGGCAGGTCTAGAGAGACGTCCTAGCACTCGCCCCAGTTGTACAGCCGACTTTGCTAGAGATGGAACTGACAAATTACGCTCTCATTTGCCGAGACGATAGTTAGCATAGCCTTCAGCTACGTCATTTGCTACGACCTAGCAAGGCGCCGACATCAATTGCCATTTATCTTGTGATGCCTGTACCGTCAGAGCGATGTTCTCCAATTATGGATTAAAGTTAAGTATTCCAGAAGCTATGTACTAATTTTGGCTACTATAATTCCTTGTCATTTTCCAGACCTCACGCCAGCCTGCGTGAGCTTAAACGCGTGCCTTTCGGCTTCCTCCAAACTCCGTGAATTGGCTCCTGCCAATTCACAGCAGTTGACATCCTAGCTGGTCCCACACACTTTCTGTCGGGATCAGATATGTCTATCTTGCCGGGCACGGGGGCACCACAATAACACAGAGACATTTCATGCAGGGCGTTTCCGTAAGAGCATGCAAAAATTTAACAGGGCATGAAACGTCTCCTTTGAAAATTTAAAAGTGACTGTGCTGGTAAACTTCTACGTTATTTGATTTTTAAACAGCTGAGCAAAACTGAACGTACTCAGAGTTCTCTCTTTACTTATTCTGATCATCACTAAACTGACACAATATTTTTAGCGCATCGCAATCTGACTTTCAATAAACCCTGCAAAAGAATGGCCCTGACTTACAATAACCTGTACCTTTCATGAATCACTTACCTCACAAAAATCTTTGTTACTCGAACTAATGCAATACAGCGAGCGCCAATACTGCCAGATAAATAAAAGATTCTACCTACTGAAGGCACTAACTACTGATAGGCAGAGTTAGCAAACGAAAGATTTTGATAGAGAACAAACAATGTATTTACCTTAATAATGTTCAAAATTCATCAAATGTATATCTATCAATTCTTGACATCCATCTTTACAAATTTCCTTTTTCTGGCGGACACACGACTCTTATAGTAACCTCTCAAAACTCTGGCATCTCTCTCTCCCTCCACATCCGCCACTGCTAGCGGCTCACCTCAAACTGCCCAACGCTACGTGCTGTTCACATCCAACTGCCCAACACTATACTAGCGAATATTCCAACAATGAGTCCATCCAGCCACATACTGCACACAACCCTGTCAGCGATTTTCATACAGAGCACTACGTGGCGTTACCAACATAAAAACCTAAACAGCCTACTTACAGGCATAGAGGATGCTCCACTGAACAGTTTCAGGTACGGAATCTTGGGTCGGAGAAGCTAGCTTAAGAAGATAATAGCAATAAAATCACGTTACTGTGTGCTTTTTTATTTACATTAATTACAGTTAACTGAAAATATCATCACTGACTCAATGAATGTACCATTTGTACTGTATCTTACAAAATGTGCTGAAATTGCCGGCCATCAACGTCAATGCAAGCATGTCATGGCTGAAGAAGATTCTGACGCACCCTAACAAACATCCCTGGTGTGTTTCGAATCACATCACAGGCAGGTACAGTTCTGGCAGCTAATTCCACCTCTGTATCCACTGGGGTCTCATACACAAGTGCGTTTAGATACCCCCATACGAAATAGTCAAGGATTCAGGTCAGGTGACCTCATAGGCCATGGAATGGAACCTACCATTACAGTCCAGCGAACAGAAAATACTGCATTGAGATGCTTGCGGCTATACACACTGAAGTGACGCGGCGCATGAACAGCCAGGGATACGTTCTCCAAGAACTCAGCGAACCTCAAGTGCAGGTGGCCATTGAGACTTCATAGTAGACTGGCTCGACCTCCTTGTTTCCTTGCAGGAAATAAAAAACAGCACAGTATGTGTGAACTTGTACGCATGTTAGTAAATGATAATTAATTGAAACCCTCAGCTGCCGACTGGTGTTGCTGATATACCTCGATGGGGACAGCTGAAAATGTGTACCCCGATCGGGACCCGAACCCGGGACCTCCAGAATTACATGGCAGACGCTCTATCCATCTGAGCCACCGAGGACACAAATGAATAGCGTGACTGCAGGGACTTATCCCTTGCACGCGTCCCGTGAGACCAACATTTCCAACTTACCACAATCTACATACGTAATGTTCCTAATACACTCCTGGAAATTGAAATAAGAACACCGTGAATTCATTGTCCCAGGAAGGGGCAACTTTATTGACACATTCCTGGGGTCAGATACATCACATGATCACACTGACAGAACCACAGGCACATAGACACAGGCAACAGAGCATGCACAATGTCGGCACTAGTACAGTGTATATCCACCCTTCGCAGCAATGCAGGCTGCTATTCTCCCATGGAGACGATCGTAGAGATGCTGGATGTAGTCCTGTGGAACGGCTTGCCATGCCATTTCCACCTGGCGCCTCAGTTGGACCAGCGTTCGTGCTGGACGTGCAGACCGCGTGAGACGACGCTTCATCCAGTCCCAAACATGCTCAATGGGGGACAGATCCGGAGATCTTGCTGGCCAGGGTAGTTGACTTACACCTTCTAGAGCACGTTGGGTGGCACGGGATACATGCGGACGTGCATTGTCCTGTTGGAACAGCAAGTTCCCTTGTCGGTCTAGGAATGGTAGAACGATGGGTTCGATGACGGTTTGGATGTACCGTGCACTATTCAGTGTCCCCTCGACGATCACCAGTGATGTACGGCCAGTGTAGGAGATCGCTCCCCACACCATGATGCCGGGTGTTGGCCCTGTGTGCCTCGGTCGTATGCAGTCCTGATTGTGGCGCTCACCTGCACGGCGCCAAACACGCATACGACCATCATTGGCACCAAGGCAGAAGCGACTCTCATCGCTGAAGACGACACGTCTCCATTCGTCCCTCCATTCACACCTGTCGCGACACCACTGGAGGCGGGCTGCACGATGTTGGGGCGTGAGCGGAAGAGGCCTAATGGTGTGCGGGACCGTAGCCCAGCTTCATGGAGACGGTTGCGAATGGTCCTCGCCGATACCCCAGGAGCAACAGTGTCCCTAATTTGGTGGGTGCGGTCCCCTACGGCACTGCGTAGGATCCTACGGTCTTGGCGTGCATCCGTGCGTCGCTGCGGTCCGGTCCCAGGTCGACGGGCACGTGCACCTTCCGCCGACCACTGGCGACAACATCGATGTACTGTGGAGACCTCACGCCCCACGTGTTGAGCAATTCGGCGGTACGTCCACCCGGCCTCCCGCATGCCCACTATACGCCCTCGCTCAAAGTCCGTCAACTGCACATACGGTTCACGTCCACGCTGTCGCGGCATGCTACCAGTGTTAAAGACTGCGATGGAGCTCCGTATGCCACGGCAAACTGGCTGACACTGACGGCGGCGGTGCACAAATGCTGCGCAGCTAGCGCCATTCGACGGCCAACACCGCGGTTCCTGGTGTGTCCGCTGTGCCGTGCGTGTGATCATTGCTTGTACAGCCCTCTCGCAGTGTCCGGAGCAAGTATGGTGGGTCTGACACACCGGTGTCAATGTGTTCTTTTTTCCATTTCCAGGAGTGTAGATATTTGCCCATTCACTCATTACTCGTGCCAACTAAGGTGACGATTCCCGTAAGAGTTCGGGAAACCTGTGCGCATTCGCACAGACGAAGGTCAAAGGCCGGGTAGCCTTTAACCATATATATCAAGATAGTAACTGTTCCCGAAAGAACAGATACCAATGATGACCGTGCAGCTGCTCTAGAATAAATGGTAATTAATTGAAACCCTCAGCTGCCGACTGACCGGTTCGGGTCCCGGTCGAGGCACACATTTTCAGCTGTCCCCATCGACGTATATCAACAACACCAGTTTGCAGCTGAGGGTTTGAATTAATTATCATTTATTCTAGAGAAACTGCACGGTGATCATTGGTATCTGTTCTTTCGGGAACGGTTACTGTCTTCATATAAACGCATGTTAGTTGTAAATAAGCGGGAAAAGAGTAATGCTAGACAAAGAGGTAGACAAGTTTACTTCCATATCTGTTTAAGCTGGCTTCTCCGACCCCAGATTTCGTACCTCGAACTGTTCAGTGGAGCATTCTCTATGTCCCGTTACATTTTAGCATTCTCTTACGGTAACACACAGTAGAGACACATGCCACTCGTGGACGAGCATTGTCATGTTGAAAATCAGCACTACGATACTGTCCCATGAAAGGTAGAAAATTAGCAGGCAGGATGTCCATGACACCGCTGTGTCGTCAGAGACCGCTCAATGACTATCATCAGCCTTCCTCAATGGCTCCCCGCACCATGGCGCCAAAACACTGGGAGAATGGGACCTCTCCCTAAGTCGCCGTCATACCCGCCGTCGATAATCTGAAGCCAGTGCAGATCCACGTCATTCATGAGCAGTCCATGCTTCCTGTTCACTGCACCACTCCAAACTCGGCCGTTGTGTTGTGGTGTTAACGGCAGCCTACTTGTGGAACTGTAATTCCCTAGTCCGGCTGTTGCTAATCTCCGACCAATGACGCGGAATGCAGAATGTTGCGGGGAGTCCGTTGCATTTTTCTCGGATAGCAAGAGCAGGTTTGAGGGGTTACAGTGTGCCTGCCGCACAGTACGACAGTCCTTCCTTGTGGCGGTCAGACGTGGTCGACCGAAACTATGACGAAAGTGTACCTGCCCTCACGTTTCGGTGCAGTCCTCTAAAGGATCACTGTCACAAATCCATACACCATAGATCTCGATATTGCACGATTCGACCAGCCACCCAAACGGAGCCTAAGCTTTCCAACTCTGCCATGTCCTGTTAACGCTGTCTCACAGAACTACGCAGTATTTCCGTATCTTTCATAGTGATCACCTTCAACCACCACTAACCAACCAACCAACCAACCAACCACCAACCATAGTGATAACTCAACATCTGAGGCTGTTCACGTCACTTATATTACCCCATCAAGCCTGGTATCAGCAACAAACATGAGAACTTGATCAACACCAGTGGATTCTCGTGGCCGCCATACCTGTTGCAAAGAATTGCAATTCTAATCATTTACATACCACCGGAAGGTGTATACGTGTGCGAAGTAACATTAATATCAGTTCAATTCCTCTGGATGCTTCAGTTTTTTTCGTCGGGCAGTAAGTGTAAACAATTTACGAGAAAAATGAGCAGTTCTCTTAGATTGTTAGCAAAATATGCTACCGTTTACCGTCAAAAGAAAAAAAAGAAGCACTCCGTCGTCAAGCCACGAGTGGTCTACTGGGACCATCCGACCGCCGCGTCGTCCTCAGTGGAGGATGCGTATAGGAGGGGCGTGGGGTCAGCACACCGCTCTCCCGGTCGTTACGATGGTATTCTTGACCGAAGCCGCTACTATTCGGTCGAGTAGCTCCTCAATTGGCATCACGAGGCTGAGAGCACCCCGAAAAATTGCATCAGCGCATGGCGGCATGTATGGCCACCCATCCAAGTGCCGACCACGCCCGACAGCGCTTAACTTCGGTGATCTCACGGGAACCGGTGTATCCACTACGGCAAGACCGTTGCTAAAGTGGTCAGAAGACCAATACGAATTCCAAAATGATTTAGACTAGCAATTGTCTGTGTGGAGCGCAAAGTGGCAATTGACACTAAATAATAAACGGTGCGAAGTCATGAGCTCTAAAAAAATCATTTGCACTTCAGTTAAACGATATATCACACAAATTTAATGGCTGCTCATTCAGTCACTAAATAGCTAGAGATTACAATTACGGACAACTTAAGCTGGAAGCACCACATTGAAAAGGTGCTTTGCTGACTGAACGCTTAGAAGATGCAACAAATCCACTAAAGAGACAACCTACACTGCGCTTGTTCGCCCTCTTCTGGAGTGTTTCTGCGCGGTATGGGATCCTTACCAGACAAGATTGATTGGGGACATCGAAAAAGTTAAAAAAAACTGCAGTTTGTGAATCTCAGAATGGTCATGTTGATCTCATTCGGTATATTTAGATGTCCTGCATGTACTTCAGTTCCTCAGTTTTGCTGTTATTTCAAGAGATATGTCATTGGCTTTTAACCTTTTCCCGATATCCATATCTGTACTGATTGACTTAACTGTGAAAGTTTCTTGTGGCTATCAGCATTAGCTCTCATGGCGTCATACACCTTGAGCGCCAAATCTAATTTTGATTTCGCCATCGCGACGTCCAAGCTAGGGTCTTGCAACAATTCGCTGAATCTCCTCGAAAGTCACTATTACTGGAAATATATGCATTAACAGTTTCCCTTAACTCGTATTACAGGTATGGGAAACTATTGTTACTTTTTTCCCCACAAAGTTTTCTCACTCGTTAGCCAGCACATCAAAAGTGAAATCTCTGCCAGATTTATCTGTAATCATACAATGTATTTACTGCATCATCATCGACAGCAGCAGCAACAGCCACACTTGTTTGAAATCCAGCACTTAGTGAAAGCCTACATTTTTTCTGTTTTTATCTATGCCCCATATCATCCCCCTCCTTGTTTTATAATTTAAACTGCCCGGCTTCCATTGAGGCGTCTTTTCGGTCTTATACTGTATCCAGAAAAGAATTTTCCCACACATCCACCGGGCATCATTTATCGGTAACTACTTTTTCTTTACCGTCATACTGAGCAGTTCCACATCAATCTGCTGCCAGATCATTGATTTCTCTTCTTGTCTCTTGCAGTAATCTCCAACGCGCATCTCTCCTTTCGTCAACAAGCAATCTTCAGTTTGTGTGTGTGTGTGTGTGTGTGTGTGTGTGTGTGTGTGTGTATGAATTCCTAAGGGACCAAACTGCTGAGGTCATCGGTCCCTGAACATATACACTACTTAAACTAACTTACGCAAAGAACAAATCACATACCCATGCCCGAGGGAGGACTCGAACCTCCGGCGGGAGGGGCAGCGGAATCCGTGACATGGCGCCTCTAACCGCTCGGCCACTCCGCGCGGATCAGTTTTTGTGTGGCCCGTGTTTCACTGCCGTAACTCAAAACTGGCAATACACACTGGTGGTAAGCTTTCCTTTTCAGGCTTAACAGAAACTTAGTTATGAACATCCTATTTAGTTTACCAAAAGCACATCACGTCAGTTTTACTTTCCCGTTTACTTTTTGTTTACCAAAGCTCATCAATTGGTTTTATTGCTACGTTCCTAATTTTACATCAACATCTACATACACTCCTGGAAATTGAAATAAGAACACCGTGAATTCATTGTCCCAGGAAGGGGAAACTTTATTGACACATTCCTGGGGTCAGATACATCACATGATCACACTGACAGAACCACAGGCACATAGACGCAGGCAACAGAGCATGCACAATGTCGGCACTAGTACAGTGTATATCCACCTTTCGCAGCAATGCAGGCTGCTATTCTCCCATGGAGACGATCGTAGAGATGCTGGATGTTGTCCTGTGGAACGGCTTGCCATGCCATTTCCACCTGGCGCCTCAGTTGGACCAGCGTTCGTGCTGGACGTGCAGACCGCGTGAGACGACGCTTCATCCAGTCCCAAACATGCTCAATGGGGGACAGATCCGGAGATCTTGCTGGCCAGGGTAGTTGACTTACACCTTCTAGAGCACGTTGGGTGGCACGGGATACGTGCGGACGTGCATTGTCCTGTTGGAACAGCAAGTTCCCTTGCCGGTCTAGGAATGGTAGAACGATGGGTTCGATGACGGTTTGGATGTACCGTGCACTATTCAGTGTCCCCTCGACGATCACCAGTGGTGTACGGCCAGTGTAGGAGATCGCTCCCCACACCATGATGCCGGGTGTTGGCCCTGTGTGCCTCGGTCGTATGCAGTCCTCATTGTGGCGCTCAGCTGCACGGCGCCAAACACGCATACGACCATCATTGGCACCAAGGCAGAAGCGACTCTCATCGCTGAAGACGACACGTCTCCATTCGTCCCTCCATTCACGCCTGTCGCGACACCACTGGAGGCGGGCTGCACGATGTTGGGGCGTGAGCGGAAGACGGCCTAACGGTGTGCGGGACCGTAGGCCAGCTTCATGGAGACGGTTGCGAATGGTCCTCGCCGATACCCCAGGAGCAACAGTGTCCCTAATTTGCTGGGAAGTGGCGGTGCGGTCCCCTACGGCACTGCGTAGGATCCTACGGTCTTGGCGTGCATCCGTGCGTCGCTGCGGTCCGGTCCCAGGTCGACGGGCACGTGCACCTTCCGCCGACCACTGGCGACAACATCGATGTACTGTGGAGACCTCACGCCCCACGTGTTGAGCAATTCGGCGGTACGTCCACCCGGCCTCCCGCATGCCCACTATACGCCCTCGCTCAAAGTCCGTCAACTGCACATACGGTTCACGTCCACGCTGTCGCGGCATGCAACCAGTGTTAAAGACTGCGATGGAGCTCCGTATGCCACGGCAAACTGGCTGACACTGACGGCGGCGGTGCACAAATGCTGCGCAGCTAGCGCCATTCGACGGCCAACACCGCGGTTCCTGGTGTGTCCGCTGTGCCGTGCGTGTGATCATTGCTTGTACAGCCCTCTCGCAGTGTCCGGAGCAAGTATGGTGGGTCTGACACACCGGTGTCAATGTGTTCTTTTTTCCATTTCCAGGAGTGTATATATCATGATATCCAGTATTACAAATTTACTCTTTCTGGCGGACACACGTTCAGATCGTTAGCTCTCAAAACTCTGCCATCTCTCTCCCCACATCCACCACCACTGCTGGCGGCTCACCTTCAACTACGCAACGCTACGCGCTGTTCACATCCAACTGCCCAACACTACAATAGCGAATGTTCCAACAATGCCAACTAGCCACAGACTGCACACAGCGCAGCCAGTGATTTTCATATAGAGCGCTACGTGGTGGTACCGGCATAAAAACCCAAACAGCCTACTTACACACTTTTGTGCTTGTTTCACAAAATTTCTAGTTTTTTTACGACCTATGTTTCGAGTTAAAGCCTATTTTCCAGAGGACAACTGATTCCAAAGATGGCAACCAAGGGAAGATAAACACATCTCAGCTTCTTAATCTATAATTTCTCGGCTATAACCATTAAAGTTACCTCTGTTGACTATTTGGACACTGTTTTGTTTATATTGTACAGCCTCGTGACAGTCATTACGACTGCATTTACTCTAATTGTCAATAATCGTGTAGTGGAGTATATCTTTGTGCCAGGAACCGGTATCTGCATTGTTACCTATTTATGACTGAGACAATTACGCATTCCCGTGTTCGTGGGTGTATTACAGTGAGCATTTTAGTAAGTCGAGAACTGATAGATTAAGAAGCTGATATTGTTTCATTTGCTTGGTTGCCATCTTTGGAATCACCTGTGTACTAGGTAATGGTGTTACAACTGGAAATAACAACATTCTGTAAACAAGCCAAAAAAGTGTTTCATTTAGTTTTTCAATGGTGTTCGGCGAAAAGAATATCTGCTTTCCTCAAGGGATCGCCATTTGAATTCACAGGAGCATTTCCGTAATACGTGTTGATCTAACCCATCGATAATAAATGCAGGCGCATGCCTCTGAATTGCTTCGATGCCTTCCTTTAATCTGACGTTGTGAGGATCCCAAACACTAAAGCATTGTTCAAGAACTGACCTACTTTATAGGTAAGATACATTCTCCTGTAATTCTCCAGACAAACCGACGTCTACTATTCGCCTTCCCTACATATTCGTTTCATTTCATGTCACTTTGCGACGT
Organism: Schistocerca cancellata; assembly: GCF_023864275.1. Taxonomy (NCBI): domain Eukaryota; kingdom Metazoa; phylum Arthropoda; class Insecta; order Orthoptera; family Acrididae; genus Schistocerca; species Schistocerca cancellata. The sequence goes on from NC_064631.1 coordinate 134,835,396, forward strand.
TACACCTCTGTAATGACGTGATCGTTTGTTTTTTTTCTTTGTGACGTGTTCATTTATCATTATTTCAGCCGGAACTCTGGACTAAATATATCTACTTACCTCAAGTGGAATCATTATTTTTCATTTGTACATCTGACACCAATTTCAATAGTTTATTAACTATACTGTAACATATAAACAAGGTTCAAAATGGTTCAAATGGCTCTGAGCAATATGGGACTTAACTTCTGAGGTCATCAGTCCCCTACAACTTAGAACTACTTAAACCTAACTAACCTAAAGACATCACACAAATCCACGCCCGCGGCAGGATTCGAACCTGCGAGCCGGCCGGTGTGGCCGTGCGGTTGTAGGCGCTTCAGTCTGGAACCGCGTGACCGCTACGGTCGCAGGTTCGAATCCTGCCTCGGGCATGAATGTGTGTGATGTCCTTAGGTTAGTTAGGTTTAAGTTCTAGGGGACTGATGACCAAAGATGTTAAGTCTCATAGTGCTCACACCGTAGCGGTCGCGCAGTTCCAGACTGTAGCGCCTAGAACCGCTGGGCCACCCCGGCCGTCTATAAACAAGGAATTCGCAATAATGATACATTTGAAACCTTCATGGAAACATAAAGCAATATAGCGTTTTGCAACTATTCAGCATCTGTTCCTTAAACTGCACTGCAACTGCATCTTTGTTATCAAATATTGTTCCGGTTTATTTAATATTCCCTAATCTTTCTCTATACTAATGAAGATCGTTTTTTACTTACTATACGCGATACGTCAGTGATGCTTTTAAAATTACTGCAACGCTCTCTATATTCGCCTATTTATTTATATTCTATGAAGGGAATACAATTGCACGATTTCTCCTACTCAAACTATCCTGCTCTCTGTCTGTCTCTCTCTCTCTCTCTCCCCCCTCTCTCCAAAGATAGTACTCTCAAAAGTGCTATGATTCTCTTTGAGTAAATTGCTCGTTTGCTGCAGTGACTACGGCAGTTCGCTACTCCCGACCTGCCGTCTTCTGAGGTCTAATAAGTTTCGGACAGAGTAAATCCGGCCACAGCATTTCTCTTCTGTTGTACCCTGAGGCTCACTCTCTACAGCGCACCCGGAAAGTTGCAGCGCGGTCACGTACTGATGGAGGCACTTTCAGCCCGCTTTTGCGCTGGTCACTTCTTGCGCCGAACGCCGTTCCGAGGCGTGATCGGGGATTAAGTTTGCCACCCACACGCCGTTCTCTAGGCTGGTTGGACTCAACGAGTGCCGTTACAGGAAAGCGTCGCCAGCCAGCCCTTACTGAAATAGCGAAAAGGCGCGCTAGAGCTAGTAACGGGCAACCTACATTCGTCAGCACAAATAGCATCAGTATTCGTCACGATTATTTCTGTTCTGTTCAAACGTGACAAATAAGTTCAATTACGAACACCTAGTGCGTAAGGTACTGAGTCAGGCCAAACACTTACACATTCACGTGCCACCCGTCGACGACCACAGTTGAGAGTTCGTCAAGATATTTGTTACGTGTCATTACGATAAATCTGGACTCTTGTCCAGTAAAAACGGACCCAGAAGCGACCCATTTGCTAAATAATTGCAAATGTATCGTTACGAGGAACCACTGACTTCAGTACGAAATAATGTCCCAATTAGTTCAGATGGTTCAAATGGCTCTGAGCACTATGCGACTTAACTTCAGAGATCATCAACCGCCTAGAACTTAGAACTAATTAAACCTAACTAACCTAAGGACATCACACACATCATGCCCGAGGCAGGATTCGAACCTGCGACCGTAGCGGTCGCTCGGTTCCAGACTGCAGCGCCTAGAACCGCACGACCACTCAGGCCGGCTCCCAATTAGTACAAGTCTCTCAGAAATGTAAACCTTCAGTCAGGAACCGCGCTGCTGCTACGGTCGCAGGTTCGAATCCTGCCTCGTGCGTGGATCTGTGTGATGTCCTTAGGTTAGTTAGGTTTAAGTAGTTCTAAGTCTAGGGGACTGATGACCTCAGATGTTAAGTCCTATAGTGCTTAGATCCATTTGAACCATTTTTACTAAGTAAACTTTTCGATTAAGTCCACATGCAACTGTACTCAAATTCCACTCAAAGCAAATGAAAGAAGAGCGTAACCGTACTGGCTGCGTCGCAGTATTCCAATGGTTCAAATGGCTGTGAGCACTATGAGACTTAACATCTGGGGTCATCAATTCCCTAGACTTAGAACTACTTAAACCTAACTAACGTAAGGACATCACACACATCCATGCCCGAGCAGGATTCGAACCTGCGACCGTAGCAGTCGCGCGGTTCCGGACTGAAGCGCCTAGAACCGCTCGGCCACCGCGGCTGGCGCAGCATTCCCACCCAAGACCTTGCAGTTACACAGAACATTAGACATTTGTACTCTTTCAAACGCAGTAATCAACAGAATGCGCGTTCTTACTATGCTCAGACAATGGCAGATGCCTCAGCCAATGAGAGATCGTCCTGTCACTCCCGCCTCCTTCCCACCTGCCGTCCACAACATTTATTGCTACCACAATTTCGTAATTTACACACAATTCTAACAACGCTTTGTCTGTAACATGTTAGAAAGGATGGGCTCTATTAACTGACGCTGTCTCATCGTTTTCTTCGGGCCTTTGTGTTACCTTATTACTATGGATTTGGCGGTGTTAGTGTCACAGGGTGGCGAGATGCCCTTCCTGTGGCCACCCCAACCCCCACAGGAAGTAATTAGTGTAACCCAGCTGTCTGCGTCTAGTGTAATCCGTGAAATAGTGCGAACGCTTTCAAATGTGTGCGAGTCGTGTAACTGAGACAGAACGTGGGGACCAGCCCAGTATTCACCTAATGGGATGTGGAAAACCGCCTAAAAACCACATCCAGGCTGGCTGGCGCACAGGCCGCCGTCGTTAATCCGCCGGGCGGACTCGATCCGGGGCCAGCGCGCCTACCCGAGTCCAGGAAGCAGTGCGTTAGCGCTCTCGGCTACACTGGTGGGTACTATTAAGTGACGTTTTGTTTTAAATATTTACTTCTCATATTACAATATCAATAGGCATACTGCTTCTTATCTACATCTACATTTATACTGTGAAAACCACTGTAGCAAATTGTACTTCCCATTGTACCACTTACTAGGGCTTTTACCACCTGCATTCATGTACTGAACACGGGGAGAATGACTGTTTGGATGCCTCTGAGCGCCCTGTAATTACTTTAAACTTGTGTTCACGTACGGAAGCGATACGTTGAGGGTTGTGGTATATTTGTAGTATTGACTAAATAGTGGTTCTTGAAATTTTGTAAGTAGGCTTTCACTGGATAGTTTCCGTCCGTCTTCAGGCATCTGTCAGTTTGGTTCTTTAAGAATCTCTGTGAAGCTCCTGCATGGGGCAAACAAACCTGTTACTGTTCGTGATGCCTTTCTCTGTAAACGTTCAGTATCCCCCTGTCACAGTGCTATTCGCTATGGGTCCAACACACACGAGCATCATTCTAAGGCCCACAAGTGTTTTGTAACAGGTTCCTTTGTACACAAACTACATTTCCATAGCATTCCACCAATGAAGTCTGCCACTTGCTTTACCCACGACTGAGAATATGTCATCGTTCCATTTCACAACTCTACAAATTGCTGCATCAAGGTATTTGTACGAGTTGTCCGTTTCCAATTGTGACTCATTGATATTGTGGTCGTAGGATACTACGTTTTATTCGTTTTGTAAAGAGCAAAATTTTACCTTTTCTGAACCTTTAAAGCAAGTTGCCAATTTTTGCAGCACTTTGGAATGTTATGAAGGACTGAATGAATATGTGTGCAGCTTTTTGCAGGCAGTACTTTATTATAGACTAGTTGAGTACCCGGCGTTGCACGGGTCTGATTTATTTCAATTCCACTAGTCCATTTCATCCTTCCGCCTCTCTCCATCTCCTCCGCCCTCCTTTCTGTCCACCTCGTTCCCTCCACCCCACACTGTCTTCTCCCGCCCCTCTCTCTTTCGGTCTGCTACTCCCGCCTCACGTTGTCCATCTCGTCCTGCCCCCCTCTCTGTCCATCTTCTCTTTCCTTTCTATGTCCATCTCCTCCTCCTTCCCCTCCTCCTCCTCTCTGTATTAGCACATTCAGCGACATATGTGTCGGGAATAGTTAGTACCAAAGAAGTAATAAATTTAAACGTCATGACGTCATGCCTGACGCTACAGTCTTATTGCACGACCAGCGAAAAAGTAGCAAGTGACGGACTTTTTTCCTTTCACAGTTTTTTTAGGGATTGTAAACGAGAAAGTTTCTTAAAGGTTTGAAATTAGTTGTAAAGTTTTTTGCAAGTCACAAAGTGCTCTCTGTGGTGCCACCGCCAGACACCACACTTGCTAGGTGGTAGCTTTTAAATCGGCCGCGGTCCGCTAGTATACGACGGACCCGCATGTCGCCACTGTCAGTAATTGCAGACCGAGCGCCGCCACACGGCAGGTCTAGAGACAGATCCTAGCACTCAGCCCCAGTTGTACAGCCGACTTTGCAAGGAACGGTTCACTGACAACTACACTCTCATTTGCCGAGACGATAGTTAGCATAGCCTTCAGCTACATTTGCTACGACCTAGCAAGGCGCCGTATTCAATTTATATTGAGATTCTATTAATGTATCATCAAGAGCGATGTTCTACAAATGTGGATTAAAGTTATGTATTCCAGAAGCTACGTACTTTTCTTTATAGCATTCATTACGTATCCTGTTTCAGACCTCACGCCAGCCTGCGTGAGTTTAAGCGCGTGCCTTTCGGCCTCCTCTCATTGTGTCTAGGCTGTCTTGTCTAGACACAACACTCTCATTCTCAAATACTGGATGGATTAAATCAGGGTGTTGACGCATCGTGGCCTACATTTCTTGTTCACACTCCCCTCCCCTTTCCCCGTTTGATATGTAGGCACCCCACAGCGACTGGTTCCAGACAATGACTGGTATCTGCATCAAGTTTGGTTGAAATCGTTCAAGTGGTTTCGAAGGATGTGTGGCAGATGCATACACACACACATTTTTATAAAACGTACGGATATTTTTCCGTGATCTGATTTCGATGAAATATAGCCTATACGGTGCCCAAAGCTATACTCAAGTTACCTGCGAAAACCGCATGAAAATTCGTCTAGTAGTTTTGGAGATCAATGTGTTCAAATAGAAAGGCAAGAAAATTTTATTAATACTTCAAATTATGATAGTTTCTCCGTGATTCGATTTTGATGAAATGAAGCCTATACGTTGCCCCAAGATACTCTGAAGTTACCATTGAAAACCGCACAGAAATCCATCTAGATGTTTTGGATATTAAAGTATTCAAAGACAAGCACATAGACCCGACAGTTTTATACGAAGGTTGGAACCTTAATAGTGGCAACTATTTATTTACAGATCGTACAAAATAGATACGTCTTTCAAGGTTTTAATTACCTTCAAAGTAGTCACCAGCATTGTGTATAATCCGTTGCCTGCGATGTGGAAGTCGTAGGATACTCTTAGCAGTGTACGTTGTGTTGACAGTTCGAGCGGCGCGGTCTATTGCCCGACGAATTTGTAGCAGAGCTGAAGCGAATGGCGTGAAGTGTTTCCTTCAGTTTATAAATCGAGTTGAACTCACGAGGGCTTAAGACGCGGGAGTGCAGTAGGTAGTGCAGCATTTAGCAGCCCCGTCAGTCAAACAAATCAGTAACAGGTTGCACTACACGTGCTTGAGCATTGGCCTGCAGAAAGTGTCATCACTTCTATGCTGTTCATTTTTGGAACACAACCTACGACCAGCTTGGAGACAGAAATGATGACACTTTCTGCACGACCTGACCATCATTTTGCAGGACAATGCTCAAGCACGTACAGTGAAAGTTGATTTGTTTGACTGATGGGGCTGTTAAGTGCTATACCACCTACTGCACTCCCCTCACTTGAGCCCTCGTGGGTACAACTCGATTTCTAAACTGAAGGAAACACTTCACGGCAGTCGCTTCAGAACTGCTACAAATTCGTCGAGCAATATACCACGCCGCTCGAACTGTCAACACAACTGGCACTGCTAATCCTACGACTTTCACATCGCTGGCAACGGGTTATACACAATGCTGGTGACTACTTTGAAGGTCAGTAGAACTTTGAAACACGTATCTATTTTGTACGAGCTGTAAATAAATAGCTGCCATTATTAAGGTTCCAACCCTCGTAGTTTTGTTATTAGTATAGATAACTGCATGACCTGTCAAAAGTTTGAGGGTACTATTAATATCGTCTCTAATATCATTAATATGGAAGATGAACAGCAAGCGTTCCAGCACACTTGTGCGTTTTGCTAGGCACCTAAATTATGGCAGGTAATATCATTCAGAGCGCTTCGCTCTTTATTTCAGAGATACGACACGTTTTGTGGCCGGCAGTTTCATTCTCCGCAACGCTCTTTATTTCTTTATAAATGTGTGTACTGGCAGCTTCAGTGACTGCTCGCCCGTGTCAAACAGCCAGAGACGTGAGCACTGCGGCTCACCAGAGCACCCCATACAAATAATTAATTTAGTGCCTGTGTCTCCAGAATACCCTTTACACAGTAGAATTAATTGCGCACTACTTCGTCACATTGCAATGCTACTACTACTTAATACTACTACTTTTTCTATAAACTGTGCTGGCAGCTATGGCCAAGCGGCTCTAGACGCTTCAGTCCGGAACCGCGCTGCTGCTATGGTCGAATCCTGCCTCGGGCATGCATATGTGTAATGTCCTTAGGTTAGTTAGGTTTAAGTAGTTTAAGTCAAGGGGACTGATGGCCTCACATGTTAAGTCCCACAGTGCTTAGAGCCATTTGAACAATTTTTTTCTACAACCTGTCTGCTGGTTTGAACCTAACAGTGCTTGTCTCTGAGGGGAATTCTAAAGAGCTTTGTCCGACGGCGATAAATTCGGCGGGGCCGAAACTGGATTTCCGTGTGCCAGAAAGATAACTGCGTTTCTGTCCGTTCCCAGTGCTGGCGGCACACGCCACTCACAAAAAAAGTCGGTGGTAAAAAATTGTACGGGAAACGTCAGAAAGTTCTGTTCTTATAAAAGGATTCTATTTTGAAAGTTAACTTAGCTTCTCTTCGTCAAAAGATAAATGTTTCTATTTAAGTAACGGCATCTCGAAACAAGCAAAACCGCCGTAAATTTTCGGTCAACCGAGCATCTTTGAGTCACAAATAACATTACATCACGTCAAAGGAAGGTTCCTTGACGTAGGGTACGTGAGTATTATCACTATACGTGAATGAACCTTTCTTTAACGTGATGTAATGTCATTCGTGGCTCGTATATGGTCTCCTGAGCATCACGACATCATTTAAATACTCTCTAAAAAATGAAAAACCACGCATCACTAAGGATTTATGCAAACTGGCCAAATATTGATATTTATAAAGGTATCGAGGGAAAATGCAAAATTGCAAACTTTGAAGGTCGATGGCTGAATCTGTGACGCGGCAGCGCAATTTCCGTGCAGCTGTCAAGGATAGGAAACGGGGGGCACGTCGATAGCAATGCATAAGGTCCTCGCGAATTTCATCTCGTGTACTCAGTTGGACAGTAACTGTGACCCGCAGAGAGGTGCATGAACCATATACGCAGATGTCAGCATTTGAGAGAGGACGTGTAGTTGGAGTAAAAGGAGCCGGTTGAAGTTACCGCCGAATCACATTCTAATAGGAGCGATGCCACTATTCGATGGGTTTGGCAGGAATGGATGAACTTTGGCCGAACACTGCGCCAAGAAGGAAGAGGTCCACCTTGAGACGATACAACGAGAGAACGGAGAAATCGTCAAATAGGCCCCGGATTCACCATTACTAGCGATTGACCATTAAAATTGCTACATCACGAAGATTACGTGCTACAGACGCGAAATTTAACCGATAGGAAGGAGATGCCGTGATATGCAAATGATTAGGTTTTCAGAGCATTCACACAAGGTTGGCGCCGGTGGCGACACCTACAACGTGCTGGCACGAGGAAAGTTTTCAACCGATTTCTCATACACAAACAGCAGTTGACCGGCGTTGCCTGGTGAAACGTTGTTGTGATACCTCGTGTAAGGAGGAGAAATGCGTACCATCACCTTTCCGACTTTGAAAAAGGTCGGATTGTAGCCTTTCGCGATTGCGACGTATAGTATCGCGACATTGCTGCTCGCATTGGTCGATATCCAATGACTGTTAGCAGAATATGGAATCGGTGGGTTCAGGGAGGTAATACGGAACGCCGTGCTGGATCCCAACGGCCTCGTGTCACTAGCAGTCGAGATGTCAGGCATCTTATCCGCATGGCTGTAACGGACCCTGCAGCCACACCTCGATCCCTGAGTCAACAGATGGGGCGTTTGCAAGACAACAACCATCTGCACGAAGAGTTCGACGACGTTTGCAGCTGCATGAACTATCAGCTCGGAAACCATGGCTACGGTTACCCTTGACGCTGCATCACAGACAGGAGCGCCTGCGATGGTGTACTCAACGACGAACCTGGGTGCACTAATGGCAAAACGTCATTTTTTCGGATGAATACAGGTTCTGTTTACAGCATCATGATGGTCGCATCCGTGTTTGGTGACATCGCGGTGAACGCACATTGGAAGCGTGTATTCGTCATCACCATACTGGCGTATCACCCCTCGTGATGGTATGGGGTGCCATTGGTTACACGTCTCGGTCACCTCCTCTTCGCATTGACGGCACTTTGAACAATGGACGTTACATTTCAGATGTATTACGACCCGTGCAAATGGTTCAAATGACTCTGAGCACTATGGGACTCAACTTCTGAGGTCATTAGTCCCCTAGAACTTAGAACTAGTTAAACCTAACTAACCTAGGGACATCACAAACATCCATGCCCGAGGCAGGATTCGAACCTGCGACCGGAGCGGTCTTGCGGTTCCAGACTGCAGCGCCTTTAACCGCACGGCCACTTCGGCCGGCGCGACGACCCGTGCCTCTGCCCTTCACTCGATCCCTGCGGATCCCTACATTTCAGCAGGATAATGCATGACTACATGTTGCAGGTCCTATACGGGCCTTTCTGGGTACAGAAAATGTTCGACTGCTGCCCTGGCCAGGACATTCTACAGATCTCTGACCAATTGAAAACATCTAGTAAATGGTGGCCGAGCAACTGGCTCGTCACAATACGCCAGTCACTACTCTTGATGAATTGTGGTATCGTGTTGAAACTGCATGGGCACCTGTACCTGTACACGCCATCCAAGCTCTGTTTGAATCAATGCCCAGGCGTATCAAGGCCTTTATTACGGCCAGAGGTGGTTGTTCTGGGTACTGATTTCTCAGGATCTATGCACCCAAACTGCGTGAAAATGTAATCACATGCCAGTTCTCGTATAATACATTTGTCCAATGAATAACCGTTTATCATCTGCATTTCTTCTTGGTGTAGCAATTTTAATGGCCATTAGTGTAACTCGTGCATCAGTGACCAAAATGACCTTTAATAGTTGACTCACACAAAGGGGCTAGAGTTGACGGCGCAAGGCCGCCGACTACCGTTGATCTCTTTTCACCAACAAGCCCGTTTGCAATGATGTCCGTCACATTCAGCCTGGAATCTCATTGACTGGAATAGCAGTTCAAATGGTTCAAATGGCTCTGAGCACTATGGGACTCAACTTCTCAGGTCATCAGTCCCCTAGAATTTAGAACTACTTAAACCTAACTAACCTAAGGACATCAGACACATCCATGCCCGACGCAGGATTTGAACCTGCGACCGTTGCGGTCGCGCGGTTCCAGACTGTAGCGCCACTCCGGCCGGCGGAATAGCAGTCTTCCTCTGCGAACTGAGCCACGATGACCAGGGAATACGAGTCTGGAGACGCCTCGGAAGGTGGTGGGAGCTCGTCTTCGTGCCTGCCAGAACCTACCTTGGCCATCAAGGTCGCCAGATCTCGTACCAACTTAGACCGTTTGGAGAATTGTGGGCAGGGCTTTTCAACCAGCTCGGGGTGTTGACGATCTGACGCGCCAATCGGACAGAATGTGGCACGATGTCCCTCAGGAGAACATCCAACAACTCTGTCAATGAGCGCCAAGCCGAATAACTGCTTGCATAAAGGGCAGCAGTGGACCAACTCGTTATTGACTTGCTCATTTTCTGAAGCTGTTTATCTTGAATACATCATTTATTTTGCTGATAATGTAATCATTTGTTTGACTATATATGTACACTCCTGGAAATGGAAAAAAGAACACATTGACACCGGTGTGTCAGACCCACCATACTTGCTCCGAACACTGCGAGAGGGCTGTACAAGCAATGATCACACGCACGGCACAGCGGACACACCAGGAACCGCGGTGTTGGCCGTCGAATGGCGCTAGCTGCGCAGCATTTGTGCACCGCCGCCGTCAGTGTCAATCAGTTTGCCGTGGCATACGGAGCTCCATCGCAGTCTTTAACACTGGTAGCATGCCGCGACAGCGTGGACGTGAACCGTATGTGCAGTTGACGGACTTTGAGCGAGGGCGTATAGTGGGCATGCGGGAGGCCGGGTGGACGTACCGCCGAATTGCTCAACACGTGGGGCGTGAGGTCTCCACAGTACATCGATGTTGTCGCCAGTGGTCGGCGGAAGGTGCACGTGCCCGTCGACCTGGGACCGGACCGCAGCGACGCACGGATGCACGCCAAGACCGTAGGATCCTACGCAGTGCCGTAGGGGACCGCACCGCCACTTCCCAGCAAATTAGGGACACTGTTGCTCCTGGGGTATCGGCGAGGACCATTCGCAACCGTCTCCATGAAGCTGGGCTACGGTCCCGCACACCGTTAGGCCGTCTTCCGCTCACGCCCCAACATCGTGCAGCCCGCCTCCAGTGGTGTCGCGACAGGCGTGAATGGAGGGACGAATGGAGACGTGTCGTCTTCAGCGATGAGAGTCGCTTCTCCTTGGTGCCAATGATGGTCGTATGCGTGTTTGGCGCCGTGCAGGTGAGCGCCACAATCAGGACTGCATACGACCGAGGCACACAGGGCCAACACCCGGCATCATGGTGTGGGGAGCGATCTCCTACACTGGCCGTACACCACTGGTGATCGTCGAGGGGACACTGAATAGTGCACGGTACACCCAAACCGTCATCGAACCCATCGTTCTACCATTCCTAGACCGGCAAGGGAACGTGCTGTTCCAACAGGACAGTGCACGTCCGCATGTATCCCGTGCCACCCAACGTGCTCTAGAAGGTGTAAGTCAACTACCCTGGCCAGCAAGATGTCCGGATCTGTCCCCCATTGAGCATGTTTGGGACTGGATGAAGCGTCGTCTCACGCGGTCTGCACGTCCAGCACGAACGCTGGTCCAACTGAGGCGCCAGGTGGAAATGGCATGGCAAGCCGTTCCACAGGACTACATCCAGCATCTCTACGATCGTCTCCATGGGAGAATAGCAGCCTGCATTGCTGCGAAAGGTGGATATACACTGTACTAGTGCCGACATTGTGCATGCTCTGTTGCCTGTGTCTATGTGCCTGTGGTTCTGTCAGTGCGATCATGTGATGTATCTGACCCCAGGAATGTGTCAATAAAGTTTCCCCTTCCTGGGACAATGAATTCACGGTGTTCTTATTTCAATTTCCAGGAGTGTATATCACATTCACCGATTTCCAACCCATTCGGATAATTCTTTCACGTTGAGTCTTCCTTTTCTTGGGGGGAGGGGGGTGGGGAAGTGTACATTGAAGCTGTCCAGCACGATTTACAGAAAAAAATACTAGACGCGTAAACAAAGTTGACACTCGGCACGGTGGCTGATGGGAACGACCGTAAAGGCATTTACCATTTGCAGTCGCCCCCGTCAGCCACCGCGCCGAGTGTCAACTTCGTTTGCGCGAACAATAAATGTCCGTGCAAACTGAAGACTAACATTCGTATACGACTCATACGAACGAGTTTTAGAGAAATGGCTAAGGATGTCAGAGGGTTGGGCCGAGTGGTTCTAGGCGCTGCAGTCCGGAACCGCGTGGCTGCTACGGTCGCAGGTTCGAATCCTGCCTCGGGCATGTATATGTGTGATATACTTAGGTTAGTTAGGCTTAAGTAGTTCTAAGTTCTAGGGGACTGATGACCTCAGCTGTTAAGTCCCATAGTGCTCAGAGTCATTTGAACAATTTTGTCAGATGGTTGATACGATCATTGCTGCTTCTTCCGTTTTTTCTATTAGCGACACAGATTGCTGAGACAGGTGCTGTTGTCATTTTCCTTGATTTGGACGGCTTGGCTGGTGGGCGGCAGCACTTAAAACAGGTTTCTCGGTGTCAGTGCCACGCTGCTGGATGTGGTGGCTGCTCCTTTGGGACTTCTCTCGTGTCCCAAGTAGTCGCTGCCACTGTAGGTCCGTGGATGAGTTCTGGTCCTGGTGAGAAGATGAAGGAAGCTGGCGGACTGCTTTTGGCAATAAAATACCAATCTCACAGCGCAGAAGTGATCTCCGAGCACACTGAAGTCATCGACATGTCGTCAGGGCGAAAATTATCTCTTCGAAAGTACGTGCAATAAAAAATTTATCTTCTGAAACGAATTAAAGCACGATGAGTTGGGTTTATCTTCCGATCGGAAACGATAGCCTTAGAATCAAGAGCGCAATGAAAAATTACCAAAATCGGATAATCCAGTACCTATAGACAAATCTACCTTATTTAATCAAGTGCGTGCTGCGCTTCAGCATCACGCTGAGTTAAGGGAAACATACTATGATAAACATTTAACTAAGCTTGTTACGTATAGACTTGGAGAAAGCATTATGTTATGATCTCATCTGAAATCATCTGCCATGAAAAGGTTAAACAAAAAATGGCAATTAAAATATGAAGGTCCTTTCAGAATAGTGAAAATACCTCATCCTGGAAGTTATGTTCTGTCTAATCATAAGGGTATGAACAAAGCCATGTATAAAACTTCCTGGCAGATTAAACTCTGTGCCGGACCGAGACTCGAACTCGGGACCTTTGCCTTTCGCGGGCAAGTGCTCTACCAACTGAGCTACCCAAGCACGACTCACGCCCCGTCCTCACAGCTTTAGTTCTGCCAGTACCTCGTCTCCTACCTTCCAATCCGAAAATGTACAATCTTTATTTTTTTTTCTTCTGATGCGACGCTCGGAGAGTGGGCAAACAGTGCGTCTGGGAGAAAGATGGGAAGGAATATGGCCGTGTCCTTTTCGAAAGAACCAGCCCGGAATTTGCCTTAACCGCTTTAGGGAAGCCATAGTAAAACTAAATCTGGATGGCTGGAGGTGAAGTTGTACCGCCATGTTCGAGAATGCAAGGCTCGCCTTCTCCGTAGCGTCCTCTGCAATCAGGTTATTACCGTGTCATTACGTTTCTTTCTTACACATTCTAAGTTGGCTCCTCATTTCTCGATAAATTTGAGTTCTTGATACCTCCACAATATCTTCAATTATTTTCTTCCATGGATTCCACTAGTCTTTTTCTTCATAAATTTTACTATCAGCTATTTGAAAAACGTCATCTGGGGACGAATGAACCAGTCACCTGAATTCTCTAAGCTTTTACTGTGAGAGTGCTCACTGCTTTCTCAATGAAAAGGCTTAACAAAGATGATGATGTGGAACAACCTTGTCTTACTTCAATTCTAAGTTTTGCTTTCGACTATCAAACATTAATTTCTACCAGAGAAAGTCAAAAATCAATGCCTCCCAGTTTTTAAAAAAATTGTCAAGCATTTCAAATGAAATTACACAGGTTGAAAACAATAACATTGGTGATCAATTGGGACTTTTCAGTATAATATTTGCCCATTTCCACAGTTTTGGTCCATCTCTTAAGAAGGACATACATTCTAGTGTGGTAAAACCTAAGGTCCCGTTTGCAGGGCCAATGACGCACGGGTGCTTTCTCGGCGTTCCCATCTTCAAAGTTAATCCCACGATAAGCTTTTTTTCAGCGGCTGGAACAGATGGAGGTCTGATGGTGCCAGGTCAGGGAATGAGGCAAGACTTCCCACGCAAGTTTCACAATCTCTTCAGTGGTTCGACGACTGGTGTCTTGTCTTTCATTGTCATGCAGAAGCACAATATCCGCATAGCGTATTCACTGAAGTTGCTTTAAGCTATTTCAGGGTTTTGACGTATTGGGGAGAATTTACTGTGCATCCTTGCTCAAAAAAATCAACCATAGTCACACCACCTATATCTGAGAATACTTACAAGGAGACGGCACGACCGTGGGTCGGGGATTTGTCCGAAATTTTGTGTGGTGAAAGAGGACCCCTAACACCTCAAGTGGTTAAAATTTTAGGACGCACTACTCGGAAAATCCCGAGAAAAACCAATCCAAAGTTTCTTAAGTGCCTTATAAGTACAAAATGTTACTCCATTGCCGACCCGCCGTCTGGCCTACGTGGTTAGCGCTCGGACCCTTACGCCATAGGAATCGGACTCGATCCCTCCTCCGGCACTTTCTTTTCCCTTCTGTTGCTTGCAAAATTGCAGCACATTGTTACAGAATAATCGTGAAATTAATTCCCGGGAAGATTGTATAAAAATTCATTCTATAATTCACCGTCAATTATCGTCACCAATATTCCGAGACATGATTCAATATGCCTGGTTTGCCTCAAAATTATCAGAAACTCAAAACATTTTCGTAAATGTCAATGGGGCAAGTTTTTGTACAGATTTATTGCTAATGCCCTGTGATTGAAAAAAAAATCCGCCTTTATATGTTGCGCAAGATGTGGCAAAAATTATTGCTTTCTTTGTTTTTACGATAATTACCACTGCGGTTCTTGTTTATAATTATTATATGTATAAAAACTAAATGTTTCCCAATCGACTTTGTTATTCTGATTAAAAACCCAATGTTTCCCCTCATATAATTTACAATTAAAAATGGAACACCCACCGCCATGAATTGTGTTGTTGGGCAAAAAGAAAATAATTTTTATCCAATAATGTAACTAATTTGTTAAAGATAATGTAGGTTTGGGAAACTTTCTGAATAATTGGTGGAATAACAAAAGAAAATGAAACAGATGAAAAAAAGTGCCGGAGGAGGAATCGAACCCGAGTCCTTTGGCATAAGACCGGAGGCCTAAACATCTTTTTTTTTATTCCACAAAAACAGTAACAAAAATGGCTACAATGGTATGACATAAATAAGGTGACAGATAATTGCAGTCATAAATTACAGCATTCAAAAAATGAGTCTTTAGCAGCAGCACAATTTAGCACCTTCACTGTCACCTTCAACTGGTGGCAGTTCAGCATGCACATTTTCTTCTTCTGCAGCCGGTTACTTATCATCATTTCCCAGACCCAAATAATCATTCAGTAAATCCTTGATGTGTGTTCCTTCCAGGGTGAATTACATGGACAGAAGAGCAGTCCCGAACAGCGACATCGCAAAATACTTCACTGCCTTGTTATTTTTGTCAGTTCCAGCCTTCTAAACGCATCCATAGGAAGTTCAAGATCTTCCTTTACACCAGATCTTTGTCGCCATATTCTTGTATCTGCTGTACTACTGTTTTATTTTTCATGTGTGACTTGCAGGTGAGGTTAGGGTCGGGAACGTGACCCAACCCATTCCCTCTCTACTAGGAATCCAGTTCCTAACCTATACCCATTCTGTTGAAGACAATTCGGAGCATGTTACCATATCTCTTATTGTGATTCTGATATTTAAGTATTTTCTCGAATTCATTTTCCATATACATCTTGTATTCAATATGTTCATCGCTCCCAATATTGTTAAAAACATAACTTGTATATTTGCCCATTAACCAAATCACTGCGTTATTTTCCGCCTGAGGGTAGTAACTTTCCTCTGGTCTGAAGGAAATGTTAGTCGGTACATTGTTTGCTGAAGTTCTTGTTATTTGAGCAATTTTCTCCCTGGTCCTCCTCCAGTTGATAATCCGATCTCCACATGTGTAACGATGAGTCACACTATCAACGAGGTTGCATTTGCTGCAGAGGTTAGTGTCTCGCTCATTAGTGCTGATGATGTTATTGACTACCTTGTACCACGCTGTTCTCACGTCAGACGAATGAACATCACTACTGATGTTTTTCCAGTCCACATTCCATGCTATTCCAGCATATTTGGTTTCTATGTTGTTTTTCCTTTCATGTTTCCGTCTTTCAGCTAAAATCGCCTTTGCTGTAACGTTTTTGGAGTTTAAAAACTTTTTACTGAGATAACTTAGTTCAAGATAATACTCCCTAATGTGTTTCAGCTTTTTTGCATATTTATCGGCGGCTCTACACTTTCTGGCCTGACAGTATCGTATAGTTTTGCTGTAATGCACCCTGGATCATTACACATTATGCTCCATGTTCGTTTGACATACAATGCCATCGCTTTAGACTTGATGTCGGTTAGACCCATTCCTCCATTGCTTGGATCCAAAACTGCTGTCTTCACCCGCACTCGAAACAATTCCCCTTTCCACAAGAACTTTGATAAGGTGGACATGATCGTCTTCGCCACCATTGATGGAATGGGGAGAACCTGTGCTATGTAGTAGGCCTTGGATAAAATATACGTGTTGATAAACAGTATTCTCAGGAACTGGTCTATGCCACGTTGACAGTTTTCAGTCAAAGCTCTCTTGATTTTTCTTGCCACCTCCCGCCAATATATTGCTATCATTTTTAAAAGGGATGTTGTCAATGCCATTCCAAGAGCTTTGTGTTCATTAACATGGTTCGCCCACTCAATGCTCAAGTTAGCAAGCCGCTTTATATTTAGAAATTTACTTTTATTTTCATTTACCCTCGCACCTGATGCGGAACAGTATTTTGCAAGTATCATCTCTAGTTGTGTCACATCTGTTTGGTCTCTGATGATTACGCCTACATCGTCCGCGAAAGCACCTACCACGGTCTTTGTTCCTTGAATGGTAATGCCTGTCAGCCTATGCTGTAGCTGTCTCAAGAAAGGTTCCAGTGATATAACGAACAGGAGCATGGATAAGGGGCTTCCTTGGGTAACACCCCTTTTTATTTCAATTTTTTTTGTCAGTTGACAGTTATCCGAGATTTGTGCAGTAACACCCATTGCCATGTTCTTGATGATGTCGATGGTTTTTGGCAGGAAGTCCATTCGGCGCATTGTCTCTATCAAGTATTTGTGATTAATTTGATCAAATGCCTTATGGAAGTCTATGAAAAGAAGTCCACATTTTATGTTACTTGCCTGCGCTAGCGCAATGACATCGCGATACAAACCGCAGTTTGTAAAATCGTCCTTCCAAAAGCACAAGTCTGCTGTTGGCCTATGGTGTCAGCGGTGCATGGTGTAAAGCGCTTGTTAATTACTCGAGCTATAATTTTATAATCTGAATTTAAAAGCGAAATCGGCCGTAGGTTGTTTATTTTTTTGCAGCCTCTGTTCTTCGGGATCAACACGATTTTACATTGTTTGAACTCTGCAGGCACTGGCTTTTCTTGTAAGACTTCATTGACAATTTCGGTGAACTTTTCTCCTATTAGGGTCCAAAATCGTTTATAGAATTCAATGGGCAGTCCGTCAGGTCCTGGAGATTTTCTAGCAGGGGAGCTGCACACGATTTCTAATACATCTTCCTTGGTGATGTCCGAAGAAATGTTCTCATCATCATCTCGCGATATTCGTGGAAGATATGTACCAAAGAGCTCATCGTATTCTTCTTCGTTTGTTTCCCCTGACGCATACATACGTTCATAGTACGCTGAGATCTCTTTAATTATTTCCTTCTGGGTGGTGATTATGGTACCATCATCTATTTGAAGTTCATCCATGAAACTTCTTCTATTCTTGGCGTGTCTGACAAGGTGGTACAATGCAGCAGTCTCATCTTCAGTGACTGACTTTGCTTTGGATTTTATTTTAAGTCCCTCCAGTTCCTTACGTTTCAGACTTATTAATTTTGCTTTTATTTTCTTGATGTCTTTTAATCTTGTAGGACTTGCATATGTCTGATCGTAGAGGTCCCTGAGCACGCTCTAGTAGAATTCTACAGTCTGTTTCCTTTCTCTGGCCATATCTATACTAAAAGATATTAAAACTTTCCTTAGCTTCGGTTTCGCTCGTTGGGTCCACCATTCTATCACACTTGGAAAGTTGTTCAATGAACGGAGACACATTTCCCAAGCACTGGTTAGGGCATCTTCTAAGTCTTCTTCTGATAATAACGATATATTTAGATTTCACTGGCTTTTTACTCTTCGGGTAGGTTGTGGTGTTAAATTTACGCAGGTCAACAACGCACTGTGATCGGAAAAACTAACGGGAACAGTTTCTGTTTTCAGCAATTTATCTGCTAAATTCTCCGATACGTAAATTCTGTCAATTCTACTACAGGAATTCGCAACAATATGAGTGAAGTTCACCATTGTTGGATATTTTATTTCCATGCATCTTTTAACTTTAAATCAGCAACAAAAAATGGTTCAAATGGCTCTGAGCACTATGGGACTCAACATCTGAGGTCATCAGTCCCCTAGAACTTAGAACTACTTAAACCTAACTAACCTAAGGACGACACACACATCCATGCCTGAGGCAGGATTCGAACCTGCGACCGTAGTGGTCGCGCGGTTCCAGACTGAAGCGCCTAGAACCGCTCGGCCACTTCGGCCGGCTAAATCAACAACAAGACGTCTCAAGTCAGTTGAGTAATTGAAGTTGGGGATTTGATCCTTTCGACTCAATACACAATTAAAATCTCCTCCTATTATAAGTTGGAGGGGGTTTCTCCTCAGTAAATAAATTACGCTTTCATTAAAGAATGTGGCTCTTGCAGCTCTATTACTGCTGCCAGAAGGAGCATATAAATTGACTATAGTAACTCCTGCTACATTTATTCCAATACCTCGCCCCGATTCTAATTTATCAACGTCATGTACGGGGAACGCGCAAACCGCTCCACACTCCCAACCCTCTCTCGCGACAGTACTAGGCCAGACGGCGGCTCGGCAATGCACCAACATTTGATACTCATAAGGCACCTAAGAAACTTTGGATCGATTTTTCCTAGGATTTTCCTGGTAGTGTGTCCTAATATTTTAACCACGTGAGGTGTTAGAGGTCCTCTTTCACCACACAAAATTTCGGACAAATCCCCGACCCCACGGTCGTGCCATCTCCTTGTTAGCCATAACTTTCCCTGCCGATCGCACGGTTTTAAACTTTTTCTTCTTCGGTAAGTTTCTGTGATGCCAGTACGCCGACTGCCTCTTCGATTTTGGTTCAGAACAATCAATTCATTTTTCGTCTCCGGTCATGGATAGTCAGGCAGAAGTTAGAGTTGACGGTAAATTTAGTTCATGGTTCAGAGTAGTTTCAGGGGTAAGACAAGGCTGCAACCTGTCTCCATTGTTGTTCATATTATTTATGGATCATATGTTGAAAACAATAGACTGGCTGGGTGAGATTAAGGTATGTGAACACAAAATAAGCAGTCTTGCATATGCGGATGACTTAGCTGTGATGGCAGATTCGATTGAAAGTTTGCAAAGTAATATTTCAGAGCTAGATCAGAAATGTAAGGACTATGGTATGAAGATTAGCATCTCCAAAACGAAAGTAATGTCAGTGGGAAAGAAATATAAACGGATTGAGTGCCAAATAGGAGGAACAAAGTTAGAACAGCTGGACGGTTTCAAGTACTTAGGATGCATATTCTCACAGGACGGCAACATAGTGAAAGAACTGGAAGCGAGGTGTAGCAAAGCTAATGCAGTGAGGGCTCAGCTACGATCTACTCTCTTCTGCAAGAAGGAAGTCAGTACCAAGACAAAGTTATCTGTGCACCGTTCAATCTTTCGACTAACTTTGTTGTATGGGAGCGAAAGCTGGGTGGATTCAGGTTACCTTATCAACAAGGTTGAGGTTACGGATATGAAAGTAGCTAGGATGATTGCAGGTACTAGTAGATGGGAACAATGGCAGGAGGGTGTCCACAATGAGGAAATCAAAGAAAAACTGGGAATGAACTCTATAGATGTAGCAGTCAGGGCGAACAGCCTTAGATGGTGGGGTCATGTTACACGCATGGGAGAAGCAAGGTTACCCAAGAGACTCATGGATTCAGCAGTAGAGGGTAGGAGGAGTCGGGGCAGACCGAGGAGAAGGTACCTGGATTCGGTTAAGAATGATTTTGAAGCAATAGGTATAACATCAGAAGAGGCACCAATGTTAGCACTGAATAGGGGATCATGGAGGAACTGTATAAGGGGGGCTATGCTCCAGACTGAACGCTGAAAGGCATAATCAGTCTTAAATGATGATGATGATGATGATGATGATGGTCAATGTTTTTTCCAGAAACTCTTCTGCCTGTATACGGAAGCATTGAAAGGATTGGGAGGCAATTGCTTTTCTTGTCTTTTTATTCTGGTCTGTTAACATTCTTGTTACCCAAGTTGCAGAAGCCTTTGAATATCCTAGTTGCTAAATAGTCGTCATCACATTGTCTTAACTGAAGGAGGAAATGCCTCACGAATTATCTGCAGTCACCCGGCGAGCTCGACGAATGATGTCAACCGCTTCCCGTCAACCAGAGGCGTTTGCCCTCCAGTTTCGTTACAGCGGCGAATATATCGCCTATAAAAGTACTGATGCACATTGCTGCATCACCGTACACATTTCTCTGTTATGTAAGAGCGCGAATGGGCGTTTCACTTTCTGCGTTCAAGAATTCTATCACAGAACGTCACAATGCATCACCGTTCACATTAATCAGTCTTGCATGAAGGCAAATGGACGTTTCACCTTCTTCAGTCAAATATTATACCACAGATTGTTGTCTAACACGAACATCGATGTCAGCCATTTTGCAAGCTACTGCAGCGCTGACATCTGTTGACGCAGAAAGTTACTGCTGCAATGTACTGGAGAGGAGCGTTGTGGAACAGAGCCAAATTCAAATTTTTAACGAACTTTATTGAAGAAGAGAAACTAGGCGGCGTCACTTTTTCACTGACGCTCGTAAACTCACACTGTGGTCTCTTCATATTCAATATCATTACCGCTATCTTTCTTACGTCAGGAAGCATCTTGCGGGTGTCGTCCTGTCAGATGTCTCTTGTAAACAATGAAGGCCTTGACCACAATAAATTGTTAAATGCTATCTCATACTTGTTTTTTATCACATTAATGCAACAGCCATTGTCTTACTATGTACCGATGCTATTCTCATCTACCGCCTCACAGTGAATGTCTTGTTGATATGACAAACGTGATAGATACCCCTACATTTCAGGAAACCGCTACAGATAAATCGTGGGACTTGGAGGAAGAATTTTCACTGGCTCAGATTACGAATCATCGTAACGACCCTCACTTCTCATAAAGACTGCCGAAAACCACTGAAAATCGATCTATTGAACAAAATGACATTACAGATTCATCACAAATTCCAAATAGCCTTGAAACAGCAACTCCGTTGCAGCCACCGGCTAATTCCTTTACGAAACGCCTCTTCGGTTGTAAACAAAACGTTACAGACACGGTTTTGTCTACGAGAAGATAAAAAAAGTCCGCAGATGTGGTACTGCGCTATTAACATACCTCATTGATTGCATAAAAAGCCTCTGCAGACGTTAACAGCAGTGTCCTTGTTTTAGCTGCTGCATGCTTCTGTTATCACACTACTAATGTGTTGCGCATTCCAGCAGTTTGACCAAGGCTACAGACATCGTTCCGCTGAAAGGAGAATAAGACGCACTTTGTGGGACCATTATTTCAGTGCTCGCCGTTGTAGGCTGTCTGTAATTTTGTCCATATCTGACATTTCAAAGACGGACATTTAGAAGCAGATTCGAAACTTGAAACTAGTCGTTATCGGAGTCGTGATGCATTTTAGCAGAATATTTCTGTCGCTGGGCCACCTAAAGAAAACGTGTGATAAAATTCTCGGATGTCTTAATAAATATTTTTTGTCAGTCTAATTTGATTATCTTTTGCATTTCACTATAATGGACAAAGAGATCATAAATATTCACTGTTAAAGATGCATTTCAAAAATAAAAACGTATGTCATCGGCCCAGTCGAAGGGAGTGGTTTCCTTCGCGGAGCTAGGCTGTTAGGCTGTTTCCTTGAATGGGTTGTTGCGCGGTCGGGGGGTCGAACCCGAGACTCTAGTTGGCACAGCTGAAGCATGGACCCACCGAGCCGTATTTTGTCAGGAGGACAAGCAAGCTCAAGAGCGTCGAGGGGCAGCGCAGAGTGAAGCAGTGGTATTCGGTAACATTCGTTTATTCATTGAATTTTGATAAAATTTCCCTTTCCCTCAACTAGAACTGACACTGTTGCAGCAGGGCTGTGTGTAATAGCTGTTAATTATTACACATAGAAATTTTCAATACATTGCATATTTTTCATTTTTTTGGGTTTAGGCTGACATCTGAAAACGAACAACATATTTTCGAAACCAAGGAGGCTAAAATACGAGGGTTTGAACTTTAAATAGTGGCAACTATTTATTTACGACCGATACAAAATGGTTCAAATGGCTCTGAGCACTATGGGACTCAACATCTTAGGTCATAAGTCCCCTATAACTTAGAACTACTTAAACCTAACTAACCTAAGGACATCACACACACCCATGACCGAGGCAGGATTCGAACCTGCGACCGTAGCAGTCCCGCGGTTCCAGACTGCAGCGCCAGAACCGCACGGCCACCGCGGCCGGCCGACCGATACAAAAGAGTTACATGTTTACACCTGTTAGTGTCCAAAATAGTACCAGCGTTGTGTAGAACCCGTTGACAGCGATGTGGAAGGTGTAGTACAGGGTTATTACAAATGATTGAAGCGATTTCACAGCCCTACAATAACTTTATTATTTGAGATATTTTCACAATGCTTTGCACACACATACAAAAAGTCAAAAAAGCTGTTTTAGGCATTCACAAATGTTCGATATATGCCCCTTTAGTGATTCGGCAGACATCAAGCCGATAATCAAGTTCCTCCCACACTCGGCGCAGCATGTCCCCATCAATGAGTTCGAAAGCATCGTTGATCCGATCTCGCAGTTCTGGCACGTTTCTTGGTAGAGGAGGTTTAAACACTGAATCTTTCACATAACCCCACAGAAAGAAATCTCATGGGGTTAAGTCGGGAGAGCGTGGAGGCCATGATATGAATTGCTGATCATGATCTCCACCACGACCGATCCATCGGTTTTCCAATCTCCTGTTTAAGAAATGCCGAACATCATGATGGAAGTGCGGTGGAGCACCATCCTGTTGAAAGATGAAGTCGGCGCTGTCGGTCTCCAATTCTGGCATGAGCCAATTTTCCGCGGGCTACGCGTGAAACTTGCCCGCACGCGTTCAACCGCTTCTTCGCTCACTGCAGGCCGACCCGTTGATTTCCCCTTACAGAGGCATCCAGAAGCTTTAAACTGCGCATACCATCGCCGAATGGAGTTAGCAGTTGGTGGATCTTTGTTGAACTTCGTCCTGAAGTGTCGTTGCACTGTTATGACTGACTGATGTGAGTGCATTTCAAGCACGACATACGCTTTCTCGGCTCCTGTCGCCATTTTGTCTCACTGCGCTCTCGAGCGCTCTGGCGGCAGAAACCTGAAGTGCGGCTGCAGCCGAAGAAAACTTTGAGTTTTTCTACGTATCTGTAGTGTGTCGTGACCATATGTCAATGAATGGAGCTACAGTGAATTTATGAAATCGCTTCAATCATTTGTAATAGCCCTGTATATCGTTAGCAAAGCCTGTTCTGTTGATGGTGGGAATGGAGCGGTCTGCTGCCTGTCGAATCTCTGGAACAGTTCTGAAGCGAATGCCGCGAAGTGGTTTCTTCATATTCAGAATCAAATCAAAGTCACAAGGACTTAAGTCCGCGGAGTATGGTGGATGGTACAGTACTTTCCAGTCCCATCGACCGAACAGAGCAACCACAGCTTGCGCTGTATGCGGCCGCGCATTGTGCTGCAGAATGGTGGGTGGGTTGCGCAGAAAGTGTCGCCGTTTCTTTCGCAAAGCTGGTCGAACGTGATGCTCCAAAAACCAACAGTAATACTGTGCATTGACGGTCTGCCGTGGAGGAACGTAATGCGTTAGGATAACACAATCACAGTCGTACGTTAGACCGCTCGCTCACGAGTGACTGTGTTTCCCTCGATTGTGCGCACGCCGGTGACGTGCGACGGGCGAGTCCATTTTCTCGAGGTAAGGTAAGTATGTCAACAACGTGACCTATCAGCGACAATAATAGATTCCGCTGCACATAAAGGCAACTCACACTGCATCACTTAAAAATACCTAGTCTTCGTGCACATCACGTAACTTCATTTTGTGAACATCTACATTTATACTCCGCAAGCCACCCAACGGTGAGTGGCAGAGGGCACTTTACGTGCCACTGTCATCATCTCCGTTTCCTGTTCCAGTCGCGTATGGTTCGCGGGATGAACGACTGCCGGAAAGCCTCCGTGCGCGCTCGAATCTCTCTAATTTTACAGTCATGGTATCCCCGGGAGGTATAAGTAGGGGGAAGCAATATATTCGATACCTCATCCAGAAACGCACCCTCTCGAAACCTGGACAGCTAGCTACACCGCGATGCAGAGCGCCTTTCTTGCAGAGTCTGCCACTTGAGTTTGCTAAACATCTCCGTAAAGCTATCACGCTTACCAAATAAACCTGTGACGAAACGCGCCGCCTCCTCCGTCAACCCGACCTGGTACGGATCCCACACTGATGAGCAATACTCAAATATAGGTCGAACCAGTGTTTTGTAAGCCACCTCCTTTGTTGATGGACTACATTTTCTGAGGACTCTCCCAATGAATCTCAGCCTGGTACCCGCCTTACCAACAATTAATTTTATGTGATCATTCCACTTCAAATCGTTCCGCACGCATACTCCCAGGTATTTTACAGAAGTAACTGCTACCAGTGTTTGTTCCGCTATCATATAATCATACAATAAAGGATCCTTCTTTCTAAGTGTTCGCAATACATTTCATTTGTCTATGTTAAGGGTCAGTTGCCACTCCCTGCACCAAGTGCCTATCCGCAGCAGATCTTCCTGCATTTCGCTGCAATTTTCTAATACTGCAACTTCTCTGTATACTACTGCATCATCCCCGAAAAGCCGCATGGAACTTTTGACACTATCTACTAGGTCATTTATATATATTGTGAAAAGCAATGGTCCCATAACACTCCCCTTTGGCACGCCAGAGGTTACTTTAACGACTGTAGACGTCTCTCCGTTGATAACAACATGCTGTGTTCTGTTTGCTAAAAACTCTTCAATCCAGCCACACAGTTGGTGTGATATTACGTAGGCTCTTACTTTGTTTATCAGGCGACAGTGCGGGACTGTATCGAACGCCTTCCGGAAGGAAAATAGCATGAACAAATAAAGTGAGTTGGGTCTCACACGATCGCTGTTTCCGGAATCCATGTTGATTCCTACAGAGTAGATTTTGGGTTTCCAGAAACGACATGATACGTGAGCAAAAAAACATGTTCTAAAATTCTACAACAGATCGACGTCAGGGATCTAGGTCTTTAGTTTTGCGCTTCTGCTCGACGACCCTTCTTGAAGACTGGGACTACCTGTGCTCTTTTCCAATCATTTGGAACCTTCCGTTTCTCTAGAGACTTGCGGTACACGGCTGTTAGAAGGGGGGCAAGCTCTTTCGCGTACTCTGTGTAGAATCGAATTGGTATCCCGTCAGGTCCAGTGGCCTTTCCTCTGTTGAGTGATTCCAGTTGCTTTTCTATTCCTTGGATACTTATTCCGATGTCAGCCATTTTTTTCGTTTGTGTGAAGATTTAGAGAAGGAACCGCAGTGCCGTCTTCCTCTGTGAAAAAGCTTTGGAAGAAGGTGTTTAGTATTTCAGCTTTACGCGTGTCATCCTCTGTTTCAATGCCATCATCATCCCGGAGTGTCTGGATATGCTGTTTCGAGCCACTTACTGATTTAACGTAAGACCAGAACTTCCTAGGATTTTCTGTCAAGTCGGAAAATAGAATTTTACTTTCGAATTCACTGAACGCTTCACGCATAGCCTTCCTTACGCTAACTTTGACATCGTTTAGCTTCTGTTTGTCTGAGAGGTTTTGGCTGCGTTTAAACGTGCAGTGAAGCTCTCTTTGCTTTCGTAGTAGTTTCCTAACGTTGTTGTTGAACCACGGTGGGTTTTTCCCGTCCCTCACAGTTTTACTCGGCACGTATCTGTCTAAAACGCATTTTACGATTGCCTTGAACTTTTTCCATAAACACTCAACATTGTCAGTGTCGGAACAGAAATTTTCATTTTGATCTGTTAGGTAGTCTGAAATCTGCCTACTATTACTCTTGCTAAACAGATAACTCTTCCTCCCTTTTTTTATATTCCTATTTACTTCCATATTCAGGGATGCTGCAACGGCCTTATGATCACTGATTCCCTGTTCTGCGTTTACGGAGTCAAAAAGTTAGGGTCTGTTTGTTATCAGTAGGTCCAAGATGTTATCTCCACGAGTCGGTTCTCTGTTTAATTGCTCGAGGTAATTTTCGGATAGTGCACTTAGCACAATGTCACTCGATGAGAGAATGGCGTGAATTGCTCACACTTTCCAATGACGCCTGCAGAAATTTAATCACTACAACGACTTTACTGTCAACTATTAATACTAGCCATTTACATGAACATAGTGCAGATCGTCCCTCCTTTTACATCTTCGTCGGACGACTCACCGCCAAGGTGGCGAATATTTGACAACACGACGTACACTTAATGACCAGTAGTAAGCGCCTATTGTCACTATCCACAGAGAAATCAATCCAGCCCATTGATGGCAACCTCACGCTACATACGAATGCTAAAGGGAAGTTTAGTAGCCTGGCGATGACCTGTTGTTCCGAACTGGTATCACAGTAGAGAGATTCGCAAGCAGCTTTCTATGCGATCTCCATCATGACTGATCATATACATATCGTCATGCGTCTAATGCGTCGAGTAAAGTCCATTTAATCCGCATGTAGCTTCTAGTTTTCCAGTTTTCAGAAAAGTTTGTGTATTACTCTCGATGGAAAAACTGTCAATCATTTCGTTGCCCTGCCTTCAAGCGTTTCACCAGTGCAGTTGCTCTAGGCTACGAGAAATTTACTACTCTCTATACAATTACACTCATCAAAGTTAAGCATATTTTCATATTACCCACCAACAGTCGCTATGGATGTTCGCTCTGTGTTTATGTAGGAGGGCGCTTGCTTACATATGCGAACTCGTTCGTCGTTGCCACACTGCCTCATGAGGGGTAGTCAAGACTTATAAGCAAACGCAGTACACCAGCTGAGTTCTTGTGAAAGCACAGTTGCCCGTGTGCTTCGTAGTGCAGCACGATGCTTTCGGAACAGGCTCCCCATGGCAGATCGTATCAAAATCATCACGCTGATGGGACAAAACTTGAGACAATTTGACATTGCTAATAATGTTCAGTGTGGGAAAGGTTCCAGGGAATGTATTCAATAGCGAATCGACATCGCGAAGGTCGTCCACGCAAAACTGCAGCAGCTCAGGACCGATACGTAACGATATCTGCACGGAGACACTTTACAAAGACGGCGACTACTCTGCGTCACGAACTTAGAGAGGCAACACGGGTTACCGTAAGAACCCAGACTGTGCGCAACGGACTTCATGATGGGGGGTTGTACAGCCGAAGATCCCTCGAGACAGTACCACTCCGTCCACATCACAGGGTGTTCGTGTAAGATGGGCAAGAGCACATGAACATTGGACACGAGGCCAATGGACCTAAACACTGTTCACAGACGAAGTGTGAATAGGCCTGCACACTCACGACAACTGTGTTCGCATAAGGACGCGAACAGGGGAACGTAATCATCACTCAATGACTGTGGAATGTCACCAACAATCCGATGGCTCAGTCCTATTCTGGGCAGGTGTCATGTATGGCCGCCGCACACCACTCGTTCCAACAACTCTGTTCACATAAGGAAGCGAAAATGGGAACCCAATCACCCCTCAATGACTGTGGAAAGTCACCACTAATCCGGTGGCTCAGTCCTATTCTGGGCAAGAATCATGGATGGCCGCCGCCGCCGCACCCCTCTCGTTCCAACTGAAGGCAACATGACTGGTTCAGTGTATGAAGACAACGTTCTCAGACCCAGAGTCAATGGTTTTGCAGAGACTGTAGGGGAAGAGTTCTCTCTACTGGATGATAACGCCCGACCTCATCATGCTCGCAGTGTGTGTTGGTATCTGACAGGACGTGGGATGCGAAGAATGGATAGGCCAGTATGCTCACCAGATATGAACTGCATGGGGTTTGCTCGTCGTCAACATACTCCATTAATGATTGAAGCTCTCTGGAGTGCTGCCATTGAGGAGTGAGGCAGTATGTCTCAAGAGGCCTGCAGTGAGTTGGTGCTGAGCATGCCCCATCGCATCGAAGAGTGCTTGAGGGTTCGTTGAGGTCCTACACGCTATTGAACAATGCACTGAGCACACTATTTTATGTCTTTGGATGTTGTGGGAAATTGCAGCTTTTTGTTTATTCAAATAAGTTTCCTTTTTCGTTTCGTAGACGGTTGAAAGGGAAATTTGTTTAGCATTCTGTATTATCAAAGAATACGGTATAAGACATCTGTCTCATTTCAAGATAGCAGAGCCAATTATTATGCTCAACTTTTTTTGAGGGGTGTATACGTGTGGTGTCTGTCCTTTCGGATGTGTCCAAAAGTACAAACGCAACACATATAATTGCATAGATACTCCTCGATGGGCGATACGACTATTTCAATGCGGATGCATATCATAGTTCGTCCCCTCACGGGAAGGCTGCGAGCAACGGGGTAAAATGAACGGGGTCATAGCGCCAGTGGTGAGCAGTACATAGGAAGGCGAAGAATTCAGGTTCGAGTCCTGGTCCGGTCACAAATTTTCAACTGCAGCTGTTGAATTATTTCAACCCTCACAGCAGCTAAGCCATACAAATTTTCGTTTAGCTGTTTCACTCTGTTTCATTGGCAGTGAAGATGTTCAAAAACAATTACAAAATAAAGAAAAAGCGTCTTCTTTATTTACGAAACTACTCAAACATGATCCGATTTGTCGACAGTTTAACTAAGCCTATGGGACAAGTCACGGCTCGACGAATCAATGGTGCATTTGACTGAAGGTGCGCGGTCATACAGCTCCTTCGAGTCCAGATAGTAGAGATGGGCAAAACTGTTCTTTTCAGAGATTGGATCAGAACTGTTCACTCCCTGAAATGAATTAGCTCTTTTTCATGACTCACCACTCATTTACAATAGAAAATAAATGGAAGGCACATTGCCCTTTAAACTTGGTTTATTCCAGTACTATACCTGTATTTTGATCTTATTTGATCCTATTTTGAAGTAACACAGATAATGAGTAAGAATTTTGTATTGTTTATTGAAATTTCCACGATATGACAAAGTTTTTGATTATTGATTTATTTTGCACTATCGTGGTTTTTTGGGTGATCGGAAAATGTTGTAACTTGAGATTTACATTAACAATATATTTGGCTATAATGTATTAAAATTTCATTAACCTCATACAAATACATCGCAAGCCATATATTTTTAAAGTGAACGTTTCCTTCCGAAGACGCCTAAAATTGCAAAATCCGTACCAGAATAAGAAAAAAAAATATAAATTTGACTGTAAAACGAAAGTGCTGCATATAGCCTTACGCAGAATAAAACAAGGAAAATATTGGTGTATCACATTTTGCGATACGTTTATCGGTTCGCTCGTAATTAAAGCGTAAATTCGAGTGCCCATAATAAAAATCCTATAGTAAGAGGAGTCATCAGGAACCTAATCTAATCAGTTTAAACAAATAAAAATAAAATAAAAACAATTGATGTATACATAACATAATAATGTAATATACATAGCGGTATTACTACGAAGAACAATATCCAGTAGGGACGAACTCCGATGCAGAGGCGCTGAGTCGAGCAGGTCGAGCCGCGAGCTGTATTACTGCGTGAGCTGAGACGGCAGAGACCACAGTGACACCTGAGTCGCTTTGCTCAACGCTCTGGCTAGAGTCGAGACAGTGGGGTGAGCGTTGAGCGGGCGAGTTCCAAGGGTGGGGGGAGCGGTGAACTCACCCACTCCGAGACAAATCGTCCGTTCCCTTGCGAGCAGGTTGTTGCAAGTAGTTCATATGTTATCCGCTAGGTGGCTCTCTGTCCTGTTGCTCGCATCAACTGCCCAGAGGGCAGGACGTGCGACTGAAACGATCGCCGACAGAGTGTGATGCGAAGTTACGCTGCGCCAGACACTGCAGGCGGCAGACGACGCACAGAGACGGCACGGCATATGTGAAACACAAAATCCAATGGGGCACTGCACAATGCAGGCAGCCAAGGTAGAAGCAGGGCAGAGGCCGGCGCTGGCTGTGTTGTGTGGCGTGCACTGTGCTCTGACCAGCAGAGGCGCTGCTGATATGCTCCGTCTCTCTCTCTCTCTCTCTCTCTCTCTCTCTCTCTCTCTCCCTCTCTCTCTGCCGTGGGAAACGTTTGGAGCTACCGTTCTTTTTTTCTGAATCACTGATTGTTCACTCCTTTGAAAGATTCAACTCTATGAATTAGTTCAAGAGCGGATCCCCCATCTCTACCAGATAGTCGTGAACCGGCGGCGTTGATTGCCATTGGCAACGTCCTGCGCTTGATGTTTAAGAAATAGGCAAGAAGTTTCAGTCAAAGCTAGGGTGCATTCGTGGTCTACTCGCACATTGTAATGCGCTAGCTCGCAATAGAGGAAGGTGACCAAACACAGATCGGATCCGCAGGACGGATTATCGACTATTAGTGTGGTACTACGGCCAGTCTTACTGTGTTTTTAGACGGTTTTTCGCGTTCGCTCGGGCAAATGCTGGGCTCGTTCCCATTCACCGCCTCAGAAAATAGAATTAACAGTTAAAATACGACAGCAAAGAGAATACATCTTTGGTATTAACAACCGCTTCAGCTGTATTTAGTCCTTTATTATTGGATCACTACCTGCTTCGTAGCACTAAAAGCCACAAATTCAGGTGATCATATGACTGAAACATTAGTCATATGTCCGCCTGAAGTTGTGCCTTTTAGTGTCACGAAGCTGTAGTGATCCAAAAAGGACTAAATACCGCTGAACGTTTATTAATATCCAAAGTGACTGCTCATAGCTGTGGCTGCCCTACCTACAGAAACACAGTTTAGACGGTCAACAGACAGACGGCAATAACCACTTCATTTAACTGATGACCATACCAACAGGAAGGACGTCCTTCCACAAAGTTGGACTAAAACATATTTGCCAAATCACGAAAACAGTGGACCCCGAACGACGGGATACACTTTAAGAAAGTGTGAATACGTTAGTTCCGTTATTTTAGTATAACGAACCTCGAAGGTCTTCACTATGAGAAACTCATGTAAGAGACTCCGGTGAAAGTAGAATTAGTGGGCGTAGTGAGACGAGATACTGACAGAAGTAAAGCTGTGAGGACGGGGCGTGAGTCGTGCTTGGCTAGCTCAGATGGTAGAACCCTTGCTCGCGAAAGGCAAAGGTCCCGAGTTCGAGTCTCGGTCCGGCACACTGTTTTAATCTGCCAGAAAGTTTCGGGCATAGTGATGTTTGTGGCACTTTGTGCAAATTTGTTCGAATTTATCGGTTCATAATGGGGCGACTAGAAGTCAGGTGAGTGATAGATATCTACAATGTTCAAATGTGTGTGAATTCCTAAGGGACCAAACTGCTGAGGTCATCGGGCCCTGCTCTTACACACTACTTAAACTAACTTATGCTAAGAACAACACCCACACCCCTGCCCGAGGGAGGACTCGAACCTCAGGCGGGAGTCCGTGACATGACGCCTCAAACCGCGCGGCCACTACACGCTTCGATAGACATCCAGAAAAAAAACCTGTTGTAAAACACAGCATGATAACTGTGGTATGTGTTAAAACGTTAGCTTAAGTAGTCACCCTTTCCCTCATTTACTGGTTAACTTTTTTTTTTTTTTTGTTCTCCATATATTCAGCTGTTGTTGTCTATCGAAATCCCTCAATCTTTTCCTCCACGTGACCATCCAAAAGGGCATCAGGTATCTCGTTCCACACCATGGACTGTGAACTTGCATCTCTTTCGTATCACCCATTACACTTTTTCATGTAGGGTACGTTTTGCGGTGACATTAAAAAAAAATTCATTATTATATATTTCTTAGTTCCTTTTTTCCGAATTTTTCTAACATACAATCATATTTTCCGGCTGTTGACGTGCGTTACGGTAAATCGGGCCTGTGATACTCGTGCCTAGGATTGTCTTGTATTGTATAGCTAAGAATCTTGTACACTATAGAAATTGTGATACTAGGTAGTTGTAAAGTTTTATTTAATTTGGACAGCCATAATAAAATTTTTGCCTGGCCTGATACGTTAACTTCAGTGTCTGCAGACTTGCATACCTCGGAAATAAAAAGAAGAAAAAATTGAAATAAAATAAGAAAAAACTGAACGTTTCTACGTAATCTGCTGTTTTTAATGCCATTACAAATTTGAAAAGAGTGACAGATAAACAGCATCCTTTCTCATTATCGTATTAGTTATTTCCTTTAGATATGTATCATCTCTTTTCTGTATGTATATATTGTTCTGAGTGTCTGTATAGGACCCCAAATGCCTTGATCAAAGAACGAAAATCTCTGCGAATAAGGACGAACCATATGACACTGTTAACAGGTTCAGAGTCCGTGCATAAAGTATTTGTAGAATACTGCAGAAAGGAGGTAGAACTGTAGAAAGAATTTGCCAGAAGTGGAATAACAACTGCAGTGATCACGTTGACCAGGAAGAAACTGAAACGTTTGTGTGATACGTCACAGTACACCGTGCTTTAGAGTGAAAAATTTAGTGAGCAAGTCGTAGAGCAGCAGGGGCCATATTACTCAAAGTGAAACAACAAAATTTAAAAACTGGAGCATAAAATTTATAGCCCCAACAGTATTTCAAACGGCTAAACGAAATCTCAGTATTAGGCTGATAAGTCATACTAGTTCCGTTAAAACAGAAAAGGGTCTTCCCGCCTGAATGGGGGCCGCAAGTAAAAAGCGAGAAAACTACTCTATATATTTTGAGTGATCGATACTACGCATGCTATTTTAACCATTTCGTTGGAAAATCATCCACCTTCAGGTAACAGATTCTTTAATAGTTTACTCATTGTCACTTTTCTGCTGATACTGATATTATATACGAATGCTTTCATATTTTATGCGAATGTATTCCTATACTACAGGGTTATTACAAATGATTGAAGCGATTTCACAGCTCTACAATAACTTTATTATTTGAGATATTTTCACAATGCTTTGCACACACATACAAAAACTCAAAAAGTTGTTTTAGGCACTCACAAATGTTCGATATGTGCCCCTTTAGTGATTTGGCAGACATCAAGGCGATAATCAAGTTCCTCCCACACTCGGCGCAGCATGTCCCCATCAATGAGTTCGAAAGCATCGTTGATGCGAGCTCGCAGTTCTGGCACGTTTCTTGGTAGAGGAGGTTTAAACACTGAATCTTTCACATAACCCCACAGAAAGAAATCGCATGGGGTTAAGTCGGGAGAGCGTGGAGGTTCAACCGTTTCTTCGCTCATTGTAGGCCGACCCGTTGATTTCCCCTTACAGAGGCATCCAGAAGCTTTAAACTGCGCATACCATCGCCGAATGGAGTTAGCAGTTGGTGGATCTTTGTTGAACTTCGTCCTGAAGTGTCGTTGCACTGTTATGACTGACTGATGTGAGTGCATTTCAAGCACGACATACGCTTTCTCGGCTCCTGTCGCCATTTTGTCTCACTGCGCTCTCGAGCGCTCTGGCGGCAGAAACCTGAAGTGCGGCTTCAGCCGAACAAAACTTTATGAGTTTTTCTACGTATCTGTAGTGTGTCACGACCATATGTCAATGAATGGAGCTACTGTGAATTTATGAAATCGCTTCAATCATTTGTAATAGCCCTGTACATCTGCATCAAGAGTCAACATGTGTATGCTGCCGAAACTCTGCGCCGTGCACAACCACATAGCTTTTTGACCTGTGTGATAACTCAGAGAGCACTGTCATTGTACCATAAATTAAATTTATCCGCCTCCATGAAAAGCTTATGAAGCGGCGTCACATTCGTTTTTCAGGGATGCCGATGAGTTTCAACAACCCTCCGGTGACCTCATACAGAGTGGAGCAGAGTGCGGCGCACTGTTGTTGTTTGTGGAGTTGTAGAGTGCAGAGGTGCAGGTGACGTCAGTTCAGCTCCCGACAGCATCGCCATAGCAGCCGCACAATGTTAATGTGGGCCAGGTGTGTTTTAAAATCTAATTACAAAAACGCACACACAAAACCACCCATCAACAGACCGCGTAGTTTTGCATATGCCGCTGGGAATGAAATGGGAACTTATTATACAGTCGACAATTTGGCTCGTTAATGAAAACATTGGACACGTATTGGTGGGAAGCAGAGTTCGGATCTCCGTTCTGCCCTAAATTTGCTAAGGCTTCCCTAAATCACTTGAGACGAACGACAGGACGATTCCTTAGAGAATTGCCACTTTTCGCTTCCTGTCGTTGTGCGTTCTGAACTAGTGCTCCACCTGTAACGAAATCGACATCTACGCTACTTTCTGCGAACTGATAATGAATGGTATTGGGCCTCCGTTTAATGACACCGTTAGGTCTCCCCGATGTTATTCAATCTGTATATTGAGCAAGCAGTAAAGGAAACAAAAGAAAAATTCGGAGTAGGTATTAAAATCCATGGAGAAGAAATAAAAACTTTGAGGTTCGCCGATGATATTGTTATTCTGTCAGAGACAGCAAAGGACTTGGAAGAGCAGTTGAACGGAATGGATGGTGTCTTGAAGGGAGGATATAAGATGAACATCAACAAAAGCAAAACGAGGATAATGGAATGTAGTCGAATTAAGTCGGGTGATGCTGAGGGAATTAGATTAGGAAATGAGACACTTAAAGTAGTAAAGGAGTTTTGCTATTTGGGGAACAAAATAACTGATGATCGTCGAAGTAGAGAGGATATAAAATGTAGACTGGCAATGGGAAGGAAAGCGTTTCTGAAGAAGAGAAATTTGTTAACATCGAGTATAGATTTAAGTGTCAGGAAGTAATTTCTGAAAGTATTTGTATGGAGTGTAGCCCTGTATGGAAGTGAAACATGGACGGTAAATAGTTTGGACAAGAAGACAATAGAAGCTTTCGAAATGTGGTGCTACAGAAGAATGCTGAAGATTAGATGGGTAGATATCATAACTAATGAGGAAGTATTGAACAGGATTGGGGAGAAGAGAAGTTTGTGGCACAACTTGACCAGAAGAAGGGATCGGTTGGTAGGACATGTTCTGAGGCATCAAGGGATCACGAATTTAGTATTGGAGGGCAGCGTGGAGGGTAAAAATCGTAGGGGGAGACCAAGAGATGGATACACTAAGCAGATTCAGAAGGATGTAGGTTGCAGTAGGTACTGGGAGATGAAGAAGCTTGCACAGGATAGAGTAGCATGGAGAGCTGCATCAAACCAGTCTCAGGACTGAAGACCAGAACAACAACAGGTCACATTAACAGCGGAAACTTTTTAACCATATTTACTCGTACACGGCATGCTGTTTCCATAAACTCACTCACTTATGGACCACTACTTTTTTTTAACCTGTTAACTTCCAAAATTTGGGATTTATGACAGCTGCCTAGTGTGTAATTAATCGGTGACGATATGTCATAATTATGATAATGGTAAGCGATAGACATGACACTGACCGGAAAAAGAGGGAAATAACAGTCGGCAGCGATTGCGTTATTATTAATCTTGTCAAACGGGAATTAAGACTGTTGTGTCGTCCGAACAAGGCACAGCCAGGACAAAAGCACCACAGGCGCAAAGATGCGAGCCGCTGCCAGTGCCATAGAGACTCGCCACTTACGCGTGTTCTACCAGCGGCATGGGCGGCACTGAGGATGAAGACATCGACTTCGCCTCGGCCAATTGCCCGCCGAGTACAATCCGCCAATGAACGGACGACAACGGACAGAAGCCTACCCGGAAATAGAAGAGCAGCTCTCGCCCTCTTGGCTATAGATCATCGATCTTGGCTGACTTAGACAGGGAACGTCGTTCAGTGAACTCTTAGAAATGAACTGACAATTGTTGTAAATTGCATTTGCTGTTTGCTGCGAATTTTATGTACGATTATTTGTACTTAGCCACTGAGGGCCTCTTTTGTGTTATATTACAGTGTTTCGGACTCTATTATTCAACAAGTCACAATGATAAGTAAACCTTTTAACTTATTTGTGTGACTTTTTTACTGATTTGTTGGCGTGTTGTAGAACATTTTGTTGGCGTGTTATAGAACATTTCTCCTATCCTGTCACCTGACCCTGGAGCATAGCTGTGTAATAGTGGCAGGGAGAAATTGTCTTAGCGGTGTACTGCACCAGAAGCCGTTTCATGAACTTACGAACTCGGCCTACCGTAACAACAGTGGCAACTCGAACTCCACAACAGTAGCGACATGGCATTTACAAAACTGACGACGAAGATTTACAAAAACAGATTAAGTTATTTAACAGCAAATGAAGACTTCCGTGAGTCTCGTAAAAATGAAAATTGCAACACCGGAATAATCGGGATGGCAAAATGGCTAGATAGGGAATATGTTCAACCTTAGCTCATTTCAAAGATGCTAATTAGATTTAGCTATAGTATTAATTCGCAGCAGAGGTCTTGCAGAATTAATTTTCAATGCCAATGTGAAATGTAAGTACGCTTTGACTGTGACGTGTGTTGCTCGCGCCTCCAGGAGCAATGCTTTATATGAACCATTCGTATTCTAGTGTGCCTTACTAGTGAAGGAGACAGCAATGAAAAATATTTTAATTGATTCAGTTGTGGGTTCTTGGTGAAATACTGCATATTGTGTTAACTAAACGAAACATTTTTAGAAAGGATACACCGTCATTTGACTGAGTAATACTGTATTTTTCTTCTGTACAAAGCTGCTTTCGACTGTCTTCACCGGGTACGACGTGTTACTGGTCTAAGAGCACTGTACTCGATAATGGCGTAAAAGCTGAAATCTAGATTTTACAGAAGAAAATTACAGTAATATACAGTCGGACGCCTGTGCATTCTTTCGAAAAATACTGTATGGCTGCAGCTCAGCACCATCGAAAACTTTTACACTTTGTCTCAAAAAAATTTATTGTTTGTGTACGACCTATGTTTCTGTTGTAAGCTCATTTTTCAACATTCAGTTGATTCCAAAGATGGCAACCAAATAAAGATAAGCACATGTCAGTATTGGAACAACACCAATTCTGTTCCAAAGTCCGCCATCTTGAATGACGTCATCTCTGCCATCTTGGATAACGGTACTTTGGAATCGAAACGGTGTTGTTCCAATACTCACGTCAACCTCTTAATCAATCAGTTCTCAAGTTAAATTGTAAAATTTATCTCTATTGAATATTGTGACACAGTTAAGTTTGTATTACACTACTTTATGACATTCACAAGGACGGAATTTACAGTAATAATGAATAAATGTACGTTGGAGAGGTTATGGGTACATTAATCGGTATTTGTGTAATTACCCATTTATGAATGAGAGTGCCAAGGTTCTTTTTCTATGCAGGAATTGTAACATCTAAAAGGGATGAATAATCCAACCGAGCGTACTCTGAATGGGTTCTCACTATATTTCAAGTATTGCATTCTAAAGACTTCTACGAGGATGATGGCAGCTGTAAAGAATGGAGTATGTACGTAGCAAGTAGTTTAAGTGATACTTTTGCCACGATAAATAGGACGAGAGGCGGAGTCGTTAGCTCTGTATGTTGACGGCCGCGGCCTTCAGCTGTTAGCCGGCTTAGCACTGAGCCTCTCCCACCACCAGCTCTGTCAAAGGTCGAGAAATGGACGCGGTTCTCTTACTTTCACACAGTGTAGCGTGGCAAGGTAGCCTCGTGCAGGCCGTCCGCGAGCAGTCACTGAGAGACACGCAGCTTTCTCTTTCTGCGCCACCCACACCGCTGCAGTGACTTTCGTCTCCTAGGTCCTGAACGAAACATAGCACGAATACAGTGCATAGTATGGAGAGGATTTGCGGATCCCATTCCAATTCAGTTCGTGCACTTTATTTTTCGTGCATTACCTTCACATACAGCTGTTTCGTTCGTTTGAAGCGGAGCCACACTATGCTTTTGTAAAACGTATATCCTCTGTTCTGACTATCGCAAAACTATTTCTACAACAACTACTACTATTGAATTGGATTTTTCTGCCCATCCGTCGATGGTTAATTTCCTTGTTCTTTACCGGCGACTGTGAGCTGCCAAAGTATAGGTATTCCGTTCAACCAAGTAGTTCTAAATACAACGAATGTGAGATAAAAATTTAAGAATGATGAATATTTACCTGCCGTTTAAGAGCATCAAAACATCGTTTACCTTTACGATCTTCCAAACTGCTGATAGGCAATACTGTCTTTCTTTAAAACGTGAATAGAGATATTTTACGAGAGGGATTGTATGACTGATTATGAGGTGTACACCCAACGGGATCGGGAATATTTGGATGTGGAGTACATGTTGTAATGAGGCAAGTTCTGTAGTAGGACACTGCAGTTTGGTTAAAGAGGAAGGGACCTACGCGTACGAATTGGGCGTGGTTAAATGTAGTAACGCGAGATTCAAGATGTTAAGTCCCGTAGTGATTGGAGCCATTTGATTTGAGCGAGATGCAATATTGACCCTACGACTCAACTTAGATCGGTTAAAGATTAGAAAGGCAAACCTGCGGTTATAGCCTTGTAGATATAGTTGGCAACGGCTGTGAGGAGACATATGTTGAGGGCGGATTTCATTGTCTGGGAAGTCTGGTGAAATTCCATTGAACGCTGGTGTAGAATGTGTCTAGTTGTAGGGGGGAAGTGTAGGTATAGGTGGAGGGGAGCATTTGGTGGGTTGTTCTAAGCTGACTTTCGGGGTGCAAACGATATACATAGGTGTTTTTTCTGGTCGAGAAGTGAGAGGAAGTTGATAAGTTGACTAACTGGTACATAATTTATATAGGTGAGGATAGGTGGATACGGAAAGTTACGGATGGATGTATGGCGTTTGTAAATTTAGTGTAAATCCGAGTAGCAGTGTTGGTAGTGGAGACGGTATGTCAGTTGAAGTCTTTTTTGGTTGGGAGTACTGTGGAGGGAATCGTCCCAATGTTAATATATTTAGTTGGTGTGATTCTTCAGCTAGATGGGTAATAGCCGGTGTTTCCATGCTGATTTACTGTTGGTTGTTAGTTCAAGGTATGTAGCATTTAAAACAGTGTTCGACAGCAAATTTGTTCTTTTGTATTATAACTGGTTTCGATCTAGATGACCATCATAAGATATATCTCTCCCGCTTAACCAGTTAAAAAAATGGTTCAAATGGCTCTGAGCACTATGGGACTTAACATCTATGGTCATCAGTCCCCTAGAACTTAGAACTACTTAAACCTAACTAACCTAAGGACAGCACACAACACCCAGCCATCACGAGGCAGAGAAAATCCCTGACCCCGCCGGGAATCGAACCCGGGAACCCGGGCGTGGGCAGCGAGAACGCTACCGCACGACCACGAGATGCGGGCGCTTAACCAGTTAAAAACATTAAAAATCTTAAGTCAAGGTAGGCATCGTCAAAAGATAAAAACATAGTACAACAATGGTGAATATAAATGATCCGCAGTGCAGGGTCAACGTCAGCAAACTGTACACCAGAGCGGCTTGGATAAAGATGGAGGCACAAACCGGCCGTGGTCTACTCGAAGGAACCACCCCGACCTTCGAAAAGTGTGATTTAGAGAAACCATAGTAAACCTCAATCAGAAAGATTGGATGCGGATTTGAAGTCTACTGGTCCCAAGTAGGAATACCATGTTATAACTACACCACTTCGTTGGGTACGTTAAATGTGTGCAGCGATTTCGCTTGTGCCAATTGAAACACCCTTTTTTCCTCAATGAGAATACAATTACAGCTATTCCATAATTACATGAGATGCAGCCCAAGGCAACTTGATTATTGGAAGGAGGCCTGCGAACTTGCCTGCTTGTAGTTTCCAAGTAGATGTTCCGCTTTAGATTCATACATTCCATAGCTTTAATTCCAGTGGACGCATTGAGCTGACATTTGAATAAACCTGAGTCTGAGAAGTTTGCCATTTGTCCCCACCAGTGGCGTTACTAAATTAGCTGATGCCCAGAGCACTCTTCAAAATTTCACCCTCTCCTCCTCGTCCCTGCCGGTATCTCGCCATTGTCCATCTCCAACGCTGCTTCAGTTGTTGCTTATTGAGACCACCACGACTTCGTCGCAATAACATAAAAAGTATTATATTGTATTGTATGTTATCCGGCGACCTAGAAACAACGGAGAGGCTCCGTCCCCACCGCAGCCGCAGTGGTCCACAACCCCATAACGACTACCGCAGTCCACTTCACACCCCCCCCCCCCCCCGCCGCTCCACACCGAACCCAGGTCTATTGTGCGGTTCGGCCTCCGGTGCCCCCCCCCCCCCCCCCAAGGAACATCTCACACCAGACGAGTGTAACCCCTATTTTGCGTGGTAGAGCAATGGTGGTGTACGCGTACGTGGAGAACTTGTTTGCGCAGCAATCGCCGACATAGTGTAGCGGAGGCGGAATAAGGGGAACCAGCCCGCATTCGCCGAGGCAGATGGAAAACCGCCTAAAAACCATCCACAGACTGGCCGGTTCACCGGACCTCGACACAAATCCGCCTGCTGGATTCGTGCCCGGGACCAGTCGCTCCTTCCCGCCCGGAAAGCCAACATAAAAAGTACTTCTTTTAATAATACGCGTTTCGTCATCACCGTTGCTTAGCCAGTTTATTTATTTATTGAGATCAACACATTTTTTACAATGAGGATAAAGTACACATTTGAATAATTATTGTTCGAACTCACTTTGCTTGCAACAATAGCACGATTCTCATTGTTTAATTGCCGTTCAGTCCAAAATCGCAATAACCAACAACAAACACAAAGTATAATCTTTACCGTTACTTTGGCTCACTTAAACTTGTTAACATAGCGAGACTGACTAATTCTAGCAGCCGAAAAGTGGAAACAAGCACCTCAGTAGCATTGAAAGATAGGTCTTATGGAAATGTTGCTCAGCACAGTCCAGTTCCATCTCCTCGTGATTTCCTTTCATACATCTCGGCCCCCGTACCATATCTTTTATTATACTCGCATTTTGCGCCATTAAAGTGGGGAAAGAATTTTCTAGAGGCCTTCAGAATAACTAAAGAACTGAAACTAGGACGCTCTGTCTTTTGCACTCTTGAAGATGTATGTGCAGAAGGCACTGGATCTGTGATAAAGAAAGTGCATGGGCATTAACACTGAAGTAGGGAACCAGTGAATGACGTACGCTGACGATCACTCCGTTGCAACAAACGGCGAAGAGAATGTATTTTACAGGCTTAGGAAGTTATTGGAAGGGTATAAAAACTGGGGATTGAGAGTTAATTTTGAGAAGACTGAATACCTATATTGCGGGGAGGATTGAAGTAGCTCCGACTTTGGCGGACGTCATGTAAAAGTTGATAGTATCCTATCATGCGATGGAAGATTGGATAGAGA
This sequence comes from Schistocerca cancellata, assembly GCF_023864275.1. NCBI lineage: Eukaryota > Metazoa > Arthropoda > Insecta > Orthoptera > Acrididae > Schistocerca > Schistocerca cancellata. The sequence continues at coordinate 134,877,163 of NC_064631.1, forward strand.
TATGCAACAACGGATCATGAGGTTAAGGGTGAGTATCCAAAGCATTTAATCCTGTACTTTGGTCCACAGAAATGAGTTTAAAGGTTGCAATGAATTTATACAAATCCACCGCGGAACCATAAAAAGGTATAAGAATGAGTGCTGGGATCTCAGAAAGAGAAATAAAAACAGACTCATTGTAGTATTAGGGATAGAATATAAGAATGATAGGTGGTTTAGGAAATGTCAAAAGTATAGAAAAAGGAAGATGGCCGAAGAGAGTACTTCCATGGCAACCTCTTGGAAGCAGAAGAAGAGGAACCAACGAAAAGGGTATCCGAGAAGGGATGGAGGGAAGAGGAATGGAAGAGGACGAGGAGGAATGATGAGACCGAGGCGTTTGGCGACAGAGATGCGGGATGCAGGATGCGGGGGCAGCTGTAGAACACCCGCACAAAGAAGAGGATTATTTTCGCCGATCACATAACTGCATCCACGTGGTGCAGCGGATATACTCCAATTACACCCCTGGTTCGCACGTAGAAATGTAATGAATATAACAAAAGACAGTGAAATTTTTCTTGAGCCGCTTACGACATGATGCGGGAAGTCTCTCTGAATCTTCTTGAATCTGCTACTCTGGAACTCAGTGAGTAATCTGCAGATACCCCGTACTGGTTTTCTTACAGAGAATACATAGGGTGTATCATCATTAACAGCGAAATCCTGTTAACTCACTCTTTCTCCGCTTCATGCTAGAACAACAGTATCACTGTAGAACATACACAATAATGCACTTTTTATTCATAATAATGGAGACTGACATGGGTAAGGAATTCGGTGGAAACAGAAACGTAACAGTAAACAAGGGAACGCAAACGAGCCGTTTTCAAGATAATTAAGATTGCGTGGTTACGAGCCGACACTGACTTTAGTATGACGTCTTGTCTTAGTTAATACAAATGTATTTGAAATGGTCCGCCCCGATAGCTGAGTGATCAGCGCAGCGGTCAGTCACTCCAACGGGCCCGGGTTAGATTCCCGGCTGGGTCGGAGATTTTCTCCGCTCAGGGACTGTATGTTGTGTTGTCCTCATTATCATTTCATCATCATCAGTGGAAGGCAACGGGAAACCACCACTGGAATCACTTCCCTGGACGCTCATACGGTGGACCTCACTGACGGGGCTTCCCCCATGACAAGACCTGCCTTAAGGCAGAACACAAAGTAAGTAAGTAATTTGAAATGTAAGCTTTCCGATCAAATCTCCATCTAATAGGACTCAAATTTCACCCACAGTATACCTTAATAGATCATACAATGTTGTGTGAATTCAGACTGAAGTGATGAATGAAAACTTGTATCAAGGCCGGGATTCGAACCCGGGTCTCCTGCTTACTAGGCAGATGCACTAACCACTGACACCGAGCGAGGTGGCGCAGTGGTTAGCACACTGGACTCGCATTCGGGAGGACGACGGTTCAATCCCGTCTCCGGCCATCCTGATTTAGGTTTTCCGTGATTTCCCTAAATCGTTTCAGGCAAATGCCGGGATGGTTCCTTTGAAAGGGCACGGCCGATTTCCTTCCCAATCCTTCCCTAACCCGAGCTTACGCTCCGTCTCTAATGACCTCGTTGTCGACGGGACGTTAAACACTAACCACCACCACCACCACCACTAACAACTACGCCACCCTGGCACAGAGGCTTTGCACAACCGCACAGACTACCATAGCGGGCCTACTCCCTCAATCTAAATTCCCATTCACACCTAAGCCCGCTTGGTATTCACCCTAAAACCGAACAGCATTGCAGTGGCTCTCCAAACTTATTGGAATATATTATTACCACCAACTTTCAAATCGCGCAATGATCACCATTCAAAGATAAGGGAAATTAGAGCTCGTACTGAGGCGTTCAGACAGTCGTTTTTCCCTCGCGAGATCCGCGAGTGGAACAGAGGAGGAGGGAGGGGGGGGAATATGACTTTGGCGCGAATTGTGCCCTCCGCCACACACCGCTTGGTGGCTAGCGGAGTATATATGTAGATGCAGAATAGCACCAGAGTATCGAATGATTCGTCGCTGCAGTCTCCATATGTAGGGTGTCCCAAAACACGCCGACAAACTGTAGGGACAAGTTTCTTATACTGAAATAACTAAAAAATGCCTAAAAAACTTTGGCTCTAAAATTCATATTTCAGGAGGTATGACAACTTGTTCACCTTGGATACTCTGAAACAGATCTCTTCTATTGCAAAGTCTTTGTTTTCCATATTTTTGGAGGAGGTAGTACTAGTCAGGTAGTATTGACTAAAACAACAACAAAATATATAATGTCTAGAATGCGTACTTTAGGGATTATGAGTACTTGTTCACCTTCGCTAGTGTGACACACATATCTGCTTCTCAACAAGTGCTCCTAGCCCTTAAGGTATGCATTATAAAGGTTGTCGTCTTTTTTTAGGGGGGGGGGGGACACCCTGTATACATCATAGGCGTCTGAGACTTGTAAAGGTCTCTGGAACCACATAGTTTCTTGATTAAAACTCCTACGCTTGGGTTTCAGGGAGGATGCTCCGTTTCTTTGGATACTGTGGTGATATTCCTATATAGTTGGAGAGTCCCTGCAGTGCTGTTAGAGTTTAGCGGAAATACCAAGCAGGCTGAGGTGTGACTGGGAATTTGGGTTGAGGAAGGAGGCATACTACAGTAGTTCGTGCAGTTGTGCAATGCCACTCTGCCAGCGTGCCGTATTGGTTAGTGCATCTGTCTTGTGAGCAGGGGACCTGGGTTCGAATTCCGGCCTTGATACAAATTTTAATTCTTCACTTCAGTCTGCATACTTTGATCATAGATGTTTAAGGCTTGAAACGGTCTCTAGAACCACATAGTTTCTTGAGTAAAACACCTAGACCTGGGTTTTGGGCTGGATCCCCCGCTTCGTTCTAAGCTTAGTGCTATTTGGGGAGCCTCTGCAAAGCTGTTTGAATTTATGAAGAATACCAAGTGGACCGATTGTGGAGGAAGTCATGCTAGGGTAGTCCGTGCAGTTGTGCAAAGCGCCTTTGGCAGGGTGACGTAGTGGTTAGCGCATCAGTCAATTGAGCAAGAGACCCAGGTTCGAATCCCGGCATTGATATAAATTTTCATTCGTCGCTTCAGTCTGTTTATATTTACAAGATTGATGCTTTAAAATATACTATGCACTCGCTCTCTTTCATGTTGCTTCACGTCTAGTGCTCCCATTCGGCTGCAATACTGCACTCGTCTCTGCAGTGAGTTACGAATTCTTTCAAACACTCCCCGGATCATCTCGTAAACCCTGACAAGTATGTAAACTTCGCTGTTAGTTTTTCATCCGTATCAGTGAGAGTGTTACAGAAAAATGCAGATGAATGAAGTAAAGTGATCTTGAAGTTGAGGATACACGTCCAACTCGGCGGATTCATCTTCGTCCTTGGTGGCGGATTAGACGCCGTCCTACATCAGCACCAAAATATTAAAAAGTCAGGTGACTGCCACAGTCCCCATACATTGGCCAATTAGCTGGAGTTTACATTTCATATACTTTGGTACTAACTAGGAAATTGTTTCACACTGACGTCAGTGAGTAACGCGGAAACTTTTTGAAGGCATACAACGCGCATGGTTCGGCCGCAACGGCTGTCACAGCAGTCCCTGTTACAAAACAGAGCCAAATAAAATTAATTTCATAATTCCAACCACAGAATCGGGTTGCTACAAAATTTCGGGTAATCGATAATAATCTCAGACCAGATGTATCATGAATATAAGACAGAAACTTAACCGATCATTGTATGCAATTAGATAAATTTTCACCGGCCAACGCATACCACCGATGGATTGCCCAAATGGAGAATCATGGAATGGAGGGGGCGAGGTAATTTCCACGTTCACCATTTGTTTTACGTAGAAAGTGGTCAACATGGCGAAATTCGGCAAAAGTTCCTTGCGGTTACATCTGAATTTAAGTTGAAGCCGTCCGCAGCTCGTGGTCGTGCGGTAGCGTTCTCGGTTCCCGCGCCCGGGTTCCCGGGTTCGATTCCCGGCGGGGTCAGGGATTTTCTCTGCCTCGTGATGACTGGGTGTTGTGTGATGTCCTTAGGTTAGTTCGGTTTAAGTAGTTCTAAGTTCTAGGGGTCTGATGACCATAGATGTTAATTCCCATAGTGCTCAGAGCCATTTTTTTAAGTTGAAGCCACGTAGTAGCGCAGGCATACCAGTTCCTCATTCGTTCGGGGAACTGTCGTCCAAACAGCTGTCACAATTCGAAAGTCAACGAGACTGTTCCGCACGCGGAAGCGAAGTTATGCCAACAGTTCAGTTCCTCCTACTTTCATCGTGGCTGCAGTAAACTGTAATATTTACCAATGGGCGCATAATATGGTGCGGCACCTAAGTTTACAAATAGAACAGAGACTGACTTTTCAGTCCATTCGGTTGCTGAACTCGGACGAGTACACATCGCAGATAGCAGAAGTGCTCCACTTAGAGCCGTTTCGGTACGCAAGCGTTGCCTACCATCACCTTGGGAGCAGCCTATCGTTATGACCGTCCGGTTTGGTCAACAGCGTCAGGAAACGTGCAGGAACTGCGGTGCTTGGTTTCGTCGACTACGCTGTTTTTCACTGGGACTCTACTGTTCGCAAAGTAGTAAGCTCTGTCGCTCAGCCCCTGCCTCCGTGTACGGAATACGAAACTCATAGCTCAATTTCTTGATTAACTACTGTCACAGTCCTCTCTCTCTCTCTCTCTCTCTCTCTCTCTCTCTCTCTCTCTCTCCCCCTCTGTCTCTCTCTCTCTTCCTTGTCCCATAGCAAGGCGGCATCTCGCCAACCCATCCGGACTGAGGATGCTTTCTGTGACAAGATGCTTCGCATTCGTGTGTCTTCCTGCTGTACACATTGTCCAGTCACATTAATGTAGCCACCGACTATGTTTTCAACGTGAAATAATCACTCACAGACGGCAGGTGTCCGCACTAGCACTGAGGGGTATATAAAACCCGTCGAGGGAACGTGGAAAGCAGCTCAGTCGTTGTCGCAGTGCGAAAACGGAGCGGTATATCTGGCGTCGGAACGTGCATGATCACTGGTTGTCAGGCCAAGGATGGAAGCATTTCAGAAACGGCTAAGTTTATAACCTATTTGCATTTGAAGTATATCATGCATGACAAAATGGTGCTATCCAAAACCAGCGCCGAAGCATCACGGGTCATAGATGTTACGGGTGAACGACGGCTACGGATACGTGTATGGGCGAACAGATGTGCAACTGTTGTGCGACTGACCGCCAAGATGAACCAGGAGGCTACCAACAGTGCCTCATAAACGACCGACTAGAGAACTGACCGCCAAGATGAACCAAGAGTCTACCAACAGTGCCTCATCAACAGACCGACTAGCGAACTGACCGCCAAGATGAACCAAGAGGCTACCAACAGTACCTCTCATCAACGACCAACTAGCGAACTGACCACCAAGATGAACCAAGAGGCTACCAACAGTGCCTCATCAACGACCGACTAGCGAACTGACCGCCAAGATGAACCAAGAGGCTACCAACAGTGCCTCATCAACGGACCGACTAGTGAACTGACCGCCAAGATGAACTAATAGGCTACGAACAGTACCACTCATCAACGACCGACTAGCGAACTAACCGCCAAGATGAACCAAGAGGCTACCAACAGTACCTCTCATCAACGACCAACTAGCGAACTGACCACCAAGATGAACCAAGAGGCTACCAACAGTGCCTCATCAACGACCGACTAGCGAACTGACCGCCAAGATGAACCAAGAGGCTACCAACAGTGCCTCATCAACGACCGACTAGCGAACTGACCGCCAAGATGAACCAAGAGGCTACCAACAGTGCCTCATCAACGACCGACTAGCGAACTGACCGCCAAGATGAACCAAGAGGCTACCAACAGTGCCTCATCAACGACCGACTAGCGAACTGACCGCCAAGATGAACCAAGAGGCTACCAACAGTACCTCTCATCAACGACCAACTAGCGAACTGACCACCAAGATGAACCAAGAGGCTACCAACAGTGCCTCATCAACGACCGGCTAGCGAACTGACCGCCAAGATGAACCAAGAGGCTACCAACAGTACCTCTCATCAACGACCAACTAGCGAACTGACCACCAAGATGAACCAAGAGGCTACCAACAGTGCCTCATCAACGACCGACTAGCGAACTGACCGCCAAGATGAACCAAGAGGCTACCAACAGTGCTTCATCAACGACCGACTAGCGAACTGACCGCCAAGATGAACCAAGAGGCTACCAACAGTGCCTCATCTACGGACCGACTAGTGAACTGACCGCCAAGATGAACCAATAGGCTACGAACAGTACCTCTCATCAACGACCGACTGGCGAACTAACCGCCAAGATGAACCAAGAGGCTACCAACAGTGCCTCATCAACGACCGTCTAGCGAACTTTCCTGCGTATGGTCGTCCGCAGTTTGCGCCTGCTTCATGCACCCTTGCTGACCGCTCTTCATCGGCGACGATGGTTGGAATTTGGATGTCAATATCGTAACTGGAGATCTACTGAGTGGCGGTAGGCGCCCCTTTCGACAGATGGGCGCTGGCACGTACGGTGGGAGAGGTCTGGAAGCAAACGCCCTGCAGCAATTGTCAGAAGGGTCCAGGCTGGAGGAGAGAGCGTTATGGTCTGGGGAAAGTTTTTGTGAATTTCCTTGATGATCTCGTTATTCTGATAGGAAAAATGGAGCGACAAAAGTAGGCATCCATCCTTGGGGACCTTGTCTACCCAGTACATGCAGTTTGTTTCTCCTCGGCGCGCTGGCATCTAGCAGCACGACAATGCAACTATCACACAGCTCGTAGTGTACGTGTGTGGTTCTAAGAGCGCGAGGATGAGTTTACCACACTCCTCTGGCCACCAAACTCCCTGGATTTAAACGAATCGAGAATCTGTGTGATCACCTCGATAGGGCAGTTCCCACGGTACTGGAGTCGGTAAGGCTTTTCAGAATCTCATTGATTCTCTTCCTAGAGGCCGCGCAGCGGTCAGCTCTGCAAAAGATTTTTGGCAGATGATTACATTGTGACTGGACAGTCTTTATTCAAATTCAGTTACAGTTAGATCATTGGTGTGTAGCTTTCCCACTGTCCTTAGTTCTTTAATTAAAGAACCAATTAGGCGATGAAACATCTGCCAATAGAAGTCCGAAGTCTTTACGACCAATCAGCAGCAGACTGTCAGGTGACTGCTGCTTCAGTCTGATAGAGAAACTATGATAGGCAGTGCCGACCGGAGTGGCCGAGCGGTTCTAGGCGCTACAGTCTGAAACCGCGCAACCGCTACGGTCGCAGGTTCGAATCCTGCCTCGGGCATGGATTTGTGTGATGTTCTTAGGTTAGTTAGATTTAAGTAGTTCTAAGTTATAGGGGACTGATCACCTTAGCAGTTAAATCCCATAGTACTCAGAGCCATTTTTTTATGATAAGCAGTGATTTTCCCAGCTTTATTCATCTCGTTCATCAACCACAGATCAGCCGCTACAAGTGGCGGCGCGTCGGCTGACATTCACAATTGTCTCGCAGACGGTTAGTTTTCTGATCCATGTGTGCTAGTAGTTTATGCTTCTATTGTCATATGCTTTCAACCGCGGTTGTTAATTGTATCATGTACGAACTTTTTCTCGTTTTAGGCACAAAACTTCCATGCTGGTCCTTTAATCTCTTCCTGTGTAAACTCTCGAGCTGAGAGGATGTTTTCTTGGTGACAGTGCTCCAGTAGGATTTCAGACACTTGCTGCCCAGAACAGGTTCAGCTGCGAGCGACCTCGACGCGCCGCGGAGGCGAACACCAGCCAGCTGAGCAAGCTGCAGGCGCTCTTGCGTCAGCTGCGCGCTGCTGCCAGCCGTTTCGCGATGCCAGCTGCTACAGTTGTCACTGTTCTCCCACCATATGCTGCAAACATGGCTGCTTGTGAAAATAATTTCATAGTTCACTTCAATCTTCCATCTCTTTGCAACGGAACGCTTTTTTCTGTTGATGTGGAACCTGGAGCTCAGTAAATAAGCGTACGCGGCCGAAAACCAATGAGAGGAGTAACAAACTAAAAGTCAGCATTACCCACGGGGAGATATAAGTGGTTTTCATATGCTCCTCCAATACCGCCGTTCAGTGGCAGGGGATGATGAGGGGTCGGCAGGTAAGAGATTCAATTACCAATGAGACGTAACTAGGTACGCGCGTTGGCAAATGACGGGATAATATCGGTGTACTCCGTCACGCCTGGAGAAATAATACACTTTTGCACCGTGAGCGTTTTGAAGAAATATTAGAACATCTTGTTGAACACACCTGTGTCCTTTTCTTATAAAGAGGTTTAAAGTTTTGTAATACTGAGAAGTGCTAAGCAGTTTGTGTCTCCACCTCTCTCCCTCCCTCCCTCCCTCTCCTTTCTTCACCGGAAATGACAGTTATAACGATATTGCTGGTTGTAACATAAACTGAAATCTATCTGAAGGGATGGGGGTGGTTTGGTAAATTTCCGTTTCTGTGGTAGTCGAGACCAATGTTGATAAAAGTCCTCGATACTCACTTACATGTGAATTATGCGATCCATTTAATCACATACAAATAATTATTTCGTTCAGCATGTATTGTAACTAAACAAAGCATTTCTTTTTAGCTATAGACAAGCAAGACACTCATGTTTTTTAATATATATAAGTTCGTCATTACACCATTAATTTTAAATCAAAGGAGGCAATTAAAAACAATCGGGGAACTAATGATTCTAATAACACTTTAATTTTGTTCTGTCAATCAGATACGTAGAATCGTATTTTAGACATGTAGAAATTGTCGAAATTTTAGTAAAGATGTTTCATGTTAAACTTTATTGTTGTGCACTTAGTCATCAGTCTTCTGATTGTAATAGTTTTATTAAAAACATTTTATTAAAAGAAATGTGGTGAAACTGCAGTACCTACAAAGTATGTGTTGCCTAAAGTTTTTACACGTCTGAAATCCGTTCTGTTAAACTTGACGTACCTGAACTGAAACATCTGTTTCTCCACTTTTCAAAGGACTGTTTCTTTCTTCCAAAAGATAATTTGTTTGAAAGGTTAGTGATCATGAAAACTTCCACATTCTAGAATATTCTTTTGTAAAATTAAATAAAGTTTGGGTAACCAAGGCTGTCTTCCCGTAACCCTGCTTCTTCGGTCTCTAAAAATTTGTACCTTTGTCAAAATTAATGTGCTAATTACAAAATTATTGTAATTAGCAGCTTCCTCATTCTCTCGGGAAATGTGAGACTATACATATCGGGGTTGCGCGCCATTTACCCAAGTCTGTGTATAGCTTTTGATATGTAAAGACGCTATGGCAGTCGGTCCCCAGGTAACTTACTGCTTGAGAAATGCTATGCGACTCCTCTGAAGATGTATGTCATTTGTCTCAATTGTCTTTAGAAGTGCAATAAATAACGAAAAAGGCGAATAAATGTGATTCAGTCATCGTATAACAAACAAGATCTTAGACAACGAACATGAAGCAAGAGAGAGAGAGAGAGATAAGTAAACTAAATTTTGTTTGTTGTGACGTACTTGTATAATGTCTGTGGAGATGTAACAAAGAAGGTGAGCAGAGCGCACGACACCCAACACCACGCCACTATAATGACACTGGCACGGTCGTAGCGTGGTCCGTGTCGCAAGAGCTACGCGTTGGGCGGCATTTTCCTCCTAGATCACCACCCAGCGCGGCCGAGACTGTGGCGTCATAACACCGTCACTCGAACTGCTTGTGGCTTCTCTTGTAACCGCAGACGACCTTTTTTCTTTCTTCCCTCAACATTCTGCTGTTGAGACACACTCTTCTTTCTCTCTCTCTCTCTCTCTCTCTCTCTCTCTCTCTCTCCCTCCCTCCCTCTGGCTCTGCGGCAAAGAGAATTTTCCAACTTCATGATCTGTTTGAAATATGGTAATATGTAATTATGCTGTGTCCAGGGCTCAGGATAGTCAACAGTTAATCCTATTTACCTTTTTGGGCGTAAACTTAACAAGAAGCAAGAAGGTATGTCGATCAACTAACGAGAATTGAGCCAGTTAGCTACCTCGACAACAGTCGGATTTCTTCAGGTGAACGCTCTGATTTTCAAAACACAAATGGAAGAGAGGTGGCTGTGCATAAAATCACCAATTCGTGAGCGCGGCAACTTCAATGAGGAACCAAAAGGCGAGGTATGCAGAAAGACAATAAACAGCGCAAACAAGCACCATCACTCAACCAAAAAATAACCTGAGACGTTATCCTTGGTGCAATACTATTTAACAGCGAGTGAGCAAGTACTGGTAACTCCACCTCTCTCGTGTTTAACCGGAACCAGAATCTCTGTCTGCCTGCCACTTACACTTAATGAGACGACGTTATTAAGTTGTTTACGGTGTGTATCTCTTCCTTCATATTTCTTCTTTTGGTTCCTCGTTGGTGTTGCAATTCACAGCGATCTCTCGTTTCATTTTTGCCTTGAAACTGGCGGTCGAAATATAGGCTGGGGTCCTGAGTTATTTGTGCCTGTTAGCTACGTTGGCAACAGTTAGTTTCACAATAAGACATGTATTTTCCAAAGTTGTATTATTTGCAACAAAAAATACAGTACCGTATATGACAATACGTAGTAGTTTTCTACGAATTTTTAGTCAATATGCTGGAAGTAACCCTAGTAATTGAAAGCCCATTGATATCTCATTCCCTACACTTAAGGAAAACTTGTATAAAACTGAAACTATTGGCGGCTACATTCACAATAAAAATATTAAAAATTATATTTTGACTGTGTCTAGTAAATAACATCAATGACTCTTCAATTAAACAATGAAAAGTCTGTAAATGACATCCTGAACGTTACAGACGCCACATAGGTCTTGGGTGACATCATGGTCACGAAAACGAATATTACGATATATATATATATATATATATATATATATATATATATATATATATATATATATATATATATAGTGTTATTACAAATGATTGAAGCGATTTCACAGCTCTACAATAACTTTATTATTTGAGATATTTTCACAATGCTTTGCACAAACATACAAAAACTCAAAAAGTTTTTTTAGGCATTCAAAAATACCCCTTTAGTGATTCGGCAGACATCAAGCCGAAAATCAAGTTCCTTCCACACTCGGCGCAGCATGTCCCCATCAATGAGTTCGAAAGCATCGTTGATGCGAGCTTGCAGTTCTGGCACGTTTCTTGGTAGAGGAGGTTTAAACACTGAATCTTTCACATAACCCCACAGAAAGAAATCGCATGGGGTTAAGTCGGGAGACCGTTGAGGCCATGACATGAATTGCTGATCATGATCTCCACCACGACCGATCCATCGGTTTTCCAATCTCCTGTTTAAGAAATGTCGAACTGGCATTCTGCTTTAGCCTTTTTCGTAAGATTTTCCAAACCGTCGACTGTGGTACGTTTACCTCCCTGCTTGCTTCATTCGTCGACTTCCGCGGGCTACGCGTGAAACTTGCCCGCACACGTTCAACCGTTTCTTCGCTCACTGCAGGCCGACCCGTTGATTTCCCCTTACAGAGGCATCCAGAAGCTTTAAACTGCGCATACCATCGCCGAATGGAGTTAGCAGTTGGTGGATCTTTGTTGAACTTCGTCCTGAAGTGTCGTTGCACTGTTATGACTGACTGATGTGAGTGCATTTCAAGCACGACATACGCTTTCTCGGCTCCTGTCGCCATTTTGTCTCACTGCGCTCTCGAGCGCTCTGGCGGGAGAAACCTGAAGTGCGGCTTCAGCCGACCAAAACTTTATGAGTTTTTCTACGTATCTGTAGTGTGTCGTGACCATATGTCAATGAATGGAGCTACAGTGAATTTATGAAATCGCTTCAATCATTTGTAATAGCCCTGTATATATATCAAAAAAAGTTTTGCATCACCCCGGTTCCCAGAAGTCCTGAAGACAACGTTCACTGTGGATATTGTATCACACTCACAGTCCCTTTGAGTGTTCAGAGATGTCATTAAACCCGCCCAAAGATGTAAACAACCGTGCATGAGCAGCGCCTATTAGACGGAGGGGGTCCGACAGCCGATCAGTTCAAGTCATTCCACCAGGAAGGAGATAAAAGTCTCGTGTTGTCTGTAGTTCAACCATGCCTAGATAGTCAATACCGCGGTCGCGTCCGCATTGTTACTTTGTTCCAGGAAGGGCTCTCAACAAGGGAAGTGTCCAGGCGTCTCGGGGTGAACCAAAGTGATATTGTTCGGACATGGAGGAGATACAGAGAGACAAGAACTGTCGTTGAAATGGCACGCTCAGGCCGCCCAAGGGCTACTACTGCAGTGGATGATCGCTGCCTACGGATTATGGCTCGGAGGAACCCTGACAGCAATGCCACCATCTTGAATAATGCTTTTCGTGCAGCCACAGGACATCGTGTTACGACTCAAAGTGTGCGCGATAGGCTGCACGATGCGCAACTCCACTCCTGATGACCATAACGAAGTCCATCTTTGCAACCACGACACCATGCTGCGCGGCACAGATGGGCCCAACAACATGCGGAATGGACCTCTCAGGATGGGCATCACGTTCTCTTCGCCGATGAATTTCGCATATGCCTTCAACCAGATAATCGTCGGAGACGTGTTTAGAGGCAACCCAGTCAGGCTGAACGTCTTAGACACACTGTCCAGAGAACGCAGCAAGGTGGACGTTCCCTGCTGTTTTGGGGTGGCATTATGTAGGGCCGACGTACGCCGCTGGTGGTCATGGAAGGCGCCGTAACGGCTGTACGATACATGAATGCCCATCCTCCGACCGATAGTGCAACCATTTCAGCAGCATATTGGCCAGGAACTCGTCTTCCTGGACGACAATTCGCGCCGCCATCGTGCACACCATGTGAATGACTTCCTTCAGGATAACGACATCGCTCGACTAGAGTGGCCAGCATCTTCTACAGACATGAACCCTACCGAACATGCCTGGGATAGATTGAAAAGGGCTGTTTCTGGACGACTTGACCCAACAACCACTCAGAGGGATCTACGTCGAATCGCTGTTGAGGAGTGGGACAATCTGGACCAACAGTGACTTGATGAAGTTGTGGATAGTATGCTACGACGAATACAGGCATGCATCAGTGCAAGAGGACGTGCTACTGGTTATTAGAGGTACTGGTGCGTACAGCAATCTGGACCACCACCTGTGAAGTTCTCTCTGTGTGGTGGTACAACACGCAATGTGTGGTTTTCATGAGCAATAGAAAGGGCGGAAATGACGTTTATGTTGATCTATATCCCAATTTTCTGTACAGGAACTTCTTTTGATATATATATATATATATATATATATATATATATATATATATATATATATATGTGTGTGTGTGTGTGTGTATGTATATATATAGTCCTCGCATCAGTTCAATTATCTCGGCAGAATGAAACCTTACATTTATTGGTCGATAGTACTAAATTGTTGCTTCAAGACCATACATTAGTATTTCAAGAAACGTAGCGAGGATTCTCAAGTTCAGTGGAAACATTGTTAGTATACGATATTGTAAGGCCTATGATCAGATCTCCAGTCAATTGACAGTAAATACTGGACACACATGTATCATAACGTCTGCACCTGCACTCCCCCTCCCCCCTCCCCACCGGCCCCCATGAATATGTACAAACTTAACTTACAATTGGGTATACAGTTCAGGACTTCCCGCGACGGCTATGAATGTCCTCCATGAGAACTCAATTGTATGCACTGTTTAAGTTGTGGAGTTGGAGTGATATGGGACCCTTGATACGTCTAGGTACGAGTATGACAGATGAAATGTACGTAAGCATCCTGTCTGATCACCTGTATCCATTCATTCCCGTTGTGCATTCCAACGGACTTGGACAATTCTAGCAGGACAACTCGTCCAGAATTGCTACAGAGTGCCTCCAGGCACACTCTTCTGAGTTTAAACACTTCCGCTGGCCTCCAGACTCCACAGACATGAACATTATTGAGCATATCCGGGATGCCTTGCAAAGTGCTGTTCAATAGAGATCTCCACCCCAACGTACTCTTATGGACTTACGGACAGGCCTGCACGATTCGTGGTGTCACTTGCCTCCAGCACTACTTCAGAAATTAGTCGAGTACCTACACGATATTAGGCAGGTGTACCAGTTTCTTTGGCTCTTCAGTGCATATCCCTTCATGGATAACGACTCTCTTTTTCCCTCGGTGTATGCGAAGATACCTTGAACTAAACTTTTAACCTGTATTATGGCATTTTCTTTTTCTGCCTAGGTTACGTCTTTTGTCCATCTAACTAATTTTCTCTTGTAGCCGCTGCTTCTTCTCTGTAATGCCCCCATTCTCTCTGTGCACGGAAGCCTCCAAGTGTTACCGGCACTTAAAAAATAACATAAAGTAAAAACTTGGCCAGTTCCTATATACACGGATAACTTTCTGAAATGCAACAAGTGAGAAATTACAAAACAGACTACTCAGCTGAAATTTTCTTCTACGTCAGTATTCCTCTCTTTACATTAGCCCTCCAGGACAGACGCAACCACGCAACCTGTAAGTACAGTTCAAAACATTACTACTTAATAGGAAATACCAACCACCAGAACTGTTTATAACCTATAGGCACAATGACAAAAATGTAAATAAAATAGTTAACATATGTACATATTCCAGGCCACTGATGATGCCTTGCAGAAAATAAAGGCGAAACGCGTATGGCACTAAAATTGTGTTTTATTCAGTTGCTGTCAGACGGTCCATAAGTAAAAATTATTAATATAGCGTAATAAATGTTCAAAGAAAAGCAGTTACATTCACACAGAATTTTGTACCATTAGAACGAAATAAGTTCTCTACTCAACCAAATTCCATTTTACGGACACTGTATTCGTCACGGGACTGCAACCGTACGCTGTTTGTTTATCTATTCGTTTGTGCACTTGCGCTGTTTCCCTGAGCAGTAGAAGCACTTAATGGTCAATCCATATCAGTACTAGGGGACAAGGACGGACAGCTCACATCAACAAAACAGGGAAAATGAATCTGACGTGGTGTGGTTCACGAAACCATCCCAGCATCCGTCTCAGGCGTCTAAAATCCTGCTGAAGGCGAAAGACTCAGCCAAAGCGTCATAACGCTTCCGTCCCTGGGAGTGACCACTTCCTCTAGCGCTTAGTATTCCCATTTACGTAACTGCCATCTACTTCTGCCACTAAATGGGAACTGCTACTACGCCCTACATAGGAGAGTCATTTCCAGAACAATAGCTGGCAAATCTTCCCATAACAGCATCACACTTTCACAGAGCAACAATCTGTGGGGCATGACAGCAAAATTACTATTGTTGGTTACTGTTCATTTAATTTCCGCGAGCTCCGTGTACAATTGAGGCAGCCCATTTTATGATCTGTCTTACGGGTTTCGCCTGGACGTATTATGAAACATTGTCACTGACCTGAAATATACAAACTTTTACTGTATATTCAGTACTTTTCGAGTGCAGATTTTAATAGCGTGTAAATATTTTTTTCCATGCTGTTCTGTTTGTGATGCTACCATGCATTGAATGTGATCGTTTAATGTGATCAACCATTTAATTAGTCATGAGTTGGGTGTTACAATGTAGGAATTTCAATTGCTGGCCATTAAAATTGGAACAGTGTGAAAGTGCTGTGCAATAAACGTTCAGTTGCCATTAAGTGTACTAAGTGATTGGATATGCAAACGACACGCATTTCAGTGCAACCGCGCAAAGCAGGTAGGTGTAACACAATCTACAATCTGTGTATAAGGAACGATTGTGCAACGGGTTTCTCATCCGAAAATCGCATTTGAATGTTTGTGTTTTTGTAAGAAAAATCTCTACCAGCACATGCGACAGGGTCGTGGCCTATCTAGATAGCAGTTAGCGTTGCGCGATACTGCTGCTCCCGTTGGTCGAAAGGACAGACCTATGCATTTATATTACTGATTCGCCTCAGTGGGCAAAGGATCCACCTTCTTCTGTGTGGATGCACAAATACAGCCGACCACCTGCGGGAATCTCAAAGTAGTGAGCATGGAGCAAACGGAACGGGACTGAGGATAGGTTGCGTTTCGTGGGAGTGTGGGTCGGCTGTGAGACGAACCGATATAGTCTGCGCAGCTGCGAAAACACTGCGTCCCGGATGGCGCTGTGGATAACCCACCTGCCCAGAAAGCAGGAGATCCCAGGTTCGAATCCCAGTCCGGTTCACATTTTTATTCATCGTTGCTGATTCCGCGTTATATCCCGATGCTAGCTGCCATCAGTAGTCCCTTACATTTACTTTCCTTTCTCCCCCCCCCCTCCTTAAATTTACACGTAATAACTCATCAACACGTATAGGGTACTTCCCATTGGCCTAGAATCGTTAAATTTGGCAAAAAAGGAAGGTTCCACAGTACAACCAAAGAAAAAATCCGAAACCTGTAAATTTGTATTTAAATAATACGCATAAAAATTTTTTGTCATTTCACTTCTGAATCTGTTTCTTCGTCAGTTATGACCCCTTTTTCTTAGAAACGGGTCTACGTATCAAGCTGAAATTTGGCACATTTAAAGTTCTATGGTCCCTTGGCGGTGTAAAAAAACTGAAGCTTTGAAGTCAATGCAGTCAAAAGATATGGCAATTTATGTCACTTACGTTGATACGTGAAAATTCATTCATCAGAACATGTAGCGTTCTTACCTTTGGCCTAGAATCATGAAATTTGGTAAGAAGCAAAGATTCACAGTAAATTCAAAGGAAGAATCCTAAAACTGCAATTATATCATACGAAATTTTTTTTTTATTATTTGTTATCAGTCCTTCGGTCTGTTAAAAACCATTTCCTCAGGAACAGGTGGACGTATTAAGTGGAAATTTGGCAGATACTAAGATCTACAGTCCTTTGGCGATGTAGCAAAAGTTGTCTTGTAAGTCAATGCAGTCGAAAGGTAAGGGCACTTACGTCCCATATTTTGATTCTAACAAACTCACTCGTCAAAAGCTACGGGACCTACAGGAAAACCTACAGGACCTTTGATATATAGTGATCAAACTTAGCAAGAAGTAAGGGTTTACAGTACAAGTAAAGGAAAAATATCCGAAAAATCTTTAATTTCTAATTGTATAACATGAAAAAAATATTTCTTTTGTCGTTTGTTGTTCCTTTTGTCGTTTGTTGTCCGACATGAAGCTTGAAATTAAAAGAATCAGTAGTTCTGCATTCAAGCTGGCTGGGTCGCAACGGTAAAAGTCAAACATCAGACAAGGAATGACTTTATTGCTGTTACGACGCTTTTCGGAATTTATCCATCAACAGCTATCCAGGAGCGCTTACTACACATAGATATGCCGTTTCAGATTGTATGCGAAACAAACATTCGCAGACTGGTCTGGAATTATGAGACGCGTCAAATCAGGCATAATATCATTCCTTGACTGATGTTTGACTTTTACCATTGCGACCCAGGCAGTCTGAATGGAGAACTACTGATTATTATAATAATGGTAGCCTGCCCCCTGCATGACTTTGTCATGTTTACGTAATCAAAATTAAAACATTCTCGAAAATCTTGGAATCCATGGGACCGGTATCTTACCAGTATCAACGTCGCTAACACTCAAAAGTTGTCGAAATTGTCGATTCCCAGGATCAATTAACTGTCTTTATACATCGTTAAGTTTGTACCGATCCTGCGTGCGCGAGGCCTACTCGCACCTGGCCAATTTTTATTTATTTATTTTTTTTAACTACTTGTTATTCACCTCTCCTTGAAACAAGATAGCCGAGCGGTCTAAGGGCGCTGCAGTCGTGGACAGTGCCGCTGGTCCCGGCGGAGGTTCGAGTCCTCCCCCAGGCATGGGTGTGTGTGTTCGTCTTAGGATAATTTAGGTTAAGTAGTGTGTAACATTAGGGACTGATGATCTTAGCAGTTAAGTCCCGTAAGATTTCACACACATTTGAACATTTTTTGAAACAAGATACGTTATTCGTATGTGAAGATAATGACTGTTCCCGAAAGAACAGTTACCATTGATGACCGTGCAGCTTCTCTAGAATAAATGATAATTAATCGATACCCTCAGCTGCCGACAGGTGTTGTCGATATAGCGCAATGAGGGCAGCTGAAAATGTGTGCCCCGACCGGAATTCGAACCGGGGATATCCTGCTTACATGGGAGACGCTCTATCCATCTGACCCACTGAGGACACACATGAATAGCGCGACTGCAGGGACTTATCCCTTGCACGCTTCCTGTGAGACCCACATTCCCAACTGTCCGCAATCTACAACCGTAATGTTCCTAATAGATCGTTGCCCATCTACTTATACTCGCACCACCTAACGTGATGATTCCCGTAAGAGTTCGGGCAACCTGTGCGCTTTCGCACAGACAAAGGTCAATGGCCGGGCAAGCGTGCAAGGGATAAGTCCCTGCAATCGCGCTATTCATCTGTGTCCTCGGTGGTTCAGATGGATAGAGCGTCTGCCATGTAAGCAGGATTTTCAGCTGTCCCCGTTGAGGTATATCAACAACACCTGTCGGCGGTTGAGGGTTTCGATTAATCATCATTTATACGTTATTCGTCCCTAAAGTAGTTCACAACCCTAGTCACGGTTCGTGCATAGCCGAAAAGGCTGGAAAAGCCTGTAAGTGAAATCACTCCAACACCAAGACGGAGTCAAAAAATTCATATAACTGTCAGAAATCTATGTCAGTAACCTATTTCACATTGAGAGAAACCACTCAAAACGATAGACTGAGAGAGAAACATTCATACAGACGACGTGGCCGTAGAGACTAGTTTCATTGCGTTATTCCATTCTACTGAAGAACGGGAGTTCAAGAAGAAACTTGTGAAAACCAGTCAGTTGTCCCGTCAGTAGGTATGAGGCGCTAGGGAGCGCGGCGCGGGGCAGGTTAGATAACCCAGTGTATCCTGCTACGAGAAGTGACACGTCTGCTAATTTGATTGACAGACCTATATGTGCAAGGATTCGATGTGTGTCTGTGTGTAAACTTCGAAACATGATCCTACAGGGTGAAAAGTATTTAAACCGACAAACTCTGGGTGGTTGTAGGGGACATCGAAACAAATATTTTTCCCTAATGTCATTTTTTCCTATGGGGATTATTTAAACCGGTGGTGGCCGTATTACGCTCTTCAGTTGTTACAGGTGGTATAACGATCTTCAGTTGTTAGAGGGCGTATTACACTCTTCAGTTGTAGGGAACTGCTGTCCACCAGTGTAGTAGTGCACTGTCTCTGTTTATTAACGTAGCGATACACCTGGAGTGAGTACACTGATATGGTTGGTGCGTACTACGTAGCGCACCACAACGGACAAGCTGCACAGCGGGTTTATTGACAACAATATCCTAATCGCCGTATCCCGCATCAAACGACCTTTGCTGCTGCGTACCAACGTCTGCATGAGACAGGGTCATTTTGCAGATTACCTGGACAGGGACGCCGTCGCACGGTAAGAACGCTGCAAGTCGAGGAAGCTGTCTTGCAGCATGTGGAGCGGCATCCTTCAATCAGCACTCGCACAATTGCACGTAACATGGGGACGAATCAGACGAATGTAAGAACAGTCCTTCGAGAGCAATTGTTACGTCCATTTCACTTGCAGCATGTCCACAACCTGGAACAAGTTGATTATGCACCCAAAGCGCAGTTTTCGCAGTGGTATTTGGAACGGTGTGAAATGCATCCTACATTTCCAATCTCTGTGTTGTTTACCGATGAAGCAACGTGAGGGGGGGGGGGGGGAGGTGATGGAGTCTTCAACATGCACAATTCGCATATTTGGAGTGAGGATAACCCACATGCCGCAGCTACTAGCGTCATCAAGTGCGGTTCTTCGTTACTGTGTGGGTCGGTGTTGTTGGGGACTGTTTAATTGGGCCTTATCTGCTACCTACAGGGTGTTTCAAAAATGACCGGTATATTTGCAACGGCAATAAAAACTAAACGAGCAGCGATAGAAATACACCGTTTGTTGCAATATGCTTGGGACAACAGTACATTTTCAGGCAGACAAACTTTCGAAATTACAGTAGTTACAATTTTCAACAACAGATGGCGCTGCGGTCTGGGAAACTCTATAGTACGATATTTTCCACATATCCACCATGCGTAGCAATAATATGGCGTAGTCTCTGAATGAAATTACCCGAAACCTTTGACAACGTGTCTGGCGGAATGGCTTCACATGCAGATGAGATGTACTGCTTCAGCTGTTCAATTGTTTCTGGATTCTGGCGGTACACCTGGTCTTTCAAGTGTCCCCACAGAAAGAAGTCACAGGGGTTCATGTCTGACGAATAGGGAGACCAATCCACGCCGCCTCCTGTATGTTTCGGATAGCCCAAAGCAATCACACGATCATCGAAATATTCATTCAGGAAATTAAAGACGTCGGCCGTGCGGTGTGGCCGGGCACCATCTTGTATAAACCACGAGGTGTTCGGAGTGTCGTGTAAGGCAGTTTGTACCGCCACAAATTCACGAAGAATGTCCAGATAGCGTGATGCAGTAATCGTTTCGGATCTGAAAAATGGGCCAATGATTCCTTTGGACGAAATGGCGGCCCAGACCAGTACTTTTTGAGGATGCAGGGACGATGGGACTGCAACATGGGGCTTTTCGGTTCCCCATATGCGCCAGTTCTGTTTATTGACGAAGCCGTCCAGGTAAAAATAAGCTTCGTCAGTAAACCAAATGCTGCCCACATGCATATCGCCGTCATCAATCCTGTGCACTATATCGTTAGCGAATGTCTCTCGTGCAGCAATGGTAGCGGCGCTGAGGGGTTGCCGCGTTTGAATTTTGTATGGATAGAGGTGTAAACTCTGACGCATGAGACGATACGTGGACGTTGGCGTCATTTGGACCGCAGCTGCAACACGGCGAACGGAAACCCGAGGCCGCTGTCGGATCACCTGCTGCACTAGGTGCGCGTTGCCCTCTGTGGTTGCCGTACGCGGTCGCCCTACCTTTCCAGCACGTTCATCCGTCACGTTCCCAGTCCGTTGAAATTTTTCAAACAGATCCTTTATTGTATCGCTTTTCGGTCCTTTGGTTACATTAAATCTCCGTTGAAAACTTCGTCTTGTTGCAACAACACTGTGTTCTAGGCGGTGGAATTCCAACACCAGAAAAATCCTCTGTTCTAAGGAATAAACCATGTTGTGTACTGCACACTTGCACGTTGTGAACAGCACACGCTTACAGCAGAAAGACGACGTACAGAATGGCGCACCCACAGACTGCGTTGTCTTCTATATCTTTCACATCACTTGCAGCGCCATCTGTTGTTGAAAATTGTAACTACTGTAATTTCGAAAGTTTGTCCGCCTGAAAATGTACTGTTGTCCCAAGCATATTGGAACAAACGGTGTATTTCTATCGCTGCTCGTTTAGTTTTTATTGCCGTTTCAAATATACCGGTCATTTTTGAAACACCCTGTAGTTGTTGTCTCTTGGTCATAAAAAATGGAAAAGTGTCAGTTGGCGGTGTAATTGATTTGCCGCCAGCGAAATCTTCCTCTACCGGTTTAAAAACTCCTCATAGGAAAAAGTGACGTTAGGGGAAAATATTTGTTTTGATGTCTCCTACAACCTCGCAGAGTTCGTCGGTTTAAATACTTTTCACCCTGTATATTTATTTTTCTTAGGGGTCGTGGGATTGATATGAAACTAGCGTGTGGGACGCGGGTAAACCAGCGGCCTGTGGTGCAGGTAGCGGCGACCGGGGCCGCACGTGAGAGCAGAACGAAGCGCGGCAGGGAGAGCGGTGGCGCGCACGCAGCTCAGCGGGACATCCTGTTTTGGGAGAGACAGTCGGTGCGCGAGCGAGCGAGCCGCGGCAGCGATCCCGCCCCGCACTCTGCAGAGCGTGCGCCGAAGCGCGAGCCCGCGCCAGAGGAGGGAGGGAGGGCCTGGATACGCAGCAGCCGCTCTAGCCGACAGCTGTCGGCGTGGCAGCACGAGAGCCGCGAACGCGTACCTCACAGCGCACGGATGATGTTCACGAAAAAATGTCATTTTTACAAAACACCAAGACCTTCTGATAAAATAAGATTGTGTAGGACCTTTGCTATTCACAATATACATACAGGGTGTTTCAAAAATGACCGGTATATTTGAAACGGCAATAAAAACTAAACGAGCAGCGATAGAAATACACCGTTTGTTGCAATATGCTTGGGACAACAGTACATTTTCAGGCGGACAAACTTTCGAAATTACGGTAGTTACAATTTTCAACGACAGATGACGCTGCAAGTGATGTGAAAGATATAGAAGACAACGCAGTCTGTGGCTGCGCCATTCTGTACGTCGTCTTTCTGCTGTAAGCGTGTGCTGTTCACAACGTGCAAGTGTGCTGTAGACAACATGGTTTATTCCTTAGAACAGAGGATTTTTCTGGTGTCGGAATTCCACCGCCTAGAACACAGTGTTGTTGCAACAAGACGAAGTTTTCAACGGAGATTTAATGTAACCAAAGGACCGAAAAGCGATACAATAAAGGATCTGTTTGAAAAATTTCAACGGACTGGGAACGTGACGGATGAACGTGCTGGAAAGGTAGGGCGACCGCGTACGGCAACCACAGACGGCAACGCGCAGCTAGTGGAGCAGGTGATCCGACAGCGGCCTCGGGTTTCCGTTCGCCGTGTTGCAGCTGCGGTCCAAATGACGCCAACGTCCACGTATCGTCTCATGCGCCAGAGTTTACACCTCTATCCGTACAAAATTCAAAGGCGGCAACCCCTCAGCGCCGCTATCATTGCTGCACGAGAGACATTCGCTAACGATATAGTGCACAGCATTGATGACGGCGATATGCATGTGGGCAGCATTTGGTTTACTGACGAAGCTTATTTTTACCTGGACGGCTTCGTCAATAAACAGAACTGGCGCATATGGGGAACCGAAAAGCCCCATGTTGCAGTCCCATCGTCCCTGCATCCTCAAAAAGTACTGGTCTGGGCCGCCATTTCGTCCAAAGGAATCATTGGCCCATTTTTCAGATCCGAAACGATTACTGCATCACGCTATCTGGACATTCTTCGTGAATTTGTGGCGGTACAAACTGCCTTACACGACACTCCGAACACCTCGTGGTTTATACAAGATGGTGCCCGGCCACACCGCACGGCCGACGTCTTTAATTTCCTGAATGAATATTTCGATGATCGTGTGATTGCTTTGGGCTATCCGAAACATACAGGAGGCGGCGTGGATTGGTCTCCCTATTCGTCAGACACGAACCCCTGTGACTTCTTTCTGTGGGGACACTTGAAAGACCAGGTGTACCGCCAGAATCCAGAAACAATTGAACAGCTGAAGCAGTACATCTCATCTGCATGTGAAGCCATTCCGCCAGACACGTTGTCAAAGGTTTCGGGTAATTTCATTCAGAGACTACGCCATATTATTGCTACGCATGGTGGATATGTGGAAAATATCGTACTATAGAGTTTCACAGACCGCAGCGCCATCTGTTGTTGAAAATTGTAACTACTGTAATTTCGAAAGTTTGTCTGCCTGAAAATGTACTGTTGTCCCAAGCATATTGCAACAAACGGTGTATTTCTATCGCTGATCGTTTAGTTTTTATTGCCGTTTCAAATATACCGGTCATTTTTGAAACACCCTGTAAATGACCTTGTGGATGACATCGGAAGTTCACTGAGGCTTTCTGCGGATGATGCTGTGGTATATCGAGAGGTTTTAACAACGGAAAATTGTACTGAAATGCAGGAGGATATGCAGCGAATTGACGCATGGTGCAGGGAATGGCAATTGAATCTCAATGTAGACAAGTGTAATGTGCTGCGAATACATAGAAAGAAAGATCCCATATCATTTAGCTACAATATAGCAGGCCAGCAACTGGAAGCAGTTAATTCCATAAATTATCTGGGAGTACGCATTAGGAGTGATTTAAAATGGAATGATCATATAAAGTTGGTGGTCGGTAAATCAGATGCCAGACTGAGATTCATTGGAAGAATCCTAAGGAAATGCAATCCGAAAACAAAGGAAGTAGTTTACAGTACGCTTGTTCGCCCACTGCTTGAATACTGCTCAGCAGTGTGGGATCCGTACCAGATAGGGTTGATAGAAGAGAGAGAGAAGATCCAACGGAGAGCAGCGCGCTTCGTTACAGGATCATTTAGTAATCGCGAAAGTGTTACGGAGATGACAGATAAACTCCAGTGGAAGACTCTGCATGAGAGACGCTCAGTAGCTCGGTACGGGCTTTTGTTGAAGTTTCGAGAACATACCTTCCCTGAGGAATCAAGCAGTATATTGCTCCCTCCTACGTATATCTCGCGAAGAGACCATGAGGATAAAATCAGAGAGATTAGAGCCCACACAGAGGCATACCGACAATCCTTCATTCCACGAACAATACGAGACTGGAATAGAAGAGAGAACCGATAGAGGTACTCAAGGTACCCTCCGCCACACACCGTCAGGTGGCTTGCGGAGTATGGATGTAGATGTAGACTACAATGGGGTGCCACTTTCCACATTTGCAAACATTTAGAAACGATGACCAATCAACAGATAAGTGTTTGCGGTTTACACTGTGGGACAAAAGTCACGTGAGAGCGATATGCACTTAGAGAGATTGCGGTAGTATCGCGAACGCAAGGTATAAAAGGACAGTGCATTGACAGAGCTGCCATTTGTACTCAGGTGATTCATGGGATAAGGTATTCGACGTGATTATCGCCGCCTGACTGGAGTTAACAGACTTCGAACGCGAAATGGTAGTTGGAGTTAAACACATTGGACATTCTATTGACGAGATTTGTGGAGAATTAAAGTACAGGGTGATTGAAAAGTCAGTAAAAATTTGAAAAATTAATAAACCACGGAATAATGTAGATAGAGAGGTAAGAATTGACACACACGCTTGGAATGACATGGAGTTTTATTAGAACAAAAAAAAGTGTTGCTAGACGTGTGTAAGATCTCTTGCGTGCGTCGTTTGGTGATGATCGTGTGCTCAGCCGCCACTTTCGTCATGCTTGGCCTCCCAGGTCCCCAGACCTCAGTCCGTGCGATTATTGGCTTTGGTGTTACCTGAAGTCGCAAGTGTATCCTGATCGACCGACATCTCTAGGGATGCTGAAAGACAACATCTGACGCCAATGCTTCACCATAACTCCGGACATGCTTTGCAGTGCTGTTCACAACATTATTCCTCGACTACAGTTATTTTTGAGGAAAGATGGTGGACATATTGAGCATTTCCTGTAAAGAACATCATCTTTGCTTTATTTTACTTTGTTATGCTACCAGCCGGTGTGGCCGAGCGGTTCTAGGGGCTACAGTCTGGAACCACGCGACCGCTGCGGTCGCAGGTTAAAAATCCTGCCTCGGGCATGGATGTGTGTGATGTCCTTAGGTCAGTTAGGTTTAAGTAGTTCTAAGTTCTAGGGGACGGATGACCTCAGCAGTTAAGTGCCACAGTGCTCAGAGCCATTTGAACCATTTTTGTTATGCTAATTATTGCTATTCTGATCAGATGAAGCGCCATCTGTCAGACATTTTTTGAACGTTTGTATTTTTTGTTTTTTGTTTTAATAAAACCCCATGTCATTCCAAGCATGTGTGTCAATTTGCACCTCTCTATCTGCATTATTCCGTGATATATTCAGTTTTCAAATTTACACTGACTTTTTAATCACCCGGTTTGTGCCTGTAATACCTAATTTCAGACATGACAACGGACGACGCAGTGTTCGATGGCCTTCACTTAACGACTGAGAGCAGCGTAGAGTTGACAATGCTAACAGACAAACAACACTGCTTAAAAAAACTGCAGAAATAATTGTGGGACATGCGGCGAATGTATGCGTTAGGACAGTGCGCCGAAATTTGGTGTTATTGGGGTATGCCAGCAGGCGGCCGATGCGAGTGCCTTTGCTAACAGCATCAGTTCGTTGATTGGTTGGTTTGTTGATCTGGGAGAGAGGACCAAACAGTGAGGTCACCGGCCCCATCGGATTAGGGAAGGATGGGGAAGTAAGTCGGCCATGCCCTTTCAAAGGAACCATCCTCGGCCGGCCGTTTTGACCGAGCGGTTCTAGGCGCTTCAGTCGGGAACCGCGCGACCGCTACGGTCGCAGGTTCGAATCCTGCCTCGGGAATGGATGTGTGTGACGTCCTTAGGTAGGTTCAAGTTGTTCTAAGTTCTAGGGGACTGATGACCTCAGATGTTAAGTCGCATAGTGCTTAGAGCCACTTGAACCATCCCGGCATTTGGCTGACGCGTTTTAGGGAATCACGGAAAACCTAAAACAGGATGGCCGGACGGGGGTCTGAACCGTCGTCCTCCCGAATGCGAGTCCAGTGTACTAATCACTGCGCCATGTCGCTCTGTCGGCATCAGCTGCAGCACATCTCCTGGGCTAGTCACCATTCCGGTTGGACCCTACACGACTGGTCAGACTAGTCCCGATTTCACTTTCTAAGAGGTGATGGCAGGATTCGAGTGCGGTGTAGACCCCAAGAGCCTTGAACCCAAGTTGTAAGCAAGGCACTTTGAGAGCTGGTTGTGGTTCCATAATGGTGTGGGCCGTGTTTACATGGAACGGAATGCGTCTTCTGGTCCAACTGAACCGATCATTGACTGGAAATGGTGATGTTCAGCTACTTGGAGACCTTTTGCAACCATTCATCGATTTTTATGTACGACAAAGCGACACGTCACCTGCCCACAGTTGTTCGCGATTGGTTTGGAGAGCATTCTGGGTAATTCGAACGAGTGGCTTGGCCACCCAGATCGCCCGACATGAACCCAATTGCAAATTTATGGGACATCGAGAAGTCAGTTCCTGCACAAAATCCTGCGCCGGCAACAGAAGTATCATGGCTCAGTATTTCTGCAGGGGGTTCCAACGACTTTTTGAATCCATGCCACATCGAGTTACTGCATTAAGCCGGGAAAAAGGTCGTCCAACACGACATTCCCATGACTTTTGCCATTTCCATGTATGTAGTCTAGTATGCTGCCAATTAGTACTTGCTACTCTAAGGGAGTGAGAAAGGGTTGTAGCATCTCCCCGATGCTATTCAATCAGTATATTGAGCAAGCAGTAAAGGAAACAAAAGAAAAGTTCGGAGTAGGTATTAAAATCCAAGGAGAAGAAATAAAAACTTTGAGGTTCGTCTATGACATTGTAATTCTGTCAGAGATAGTAGTTGAAAGGAATGCACAGTGTCTTGAAAGGAGGGTATAAGATGAACATCAACAAAAGCAAAACGAGGATAATGGAATGTAGTCGGATTAAGTCGGGTGATGCTGAGGGAATTAGATTAGGTTTAAAAATGGCTCTAAGCACTATGGGACTTAACAGCTGTGGTCATCAGTCCCCTAGAACTTAGAACTACTTAAACCTAACTAACCTAAGGACATCACACACACATCCATGCCCGAGGCAGGATTCGAACCTGCGACCGTAGCAGTCGCGCGGTTCCGGACTGCGCGCCTAGAACCGCGAGACCACCGCGGCCGGCAATTAGATTAAGAAATGAGACACTTGAAGTAGTAGACGAGTTTTGCTATTTGGGGAGCAAAATAACGATGGTCGAAGTAGAGACGATATAAAATGTAGACTGGCATTGGCAAGGAAAGCGTTTCTGAAGTAGATAAATTTGTTAACATCGAGTATAGATTTAAGTGTCAGGAAGTCGTTTGTGAAAGTATTTGTATGGAGTGTACCCATGTATGGAAGTGAAACATGGACGATAAATAGTTTAGACAAGAAGAGAATAGAAGCTTTCGAAATGTGGTGCTACAGAAGAATGCTGAAGATTAGATGGGTAGATCACATAACTAATGAGGAGGTATTGAATAGAATTGAGGAGAAGAGGAGTTTGTGGCACAACTTGACTAGAAGAAGGGGTCGGTTGGTAGGACATGTTCTGAGGCATCAAGGGATCACCAATTTATTACTGGAGAGCAGCGTGGAGGGTAAAAATCATAGAGGGAGACCAAGAGATGAATACACTAAGCAGATTCAGAAGGATGTAGGCTGCAGTAGGTGCTGGGAGATGAAGAAGCTTGCACAGGATAGAGTAGCATGGAGAGCTGCATCAAACGAGTCTCAGGACTCAAGACCACAACAACAACACAACTCTAAATTACCGCAAAATTTGAATATTCCGCATAAACAATCACCAGCGCGAACTTCCGCTGCTAGGCGGACACATCCGCATACCCCTAAGCAGCGCGAAATTGGAATGAAATGATCGTATGACATTTATTGGCATTGTAAGTCTTTTTAGTGGACGCCACTTCGGCGACTTGCATGCCAATGATGATGAAAATGGTGATGTACACAGAACTTCCAGTCCCCTGCTGGAAATCGAACCCGGGCCTCTTGCGTGGTAGGCGGTAACGCTACCGCTGCGCTAGGGAAGCGGACAGCGTGGAATTAACCGCTAGGCATCACGAGAGGTGGACCTACCTGTATAAATGGTGGCGGGGAGTCAATGTGTTGTCAGCAGAGAAGCAGTAAAGGCGTAATCAGTCGGCCAGGCGAGCTCAGTGACTTCGAACGTGGTTTGGGTAATTGAAATTCACCTGAGTATCAAGTCCGTCAGGGGCATTTGAACCCTTCTAAAGCGGCGATGTGATTGTGAAGTGGAAAAGTGGAAATCAGCGGAAGGGTAAGAAAAGTGCTACCAGGAATCCAGCTAACACAGTCACTGTGCGTATGGAGTTAAAAAAGAACGGGGTACATTGATCAAGCAGCTCCTTATGACCCACTCATTTCTGCATCCAGTGCTAAGCGTCGCTTGAAGTGAAGTGGTGTAAACAACGACGGCACTGGACAGTGGATTAATGGAAATTAGTGATTTGAAGTGATTAATCGCGCTAAATAACTGAGACAATTGGACTGAAGGGGGAATATATCATGGCCTCTTGCTACACACCTAACCAACTTCTCCAATGAACTTGCAGCGAGTAGAACGTAATATTTTAAAATTCTTGTTCTACTTCTTTTCCTCAACAATATAATGCGCTGCACGACCCCAATTTACTTCCTTTTTTCAAAGCTGTCACCGTCCCGATGCTACCGGTTATCTTGCTCTGCTTTTAGATGTCATTTAATGCCATTCGCTTACACGATGATTTATCAAAATATATTGGCATTACATTTTGTTATCAACGCATACCGCAAAACTTTCTCTGTCACATACTAAGGATCCCGATACAGCCTCTCAGCAAAATCATTAACATCAAATGTTTGCGAAACTGACGGGGCTTTCAATAAACAATGCTACACATTTGTTTTTCTGAAAACAGGTAGGTTTTATTCAGAGTTCCAACATATCCATCTCCATTCTTTTCGCTACAAAACACTATTCTTCAACTGCCGAGAATTCTTCCGGGTTGTATGGCCGTGGTCCATGGAACTCTTCTACCCCTGACGTTTCGTCCAAAGCTACGTTTGACATCTTCGGAGGTGCTCCTGGTTTTGCTGAGTCTTGCCGGCAAGACTCAGCACAACGAATTGCACATTCAGCTGTCAAACTACAGGCTGTGCTGGACAGCCACAACACGACGTGCAAAGTGCATTGCATGAATTTACGTCAACGGCCAGGGCAAGTAACCGGAACGTTAACGGCCACAAGACAGAAGATTCCGCTGGTGCAATTCAATTCAAAATAATCAAGTTAAACTCCACAGGAGGGCGGCTAGAATTTCGCCAACTTGAAAACACACGTTCTTGCTCGCAAGAATGTCCGAACAACCCACAGCGAAATTCAAACGACACAATGTGAACAAGTAGTGCAGGCTGGTAGATTAAGTAAAGACTCGTGTCCGGGATCGGTGAGCCACGGACCTCGTAGCAATGGGAACAGCCCCTCACACTCCGACCAAACGTGGACGCCGCCAGCGGATCCGGCCCGACACGCATCACGCAGACTTCCTCGCTGCTGCACGCTAGCCGACCAAATGCCAGGCCCGGAAACAGCGAAAGGAGCAAATATACGTCGGCCAATGAGACGACCAACCTAAGGACCAACCAACGACCCTCCCGCTCCAATCTCCCTCCGTCGGACAGTTCACGTGTGTCGCCAGCGGTCGGTGAGCACTGGCTGTCGGCGCCTCACCGCCGCTCCGTCCCTCGACTTCACTGCTGCTGCCCTGCTGGTCCGTCTCCGACTGACTGCAGACACACGTAGACCAGGAAATACTAACGGTCGCTCCAGAGATGGCACGACAGTGCACTTATCGATACGCGCTGCTGCTGCCGCTCACGGGAATGTAAGGCAAGAAGTTACTGACGCCAGTAAATGGAATAAGAAAACGAGGCGGCAGTACCGTAATCGAAGATAACAAACAATAAATGGCATGAATACAAGCCGTGTACGGCTCAAACTATTTTTAAATTATGAACCTGGGAATACACTGCAGCCTCCAACATGTCACTCCCGCAGCAATCATGAAGAAAAGATTAGACTAACCTCAGCGCTCACAGAGGCACTTCACCAATTGTAAAGGATGAGCCAGACAATAAGGAATTTTACTTTATTATATGAGCCTCCAACCGGTAACTTCATTTTTCCAGTAGTTAGTGCCTGTAAATTCTTTCGTCCCACGGTCTACTAACAGGAAGTCAGCACCGAGGAAGGGCACCTTGTTCACGCGCCTCTCTCGTGTGCTTACGAGGTAACGCCGCCCCAGGCGTCGCTTAGCAGGCAACGCTCTGGAAAATTCCATGCCGCCCGCACGGTTTGCTCGGTCCTGACCAATCAGGGCGGAGGAAGCCGCGTGGTGCGTCGAACATACCCGGCCGCCAGTCGCCGGGCCCGCTCTCTTGTATTCTTGCTCACCCGCGAGTCGGATGCGCGCCCTGTAGCACTGAACATCTCCCGATTCTCCCGGTACTGCGGCACTGTGGACTTAGTTTTGGCAGACAACAACTTTCGGTAGCTTCGCGAACAATGTTCGCCAAATTGTAAGCTCTGGCTCACCCTCACCTCCCTAGGCCTATGTAGCCCCTTTTCATCATGCTTAGCCAATAAATGGCCTTTCTCTAAAAATTACCCTATTATTCCACCGCCTGCCCATACCCGCCAGCCTGTACACAATCATTCTGGAATGGGGAAAGGCGCTAAGAACTGATACAGTGGGATGTACCCTGTGCCACACACTTCACAGAGGCTTTGCCGAGTACACAGGCGGTCAGAAGCGCGCTGAAAAGCTTGTAATGGTTGCAAAATATGGTTCAAATGGCTCTGAGCACTATGGGACTTAACTTCTGAGGTCATCAGTCCCCTAGAACGTAAAACTACTTAAACATAACTAACCTAAGGACATAACACACATCCATGCCCGAGGCAGGATTCGAATCCTGCGACCGTAGCGGTCGCACGATTCCAGACTGTAGCGCCTAGAACCGCTGGGCCACTCCGGCCGGCAATGGTGTTGCAGGGTAGGTTCAATATGTCGAGCTGTTTCCGAGTTAACTACCACTCAAGTTAGCCAATCAAGACCTTGCGCGCGCAAATTCAAGTGTCCCGCCGGAGACGGTGTTTCCAGACGTGTTCTTCGTTTTGTTTCATAAATCCGAACAAGAGGGCGATGCAAAAATTGTACATGGACATGGGACAGTAGTAGGGATCGAACACGAGCCAAAGGCTGAGCAGTCTCGTGTGCTGTCATCTACACTATGTGAAGGAGGACCGTTTAAATTTGCGCTCGCAGCGGCCTCATTGTTAACATCAATGCTAAATAACTTGCAAATTGAGAAAAATATCGATTTTTAATAACAATTATTTTTCAACACAAACCGCCTTGCAACACTCTTACAAGCTTTTCAGACCGTTTCTGACCACCCTGTATATGCAAATGTGGACAAAGGGAACAGGTGCACAGCTGCAGCAGTTTTCACGCTGATGACTTGTAATATATTCCTCACCATATGACATGTAGTTTGTTGCCAAAGTAACACTAACTATAGAGTTATCTTGAAATCTGGTAAGTCATTTCGGGCCGGCCGGTGTGGCCGAGCGGTTCTAGGCGCTTCCCCCGGAACCGCGCGACCGCTACGCTCGCAGGTTCGAATCCTGCCTCGGGCAAGGATGTGTGTGATGTCCTTAGGTTAGTTAGGTTTAAGTAGTTCCAAGTTCTAGGGGACTGATGACCTCAGATGTTAAGTCCCATAGTGCTCAGAGCCATTTGAACCGTTTCGGAAACGTTATAATATCTAAAACTTAAGATTTCTTTGTTTTGGCCATAAAACTGACTGCTGTCCTATGCGGAATTTCGTGATATCATACGGAACTGTCGAAGCCGCGTGACAGGTCGCTCTAAGGCTAACTGAAATTTAAGAATAGAAGACGTACAAAATGCAAAGCTACACCTCTCTGCCCTCTCGTTTCCTCCTTATCCGACTCGACGTATTGCGGTATTTTGGGTATGAAAGACTGATTGCGTTTTGATGTTCAAAACAGAGAAGTCGTACTCATTTAATGTCGAAGAGAGAAGCGCAGTTGTGTTCTTCGGCAGAAAATACTGAACTTCCACTCCAAAAAGATTAATTTTTTATTTTTAAAAATATCCCTGCAATTAATACTACTTTGATAGGAAGTAGTACGCCAATTAGTAGGGAACGACTGACAGTTCATATGGTTGAAAACAAAATTACCAAAGCTTATACGGTTCTGTAAAAAAATACCCTGTATATTGAACGAAACTAAAACCCTTCCATAAATGAAAGACAGAGAAAAGCAAGGGCCATATCTGCTTTCATACATTCCAGTGGTTTGCAGAGTATGACTGTAGGTGGAAAGGAAATCATTTATTAAAAATGGTATAAACTTTACATAGAGTTTTGTACATGGGTAGCAACAGTTATAAAAGTGAGCTGTTAATATTTAAGAATCTTTAAACCGTTATTTTTAACTTAAAAAATGGTCTTAGGAATTAATTGGATTCACAGTGAATGAAGGGCCACTTCAGGAGTCTCTTACTGGGAACACTACCGGCTTTCTCACCGTTACAAGCGCATCCTTAGGTAATGCACTAGTAACTGAAATACAGCCTAGAAAAGGATGTTATAAAGAGGGAAAAAATTATAAAAATTCTTAAAAATATTTGTCAAGCATGGAAAAAAACGTGAGAAAGTTTTTAAAAACCATTACTCGGATTATAAGCGCTCAAACAACCGAGAAACTACGATGTCCCATCCTTTAGTTGTAAATCGAAAATGTTAATACATTATGGGCTGTTGCCAGTAGTAACATTGGCATGAAGCACCAATAGGTGAATGTCAGACTGGACACGTGGGCTGATAACATTTAGTATTAAAAAAATTATTACTGCCATTAAAATTTATGGCTGAAGCGAGTAAAATACTTAATGTTCGCAGTATGTAACGACTGCAGTTTCTACAAAAGTAAATAATAGCAGCTTACAAGAAGTGCTAATGCACTCAAGATCGCTCACCGTTAAAGCAAATGTGAAAATGACGACTGTTTACTGTTTGTTACGCCAACGCTACAGACTAGTAATTGTTGATGGTGGTGTACTGGAAGCTCAAATTGGCAAACATTCATCCCGAGTTTGATACCACGAATCATGTGATTTCCTATGACGAAAAAATTGTGAAAATGAATTGTAAAAGAGTACGTGCACTTCTGACACCAATTGTAAATGTATATGATCCCACTTCTGACACCAATGTTAATGTATAAAATGGCAGGGAATGGCGAAGAAGGTTGTTAAATATGCCTCGAGGCGGCAGTGTGCACGAGGTCGAGCGGTCAGGATTTCATAGCGGGCATCCAGGGCTGCCGTTAAATGACAAAACAGGAAATTAAGTACAATAAATAAGATACATTTCAATATACGGAGTGCAAAGGGCGCGCCTAGGGTCGGAAGTTATCAGGTTTAGGCCAGTCTCGGAGGTCGAACAATTAATTAAAAAGGGGCAACGGAAGGGGAAGTGGTTCATGTTGGCTTACGTTGGTGGCCGGCCGTGGAAAGCAGAGCCCGAGGCTCTGCCTTCTTAAAGGACGTCTGTTCTGCTCGAGGTCTGGATTACAAGTGAGAGAAGCGAGTGTGTTCTGCACCGCCGGACGCTCCGGCGTCCACACACGTGATCGGTATACCGCGTACGCTATTGGCTAAAATCAATGGCTTGAATTCGCTAGCAGTTTCAGCAGAGGGCTCATGGCGTCTCCTGTCAGCAGCTTTAACTGGACAGAACTGCTTCAGTTTTGAAAGACAAGCGACTTGTGTCACGTAGACACGGCGAGAATTACTCTGGGAGAAAACTTGTAAAGATTCCACTAATCCTTTCAAATAAATTACTTAAACCAATTCCCTAAAATATTCCTTGACTGGTTGCCGTGCTGTACAGAATGGAGATATGGCAAGGAACCGCTTACAAATACACTGAGGTGACAAAAGTCACGGGATACCTCCCAGTGTCATGTCGAACCCCTTTTTGCCCGGCGTGGAGCAGCAACCCGACACGAAATGGACTCAACAAGTCGTTGGAAGTCCCTGCAGAAATATTGAGGCATGTCACCTCTGTAGCGGTCCATACCTGTGAAAGTGGTGCCGGCGCAGGTTTTTATGCACGAACCGACCTCTGCATTATGTCCCATAAATGTTCGGTGGGATTCATGCCGGGCGATCAGGGTGGCCTCGTCATTCGCTCGAGTTATCCAGAATGTTCTTCAAACCAGTGACGAACAACTGCGACCCGGTTGCATGGTGCACTGTCAACCGTAAAAATTCCATCGTTGAATGGCTGCAAATGGTCTCCAAGTAGGCGATCACAACCATTTCCAGTCAATTATCGGTTCACGTGGACCAGAAGATGCAGTTCATTCCAGCCAATACGATTATGGAATCACCATCAGCTTGCACAGTGCCTTGTTGACAACTTGGGTCCATGGTCTGGCGGGGTCTCCACCACACTCGAACGCTACCATCAGCTCTTACCAACTGAAATAGGGTCATATTTGACTAGGCCACGGGTTTTCAGTCGTCTAGGCCCAACAGCCATGGACACGAGCCCAGGAGAGTGCGCTCCAACCTTACAGTAGAGGCACTCGCATCGGTCGTTTGCTGCCATAGTCCATTAACGGCAAACTTCGGCACACTGTCCTAACGAATACATTCGTCGTACGTCCCACATTTATTCCTGCCGTTATTTGACGCAGTGTTGCTCGTCTGTTAGCAATGACAATTCTACGCAAACGCCGCTGCTCTCGGTCCTTAAGTGATGGCCGTTGGCCACTGCGTTGTCCACAATGACAGATAATTCCTGAAATTCGGTATTCTCGGCACACTTTTTACACTGTGGATCTCGAAACACTGAATTCTTTAACGATTTCCGAAATGGAATGTCCGATGTGTATAGCTCCAGCTACCATTCCGCGTTCAAAGTCCGTTAATTCCCGTCATTCGACCATAATCACGCCGGACACATTTTCACCTGAATCACCTGAATACAAATGACAGCTCCACCTGTGCACTGCCCTTTTATACCTTCTGAACGCAACTCTACTGCCATTTGCATATGAGCATTTCGCTATCCCAATCCCATGAATTACGTCACCTCAGTTTATCTGACCGACCTTTGAGTTAAACCAGCAGCAAGTGCCATAACAGTGAATGTAAAGATAGTTACCAAGGTTTTTTTTTCTGAGACGCTCTCATAAAAGTATAAACTAATTAAAAGTATTCCTATAGTAGGTGGTTGTTCTGGCAGACGTGGAACCAGCAAGGGAAACATTCGCGCTACAGCAGCTGTAGGTGGCGTGCGGTTGACTGGGTCTTGAGCATCTGAACAGGAATCGGGCTTGGATTATGGCACTGAAGAAGCGCACATTCATTTTAATGAACAGTGCATGACCTGAGGATGCGCCTGTAACGGTGCGTAAACGGTAGTGTTCCCAGTAAAGGGCTACAAAACAGATAAAGCGGTTTAAAGCGGCTTCATACACTGTGAATCCCATCAATTCATAAAACCTCT
Organism: Schistocerca cancellata; assembly: GCF_023864275.1. Classification (NCBI taxonomy): domain Eukaryota; kingdom Metazoa; phylum Arthropoda; class Insecta; order Orthoptera; family Acrididae; genus Schistocerca; species Schistocerca cancellata. The sequence continues at coordinate 134,913,282 of NC_064631.1, forward strand.
TCTAGTAAGAAACTGTTTGAATGTTCTTAAATATTCAGCTATTAATTTTAAAATCAGTTCACTCCATTACCACCTCAGTGCACTGGTGCAGCAACCCTAATAGACGTTTAGAACAGAAAAAATGTGTGTGAAATCTTATGGGACTTAACTGCTTAGGTCATCAGTCCCTAAGCTTACACACTACTTAACCTAAATTATCCTAAGGACAAACACACACACCCATGCCCGAGGGAGGACTCGAACCTCCGCCGGGACCAGCCGCATAGTCCATGACTGCAGCTCCTAGACCGCTCGGTTTAGAACAGAAAAAAACAGTCTTGATTACTCAGGTATTGCAGGCGAACAGTTGAAGACTCGCACACGGGGTAATGAGAATGTCACCAGAGCTTTGCGGACGCAATGTCGCATTGCTGGCAGAAATGGTTTGTATCGAACAGGGGGTGACCTGGCCGTCGCGTGGCGGGGTTACTGCCAGTCGCGCTAAACCCTCCGTGACAGCCGTGACCCTGGCAGCGGCAGAGGCGGCGGCGGCGGCAGTGCAAACAGCCGTCAGTCAACACGATGATATGTTTGTCCTCCGCACGGGTGTTTGCCCAGTCGTTACCCGCCATGTGTCCAGTCGGGCGTGCACTCTGGGAACCCCACCCGTCCAACGAGCGAAAGCAACCAGCTGTTGCGTTGCCACCTACCAGTCGATATCAGACATGTTTATTTATTTATTTGATCTGCTATAATTATATCTCGTCAGCCATGTCATGCACAGGTAGGGCTACCAGATGTCTCGGTTTTCAGATTAAAGATATCAGTGTTCCGAAAAATACTTTCGGAACGGCAGTTTGTCCCGGATTTCAGATTTCAGTAAAATAGCCTCATACTATTTTTCTTCAAATTCTTGCGTACATCTCCAGCTGTTAAACTAAAAATTATTGTTGCCGCGGCTGACGGAGTCCCTTAAGTAATAACGCTGCTGAGTTTCCATTGTCACTTCTCTCACTTCAGTTTAAGACTTGGACCAACGTGATTCTATTTCTGTCTCAGTGACATCGCAGTTTCTTTGTTTTATTAAAGATTTCATCGTTTCAAGTGAGCTCAAAATGACAAAGAAGTGCCGGCCGGAGTGGCCGTGCGGTTCTGGGCGCTACAGTCTGGATCCGAGCGACCGCAACGGTCGCAGGTTCGAATCCTGCCTCGGGCATGGATGTGTGTGATGTCCTTAGGTTAGTTAGGTTTAATTAGTTCTAAGTTCTAGGCGACTGATGACCTTAGTAGTTAAGTCGCATAGTGCTCAGAGCCATTTTTGACAAAGAAGTAGTGTTCATTCCAGGAAAAAAAATCAGGAAAAATTGTTATTCATAAAGCGAGGGAGTATGAAGTAGAATGTGTAATATGTGTCATGCTTCCAGTGCGTATGGTTATACACTGAAGAGCCAAACAAACTAGTACACCTGCCTAATATTGTGCAGGGTCCCCGCGAGCACGCAGAAGTGCCGCAAGACGACGTGGCATGGACCCGACTATTGTCTGAAGTAGTGCTGGAGGGAATTAGCACCATGAATCCTGCACGGTTGGCTATAGATCTGTAAGAGTACGAGGGGATGGAGATCTCTTCTGAACAGCACGGTTGCAAGGCATCCCAGATATGCTCAATAGTGTTCATGTCTGGGGAGTTTGGGGACCAGTGGAAGTGTTTAAACTCTGAAGTGTGTTCCTGGAGGCACTCTGTAGCAATTCTGGACGTGTGTGGTGTCGCATTGTCCTGCTGGAACTGCCCAAGTTCGTTGGTATGCACAATGGACATGAGGTGGATGCATGTCATCAGGTAGAAGGCTTACGTACATTTCGCCTGTCAGTCGTATTTAGACGTATCAAGGGTCTCGTATCACTCCAACTGCATATGCCCCACACCATTACAGAAACTCCATCAGCTTGAACAGCCCCTGCTGACATGTAGGTCCATGGGTTCATGAGGTTGTCTCCATATCCGTTATGTTATGTTAACCGGGGACCTAGAAACGACGGAGAGGCTCCGTCCCCGCCGCAGCCGCTGTGATCCACAACCCCACGACGACTACCGCAGTCCACTTCACCCCTCCGCCGCCCCACACCGAACCAGGTTTATTGTACGGTTCGGCCCCCGGTGGACCCCTCAGGGAACGTCTCACACCAGACGAGTGTAACCCCTATGTTTGCGTGGTAGAGTAATGGTGGTGTACGCGTACGTGGAGAACCTGTTTGCACAGCATTCGCCGACATAGTATAGCTGAGGAAGAATAAGGGGAACCAGCTCGCATTTGCCGAGGCTGATGGAAAACCGCCTAAAAACCGTCCACAAACTGGCCAGCTCACCGGACCTCGACAAAAATCCGTCGAGCGGATTCGAGCCGGGGACCGGCGCTCCTTCCCGTCCGGAAAGCCGTACGTTAGACGGCACGGCCAACCGGGCGGGCCCTCCATACCCGTACACGTCCATCCGCTCTATACAATGTGAAACACGACTCGTCCGACCAGGCAACATGTTGACAGCCAGCAACAGTCCTAGGTCGGTGCTGACGGGCGCAGTCGAAGCGTAAAGCTTTGTGCGTGCAGTCATCAAGGGTACACGAGTAGGCCTTCGGATCAGAAAGCCCATATCGATGATGTCTCCCTTGAAAGGTTCGCAAGGTGACACTTGTTTATGGCCCAGCATTGAAATATGCAGCAGTGTGCGGAAGGGTTGCGTTTCCGTCACGTTGAACGATTCTCTTCAATCGTTGTTGGTCCCGTTCTCGCAGGATCTTTTTCCGGCCGCTGCGATGTCGGAGATTTGATGTTTTACCGGATTCCTGATAGTCACGATACACTCGTGAAATGTTCGTACGGGAAAATCCCCACTTCATCGCTACCTCTGAGATGCTGTTCCCATCGCCTGTGCGCCGACTATAACACCACGTTCAAACTCAGTTAAACTTTGATAACCTGCCATTGCAGCAGCAGTAACCATCTAACAACTGCGACAGACACTTATCATATATGTGCGTTACCGACTGCAGCGTCATCTTCTGTCTGTTCACATATCTCTGCATTTGAATATGCATGCCTATACCAGTTACTTTGAAGCTTGTTTGTAATTGAAGAGCAGCTACTCACAGAGATCCAGTAAAGGAAAGAAATTTGGTAGACATGCTAACGCGTTAATGCGGAACTTATTTGTACGAAAAAGAAAAATTATTCCCAATTTTGGGGTACCACCGAGCGAGGTGGCGCAGTGGTTAGCACACTGGACTCGCATTCGGGAGGACGACGGTTCAATCCCGCGTCCGGCCATCCTGATTTAGGTTTTCCGTGATTTCCCTAGATCACTCCAGGCAAATGCCGGGATGGTTCCTTTGAAAGGGCACGGCCGACTTCCTTCCCCATCCTTCCCTAATCCGAGCTTGTGCTCCGTCTCTAATGACATCGTTGTCGACGGGACGTTAAACACGAATATCCTCCTCCTCCTCCTCCATCCGATTTTGGGTATCAACCACTAGGAGCTTCAGACCTTACCCATTAGATACCCACTATATCATTTATGTCTCATACAAACAATAAAAGCCCTATAACGTTCTTGGGGCACTCCTGAAGTTACTTTTACATCTCTCCATTTCGGCCCCGTTAAAACCGGCGCGTTGTATCAGCCACGAAGTCCAGTGCAAGTAACCGTCGCGGCGCGGTTGATTGTTGATGATGCAGAAAGCGATGACCGAATGCACGTTCTCACGCTCGCTACAAGATATTGCCACTTGTTTGCACTCTTTTATGGTAACTAATTTTTGCTGATTCACTTTAGTTCATTCTGAGAGACCGAACACGGCGCGGATGATTGATACTCCACGGCACGACGCGCAACGAGAGGATACACAAATACGTTATCATTTTTTAATTACATCTTGACGCACTTTCCTCTGAATCATTTCCGTATTTCATCACTTTACTGTAATAGCACTTGTAACAACACTTTAACTTCCATACTAACAATGCCTCTGACATGGACAACTACACAAAACACAACATAACAGTACCGTGTCCTGTGCTGGAATCGACAGACGCGGCTGCCCGCAAAAGATACTCCACAACTAAGCCAGCTTACAACCTATCCAACTTAATGAAACTACAGGGGCTGAAACGGGAATATTTCACGATGTCTCACAACCATTTTCGCATTTTTTCAACCGAGAAACAGTGTGTCGCATTACTTATTGAAAGCCTCTCGTGTTAATGCGAGAACATAAAACTTGTTCCATAATTCTACAACAGATAGTCGTCATCGATATAGGCCTATAATTACCTGCATCTATCCAACGACGCTTCTTAAAGGCGTGTCGTAGAAGACAGCGGAGCCTTTCAGAACCGTTCGGACGTTTTTTGAATAGGAGCGAAACTCCATTATCCGACAAGTACTGGCGCGTTTAAGTGCAGATCAGTTGAAAGTTTTCCATGAGTTGCTGACTTGATAACTTTGCAAAATTTTTACACTTTCTCGCTAAATGTTTTTCCATCAACTACTCAAAGACGCAGGATTCTGGGACAAATGTTCATGCGTATTTTTTTAAGGAAAGGAACCCGCTGCAGAGTTCGTTAAAATATTTCTGATACCATTATACACGAGGCGACTTCAAAGAGCAAGTAACGCATTATTGCGGCATGCCAAGCGATTTTTATTGAATGCTGCATTACACTTCAAAGTGACAGAGATATAGGGCACTATTTTTCAACATAAATGGTTCAAATGGCTCTGACCACTATGGCACTTAACATCTATGGTCATCAGTCCCCTAGAACTTAGAACTACTTAAACCGAACTAACCTAAGGACATCACACAACACCCAGTCATCACGAGGCAGAGAAAATCCCTGACCCCGCCAGGAATCGAAACCGGGAACCCGGGCGTGGGAAGCGAGAACGCTGCTGCACGACCACGAGCTGCGGACTTTTTCAACATAGTCACCAAGTATCTGTAGACAACGTTCTAAATGTTCTAGCATATGGTTCAATACAAACTGTGGTCACGGAGCCATTCGAGAGCCGCCGTGTGAACAAACTCAGCGTTGGAAAATCTCTTTCCCGCACATGTTCTTTCAGATTTCCGGAAACGTGGAAGTAGGATGTTGTCAGATCTGGACTTCCCGATCACCATCATACACGTCTGTGTGGCCTTGATCAAGCATTGGCACCATTTCAGTACGACTGGAAGCGATACTGCATTAGGCCCGTATACCACCAAAATTTTACGGTGAATCTGTGTGCCAATATAGAAGTGTTTCTCGCAAGAATACACTATTGGTCACTAAAATTGCTACACTACGAAGACGACGAGCTAAGGACGCGATATTTAATCGACAGGAAGAAGATGCTGTGATATGCAAATGATTAGCTTTTCAGAGCATTCACACAAGGTTGGCGCCTACAACGTGCTGACATGAGGAAAGTTTCCAACCGATTTCTCATACACAAACAGCAGTTGACCGGCGTTGCCTGATGAAACGTTGTTGTGATGCCTCGTGTAAGGAGGAGAAATGCGTACCATCACGTTTCCGACTTTGATAAAGGTCGGATTGTAGCCTTTCGCGATTGCGGTTTATCGTATCGCGACATTGCTGCTCGCGTTGGTCGAGATCCAATGACTGTTAGCAGAATATGGAATCGGTGGGTTCAGGAGGGTAATACGGAACGCCGTGCTGGATCTCAACGGCCTCCTATCACTAGCAGTCGAGATGACAGGCATCTTATCCGCATGGCTGTAACGGATCGTGCAGCCACGTCTCGATCCCTGAGTGAACAAATGGGGATGTTTGCAAGACAACAACCATCTGCACGAAAAGTTCGACGACGTTTGCAGCAGCCTGGACTATCAGCTCGGAGACCACGGCTGCCGTTACCCTTGACGCTGCATCAACTGTGACAGGAGCGCCGGCGATGGTGTACTCAACGACGAACCTGGGTGCTCGAATGGCAAAACGTCATTTTTTCGGATGAATCCAGGTTCTGTTTACAGCATCATGGTGGTCTCATCCGTGTTTGGCGACATCGCGGTGAACGCACATTGGAAGCGTGTATTCGTCATCGCCATACTGGCGTATCACCCGGCGTGGTGCTATGGGGTACCATTGGTTACACGTCTCGGTCACCTCTTGTTCGCATTGACGGCACTTTTAACAGTGGACGTTACATTTCAGATGTGTTACGACCCGTGGCTCTACCCTTCATTCGATCCCTGCGAAACCCTACATTTCAGCAGGATAACGCACGACCGCATGTTGCAGGTCCTGTACGGGCCTTTCTGGATACAGAAAATGTACGACTGTTGCCCTGTCCAGCACATTCGCGAGATCGCTCACCAATTGAAAACGTCTGGTCAATGGTGGCCGAGCAACTGGTTCGTCACAATACGCCAGTCATTACTCCTGATGAACTGTGGTATCGTGTTGAAGCTGCATGGGCAGCTGTACCTGTACACGCCATCCAAGCTCTGTTTGACTCAATGCCCAGGCGCATCAAGGCCGTTATTATTGTGGGTACTGATTTCTCAGGATCTATGCACCCAAATTGCGTGGAAATGTAATCACATGTCAGTTCTAATATAATATATTTGTGGAATGAATACCCGTTTATCATCTGCATTCCTTCTTGGTGTAGCAATTTTAATGGCCAGTAGTGTATGATGTCCCGTGTACCTCGACTTTCTAGTACATTTCCAGTTGCCGCTCCGTTGGTGTCGCACCTGTTATCCGTACCGCAGTTGGATGGTCTCTGCAGGAAACCCGGAACATATACTGTTTTCTGACAGTTTGCCACTCTTGTTGGCCAAAGGACTGAGCGTGGGACGCCGTGTGTAATTTACTTTCAGAAGTCCCGATGTATAGTCAAACAAAAACTAAATCCTTTATAATATAATCTTTGTCCATTGTTTCCACTCTGTATGTTGAATTTATAATAATTAAATTATATTGCGTTTTTTTTTTCGTTTTCAGTTCTTTCTCTAATAAATTGTCTACTGTACCACAGTAATATATTCATAATAATACCAGCATTAAATAACATCCAGTACTCGTAATTACAGTAAGTGTGGAACTCTGTCACATCTGCTTTTTCTTTTTCAATTTATTTTACTTTATTTTTTGTATTCTCCCTAGAGTCATACCGTGATCACGAGGTGCGCTCTGTGGACCTACAGTCACCAGCTGTTTCAGTTCACTAGGTTGACGCCGTCTGCAGGACGCAAGTTTGCAAAACGCCTTTCGTAACAGGCTGAATTAATGGCTCCATCATAATGAAATATGTCTCGGTCAAAGTAAAAGAGCAATAAACTGCGCTCGACATGATGGCCTCAAAGTACTTTTTATTCCCTTTCCCTTCAGTATTACGTAATAATAATAATAATAATAATAATAATAATAATAATAATAATAGTGTCTTCCCTAGGAAAGAGACGATATGCACAGAAGAAATGTAAGGTCAGATAACTCTGCCTGGCTACGTCGAGTTACGTCGTATCAGCTAATCACGCATGTCTAAAATTTTATAATCATGTACTCTTAGTTCCTCCTACGTGAGCCACGATGCTCATTAAGATCCATTAGGTTGATGTAAACGTCATTGAACTTTCACAGTCGAATATGACGGAGCAATTTTCTTCCTGTTGTTTGGGTACCGGATCATCTCATCGCCCCGGGTTCCCGGGTTCGATTCCCGGCGGGGTCAGGGATTTTCTCTGCCTCGTGATGGCTGGGTGTTGTGTGCTGTCCTTAGGTTAGTTAGGTTTAAGTAGTTCTAAGTTCTAGGGGACTTTTGACCACAGCAGTTGAGTCCCATAGTGCTCCGAGCCATCTCATCGGCGTCTGAATATGCGAAGAATGCTACTGACGACAGACGTCAGCACACACATGGCAAGAATTAGTATTGAGTACAGAAAATGTAACATTAACAAACGTTACTAAAAAATACTCCAGAATCTAATGTTCCGCTTTACTTTCATCGTCTGAGCTATATAATGAACAAACTTCAATTTTCTGACACTACAGCGTTGCTGAATACGTTGAAAATGCGTACATGTTTGTCAAGTGTGCTTCAGTGAACTCTTTTTTTGCATTTATTACGTATTTTACTTTAAATTATCAAACCACGTATCCAAAACTCCTTAAATTTACCTGGGGATGTGTAATGTGTTTTGGGAGAGGTAGAAAATGTTTTATGGAGCAGAGGTCACATAAGACTTCAGACGCTAGCCTAATGCAACCTCTTGTCGCGAAACGCACATAAGATTTTTTGTAATGAACTGTCTTTCTCTCGTTACAGGTAAATAAAAGGCCTATACTGCTCGCCCTTCTCGGATTAATGACCACAAGACAACGTTCTGGTAAGTGCGTGTAAACACGTCAGATCCCATTTTTTATACATCCGCCGAGTGGAAACTGGGACACTCATATACCGAGGGCAGGTTCTATGTTCCCTGCCAAAGAATAAGGCTTCAGCAAACGAGTTAGGGTGAAGAGCAGCAATTCTTAGCAGAGAGATTTTAACCGGTAACTATGGAACACAATGATGAAACATGCAGTTATAGTGAGACAACGGTTTCACGCTTAACCCACGTGGCATCCTTACCACAGACTGATCGTCGATACCGCCACTACTAACGTCGTTTCCAACATCACCATCGTCATGATCAACAGATTTAACTGGATCCAACGATAATCATCCGACTTAAACATATATTTTAATTTATAGAATTTGTGAACCTTACATATTTACTGTTGTTTTGGAATCCGCATCAAGTGTGATAATTTAGAAATAGTATTATTCTGTATTTAGCCAATCTTTTCCATGGTTTCCCATTCCTCATATCCATTTTTAAGTTACGTTACGAATATTCTGAGGAGTGAAAAGTGGAAAGATGTTAGAATAGTAACGATGCCAGCTTCTTGCAGGAGCACATGAGTAGCTTCAGTTATCAGTTTTGCGTTCTGCAGCTGACAGGTCTAAACAGGCCACAGCGTCACGAATTTACTGATAGAACCGCCTTAAAGGCTTCACACTAATCTGCAAGAGACTAAATACTCTGTAAGACAAGAAAAGCGACTCACCACGAAGGAATTATGCGAATGGGACGGAAATGGGCAAATGTGACTTATCTGTAGAGACAAATGATTACAATTTCAGAAGAATTAGATGATTTATCCAAGAGAAAGAACTTCACAAATTGAGCAAGTAAATAACGCGTTGGCCGGCCGGAGTGGCCGAGCGGTTCTAGGCGCTACAGTCTGGGACCGCGCGACCGCTACGGTCGCAGGTTCGAATCCTGCCTCGGGCATGGATGTGTGTGATGTCCTTAGGTCAGTTAGGTTTAAGTAGTTCTAAGTTCTAGGGGACTGCTGACCTCAGAAGTTAAGTCCCATAGTGCTCAGAGCCATCTGAACCATTTGAAATAATCCGTTGATCCACGTCAAGTCCTTATGCAAGCAGTTTGGCTTGGTATTGATTCAAAGAGTTGTTTAATGTCCTCCCGAGTGACATCGTGCCCAATTCAGCCGAATTTGTTGGCCGGTAGGGTCTGGCCCGTGGTCTAGGAATGCCGGCACGGTAGCTCAGCGTGTTCGATCAGAGGGTTTAGCTACCCTCTGTAATAAAAAACTGAGTGAACGGATCAACGTACAACCTGAATGAGTGTCATCGGATGTCCGCCTCGACCAAAGTCAACGAACAATATAGAACAAAATAAGATTAACAAAAAAAGTGGCGTCTTTGATTCGTAATCAAAATGTCCTCGGTCCCGGATTCGAATCCCGCCGCTACTTAAATTTTGATTAATAACCAGCATTGGCGGCCGAAGACTTCCGGCATGAAAAGTCACTCTCATTCTGCCAACGGCGTTGTCAAAGAGGGCGGAGGAGCGGACAGAGGTTAAGAACCCTCTCTTGTCCTAGGCGTTGGAAACTGCCCCTAAAGGCGGAAGAATCAGCAATGATCAACTGCATGAGGATGCAGAAGGCAATGGAAACCCCTGCATTAAAGACACGTAACGTGTATCCACAGGACATGTGGACTGTAATTGAAGAAGTCTCATGATGATCTCTCCATTGGCAAAAGTTTCCGGAGTATAGAGTAATATCAACAGTAGAAGAAAAATGCTATAACGCGAGTAGGTTTCTTTATGAATAGGAAGGTAGGGCAGAAAGTTTGTTATTGTGAACAGTTCAGTGACAGGTTTGTTGTTATCAGAATCGACAGCAATCAACATCCACAACGATACTTCAGGTACACATGACGACGTCGCAAGCTGAAGATGAAGAGACAGAGAAAGTGTACGAGGATATTGAAAGGGTAATACAAATACGTAAAGGGGGATCAAAATCTAACAGTCATGGGAGACTGGAGTGCAGTTGTAGGGGAAGGAGTAGAAGAAAAGGTTACAGGAGAACATGGACTTGGAGCAAGGATTGAGAGAGCAGAAAGACTAATTGAGTTCTGGAACAAGTTTCAGCTAGTAATAGCGAATACTCTGCTCAAGAATTACAAGAGTAGAAGGTATACCTGGGAAAAGCCGGGTGATACGGGAAGATTTCAGTTAGATTACATCATGGTCAGACAGAGATTTCGAAATCAGATATTGTCAGGTGTACCCAGGAGCGGCTATAGACTCAGATCAAAATATAGTAGTGATGAAGAGTAGGCTGAAGTTTAAGACATTAGTCGGCAAAAATCAGTACGCAAGGAAGTGGGATACGGGACTACTAAGGAATGACGAGATACGGTTGAAGATCTCTAAGTATATAGTACAGCAATAGGATAGATTAGTGGGCAGTACAGTTGAAGAGGAATGGACGTCTCTAAAAAGTTGGGAAGGAAAATATAGGTACAAAGAAGGTAACTGCGATGAAACTATGGGTAACAGAAGAAATACTTAAATTGATCGATGAAAGGAGGGAGTACAAAAACGTTCCGAGAAACTCAGGAATACAGAAATACAAGTCGCTGAGAAATGAAATAAATAGGAAGTGCAGGGAAGCTAAGACGAAATGGCTACAGGAAAATGTGAAGACATGGAAAAAGAAATGAATGTCGGAAGGACAGACTCAGCATACAGGAAAGTCAAAACAACCTTCGGTGACATTAAAAGTAAGGGTGATAACATTAAGAGTGCAATGGGAATTCCACTGGTAAATGCAAAGGAGAGAGCGGATAGGTTTAAACAATACATTGAAAGCCTCTGTGAGGGGGAAGTTTTGTATGATGTGATAGAAGAAGGAACAGGAGTCGATTTAGGAAAGATAGGTGATCCAGTATTAGAATCAGAATTTAAAATTGCTTTGGAGGACTTAAGACCAAATAAGGCAGAAGAGATAGATAACATACTATCAGAATTTCTAAAATCAATGGGGGAAGTGGCGACAGAATGACTGTTCACGTTGGTGTGTAGAATATATGAGTCTGGCGACATACCATCCGACTTTCGGAAAGCATCATCCACACAATACCGAAGACAGCAAGAGCTGACAAGTGCGAGAATTATCGCACAGTCAGCTTCACAGCTCAGACATCTAAGTTGCTTACAAGAATAATGTACAGAAGAATGGAAAAGAAAATTGAGGATGCGCTAGATGACTGTAAGTTTGGCTTTAGGAACGGTAAAGGCACGAGATAGGCAATTCTAGAAAAATCAAGACAATGTAAAATAGTGCAAGATGTTCGAAATTCTGAAAAAAGTAGGGGTAAGCTATAGGGAGAGACGGGTCATACACATTATGTGCAACAGCCAAGAGAGAATAATAAGAGTGGACGACCAGGAACGAAGTGCTCGTATTAAAAAGGGTGTAAGACAAGGACGTAGCCTGTCACCCCTACTGTTCAATCTGTACATCGAAAAAGCACTGATGGAAATAAAAGATAGGTTCAGGAGTGGAATTAAAATTAAAGGTGAAAGGATATCAGTGATAGGATTCGCTGATGACATTGCTATCCTGTGTGAAAGTGAAGAAGAATTACATGATCTGCTGAACGGAATGAACAGTCTAATGAGTACACAGTGTGGACTGATAGTAAATCGAAGAAAGTAGAAGGTAATGAGAAGTAGTAGAAATGACAACAGCGAGAAACTTAACATCAGGATTGATGGTCACGAAGTAGATGAAGTTAAGGAATTCTGCTACCTAGGCAGTAAAATAACTAATGACGGACGTAGCAAGGAGGACATCAAAAGCAGACTGGCAATTGCAAAAAGGGCATTCCTGGCCAAGGGAAGTCTACTGATATCAGATATGGGCCTCAATTTGAGGAAGAAATTTCTGAGGATATACATCTGGAGTACAGCAATGTATGGTAGTGAAACATGGACTGTGAGAAAACCGGAACAGAAGAGAATCGACGCATTTGAGATGTGGTGCTACAGACGAATGTTGAAAATTAGGTGGACTGATAAGGTAAGGAATGAGGAGGCTCTGCGCAGAATCGGAGCGGAAAGAATATGTGGAAAACAATGATAAGGAGAAGGGACAGGATGATTGGGCATCTGTTAAGACATGAGGGAATTACTTCCGTGGTACTAGAGGGAGCTGTAGAGGGTAAAAACTGTAGAGGAAGACAAGGATCGGAATACATCCAGCAAATAGTTGAGGACGTAGGTTGCAAGTGCTACTGTGAGATGAAAAGGTAAGCACAGGAGAGGAATTAGTGGCGGGCCGCATCAAACCAGTCAGAAGACTGATGCCCCCAACAAAAGGGTCTGTCAAACACGTAGACAAGCAGCAGGAACTCTCGCTGTGTGTGAGCGGGCACTATCTTGCTGAAAAGTAAGCCCAGGATGGCTTGCCATGAAGGCCAGCAAAACAGGGCGTAGACTACCGTCGACGTCACACTGTACAGTAAGGATGCCGCGGACGACAACCAAAGGGAACTTTCAATTAAATGAAATGAAATGGCACCTCAGACCATGACTCCTGGTTGACAAGCAGTATGATGGGCAACAAGTTATGTTGGTATCCCGCTGCTGTCCGTAGCGTCTGCAGACATGTCTACCCACTGCTGTCCGTAGCGACTGTGGACATGTCTTCTCACCACTGCCCGTAGCGTCTGCAGTCATATCTTCCCACCACTGCCCGTAGTGTCTGCAGACATGTCTTCCCACCGCTGTCTGTAGTGTCTGCAGACATGTCTTCCCACCGCTGTCCGTAGCGTCTGCAGACATGTCTTCCCACCGCTGTCCGTAGCGTCTGCAGACATTTCTTCCCACCGCTGTCCGTAGCATCTGCAGACATGTCTCCCTACCGCTGCTCGTAGCGTCTGCAGACATGTCCTCCCACCACTGTCCGTAGCGTCTGCAGACATGTCTTCCCACTGCTGCTTGTAGCGTCTGCAGACATGTCTTCCCACCGCTGTCCGTAGCGTCTGCAGACATGTCTCCCCACCGCTGCTCGTAGCGTCTGCAGACATGTCCTCCCACCACTGTCCGTAGCGTCTGCAGACATGTCTTCCCACTGCTGCTTGTAGCGTCTGCAGACATGTCTTCCCACTGCTGCTTGTAGCGTCTGCAGACATGTCTTCCCACCGCTGCCCGTGGCGTCTGCAGACATGTCTTCCCACCGCTGTCCGTAGCGTCTGCAGACATGTCTTCCCACCGCTGCCCATAGCGTCTGCAAACATGTCCTCCCACTGCTGTCCGTAGCGTCTGCAGCCATGTCTTCCCAACGCTGTCCATAGCGTCTGCAGACAAGTCCTCCCACCGCTGTCCGTAGCGTTTGCAGACATGTCTTCCCACCGCTGCCCATAGCGTCTGCAGACATGTCTTCCCACTGCTGCTTGTAGCGTCTGCAGACATGTCTTCCCACTGCTGCTTGTAGCGTCTGCAGACATGTCTTCCCACCGCTGCCCGTGGCGTCTGCAGACATGTCTTCCCACCGCTGTCCGTAGCGTCTGCAGACATGTCTTCCCACCGCTGCCCATAGCGTCTGCAAACATGCCCTCCCACTGCTGTCCGTAGCGTCTGCAGCCATGTCTTCCCAACGCTGTCCATAGCGTCTGCAGACAAGTCCTCCCACCGCTGTCCGTAGCGTCTGCAGACATGTCTTCCCACCGCTGTCCGTAGCGTCTGCAGACATGTCTTCCCACCGCTGCCCGTGGCGTCTGCAGACATGTCTTCCCACCGCTGTCCGTAGCGTCTGCAGACATGTCTTCCCACCGCTGTCCGTAGCGTCTGCAGACATGTCTTCCCACCACTGTCCGTAGCGTCTGCAGACATGTCTTCCCACCACTGCCCGTTATCGTCTGCAGACATGTCTGCCCTCCGCTGCCCATAGTGTTTGCAGACATGTCTTTCTACCGCTGTCCGTAGCATCTGCAGACATGTCCTCCCACTGCTGTCTGTAGCGTCTGCAGACATGTCTTCCCACCGATGCCCGTAGCGTCTGCAGGCATGTCTTCGCACTGCTGTCCGTAGCATCTGCAGACAAGTCTGTACCACTGTCCGTTGCGTCTGCAGACATGTCCTCCCACGGCTGTCCGTAGCGTCTGCAGACGTGTCTTCCCACTGCTGTCCGTAGCGTCTACCGAGCGAGGTGGCGCAGAGGTCAGCACACTGGACTCGCGTTCGGGAGGACGACGTTTCAATCCCGTCTCCGGCCATCCTGATTTAGGTTTTCCGTGATTTTCCTAAATCGCTTCCGGCAAATGCCGGGATGGTTCCTTTCAAACGGCGCGGCCGAATTCCTTCCCCATCCTTCCCCCACCCGAACTTGCGCTCCGTCTCTAATGACCTCGCTGTCGACGGGACGTTAAACACTAATCTCCTCCTCCCCCTCCCTCCGTAGCGTCTGCAGACATGTCTTCCCACTGCTGTCCGCTGCGTCTGCAGACACGTCTTCCCACTGCTGCCCATAGCGTTTGCAGACATGTCTTCCCACCGCTGCCCATAGCGTCTGCAGACATGTCCTCCCACTGCTGTCCATAGCATCTGCAGACATGTCTTGCCACTGCTGTCCGTAGCGCCTGCATACATGTTCTCCCACCACTGTCTGTAGCGTCTGCAGACATGTCTTCCCACTGCTGTCCGTAGCGTCGGCAGATGTGTCTTCCCACCACTGCCCGTAGCGTCTACAAACATGTCTTCCCACCACTGCCCATAGCGTCTGCAGACATGTCTTCACACCTCTGTCTGTAGCGTCTGCAGACATGTCTTCCCACTGCTGTCTGTAGCGTCTGCAGATATGTCCTCCCACCGCTGTCCGTAGCGTCTGCAGACATGTTCTCCCACCACTGTTCATAGCGTCTGCAGACATGTCTTCACACCTCTGTCTGTAGCGTCTGCAGACATGTCTTCACTGGTCGTCTGTTCTCAGTTCAAAGCGGGACTTCCTTCTTGACACTGTGTTCAGCAGTGGTTCACCCGTTACTGCCAACATCGTCGAATACTGGTAGCGCACCTATTTAAATGCCGAGAGGGATGCCGATTACTCCAGCTGGTATCTCTGAGCCCAACTACACGTTCTCTCTCAGATGCTGACATCTGTCTATACTGGCCACGCGCCTGTCTGCGTGGCGTAGTTAATGTTCAGCTGAGTACACGGAATGAGGTTCGCAAACACTTTGTGCCCTGGTACCGACATGTCCCTTGTTTACTATTTTTACCACCTGCGCAATGAAACTGCACTGCAGCGTCACACATTGCGCCATCGCCCGCCAAAGTTTACAATTTAGTATTTCCAACAACATCCGTATGGATAACAGTTTATGACCAATTTCAATAACTCTTTCGTGATGCGTCGCTTTTTTTGTTATTTCATTTTTGACAGCAGGGATTAAAATGCAAAGAAAGTATCTCAAATACGGCCCGATTTATGAAGTCGTTTTACATTTTGTTTCTTTCAATGCAGACGTTGAGCAAAATACAAGAGCCGTCTAGAAAAGCGATTGTGCCCCACGCCCGGCATCGATCGTCCACAATCACGATCGCAAACGTGCCAGTTATCTCCTTGTCCCGTCTCAGTGTGAGCCGAGTTTGTTGCCGAGCGATCACTCCTCTTTGTTCTGTAACGTTTCGAAGCGGCGGCACCTACGGAAAATCCCCCAGATGCCAAGTGCGTAGTGTCAAAACATTTTCTGAGTGCACGGACTGTCTGGCCTATCAAAATTTATAGGAAAATAAAGAATGTTTACGGTGATAGTGCAATGGACAGGTCTTCTGTGAAGAAATGGTGTACTGTGTTTAATTAAGAAAGAACCAGTGTGTGCGATGAACATCGGAATGGTAGCCCAGAAGTCATTACAGCATCAGCCCGAACACTCCAAGAACTTTGAGGTCTTACGTGGCACCATATATTTTTCATTTATTCCGGAAATTAAATGGGTTTTTGGATGGAAAACTGTTTGCAAACGAGGGAGACCTCAAACACACAGTGACTCTGGCGGTAGAGGCGTAGAGCATGGGAATTAAGAAATTCCCAAGTTAAAATAAGTGCCTTTGACGACTGTGGCGACTACACTGAAAAAGAGTGTTACATACTGGAACTTTGTAAATAATTTTTGTGTTGATTATCTTCTGTTTTTATTTAGTTATGATAAAACATTCTTTACTTTCTGGACGACCCTCGTAACGTGACCTCTGGGATGTAAACACTTCGTTGCGGAGCCTGTTTCCCTTCTTATCCAAAGCACTTTGACTTTTTTCGTTGAACTACAGCGTCAAATGGTTCAAATGGCTCTAAGCACTATGTGACTTCGGCGGGACTGCTACAGTCGCAGGTTCGAATCCTGCCTCGGGCATGGATGTGTGTGATGTCTTTAGGTTAGTTAGGTTTAAGTAGTTCTAAGTTCTAGGGGACTGATGACCTAAGATGTTAAGTCCCATAGTGCTCAGAGCCATTTGAACCATTTTGAACTACGTGACTTAACATCTGAAATCATTAGTCCCCTATACTTAGTACTACTTAAACCTAACTAACCTAAGAACATCATACACATCCATGCCCGAGGCAAGATTCGAACCTGTGACCGTAGCAGCAGCGTGGTTCCGGACTGAAGCGCCTAGAACCGCTCGGACACACATCATCTCTGAAAATGTTATGTGACAGTACATTTGCGGTCGTTGTGGTAGTTTATCAAATAAAGAAAACTTGATCAGCTAGAACTACTGTTAAACAGAAAGATTTTTCTAAATAAATTGTTAATTGAACAAACTGGGTATAACAGCTACAATTTTTCATCAATGTCTTAAGTCTATTTTTTTCCTAAAGAAGTAAAAGTTTAACGGTTATACCAGTTTTACAACAAAGGATCACATCTGATGTCCATAGAAGAAAATTGATCTGCAAATGACATCTATTTATAAGTAATAATGTAACATCTTTATACCGACTTAGAAATAGCAGCGTCAGTGTATAAGTGGAAATTTTGTTCCTCTGCATTTTATACTCTTTGATTTGATTGAATTTTACTGGAAAATTTGCTGCGGAACTAATAGGTTTTATATGTACGTAAATATGTCCACACATGCACTGCGTAGAACCAGTTAACTAATGCTGGAAACGATAAGTTATTCTCCTTTTCGTCTTAGTTTTGTAAAAATTGTAGTCACAATGTGCCATGTGTAACACAGTCCTACCCATGTACCTTTAGCTTACTCCGGACACATTTACTCCACGTATTTGGCTTCCAAATTACAAGTAATGGCGTAGAGACGAAAATACTGATATTAAGCACATGACCTCTGTCCTTTAATATGGCACCAGAGGAGAAAGCAATAATGTTATTATTTTTTCTCGATTTCTCACAATTTTGACACTTCGTAAATTTTCTGTTGTCTTTCCCTGCTTTCTTATAATTAAATCTATTAAACTGTTAATAAATGAACTTGTGGCACATTTAATTGTGATACTGTATTGTTTAGATGAGTAATACTGCAACAATAGTGTATTTTGGTGTGTGTGTGTGTGTGTGTGTGTGTGTGTGTGTGTGTGTGTGTGTGTGTGTGTGTGTGAGGAGGGGGGGGGGGAGGAAGCGATGGACGCAGCATATTACTCACTAAACCAGCTAAGCTGACCCTTGTAGTATGCATATGACGTGCAGAATTTTGTAACGATATGTGCACAAATATGTGTTAACAGTCCCCGAGAAGAGGCAGAAAGAATGGAAACATTTTACGGTGCTGTGAACTTTGATTCAAAAGATCCGTTAAGATTCGCGGTTGATGTCCGAACGGAATGGTAGATTAGAAGCCCTAGAACGATATGCTTTGTACAGCACTCCAGTCGTTAATTCTCTCTCTCTCTCTCTCTCCCCCTCTTTCTTTCTTCCCTCTCCCTCCCTCCCTCATCTCTCTCTCTTTCTCTCTCTCTCTCTCTCTCTCTCTCTCCCTCTCTCTCTCCCTGCCTGCTTCCCTCACTCCCTCGAGCCACAGTCAGCCCGTTCGCGGCCAGAACGTTTGCTGCGCTCGCCTTCGCTCACCGAGATTGCTCTCGAATAATCAGCGGCTCTGTTACGGCTTCATCGGCAGTAAGCTCTGCCGTGCGCGCGGCGACGATACAGTTTCCTCCGCCACGATGACGAGAGCAACTGAACTACATTTAGCTCTGTACGGGGGCCACAAGCGTGCATAGAAACACAAACTTGAAGTGGAAACCGCTAACGTATTTTGGTAACTTGTTATGGGAAGCTGGTAGGTTTCAAACAAGGAACTCTTCTCCTCTTTTGTTTTTTTGTAATCTAAGATATGTGCGAAGAGAATTTATTATGAAGATTCGAGAAGTTAAAGAGGAGGCATCTAAAGCTCGTACTCCGTTGGAAAAATGTGACAAAAGAAGCATTAACGCTTAAGGCATTATTAGCGTGGATAGCAGATAGAATGGCATTAAAGAAAGTGTAGTAAATGCAGCTTAAAACGTACGAGGATTGAAAACATGCAGCCATAAATAACAGAAGAGACACTGAAGTTAATAAAGAAAACAACAGAAATGTAATTGTTGAAAGAGAATAGCAGCAGTACAGGTCAGCCAAAAATTAAACGGGAATTCAGAAAAGTTGAATAAGTATGGATGGAGGATAGATGTGCTGAGACAGATTCAGAATTGAATCAAGAAAGCGCACTGCGTGCTGAATACAGAATAATAAAAGAAGATTGGAAAGAGCATAGATTAACGAGCAGAGTGATTAGACGTGAAACATGTGTTTCGGTAACTGAAAACAGAAAGTAAACCGATATAATGGAAACAATACTTCGAGAAGCTTTACAGTTATCCATAATAAATTCCGTCAATTAAAAACGAGGACAGAGTACACGAAGATGATACGAGAGATACAACCCTTGTCTCTGAATTTTAAACGCCTTATACGAACTATAAAGGAACTGATGTTCAGATACTGGTGAAGTAACAAGCGGAGCACTTACGGGAATGAGGTCATCCACTGCGGTAGTAGCCCTTGGGCGGCCTGAGCGAGGCATGTCATCGAAAGTTCCTGTCTCTCTGTATCTCCTCCACGTCCGAATAAATAGCTTTGGTTCACTCCGAGACGCCTCTAAACTTCAGTTGTTGAGAGCCCTTCCTGGCACAAAGTAACTGTGGTGTCACCGCCAGACACCACACTTGCTAGGTGGTAGCTTTTAAATCGGCCGCGGTCCGCTAGTATACGACGGACCCGCGTGTCGCCACTGTCAGTGATTGCAGACCGAGCGCCGCCACACGGCAGGTCTAGACACACTTCCTAGCACTCGCCCCAGTTGTACAGACGACTTTGCTAGCGATGCTACACTGACAACTACGCTCTCATTTGCCGAGACGATAGTTAGCATAGCCTTCAGCTACGTCATTTGCTACGACCTAGCAAGGCGCCATTACCAGTTAATATTGAGATTGTGAAGCATGTACAGTCAAGAGAGATGTACACCAATTATGGATTAAAGTTAAGTATTCCAAAATACGTTCTTTTCTTACTAGACTCAACTACTTTACATTATTCCAGACCTCACGCCAGTCTGCGTGAGCTTAAAAGCGTGCATTTCGGCCTCCTCTAGCAACACGGTGTTGGCTCTTCTGCCAACACAAAAGTAACAATGCGGACGCGATCGAACCGCGCTATTGACCGTCTAGGTATGGTTGAACTACAGACAACACGAGCCGTGTACCTCCTTTACGGTGGAATGACTGGAACAAATCGGCTGGCTGGCCCCCTCCGTCTAATAGGCCCTGCTCATGCATGGTTGTTTACATCTTTGGGCGGATTTAGTGACGTCTCTGAACAGTCAAAGGGACTGTGTCTGTGATACCATATCCACAGTTAACATCTATCTTCAGGAGTTCTGGGAACCGGGGTGATGCAAAAAAATTTTTTTATGTGTGTATGTCGAGTATGTCCACAAGCCGCGCCGTTCTGTTTGTGTGCATACAGGACACATATCAGCTAGCACTCACTTCAGTTCATTGAAAATCCGACTCAATCCCTGTCCATTTTCAGTGACCACTGACGTTTCATCTGCAGAACGTATCACACTGATTTTCTGAGCGTGATGGACATATCACAGATGGAGGTAAGCATTTAGCTCCCTAACAACCTATTCAAGACAGTGATGACAAAGAGCAACGCTGGCTTACAGTTTTCCTGGTTTTGGCCATTCCGGCAGTGCTATCACTTGAGCGTGCCTACGTAAAGAGAATGGTTTATCGTTCTACGTCTGTTCTTTGTAGTATACTGCCTGACAATAAAATATTTTGTTCCACATTGTCAAATGCCTTCTCCACACCTATTAATTCAACGAATTTCCTTGTACAGGGTGTCTCAAATCTTTTGGGTCAGATGATAATGGGTCTACAACCCATTATGTTGAGACAGGGAACCCATGGTAGGAAAGGCATATTCATTATGTTATGGACATACACAGCGTACACCGCAAAACAATAGCGTGACTCACAGTAACTCTTCAAAGTGACGACCGCCAGTCTCAATGCATGCATGGAAAAGGCACATGAAATATTGCCGCTCTCTCTCAAATACCCTTGGTATCTGTTGTATCAGGAGACACCGGCATATTGGACCCTAGCAACCAAGTCTTCATCCGTTTCTACGGGGATTTCATACACCAACGTCCTGCCGTAACCGCAGAGGAAAAAGTCCAGAGGTGAGATCCTGCGATCGCGCCGCCCGTGGGCCTGGACCTTCTATTCCAATCCAACAACGTGGGTACGTGTTGTTCAGGTCCTCGCGGACATCAACACCGAAATGGGCTGGTGCACCGTCGTGTTGAAACCACATCCGGCTGCCGGGGTGGCCGAGCGGCTATAGGCGCTACAGTCTGGTACCGCGCGACCACTACGGTCGCAGGTTCGAATCCTGCCTCGGGTATGGATGTCCTTAGGTTAGTTAGGTTTAAGTAGTTCTAAGTTCTATGGGACTGATAACCTTAGCAGTTAAGCCCCATAGTGCTCAGAGCCATTTGAACCATTTGAAACCACATCCTTTCGTGTACCACAAGGGTCACGGTCTGCAAGAACTGTGGCAGCACACCTCGTAGGTGCACCAGGTAACGTGGGCCAGTCAAACGTGTAAGCAGCAAATAAGGCGCTGTTAGGTGTTAATGGTTCCCCACGAAAGGCGAAGGTCCCGAGTACGAGTCTCTCTCAGGCACACCGTTTCAATCTGCCAGTTTCATATCAGTGCACAACCACGCTGCAGGGTGAAAAATTTCATTCTGCAAACATCCCGCAGACTCTGGCTAAACCATGCCTCCTCAATATCCTTTCTTTCAGGAGTGCTAGTTCTGAAAGGTCTGTAGGAGAGTTTCTGTGAAGTTTGGAAGGTAGGAGACGAGATACTATCGGAACTGAAGCTGTGAGGACGGGTTGTAATTCGTGCTTGGGTAGCTCAGATGGTAGAGCACTTGCTCGCGAAAGGCAAAGGTCCCAAGTTCGAGCCTCGGTCAGGCACACAGTTTTAATCTCTCAGGAAGTTTGAGGAGTTATTGTTGTTACGCAGTGTACGCTGTGTATGTCCACAAAACTTAAATGTGCATATCCGACCATTGGTTCCCTGTCTGAATATAATCTGTTGGGGATCCACTATCGTCTGTTTCAATTTTACCCACAAGGTTTGAGACACCCTGTGTATACATACACAACTGACTGGAGTGCTAATATTGCTTCTCAACTATCCCCCACTTCTCCTAAAACCAAACTGATAATCAACTAATCTGCTTTCAACATTCACTAGGGCTCTTGGTAATTCTGTATTTTTGATAAATATGATACTAAACGTTATGCTTTCTTGGGAGTAGTTATATCATTTTTACGATCTGTTGAAGTTTCTCCAGTTTCATAAATTTCAGTCACTAACTTATCTAGTTCTTGCTCAGTTTAACTTTTACACACTCATCAAAAAAACTTTCGCATCACCTTGGTTCCGAGAGCTCCGGAACCTGTACAGAAAATTGGAATAGAGATCAACATAAACATCATTTCCGCCCTTTTCATTGCTCATGAAAATGACACATTGCACGTTGTACTGCCATACAGCGAGACCTTCAGAGGTGGTGGTCCAGATTGATGTACACGCCGGTACCTCTAGTACCCAGTAGCACGTCCTCTTGCATTGATCCATGCCTGTATTCATCGTGGCATACTATCCAGAAGTTCATCAAGGCCAGATTGTCCCACTCCTCAACGGCGATTCGGCGTAGATCCCTCAGAGTGGTTGGTGGGTCACGTCGTCCATAAACAGCCCTTTTCAATCTACCCCAGTCATGTTCGATGGGGTTCATGTCTGGAGAACATGCTGGCCACTCTAGTCGAGCGATGTCGTTACGCTGAAGGAAGTCATTCACAAGATGTACGCGATGGGGGCGCGAATTGTGGTCCACGAAAACGAACCTCCACCTTGTTGCACTCGCTGGACAGAGTGTCTAAGGCGTTCCGCCTGACCGGATTGCCTCCAAATACGTTTCCGACGATTGTCTGGTTGAAGGCATATGCGACACTCATCGGTGAAGAAAAGGCGATGCCGATTCTGAGCGGTCCATTCGGCATGTTGTTGAGCCCGTTTGTACCGCGCTGCATGGTGTCGTGGTTGCAAAGATAGACCTCGCCATGGACGTCGAGAGTGAAGTTTCCGTATCGTGCATCATATTGCGCACAATTTGAGTCGCAACACGACGTGCTGTGGCTGCGCGAAAATGGTGGTGTTGCTCTCAGGGTACCTCCGAGCCGTAATCAAGCCAGATATATGGTTGATAAGGTAAATGACAAGCATACGGTGTTAAGGTTAGAAACCCCACAACAGTAGCGTTGCTGAAAGAGTCAGTGGCGATTAGCGCTACTCTTCGTCAAAAATTTCCATTCTATAGGAATTAACGGTCTGTTTCCAGTGGTCGAGATCTTGGTATCTGAAGAACTGCTTTGTATTCCTGGTGCAGTTCACCCTCGACGCTACAACGTTTCTGGATCCCAGCATATAAAAGAATATACACTCCTGGAAATTGAAATAAGAACACCGTGAATTCATTGTCCCAGGAAGGGGAAATTTTATTGACACATTCCTGGGGTCAGATACATCACATGATCACACTGACAGAACCACAGGCACATAGACACAGGCAACAGAGCATGCACGATGTCGGCACTAGTACAGTGTATATCCACCTTTCGCAGCAATGCAGGCTGCTATTCTCCCATGGAGACGATCGTAGAGATGCTGGATGTAGTCCTGTGGAACGGCTTGCCATGCCATTTCCACCTGGCGCCTCAGTTGGACCAGCGTTCGTGCTGGACGTGCAGACCGCGTGAGATGACGCTTCATCCAGTCCCAAACATGCTCAATGGGGGACAGATCCGGAGATCTTGCTGGCCAGGGTAGTTGACTTACACCTTCTAGAGCACGTTGGGTGGCACGGGATACATGCGGACGTGCATTGTCCTGTTGGAACAGCAAGTTCCCTTGCCGGTCTAGGAATGGTAGAACGATGGGTTCGATGACGGTTTGGATGTACCGTGCACTATTCAGTGTCCCCTCGACGATCACCAGTGGTGTACGGCCAGTGTAGGAGATCGCTCCCCACACCATGATGCCGGGTGTTGGCCCTGTGTGCCTCGGTCGTATGCAGTCCTGATAGTGGCGCTCTCCTGCACGGCGCCAAACACGCATACGACCATCACTGGCACCAAGGCAGAAGCGACTCTCATTGCTGAAGACGACACGTCTCCATTCGTCCCTCCATTCACGCCTGTCGCGACACCACTGGAGGCGGGCTGCACGATGTTGGGGCGTGAGCGGAAGACGGCCTAACGGTGTGCGGGACCGTAGCCCAGCTTCATGGAGACGGTTGCGAATGGTCCTCGCCGATACCCCAGGAGCAACAGTGTCCCTAATTTGCTGGGAAGTGGCGGTGCGGTCCCCTACGGCACTGCGTAGGATCCTACGGTCTTGGCGTGCATCCGTGCGTCGCTGCGGTCCGGTCCCAGGTCGACGGGCACGTGCACCTTCCGCCGACCACTGGCGACAACATCGATGTACTGTGGAGACCTCACGCCCCACGTGTTGAGCAATTCGGCGGTACGTCCACCCGGCCTCCCGCATGCCCACTATACGCCCTCGCTCAAAGTCCGTCAACTGCACATACGGTTCACGTCCACGCTGTCGCGGCATGCTACCAGTGTTAAAGACTGCGATGGAGCTCCGTATGCCACGGCAAACTGGCTGACACTGACGGCGGCGGTGCACAAATGCTGCGCAGCTAGCGCCATTCGACGGCCAACACCGCGGTTCCTGGTGTGTCCGCTGTGCCGTGCGTGTGATCATTGCTTGTACAGCCCTCTCGCAGTGTCCGGAGCAAGTATGGTGGTTTGACACACCGGTGTCAATGTGTTCTTTTTTCCATTTCCAGGAGTGTATGTACAGCGATCGACGTTGGAAATTGATCCCGAACTAGCAGTTCATAATCCGTGACAACTCGAAACGAATTGCAGAATTCTAGCGTCTTGAAATAGTCATCTAGTCATCGCGAAGGAATGCTTGCAACATCGGGAATTTTTTCTGGTTGCATGTGCAGACTTTGGTTCGAAACACGTCGTATCGATCGTGGGATAACGTTACGTTTTACTGTTTGCCCGTGTTGTGAATATGTTAGCGTTCAGTTCAAGCGTGGCTCTCGACATTTCCATCTGTTGCGGCTGGACCGTTTGCATAAGCAAGCGAATTCCACGAATCTCCGATGTCATTCATAAATAATTTGATTGTGACGGAGCGACTGTCAGTTGAAATGGTAGAATGTACTGTCCATCGGAATGATCAATTCACACTTCGAAATTTACAGCAAATGAAGTGATTGTTCCTCTGTAATGGTATCACAATTTTTTTTACGAATAAGCAACAGCGCTACATCGCCTTTACGCGTTACCCTCGCAATATTCAAAACTGTGAAAGATTTTTCTGCCCAGAAACCTTGAAACTGTTTTAATCTGTTGTAATTTTTGGAAAATGTCTGAAATCTTCCCTTTATTTCTGAATAGCCTTGTAAATTGATATCTACCAGCGCAACATTATTTCTCTGATGTGTATAATGCAGTACCGCGAAGTCTGTGGTATTTATTCAGTTCTACATTTATTGGGTAGATGCAGAAGTTCGTGGTGTTTTTCCATAAGTTTAGTAATAAAGGCAACACATAAACAAAACAGAGACTTTAATCATCAAAAATATATTCTCCTTCAGTGTTTCCAGCACTTTCCAACGCTGGGCTAACTTCCCGATTCCGCGACTGTGGAAATCACTTGGTACTGAGGCGAAGAACTCGTCATGTTCGGAACGAATTGTCATCCGTAAAGGAAGTTCGTTGAAGGTTGTTCGATAGAGAGCGAAAAGGTGAAAACCTGAGGGCGCAAGATCGGGTAAATAAGGTGGATGCAGAGTGACTTCCCAACTCAATTCCTGTAAAGTGTTTTTCGTCAGCCCAGCAGAATGCGGGCTAGCATTGTCGCGCTCTTGGATTGCATCAGCAAGACTTCTCAGATAGTTACATCTCGGGGCAGCAATAGAACACCAGGCAGCAGTAGTACACCATAGCGTCGCTGTACCACCAGATGCATAACATTATCTTTTGTGGATGCGCTCTGCTCTTTGTACTGGTGCTTTGTTTGGACTACCATTCCTTTCTTTTTCTTACATTAGCATAAAGACACCATTTCTCGACGCCACTGATGATACAGGATACGAATGGGCGGTATTGTTCACGAGCCAATTGAGTACGAGCAAGCATGGATACACAAGTGGGCACTGGCTGGTTTTTGTGATTTTGGCTTACAGCATATGGTACCCATACACCCGATTTTTGAACCTTCCCCATTACATGCAAATGTCGTATGAGGATGTCGAATTTGCAAGTTCTCGTGTACAATGACGTGGATCAATGTGGATTAATCTGTGTAAACTTTCTGCATCAAACCCCCGGTGGTCTTCTTGAACGTGGAGAGCCACTGATGTCAAAACAATCGTCGTTAGAACGAGATAACCATTTTTTTCCGTGCTCTGTCCAATGGCATTGTCCGCAACACGAGGCAAACATTTCTGGCTGCCTCCGCTGCTGTGACCCCTCTACTGAACTCAAATAGATGAATGTGACGGAGATGTTCCATTTTCTCCAGTTGGCACTCCATTTTCTAGTGTCCACAGCTCCAATCACTAACTCCATATGGCGAAATGACAACACGTTAACTGAAATAGCAACAGTAAAGTACAAAAAAAAGGCACTCGATGAATAAACCCATAGAAACCGGAATACCAACATGCGAAACAAAAGCGCTACGAGAGTGAGATTTTCACTCTGCAGCAGAGTGTGCGCTGATATGAAACTTCCTGGCAGATTAAAACTGTGTGCCGGACCGAGACTCGAACTCGGGACCTTTGCCTTTCCCGGGCAAGTGCTCTACCATCTGAGCTACCGAAGCACGACTCACGCCCGGTACTCACAGCTTTACTTCTGCCAGTATCTCGTCCCCTACCTTCCAAACTTTACAGAAGCTCTCCTGCGAACCTTGCAGAACTAGCACTCCTGAAAGAAAGGATATTGCGGAGACATGGCTTAGCCACAGCCTGGGGGATGTTTCCAGAATGAGTTTTCACTCATCAGCGGAGTGTGCGCTGATATGAAACTTCCTGGCAGATTAAAACTGTGTGCCGCCTTTCTTTCAGAAGTGCTAGATCTGCAAGGTTCGCAGGAGAGCTTCTGTAAAGTTTGAAAGGTAGGAGACGAGATACTGGCAGAAGTAAAGCTGTGAGTCCGGGGTGAGTCGTGCTTGGCTAGCTCAGTCGGTAGAGCACTTGCCCGCGAAAGGCAAAGGTCCTGAGTTCGAGTCTCGGTTCGGCACACAGTTTTAATCTGCCAGGAAGTTTCAAAAGGGCTACGAACTTATACACCAATCTAATACGTCTGCTCCACGCTCTTCAAATACACACGCACATATTACATCCAATACTAACGTGAATCTCCACAGCACTTGAAAATGTAAATAAATTCTCCAAGCGCATCATGCTACGCATGAAAATACGTGGCTGGAACTGTACTTCATTATTTGCATCGAATATGTTTTTATTATAATTTACTCCTTCGCAATAAATATAATGTCAGCTTTATTGCATTTATTGCAGCAAAGGCAGATTTAGTAAAAAAAAGTTGAATTAGTTAGATCACGGGCTGCAAGTGAGTGTCAAATTTCGTGATATCGTATTTACGTCTCAAAGAGACACGCGTCAGCGTTACTTGCCTCTTGAATCCTTCTCGCTTTTGTAGTGGCCAGCAGTTTAGCCGCTAGCCAAGGAGCTTGTCATTCAGCTCCGGGAAGTGTGGTCGCGTCAGTTCATAAGGGCCTTCCCGCAGTCTGTGACGTGACAGTCGCAGACAACACGAAAGCCGTGCAGCAGGAAACGTCAGCTGCAATTTCCGCCACAGTACGTGTTGTCCGGCGGAAGCGCTACCTTTGTCGTCTCCCACTTTGCTCAGATCTCCACTTTCCTTCTGTGCGCAAGCACTATTCGACTTTTTCTGAAGCAGTCGGCACATAAAATTCTCTCGGTTCTGAAGCCGCGTCACATTAAACCAGCAGCTCAGTTCTTTCCAAGTTTTGTACCACATTCATCGTCACTGGATTGACTACTAGGATCAATGTCTGCCTCTCATATTTTGTCGTTCTGATTTAGTGCGTGTGAGGATGGGCTCCCAAGTGCCTCAGTGCAGGAAATAGCTTTCGAGATGTGGGTACATTGCAGAGTGGACGGCGATATACACAAACGAGAAGCCCCTCACGTATGAGCAGGGACAGAAAAGTATCCAACATTTAGGAGAGAGAGAGTGCGTATTTAGGAAGTATGATGTGAAATTGAAAGTACTGATTCTTGTGGATAATAGTAGAAGGCAGATGACGAATTGGAAGAAAGAGGACATGTTGGCTGCGAAACACCAGGAAATTGTCGTGAAGGTATTCTGTCGCTGGTGTCCACCTGCTTAGCTGATCGGTAACGTGCTTGCCTACCATGCATCGGGCCCGGGTTCGATTCCCGACGGGATTGGAGATTTTCTCCGCTCGTGGACGGGATGTTATGTTGTCGTCATCATCACTGACACGCAAGTAGCCCAATGTGGCGTCACCTGAAATACGACTTGCACCAGGCGGCCGAACTTGCTCGGACGGGACCTCCCGGCCAATAATGCCACACGATGATTTCATTCCATTTCTGTCGCTGGTAGGAGCCGCGGGAAATCGAGACACTATGGAAAATGTAACAGAAAATTCGACAGTGGATATCGATGGATGAAGGAAATGGACTGATCGGAGTGTAATCCTATATCTTCATACGTCGCAGTTGATCACTGTTCTTGACACATTAGTGAGACTACATATCGAGCACTGAACTATCGATAATAGAGCAGAAAAGTGGTAAATTATATCCAAGCGTAAAATGGTTATATTTGCCTACCGGTAATATTTTTATGAATTACTAGCGAACCAGGCTATGCCTCGCAGTTGCTAAATATGTATGGGAATTGGATACACATCCTAATCTTCTTCCCCTCCCCCTCTATCCCTCTCCTACTGCCCCCTTCCTTTGTCCAGCTCCTCATCCTCCTCCTCTTCCTCCTATCTCTGTCCATTATCTTTATACCACTCCCTTTACATCCTTATCTCACACTTCCTCTATCCATCTCCTACTCCTTCATCTCTCTGTCCATATCCTACTTCACCTTCTTTACATCCATTTCTTCCCTGTCCATCTATTCCTCCCCCCTTCCGACCATATATATTGTTACTGAAAACGGAACTTTGATTGGGAATAGAAGTTAGAATGAATGGGTAAACCAGCATATGGCAGAGCTTTATCGAGGTGCAGAATTTGTAGGGATGGTAGCTTTAATGACAATATTTCATATAGTGTTGATCTAAAAACATGTGGGTCCGCAGCTCGTGGCCGTGCGATAGCGTTCTCCCTTCCCGCGCACGGGCTCCCGGGTTCGATTCCCGGCGAGGTCAGGGATTTTCTCTGCCTCGTGATGTCTGGGTGTTGTGTGATGTCCTTAGGTTAGTTAGG
This sequence comes from Schistocerca cancellata, assembly GCF_023864275.1. Lineage (NCBI taxonomy): Eukaryota > Metazoa > Arthropoda > Insecta > Orthoptera > Acrididae > Schistocerca > Schistocerca cancellata. The sequence goes on from NC_064631.1 coordinate 134,942,837, forward strand.
TTTAAGTAGTTCTAAGTTCTAGGGGACTGATGACCATAGATGTCAAGTCCCATAGTGCTCAGAGCCATTGGAAAATTTCAAAACATGTTGGATTACCATAAACACAACTTTGACTGCGAGAAGGAAAACAAAATCACACATTTTCACAGCTTAGCGTGTTCTTTCTTGCATCCGACTTAACAGAAAGTATTTATTGTATAATTATTCGATTTGCTTCCAAACGCTGACTATGCTCTTTGTCAGTCTCATTGACTCGGCGAAGATGTAACTGGCTTGCGCTGCGCTTAAGCTGATAGATATTTCAGCGCCTCACTGGTGGTATCTTCCCCAAAAAAATAAACCATGAACTGAACTAAATTGAGTATTTGCAAAACACCAAATTACCACGAACTGACATCAATTCACTCTTCGCAACACACCAAAGATATGATCACCACCGATAACATACTGAAATTTTACTGTCAGTTGTATTCTTTTTCGCAAAGTATTGATATTCAGTGCGGAATTTGCTGTTGTTATGAAAACATACGACAGTAGATCTGTCAAATTGGATGTCACATTTTTCTTTATTTTTTATGAAACCATGCGACAGCAGAATTGTCAAACCACCTGTCACATTTCCTTTATCGAGATTTTCATACAAAAATACCATCCAAATTTTCGACTTTTCCGGGGGATTTTCCAAAAATTTTATTTCATACAAACGTTTTCGTGGCAATTATGAACACAATCCAAAGAATCGGGCAAATCGGTCGTCCCGTTCTCAAGTGATGATCTTTCATACATGCGGTGACTGATTTTTATATGTATACATATCGTTGTCTTTCGCTCTGCGCACCCACTCAACGTACTATGTGACTCAAACACAATTGGTCAAATGGTTCAAATGACTGAGCAGTATGGAACTTAACATCTGAGGTCATAAGTCCCGCCGGCCGGTGTGACCGAGCGGTTGTAGGGCTTCAGTCTGGAACCGCGCGACCGCTACGGTCGCAGGTGTCCTTAGGTTAGTTAGGTTTAAGTAGTTCTAAGTTCTAGGGGACTGATAACCTCAGATGCTAAGTCCCATAGTGCTTAGACCCATTTTTTTCATCAGTGCCCTAGAACTAAGAACTACTTAAACCTAACTAACCTAAGGACATCACACACATCCATGCCCGAGGCAGGATTCGAACCTGCGACCGTAGCAGTCGAGCGGTTCTGAAGCGCCTAGAACCGCACAGCCACAGATGCCGGCCACAATTGGTCGACAGAGCTGTTGAGATGCAGACGCGTTAGGGTATGTGTTTTGTTAAAAAGAGGATAACATTGCGCCCTTGTCCATTTTACACTCAGTTTAATCAGTCGTGCCACGTTTAGAGGTTTAGGGTATGTGTTTTGTTAAAAAGAGGATAACATTGCGCCCTTGTCCATTTTACACTCAGTTTAATCAGTCGTGCCACGTTTAGAGGGTGCTTGAATTTTCAATGTGAAGCAAGTCACTACGTGTTTCGGCGTGTGTAATTTTCCTGAAGGGAAGTGTAACTTCAATCGTTTGAGTACAGGACTATTGCAAAAATAAACAAAATATTTTGTGATCCGTAATTACTTCGTTACAATGATGAGCCAAAACATTACGACCACCTGCTTAATAGTTAGTTTGTCCGTCTTTGGAATGAAATACATCACTAACTCTGCGTATGAGGGATCCTGAAGTTTGTTGGTAGGTTTTTGGAGGTATGTTGCATTAGATGTCTACGCACAGGTAATGTAATTCGCGTAAATAACGGGTCGTTGATTTGTGTACGCAGTAATGGTGCCCGATAGCGACCCAGGTGGTTCCCTATGATTTAAATGAGGCGAATTTGATCCCCGAGACATCGATGTGAGTAAACTATAGCCGGCGAGTGTGGCCGAGCGGTTCTAGGCGCTTCAGAGTGAAACCTCGCGACCGCTACGGTCATCATCATCATCGATGATGATGATGATGACCGTAGCGGTCGCGAGGTTTCACTCTGAAGCGCCTAGAACCGCTCGGCCACACTCGCCGGCTATAGTTTACTCACATCGATGTCTCGGGGATCAAATTCGCCTCATTTAAATCATAGGGAACCACCTGGGTCGCTATCGGGCACCGCTACGGTCGCAGGTTCGAATTCTGCCTTGGGCATGGATGTATGTGATGTCCTTAGGTTAGTCAGGTTTAAGTAGTTCTAAGTTCTAGGGGACTGATGACCTCAGATGTTAAGTCCAATAGTGCTCAGAGCCATTGGAGTACACTATAATGCTCCTCAAACCACTGTAGCGTGGTTCTGGCTGGTGAAAGGTGACATCAGGCATGAAGGCATGTAGGTGGTTCGCAGCTGTCTTCGATTACTACCACAAGTCCCATGCAAACGCAGGAGAACGTCTCGTGTAGCACAATACTGCTGCCAGGAGCCTGCGCCCGTGGTGCGCTGCACGTTCCGAGCCACCGTTCACCTCGCTGAGGACGTTTGTAAAGACGACCATCGACCTACTGCATCAAAAACGGGATTCACCCGAAGAGCCGACACGTTTCCATTGATCGACGGTCGAATCTCGATTGTCCCGTGGGGATGGCTCTGAGCACTATGGGACTCAACATCTTAGGTCATAAGTCCCCTAGAACTTAGAACTACTTAAACCTAACTAACCTAAGGCCATCACACACACCCATGCCCGAGGCAGGATTCGAACCTGCGACCGTAGCAGTCCCGCGGTTCCGGACTGCAGCGCCAGAACCGCGAGACCACCGCGGCCGGCCTGTCCCGTGGGGACTGAAATCGTAACTGATGGTACCGTTGGGTCAACATTCGAACACGTAGCGGTGGTCACTTGCAGAGCTCCACGTTCAGCACTGTACGATGAACGGTGTACTCCAAAACACTTGTGCGTGCACCAACATTGTGCTCTTTCGACGGAGATGCCACAGATCACCATCTATCCTACTTTACAGACCAGGCAAGCCTTCGAACCCCACCTTCTGCGGAGAGTCGTGAATATTTAACCATTCAGAGCCTAATGGTAGTTTCTGTCCTCCTGCCTCTTTCCATAGTTGCTCACGACAGTAGCACGTAAACATTTGCCAGCTTCATCGTTTTCGACATACTCGTGGTGTGCGTACTGTAAGACCTTCGGTACACACACCTTCAGATTATTTGACTTGTCGCTCTAACGAAGTAGGCGAGTGTCAGCAATATGTCTCGTGGTCTTATCGTGGCGTGTTTATCTTCTGCCGTTAGGTCAGACAATTGAAATGCCACTTGCACGCTTAGAGTAGCAGATGGACGGTGACCAACTTTAAACAGAACTTGATTAATTTTCACACATATTTATTAAAATAATAACAAACATAAACATTAAGTAACTTGATTCTGGATGCTATTTACAATTGACAATCTGAAGTTCCTTTGGTCTTGGTACGTTAATCTTATTCTCACATATCTCTGATACTTGACAAAGCGTCTATACATTTATCTTCATGGCTATGTACAGGAATATGGTAATCTTATTAGGTGCAGACTGAAACTTGACTATAGACTGGTACAGACTAATGCAGACTGGTACAGACTGGTGAGAGAAATGCAGGCTCGTACAGACTGATGCAGACTGACTAATTGGAGGTCTGTACACTTGTTATAATACCTCTCGCGTTCAGGTATCACTGCGCAAGTGTGATCTGCGAGGAGAAAATATTCTACGTTGCAGTAATCTCATTGGCTGCGTTACATATTAATACGCGGATCGGCGGAATCAGAATTTGGTCCGTCTCTAAGGCAGCGCCATCTCGTAGTGCGGAGACGGACGAGCGCTGCGCCTGCGCCGTTGTGCTTAGTGGGGCGCACTCTAGTGGGAAACTTGTGTACGCGCTGACTACACAGAACTATGTACACAACACTCGTTCACAGGCTGTGCTTAATAATAAACAGCCCTTTGTGAAAGCCGCTTATTTCCATGCATTTTCCGATTTGTAGCCCATATCTTCGCTAGGATGATGTCCAGTCCGTGTCTGCGCCGCTTACCTACCGCGTCACTTGCCCGCAACGCCACTAGGTGGTCATAATGTTTTGGTTCACCTGTATATAGCCTTTAATGTCCGCGCCAAAGCTACTTGTTAAGGAAGTCGTAAATAATAGTTGCACTAAATCATCCGATTACTCACTATGATCGCCCGGTTGGGAAAGAATGAACGAGTAACTGAGGCGACGGGAAGAGGACTAATCTAGCACTGCCGCTAGTATTGAGCGGGCGTCTCAAAGGGCGTTACTCACACAAAAGAATGGTATCATCATCTTGCCCTATCGAGTGAAGGGACGCCAACAGATAGCGTATTCTGTGTGTGACGTCGAAACAGCGGTTGTAGAGGCGTACAAAGGAATCACTAATGAAAAGCTAGGTTACCGCCGGTGCTGCTGGCGCTGCTATGAGGATGAAAGGCAGCGAGCCTGGCTGGGTATTAAGAGGGCGTCTCATCGCAGCTGGTAGGTCGGTGAACACCGCTATCGCTGTACTGTGTTCTGTCGCGGAAAGTCTTACTGACAGAGAAAACTATCACATCCTCTCTGCAACAGCCAATTTTGGTCAATTTAAGTATATACACTCCTGGAAATGGAAAAAAGAACACATTGACACCGGTGTGTCAGACCCACCATACTTACTCCGGACACTGCGAGAGGGCTGTACAAGCAATGATCACACGCACGGCACAGCGGACACACCAGGAACCGCGGTGTTGGCCGTCGAATGGCGCTAGCTGCGCAGCATTTGTGCACCGCCGCCGTCAGTGTCAGCCAGTTTGCCGTGGCATACGGAGCTCCATCGCAGTCTTTAATACTGGTAGCATGCCGCGACGGCGTGGACGTGAACCGTATGTGCAGCTGACGGACTTTGAGCGAGGGCGTATAGTGGGCATGCGGGAGGCCGGGTGGACGTACCGCCGAATTGCTCAACACGTGGGTTGTGAGGTCTCCACAGTACATCGATGTTGTCGCCAGTGGTCGGCGGAAGGTGCTCGTGCTCGTCGACCTGGGACCGGACCGCAGCGACGCACGGATGCACGCCAAGACCGTAGGATCCTACGCAGTGCCGTAGGGGACCGCACCGCCACTTCCCAGCAAATTAGGGACACTGTTGCTCCTGGGGTATCGGCGAGGACCATTCGCAACCGTCTCCATGAAGCTGGGCTACGGTCCCGCACACCGTTAGGCCGTCTTCCGCTCACGCCCCAACATCGTGCAGCCCGCCTCCAGTGGTGTCGCGACAGGCGTGAATGGAGGGACGAATGGAGACGTGTCGTCTTCAGCGATGAGAGTCGCTTCTGCCTTGGTGCCAATGATGGTCGTATGCGTGTTTGGCGCCGTGCAGGTGAGCGCCACAATCAGAACTGCATACGACCGAGGCACACAGGGCCAACACCCGGCATTATGGTGTGGGGAGCGATCTCCTACACTGGCGTACACCACTGGTGATCGTCGAGGGGACACTGAATAGTGCACGGTACATCCAAACCGTCATCAACCCATCGTTCTACCATTCCTAGACCGGCAAGGGAACTTGCTGTTCCAACAGGACAATGCACGTCCGCATGTATCCCGTGCCACCCAACGTGCTCTAGAAGGTGTAAGTCAACTACCCTGGCCAGCAAGATCTCCGGATCTGTCCCCCATTGAGCATGTTTGGGACTGGATGAAGCGTCGTCCCACGCGGTCTGCACGTCCAGCACGAACGCTGGTCCAACTGAGGCGCCAGGTGGAAATGGCATGGCAAGCCGTTCCACAGGACTACATCCAGCATCTCTACGATCGTCTCCATGGGAGAATAGCAGCCTGCATTGCTGCGAAAGGTGGATATACACTGTACTAGTGCCGACATTGTGCATGCTCTGTTGCCTGTGCCTATGTGCCTGTGGTTCTGTCAGTGTGATCATGTGATGTATCTGACCCCAGGAATGTGTCAATAAAGTTTCCCCTTCCTGGGACAATGAATTCACGGTGTTCTTATTTCAATTTCCAGGAGTGTATATTTTTTAAACCTAAAATCTTCTAAAATGTTAACGCTATGCAGTCCGGCGACACCACAGTGGTGTCTTGTGCAGCCGGCCGGAGTGGCCGTGCGGTTCTAGGCGCTACAGTCTGGAGCCGAGCGACCGCTACGGTCGCAGGTTCGAATCCTGCCTCGATCATGGATGTGTGTGATGTCCTTAGGTTAGGTTTAATTAGTTCTAAGTTCTAACCGACTGATGACCTCAGAAATTGTCGCATAGTGCTCAGAGCCATTTTGTCGTGTGCATAGTATCGCTCAGGGGCCGACGACACCAGAGTGGTGTCGTGAGCATAGTATAGCGCAGCGGCCGGCAGCAGCACTTTAGTATGTTTTGCATCCTGCTGGTGTTTTGTTTAGGTAACAATAAGTTACACACGTTAGCAAGTGTTTTGTTTTTGTAAGTACTTGTGCCTTTTCATCATGGCGCACGAAACAGACAATGGGGTTATTTACGATGAATGCGCGGACGTCTTGTCTGACGTTCCGGACGACTTGGCCGATTGGGAAGAAGACATTATATATCAAAAAACTGAAAGTGAAGCAGAGTCGCAAAAAGATAGTGAAATACGGCCAAGAAGAATTCGGCGAACGCTACGGTTGCCAATTGATTCGGCTGAATCAGACGAAGAAGACAGTGCATAGTGGACAGACTTTGATTTACCGAGGACCAATAATAAATTTGAAGGATCCCCGGGGCCAAACATATTTCCCAAAGATACAAAGAGCGTCGAGGATATCGTACAATTATATATTGGGAACGATCTATTTGAATATATTATCAACGAAACCAAAAAAGTACTACAGTAAAAATTGGGGAAACGATTTTAAAAAATGCCAAATTTGTCTACGTTACGTGACCCGAACTTAGAAAACGGTTTGGGCTTGCTATTCTTATGGGACTTGTGAGAAAAACAAGCATAAATGATTATTGGTCAACGAATCCGCTGACAGACACACCGATATTTCGCAAAATGATGTCCCGCAACCGATTCAGACAAATATTATCATTTTTACATTTTTCCGACAGTAACAATAAACTGGATAATGCTGACCGGCTTGTCAAAGTGCAATTCGTAATTGATTATTTTTTTCCAAAAAGCTTAAAGAAACGTTTAATCTAAGTCAGAACATCTGAACTGATGAAGGAATGATACCGTGGCGTGGACGGTTAAATTTTAAAGTTTACACTCCGTCGAAAATTACGAAATACGGCATACTCATTCGGATACTGTGTGATTCGAGTACGGGATACATTTCCTCATTCAAGGTATTTTCCGGCGCTCGACAGCCTTTAGCCAAAACAGTGATGGAACTATTGACGTCTTCTGATGGAAAATGTCATCACCTCTGCTTGGATGATTATTATAACAGTGTAGAACTTGCAGAGAAGTTACTTGAAAAGAAAATTCGAGTTTGTGGAACGGTGCGGCAAAATAGAGGATTTCGGAAAGTTAAAGCGCGCGAAAGTCAAATCGTTTGAAGCTTGTCATCAACGGAAAGGTGACAAGCGGCCGGCGACAAGCCAAGTAATCCGACTGAGCACTGCCGGCGCCGAGCGAATAATTTTGTACGATACGTGCGGACGGCAAAGTGTTAAATGTACAACGCTGTTTAGGACTGATAGTCATAGTTTTAACTGTTTCACTACTGAGAGTTCCATAAGTGCGGTCGGGATAGAGGTCCTATGAGGGCGTAAGAGAAATTTACGGCACACATTGAAGGACACATTCCTCACACGGAGACGAAGAAATTGTGTTATATGAACTTGGGTCTGAAAATGCTTTGTTTACATGTAACAGCTCATTTTCTCCCGGCGGGGTCAGGGATTTTTCTCTGCCTCGTGATGACTGGGTGTTGTGTGATGTCCTTAGGTTAGTTAGGTTTAAGTAGTTCTAAGTTCTAGAGAACTGATCCGAGATTCACTATGGCGGTAGGTTGATGCATGTATCAACAATGCCCATGGAGTGCATATTCAACATCCCCTGTGGTAAAGGGTTGCATGTGGTTTGCTGGTGTGTTCAGTTCATGTGTGCTTCCTATGAGTAATGAGTTGGGGGAAATGAGTTGTAACATGGAAATAAAGCATTTCACGACTTATGTTTATATAACATAATCTCTTCGTCTAGGTGTGGGGAATATGTCCTGCAATTTGTGGCGTACAGTTTTGTTACACCCTGAATAATAGGCTGAATCATCCGCCATGTTTTCCTGTCCGCAGCTCGTGGTCTAGCGGCTAGCGTTGCTGCCTCTGGATCACGGGGTCCGGGGTTCGATTCCCGAGTGGGTTGGGGATTTTCTCTGCCCGGGGACTGGGTGTTTGTATAGTCCTCATCATTTCATCATCATCATCATCATTCGTGACAGTGGCAAAATTGGACTGTGTAATAATTGGGACTTAGTTGAGGGCCCCACAAACCAAACATCACCGCCGTGTTTTCCCCAACTCTGTTGTTGTTGTTGTTGTTGTGGTCTTCAGTCCTAAGACTGGTTTGATGCAGCTCTCCATGCTACTCTATCCTGTGCAAGCTTCTTCATCTCCCAGTACCTACTGCAACCTACATCCTTCTGAATCTGCTTAGTGTATTCATCTCTTGGTCTCCCCCTACGATTTTTACTCTCCACGCTGCCCTCCAATATTAAATTGGTGATCCCTTGATGCCTCAGAACATGTCCTACCAACCGATCCCTTCTTCTGGTCAAGTTGTGCCACAAACTTCTCTTCTCCCCAATCCTATTCAATATTTCCTCATTAGTTATGTGATCTACCCATCTAATCTTCAGCATTCTTCTGTAGCACCACATTTCGAAAGCTTCTATTCTCTTCTTGTCCAAACTATTTACCGTCCATGTTTCACTTCCATACATGGCTACACTCCATACAAATACTTTCAGAAATGACTTCCTGACACTTAAATCTATACTCGATGTTAACAAATTTCTCTTCTTCAGAAACGCTTTCCTTGCCATTGCCAGTCTACATTTTATATCCTCTCTACTTCGACCATCATCAGTTATTTTGCTCCCCAAATAGCAAAACTCCTTTACTACTTTAAGTGTCTCACTTCCTAATCTAATTCCCTCAGCATCATCCGACTTAATTCGACTACATTCCATTATCCTCGTTTTGCTTTTGTTGATGTTCATCTTGTATCCTCCTTTCAAGACAATGTCCATTCCGTTCAACTGCTCTTCTAGGTCCTTTGCTGTCTCTGACAGAATTACAATGTCGTCGGCAAACCTCAAGGTTTTTATTTCTTCTCCATGGATTTTAATACCTACTCCGAATTTTTCTTTTGTTTCCTTTACTGCTTGCTCAATATACAGATTGAATAACATCGGGGAGAGGCTACAACCCTGTCTTACTCCCTTCCCAACCACTGCTTCCCTTTCATGTCCCTCGACTCTTATAACTGCCATCTGGTTTCTGTACAAATTGTAAATAGCCTTTCGCTCCCTGTATTTTACCCCTGCCACCTTTAGAATTTGAAAGACAGTATTCCAGTCAACATTGTCAAAAGCTTTCTCTAAGTCTACAAATGCTAGAAACGTAGGTTTGCCTTTCCTTAATCTTTCTTCTAAGATAAGTCGTAAGGTCAGTATTGCCTCACGTGTTCCAGTATTTCTACGGAATCCAAACTGATCTTCCCCGAGGTCGGCTTCTACTAGTTTTTCCATTCGTCTGTAAAGAATTCGTGTTAGTATTTTGCAGCTGTGGCTTATTAAACTGATTGTTCGGTAATTTTCACATCTGTCAACACTTGCTTTCTTTGGGATTGGAATGATTATATTCTTCTTGAAGTCTGAGGGTATTTCGCCTGTTTCATACATCTTGCTCACCAGAAGGTAGAGTTTTGTCAGGACTTGCTCTCCCAAGGCCGTCAGTAGTTCTACTGGAATGTTGTCTACTCCGGGGGCCTTGTTTCGACTCAGGTCTTTCAGTGCTCTGTCAAACTCTTCACGCAGTATCGTATCTCCCATTTCATCTTCATCTACATCCTCTTCCATTTTCATAATATTGTCCTCAAGTACATCGCCCTTGTATAGACCCTCTATATACTCCTACCACCTTTCTGCTTTCCCTTCTTTGCTTAGAACTGGGTTTCCCCAACTCTGAGGATTTGTAAATGTTAAATTGTGGTTGGTTAACCTATTCAACAAACTCTCTCCCATATTTCTTGTAAATTATTTGATGTTTCAAGTATGAAGCGTACCAGACGGTATTTAATGTGTTCAGAAATATTTAGAATGCCGTTTTCATATAACAGAAGTACTGAAGTGTAATTTTACACGTCTGTAGGAACGTAGACCATGAATTGGAATGGTAATTTGTAAATATCACCAAACAACAATAGTAATTTTTATTTATCTGGAATTCACGCTTTTATTAAATCTCTATATCATGAACACAAAAAGAGTTGTGGTTGAAACTTCATTCTTTGAAGGTTATGGCACTTGGTCAGTTTCCCTCAATCCGATATAACAATATCTTAATTACCTTTTGTCCTACCTTACCTAAACAAGAAAGTGTAGTCTTCGACTGCGGGAAGAAACGCAATTCTATACAACTGGTTTCATGAATGAAATTTTCGCTCTACAGCGGAGTGTGCGCTGATATGAAACTTCCTGGCAGATTAAAACTGTGTGCCGGACCGAGACTCGAACTCGGGACCTTTGCCTTTCGCGGGCAAGTGCTCTACCAACTGAGCTACCCAAGCACGACTCACGCCCCGTCCTCACAGCTTAAATTCCGCCAGTACCTCGCCTCCTACCTTCCAAACTTCACAGAAGCTCTCTTGCACTCCTGGAAGAAAGGATATTGCGGAGACATGGCTTAGCCACAGCCTGGGGGTGGTTTCTAGAATGAAATTTTCACTCTACAGCGGACAACAGGTTCCCTATTCACACAGCTCGCTTCGTTCTGGATTGCTTTTGTGAGCACGAGGGTGGATTGTAGAATCTCCGCTGGGCAGCAGAGTCACCAGATCCCAGTATTACTGAGCCTTTGTAGTCTACTTTATAGATCGCTAACCTCCACCATCATCGTTATCCGTACTTGTCACTATTTAGCAGGAAGAATGCTATAACATTCCGTTGAAAACCATACATGACCTGTATTTATCCACTGCAAGGCGAGTGGAAGCTGTTTTCAATACCAAGGCGTTACGTACACTGTATTGTGCGTGCCAGCATGTTCTGTTTACGGTGTTTCCAATGAGCGTGCACGGTCACACTCCAGGGCTGCTGCACGAGTTTTTCAGTGATACTACTTGAAAACTGTCACCGTGACGATTGGGCATTACTCCGGTACAGTTCTCGAACCGTATTACACCACTCAAATCAGTTATTTATTCACTCTACCTAAATCGGTAGACTGAAGTTATCGTTAGAAAATTGCTTTATTTTCCCTCTCAATTACATAACAAATGATATTTCTTGTGATGCTTGTGATGACAGACTAAAGGCCGAAATACTACATGTCTTTTTCCAAAGCTGTTTCACAGAGGAAGACTGCACTGTAGTTCCTTCTCTAGATTGTCGCACAGATGACAGAATTGTAGACATCGAAATAGATGACAGAGGAATAGAAAAACAATTAAAATCGCTCAAAAGAGGGAAGGGCGCTGGACTTGATGGGATATCAGTTCGATTTTACGCAGAGTACGTGAAGGAACTTGCCCCCTTTCTTGCAGCGGTGTACCGTAGGTCTCTAGAAGACCGTAGCGTTCCAAAGGACTGGAAAAGGGCACAGGTCATCTCCGTTTTCAAGAAGGGACGTCGAACAGATGTGTAGAACTATAGACCTATATCTCAAACGTCGATCAGTTGTAGAATTTTGGAACACGTATTACGTTCGAGTATAATGACTTTTGTGGAGACTAGAAATCTACTCTGTAGCAATCAGCATGGGTTTCGAAAAAGACGAAAGTGTGAAACCCAGCTCGCGCTATTCGTCCACGAGACTCAGAGGGCCATAGACACGGGTTCCCATGTGGATGCCGTGTTTCTTGACTTCCGCAAGGCGTTCGATACAGTTCCCCACAGTCGTTTAATGAACAAAGTAAGAGAATATGGACTATCAGACCAATTGTGTGATTGGATTGATGAGTTCCTAGATAACAGAACGCAGCATGTCATTCTCAATGGAGAGAAGTCTTCCGAAGTAAGAGTGATTTCAGGTGTGCCGCAGGGGAATGTCATAGGACCGTTGCTATTCACAATATACATAAATGCCCTTGTGGATGACATCGGAAGTTCACTGAGGCTTTTTGCGGATGATGCTGTGGTATATCGAGAGGTTGTAACGATGGAAAATTGTACTGAAATGCAGGAGGATCTGCAGCGAATTGCCGCATGGTGCAGGGAATGGCAATTGAATCTCAATGTAGACAAGTGTAATGTGCTGCGAATACATAGAAAGAAAGATACTTTATCATTTAGCTACAATATAGCAGGTCAGCAAGTGAAAGCAGTTAATTCCATGAAATATCTGGGAGGAGGTATTAGGAGTGATTTAAAATGGAATGACCATATAAAATTAATCGTCGGTAAAGCAGATGCCAGACTGAGATTCATTGGAAGAATGCTAAGGAAATGCAGACCGAAAACAAAGGAAGTAGGTACACTTGTTCGCCCACTGCTTGAATACTGCTCACCGGTGTGGGATCCGTACCAGATAGGGTTCATAGAAGAGATAGAGAAGATCCAACGGAGAGCAGCGCGCTTCATTACAGGATCATTTAGTAATCGCGAAAGCGTTACGGAGTGGATGGATAAACTCCAGTGGAAGACTCTGCAGGAGAGACACTCAGTAGCTCGGTACGGCCTTTTGTTGAAGTTTCGAGAACATACCTTCACCGAGGAGTCAAGCAGTATATTGCTCCCTCCTACGTATATCTCGCGAAGAGACCATGAGGATAAAATCAGAGAGATTAGAGCCCACACAGAAACACACCGACAATCCTTCTTTCCACGAACAATACGAAACTGGAATAGAAGGGAGAACCGATAGAGGTACTCAAGTTACCCCCCGCCACACACCGTCGTGTGGCTTGCGGAGTATGGATGGAGATGTAGATGTAGACGTGCTGCAGTGTATATTCTCTTGTACAGCGTTATTCATTACGGTTCTACGAATCTTCTGTCTGGCGTATTCGTTGGCGCTGCAGTTGATTATGAGGTCTTGGTTCAAATGGCTCTGAGCACTATGGGACTTAACTTCTGAGATCATCAGTCCCCTAGAACTTAGAACTACTTAAACCTAACTAACCTAAGGACATCACACACATCCATGCCCGAGGCTGGATTCGAACCTGCGAACGTAGCGGTCGCGCGGTTCCATACTGTAGCGCCTAGAACAGCTCGGCCACTCCGGCCGGCTGATGAGGTCTCTCTGCACTCGCTCTGAGGTCATGATATCGGCTCCTGCGCCCCAATGCTAATCGTTGTCCATCGAATATCTCAAACAGCAGGTGGACAAAACCAAACAGAGACAAATATCTACAAAACACAAGTGAAGCATCAGTTCTTACAAAAACATCATCGAACATCGATCAATACCAGAAATAACGCTAAAACTCTACACGTTTACTCACTCGTATACATCCTCAAGTGAACAGAAATTTTAGCATGATAAATTCGCGCGTGTTCCCAGTTTTCAAGTCTCAAAATTTCTGTGCCATTTCAATATGAGCAGCTCGTACTGGTTCTCCAAAATCTACAGCGCTCCGCAGCGAGCAGTGCGCTCTTTTAAAAAAAGTGACAAGTATTTTTTTTTTTTCAGGAAGCTTGTATCAGGGTGCTTTGGTCAGTGTGCAATGAATTATTGATGTGTCACTATACCTGTTCGCTGTGAGAAAACTATTCCTGCAGTAATATTCTACGTTCGTCGGTGAATAAGTGAAAATGACAATGGTTGCTTTAAAAAATAAATGAAATATATAGAAAGGCACCCTTTCGAAGTACCTCCTCTCCTTCCCTGCAGCAGATTTCGTGCCTACGGCTTCTTTCCTGCTGCAGCGGGCGCGTCCGGTGCTCGCGTGTTCCAGCACAAGCACCGGAACCGGGGACCGCTAAGGACTGCTTTGCAGAAACCTCGTGGCCCTCTGCTCTTCCTCTACCGCATCCGCTCTCTCAGTTTCTCCCACACACTGGATTTCACTGGTTTCAAAAGTTGCTCGCAGAGTTTCAAAAATGTTCAAATGTGTGTGAAATCTTGTGGGACTTAACTGCTAAGGTCATCAGTCCCTAAGCTTACACACTACTTAACCTAAATTATCCTAAGGACAAACACACACACCCATGACCGAGAGAGGACTCGAACCGCCGCCGGGACCAGCCGCACAGTCCGTGACTGCAGCGCCTTAGACCGTTCGGCTAATTCCGCGCGGCGCAGAGTTTCAAAAGGAACTCAGACGTACTACACTTTTCTATTTCTTTAAGTGCAACATTATCTCGTTTGTAAGAAACTTTTCGAACGAACCACAAAGTAATGGCTGTACTATATTACGAGAATCGTGACAGGTCACTTCATCTATACCAGGGCTTCACAACATACGTGCTCGCGGAGCAAGCTGTGAGCAGCAAGGCGCGAGCACGGAGCAGCGCGAGCACGCTACCCCCACTAACGGACCAGAGCGGAGAGTGGGGAAAGTCACGTGGGGCACACAACAGCTGCCGCCAGTCAATGTAAATCCGCGGCCACCTGCAGGGATATCACTCACGAATTATTACTGCGACAAATGAAACAAATAAATGAGAATGTACACATGTCACATAATTTTATTAGCTTAGTGTATGCCTCTACATTCGCATTAATATGTGAACTGTTACACAGTAAAAGGTGTCACTGAAGTGTGGGATTCTCGGTTATCTTGTACTTTTTGTCCTTTACAATTGCGTCTGTGTTCGGAGTAATTGTTCTTGTGCATTTTAGGCGCAGCGTGCAGTTTAAATTTCGATCAGACAATGCGTTTCTCAGGCGCGTCTTGTTACATTTCATTGCAGAGAACAGTTGTTCACAAACATACGTGGAACCGAACATTGATATTATTGTAGCCGCCAGTTTGTGCAAACGAGGAAATCTATCCTGAGGGAAGTGTCTGTAGAATTCCAAAATGTTTTTCTTGTTCTGAAATTTGTCTCTGTATTCTCTGTCGCACTGCAGGTCAATAATTTCTTGCTGCAGCTCAGGACGAATCTCTTAAATATTCGCTGAATTTGGAGAGAACAGATCAAAATCACTGTCTAGTGCTGTCAGATCTTGAAAGCGCTGATCAACTAAACTATGTGAATAACGTTCACAGTCTTTGTGAACATCTTGCATGGATGATAATTTAGGAAAATGAGCTAGGTTTCCTGTTTCCAGCTGACTCACCCAAAGTGTCAATTTCATTTTAAAACCTCGTATTCGATCTATGAAATGAGTAATTAGCAGATCTTTACCTTGTAGTAAAATGTTCAAAGCATTCAGATGGCTAGTTAAATCTGTTAAGAACGCGAGATCACATTCAAACGTGCGCGCGCATTTCCCCTCCCTCCCCTCCACCCCTACCCCGCGACCTTGCACCTGCTCGCGAGCACGTGCCTGAGCAGAGGCGAGTACTCGCGCTCAAAACCGGCCAGTTGTTAAGCCCTGACCTATACGTTTATAAACTGAAGTCAACTGCTGCGTTTTTCTTGTTGTATCTCTACGTGAAACTCAGCAATTGCAGTAACGTCCGTGTAAGATCGTGTTGTAAGTGTGAATTATTTAATCTGTCACTTGAGTATTAAGAAAACACACTGAATCTCATTCTGTATTTGTTTACCTTGAGGAGCCTGCATTCACCGGTACTGAATATCTACACTACGTAAAGGCAGTACGGCGCACTGTGTGAATGTTCAGCGGGTTTAATTGTGTTGTACCATAACATGCAATTAAGGTAATTATAAACTCAAGCAAAATTGAAAAGACCATGAAGCAGGATTCAACTAACTCATTGAGACGCCCGCTATGCCCGTTGGGCAGAACAGGCAATTAGGATTGTGGAAAGGGCCAAATAAGGTTGTGGTCAGTTTCACCTTCTAATTGTAATTTATTGTAATTTAATAACACATTTACAACCAAAGCGGAACATAGCCGAACCTTTGCCAAATGCAACTCTTTCACGGCTGAAGGCCTCCAAACAAGAAATCTTAAAAATCAACGAGATAAAAATGCAATTAAAATTGCAAATAAAATAATTAAAACAACAAATACCCCAGCTAGGTGGAAAGCCTCAAGGCAAAGAACAAACATATGAAAGGTGCAATACAAATGGATGAAGGCCACAATTACATTTCAAAATTTTAAAATATATTACCATAATTTTTTAAAGGCACAAGGCCGCAATGTTTAAGCTTGAAAGATAATTTTAAGAATAAAGTTGCAAGGCTGAAAGCCCACAATTAATTTTCCAAAATTTTAAAAAAGTATAACCATAAGCCTCAAATTTTAAAAAGCTGAAAACAGATAACTAAACACTGGTGGGAAAGACAATAAAGACAATGACACTCAGAAGCCTCCAGGGAGGTCGGTCTGCCCTCGTTCACTTAGGTGAGACAGGTGGTGAGCCAAACTACATTTGATCCGTCGGAACCCAACCAGGGGACAGCCACGGACCGGCCGACACAACGACTTGCTTGCCATCAATCAGACCGAGCGGGGTGGCGCAGTGGTTAGACACTGGACTCGCATTCGGGAGGACGACGGTTCAATCCCGCGTCCGGCCATCCTGATTTAGGTTTTCCGTGATTTCCCTAAATCACTCCAGGCAAATGCCGGGATGGTTCCTCTGAAAGGGCACGGCCGACTTCCTTCCCAATCCTTCCCTAATCCGATGAGACCGATGACCAGGCTGTCTGGTCTCCTTCCCCAAACCAACCCAACCGCCATCAATCAGAACATGACAACCCAAACGCAAAAGGTTACGAACGTGATAATCCACATTGCACACCATGTTGGATGGTGAAAACAAGTGAGGAAAGGACGCTGCCTGAAATTACGTTAGTGGCCAGGCCAGGTAACCGGAACACTAACGGCCACAAGGCAGAAAATTCCGCTGGTACACTTGAATTTGAAATACGGTAATATACTTAACTTCATCCAAAAAGAGCACTGCCTGAATTTACGTCAGTGGCCAGGGCAGGTAACCAGAACACTAACGGCCATATGCTAGAAAATTGCGATGGTACACTCGAATTGTAGTCAACCAATATAGTTAATTGCACCACATGGCGGCTAAATTTCAGCAATAGGAACACTCAGTGTTGCTCACTGAAAACCTCCCCAACAGCAAACCACCGATACGAACCACCACAACATGAATGGACGTGGCGTGGGTAGTTGAAACCACTACTCAACTTGGACGTCCTGGGTCGGTGAATCACGAAGCTCTTAGCGATCGGACAGCTCCACACACACACTCCGACACTGCGCAGGGATCGCCAGCGGACCCAACCGACTGCACCGCGCGGGGATAACTTCCCTGGTCCGCAGCAACCGACCGACTCCTGTCATCTTAAATAGTCGTCAGTGGAAATAACGCCAACTACACACACAACCAGACAAACACTTGCACGAAGACCTGAACGATACTCAACAGTAACTAAGCATCCACGAAGACAAATTTGGAGTCGATGCACACACACACTCCCATACACACACACACAGTGATGCGTGGCGGCAATGGTCGGGCGAGCCATGTCGACGGAGGCCTCACCGCTGCTCCAACCCGACTGCACTAGTGGCGCATTGCAACTCCCCGAGTGGCAGGTCCGGACTGCGCTCCAGACACGTTCCAACTGACTGGCAGCCCGAACTCGCGACCCGAAATGGCTTACGACAGACAACGGCAGGGAAGTAACAGCAGTCGAGCAAAGATAGAGAGGGGATATATCGATACGCGCTGCTAGCGCCGGTCACGGTCAGGCAAAGCAGCAACTCAATGACAGTAGTAATTTAAATTAACGTAGTGAGGTGGAAGTACGTTAAAAACAGGTTGTGAAATACATGATGGCGGGAGCACGAGCCACACACGGCTCACTCATCATCGTTCATACATCTCTATAACATACGCTGAGAAGAGTCGTTATGTACGAAATATTGAATTCGGGAAAGATAATACAAATTACACACACACACACACACACACAGTGAACATTAATAAAACGGACGAACTGCAGTTACGGATTATGACCGTATGTCTGGAAATGGACTCTGTCCGTGCAACGACAACATATCGCCCAGAACACAGTACAGAGCTGCATCGAATCTACGTCATAACAGATGTTAGTGCCCTCTATGGGATGGAACGCACGCGTTCACACGTCGCGTCGTGGATTGCCGCACTCTTTCCCACGTTCCGGTCACTCTCCGAAAAGCGTCACAGGCGTCGTAAACACGCTGTTGCATGGTCTGCGCATTAGGAAACGGTTCAACATACACAACGCTTTTGAGGTGCCCCAAGACGTAGAAATCCAGGGGGTTGAAGTCCGGAGATCTAGCAGGCTATGCTACGGGACATCCGCCACCTATCCAACGTCCCGAGATGTTTTTGAGGTGTCGGCGTACTATAACGCGTAAGTGGGATGGTGCTCCGACATGCAGAAACTACATAACGTGCTCTATTGCCATAGGCACATTCTAAAGCAATCCAGGCACAGTATTCCGCAGGAAGTCCAGGTACATTCTTCTGTCGAGGCGTCGTGGAATCATAGTCTAACCAGTCCAACAGTGTTGTCAGCGAGAATCCCAGCCCACATACTGACGCTGAACCGATGCTGATGAGACGGCTCATCCATTCCGAGAGAATTGTCTGTAGCTCACAGATGACTATTAAGCAGATTGATGACGCCAGTCCTGGTAAAGTGTCCTTTGTCGGTAAAGAGGACTGATCACAGAAATCCCATAACTGTGGTTGATTGGTGCAAAAACCATCGGCAGACTCGCTCTCGTAGAGGGAAATCCGCTGCTGATAATACTTGCACCCGTTGCAGGAGATAGAGATGGTAGCGGTTGTCATGCAGAATACACGTAATCGTACATTGGCTCACACCTTGTTGGAGGGCCACTTGCCTGGAGCTTGTCCTAGGGTTCGTCTCAGTATCCCGTAGAACCCGGTCCTCCGAATGTGGTGTACGCACAGTCCCACCGCTCTCCTGAGCGTTTGTCTGTCTGAAAGGATCCGTGATCTCACAAATGCCAAAAAAGGGCTTTAAATGTGGTGTGATGTGGTTGGTGTCTGTGAGGATACGTGTTTTGATATAGCCATGCTGCCTTTCGACCGTTCCCACCTGTTTGGCCGTGCACAAACACCATCTCTGTTTGTTCCCGACACGAATACCGGACTATTATGTTGCTTATAGTACGCTGCGTCAATCACAACATCCTGCAACATACAAGGTACACACAGCACGCGATCAGAGAAAGTGGCATTCGTCAGCGCCATCTACCGTGGCAACGAAGTATTTCCGGGCACATGTCCTAAGGAACTTTTTTTCCTCCATTTCCAGTCAGGAATACGTCTTTGCAGTTTTTCGCTTTTATTAATGTTCACCCCGCATATATCAGTTCACAATCCCAAATAATGTCCTTAACAATCGCTATAGTTTACTCGGCCACATTAGCCGTATTTCTTTACGTTGCGGTTTCTCGCAAATGGCTGTCTGTAACACAATGTAGAAATAATATCGATCTACTTAATGCACCGATTGCTAATGCTCAGCTAGAACCTCCTCGGAATATTGTCACTTTCACTTCAGGAAGTAGCACTCATTCAGCGTCCGTAGAACGCTAAGATAACTTTTTTTCAAACCATTGTTACAATATCTGTGGAAAAGCTGTACCGCGTAGCGTAAACTTACACAAAATACAGGGTTATTACAAATGATTGAAGCGATTTCACAGCTCTACAATAACTTTATTATTTGAGGTATTTTCACAATGCTTTGCACACACATACAAAAAATCAAAAAGTTTTTTTAGGCATTTACAAATGTTCGATATGTGCCCCTTTAGTGATTCGGCAGACATCAAGCGGATAATCAAGTTCCTCCCACACTCGGCGCAGCATGTCCCCATCAATGAGTTCGAAAGCATCGTTGATGCGAGCTCGCAGTTCTGGCACGTTTCTTGGTAGAGGAGGTTTAAACACTGAATCTTTCACATAACCCCACAGAAAGAAATCGCATGGGGTTAAGTCGGGAGAGCGTGAAGGCCATGACATGAATTGCTGATCATGATCTCCACCACGACCGATCCGTCGGTTTTCCAATCTCCTGTTTAAGAAATTCCGAACATCATGATGGAAGTGCGGTGGAGCACCATCCTGTTGAAAGATGAAGTCGGCGCTGTCGGTCTCCAGTTGTGGCATGAGCCAATTTTCCGCGGGCTACGCGTGAAGCTTGCCCGCACGCGTTCAACCGTTTCTTCGCTCACTGCAGGCCGACCCGTTGATTTCCCCTTACAGAGGCATCCAGAAGCTTTAAACTGCGCATACCATCGCCGAATGGAGTTAGCAGTTGGTGGATCTTTGTTGAACTTCGTCCTGAAGTGTCGTTGCACTGTTATGACTGACTGATGTGAGTGCATTTCAAGAACGACATACGCTTTCTCGGCTCCTGTCGACATTTTGTCTCACTGCGCTCTCGAGCGCTCTGACGGCAGAAACCTGAAGTGCGGCTTCAGCCGAACAAAACTTTATGAGTTTTTCTACGTATCTGTAGTGTGTCGTGACCATATATCAATGAATGGAGCTACAGTGAATTTATGAAATCGCTTCAATCATTTGTAATAGCCCTGTATATAAAAAAAATTAGAGGTTCTTCACAAAGTCACAGTTTTTGTATCCTGAGTTCAAGCACATACCCACATACATTTGAAATAAAGTTTGCTGGGGTGTGGCGGTAGGTCATTTTGTGTGTTTTTCTAATCTTAGGTGCTACTGTAAAGATTTTGGTACGGTTTTCACTAATAGACAGGCTCATTCACAAGGAAGGTTTGTGTATTTAAGGGGAGGTTTACTGTCTTTGGTCCGAAAAAAGCATGTTCTTTGAGAATTTTTTTCTCGGGATGTGTTATAGATAGATATCAATGCCAAATTTGGTCAAAATGTTTATTGGTATTTCCTGTACAAACTGAAATTTTTTCGACCGGAACTGTCGAAGAGCAAAGGCTGAAGTTCCGGCTAAACGAAACAAAATTTCGTTGTAGACCTCCACGCACGGTATGTCACAGGTCAGCCGGCTCGTTTGAAATCAAAATTGAGTTGACGTTAGCTAAGCATATAGGCCTTCTTTAGGAGTTGCACCTCGCTTAAGTTATTTGGACCATAGGGCACAAAATGGCCGCCATTTGAAGAAAAGTAGGGTTTTTTTCATCGAATTTTCGACTTCGTCAGCCAAGTAAAAATATTTATAGTTGATAGATCGGAATAAAAGTGATACAACTCCTAGACAATTTAGTTAGCTCCTTCGGAAACGAAGAATCATGCCAATCGGTTCAGTAGATTTGAAGTTTCCATACTGAGTGATAAAAAAGGAAGTCATTTCGAGGAAAATGCGCTTGAAGTTTTGACTACATATAAATGTAGCATTATGAAACTTACGTTCTATCTGCTATTCCGGGTCCATAAACTAGTCCTTCCTCTTCCTCATAGAGGGCGTTCTGCTCGATCTGGGCCATCCTGCGCTGCTCCATAGCCGCTCTTACGGCCGGTGACAAGCGGTTTTCGGTCGCTTGAATCCGGTGGTCGTCCGAATGCTTGGCGAACTGCGTCGAATAGAGTCCCACAGTGACGTACATCGTTGGCATGGTCTTCAGAATTGCTGAATACTCTTCGTTGAAGCTGCTCACTGCCAGGAAAGTCGCAATCTCCACAGTCTTCGCACCACAATGCAAATGCTTGGGGGCTAACTTCTAAACATTCAAACTTTCAGAATGAGATTTTCACTCTGCAGCGGAGTGTGCGCTGGTATGAAACTTCCTGGCAGATTAAAACTGGGTGCCGGACCGAGACTGGAACTCAGGACCTTTGCCTTTCGTGGGTAAGTGCTCTACCATCTGAGCTACCCAAGCACGACTCACGCCCCGTCCTCACAGCTTTACCTCTGCCAGTACCTCATCTCCTACTTTCCAAACTTTACAGAAGGTCTCCTGCGGAGAGTTTGGAAAGTAGGAGACGAGCTTTACTTCAGCCAGTACCTCATCTCCTACTTTCCAAACTTTACAGAAGCTCTCATGCGGAGAGTTTGGAAAGTAGGAGACGATGTATTGGTAGAAGTAAAGCTGTGAGGGCGAGGCGTGAGTCGTGCTTGGGTAGCTCAGATGGTAGAGCACTTGCCCGCGAAAGGCAAAGGTCCCGAGTTCCAGTCTCGGTCCGGCAAACAGTTTTAATCTGCTAGGAATTTTCATTCAAACTTTCATTTGAATTTTGTGTTTCCTCCCAAGCACCGGTACAATAACTCGTCCTCCGAAAGAAAAAAAACTGGTGCGTGAAAAAGGCCGATTTCAGGTAGGTGCATTTTTTTGTTCAAGCGCGAATAAGAAACATTTCCGTTCCGTATTCGAAAAAACCATTTCAGGGGTGGATTCTAAATACTTTCATGGATCCAAAAATGCAATTTAAATAAAATCGTTTTTTTAAACCAAAAGGTAGTAAACCTCCCCTTAAGTATTTCTTGTAAATTGGTTCAACTATGATTGTCTCCTGTCGTGTTTTTCTGTCTATACAGGTTGTCGCAGGAGTAGCAATGTACAGTATTCAGGGATAAGACAGGAACGATCACTCTGGAGACAGAAATCTGTGAAACAAGGGCTGTTAACGCATACCTTCAGAGCTACGATCACTTATTCACCTTCGCTACTGTGAAACACATCTCTCCTACTGAAAAAGTTATATATAACTGTATGCCACTTAACAAAGAATCTTAACTCATTTCATAAAAAACTGAGCTTCATTCTGGCGTCACCAAGAAGAGACTGAGTACAATTTTACACACAGTCATTACGTTCATTATTCATTCTTTTGTTTCATTATAGCATCACAAGTGCTGCAGGAGATGTGCTATGGATTCAGCTTTGCTGTTGCCTTCGGAGTGATAAACTCGTGTGGAGTGGTAAACTCGTGCCATTAGCTCTGCACGTAGTACATGTAACGACCAAAAAAGGAAAAAAAAACGCTTTCTAAAAATGTAAATAATGTTATAATGCAGTAATTAAATTAATTACATGAGTATGATACATCGTGTTAGCGGCAAAGTGTTCGGTAATACTACGCAACGTATACATCACAACTACTACACTAATTAAATAAGAACAGTATTACAATTAAATCATTAAACAATTAGACACATTGTTTAGGCGGGAAATGTTCTCGATACCATCATCATCATCATCATCTTGGACAGTTTCCAGCCACTGGCTGGGTCTGTCGGGAACACAAGCCTCTCCATCGTGTTCTGTCTTTCCACCATTCCCCCTCTTCCACCTTCGTCCAGTTCTCTCCTCTTCTCATCACACATTCCTTCACTCCCTTCACCCATCTATCCCTTGGTCTTCCTCTGGGCCTCTTCCCCTCCAGTTGCAGATCAAACATCCTCTTTGGAATTCTTCCCTCATCCATTCTCTCCATGTGTCCATACCACTGCAGTCTTGATTTTTGTATCCTGTCCTGTACTGGTTTCTCCTTTAGTCTTTCCCTCACATACACATTTCGCAATCTGTCTCGTCTTGTTACACCCAACCTACTCCTCTGGAACTTCATTTCACTAGGCTGTATTCTACTTTTGTCGCTTTCGTGCATTACCCATGTCTCACTTCCGTATGCCAATATGGGGACAAAGTAGGTTCGGTATATAATTCCCTTGGATTTCTGTGGCACCTCCTTGCTCCAAATAAGCCCCCTAATGCATATATAGAACTGCCCTGCTTTTCTGCACCTTTCATTTATTTCCATTGCGTTTCCCCCCTTACTTTCAATCACGCTTCCCAGGTACTTGAAGTTCTCTACCACTTGTAGTTTTTCCCCTCCACAAGTTATATCCACATTTGGCCTATTCTTCTTCCTTGTTGTGACGATTATTTCACTTTTCTTTGCAGAGAAATGCATTCCATATTGTGCTGCCGTTGCCTCCCATGCATCTAACTGCTCTTGCACCACCTCCTCGCAATTTCCCCATAGCATCAGGTCATCGGCAAAAAGCACTGCTTTCATTTTATGATCTCCAATTGCATCTGATACTTGCTGTAGGATTTCATCCATAACAATAATAAACAATAAAGGCGAAAGTGCACTTCCCTGTCGCAGCCCATTTTCCAGCTTGAACCATGCAGTACGTTCCCTCCCCACTTTTACACAACTCTCACTTCCCTCATACATTTTTCTGACTTTTCGTGTTATCTCTTCATCTATCCCTTTTGCGTTCAGCACATCCCAGAGCTTGTCCCTACAGATAATGTCATACGCCTTCTCAATATCCAAAAAGGCCATGATTAAGTCCTTCCCGTACTCATAGTGCCTCTCCTGCAGTTGCCTTACCGCAAATATGAGGTCCGTTGTTGATCTTCCCGGTCTGAAACCGTACTGCTCCTCTTGCAGTCTACTTTCAATACTGCTTCTTATTCTCTTCTCCAGGATCTTTTCATAGGTTTTTCCACAGTGGCATAGCAGTGTGATTCCTCTGTAGTTCTCACATCTCCTTTTATCCCCTTCCTTGAAGATCGGGACTATAATTCCTTTCTTCCAATCCTCAGGAATTCTGTGCTCCTTCCACACCACCCTCAGCACTCTGTATAGCCACTGGGTTCCTACTTCTCCTGCTGCTCGTATCATATCCACTGTTACTTCGTCCCAACCTGGTGCCTTGCCCCCTTTCATCCTCTTTATGGCTTCTTCCACTTCATTCCAAGTTAGATCATCAATTTCCCCACTATTATAATCGTCTGCTGCCTTAGGCTCTCCATCGCTGTTAGTTACCCGCTTGGCGGCATTCAACAGATCTTCAAAGTACTCCTTCCAAATCTTTTTGAGCTCATGCATTTCCTCCACAACTCTTCCATTATTATCCATGATCCTCAGGCACTCGCTTCTGTCGTTCCTCTTATTTCTTACCATGGTGTAAAGTACTTTTTTGTTCCCTTCACTGTCCTCTTCTAACATTCTTGTCCATTTTTCCAACCACTTCTTCTTCTCCGCCCTTACTATGGTCTGTGCCGCTTTCTTGCTTTCCTTATATTTTACCCTAGCTTCCTCTGTTCGGGTCTGGAACCATTCTCTGAAGGTTTTGTTCTTTCGAAGTACTGCCTCTTTACATATGTTGTTCCACCATGGGGTTTCCCTACTTCTCCTCTTTGTGCTAGTTCTTCCGCACACAATCTCAGCTGCCTCAACTAGAGCCCTCTTAAAATCTCCCCATTCTTCTTCCACTGTTCTCTGATCTTCCTTTGGCAGCTTCTTCCTGATCAGTGTCTGGTACTGGGTCCTCCGTTCATCCTCTTTCAGCATCCATGTCTTCAACCTTTTCTCCTGTATTTCTGTTGCCCTCCTATCTTTTTTCTCTCTCAGGGTGGCTACCAACAGCCGATGGTCACTGTCTAAGGCCTCAGATGGAATGACCTTAACATCTGTGAGGCTGCTCATCATCTGCGTATCCACTAGTATATAGTCTACTACTGAAGTTCTCGATACCAATTTCTATTATTTAGATCATGAGGAGCGCATTACGTCGTGAGCTGTTTTTTCTCCGCCATTATTTCACTTACGTTTGAAACGGAAAAATGATCTCCAAGATTTTCGTGTCGTGTTCTCTGTTTGCTCCGGTTTCTCAACTGTTCTACTTTCCTCTCCTCCTCCCTTACCCCTTCTTAGTAATTACACGACTTGGCCTGCTGTGCTACCAGTTATTTCCGTCTTTTACCCGCCAGTCAGAGGGAGACACGGCTGTCCACAATTCTGCAGCCCGCATTAAATTCTTCCAGTGAACGGCGGCGTCCGACACGACGGGTCCGTGGAGCTTTGGTCTCTGCCGAAATAAAGGCCACCCTTGAGCGGCCTTTCTCATTTCTCGCGGTCTTAATTGTGTGTGCCGGCCGGGCGCTGAGCTTCCCCATAATTACTAGAGCTCACGCGAGTTATTTTGCAGAAGCAGGAAATTCTTTGTTTCTGCCATGAACGAAATCCTGTGCAACGCACTGGAGCCGAATTTTGAGATAATTACGTTCTTCTGTAACCGTCAGCCATTTGTCTGGTAAGAGAATTGTCCATCTGACGAATGGCCGCAATTTTCAGTCGGTTAATCTTTGCTTGTTCGGCCAGGAGAAAGATCATTAAGAACTTCACGCTTGTGAAAACTTTCGGGGAAATGTGGAGAAATCTCTTACAATACATCAGTAGCGTTTCTGAGTCCATCACATTGACTCCAGTCACTTAAAATAAGTTACAAGAAAGTAATTTCGCGGAACATAACTGGCTATATAGCGCTCTCTCTCTCTCTCTCTCTTCCGGCAATTTTAGCACAATCTTTCTCACGTTGCTGTGAAAATCTTCCTTCACTTTATAACCTTCGTACGCTCTTCAGTGTATTAAACCAAAACTGTCAATTATTTCTCCGTTCACATTGTTTCCTTGAAGATCAAAGTTTCACAAAGTAAATGGAAATGCCATTTAAGCAGTTTCTATAAATTTTTGCGAAAATACAGTAAAATGAAATTTCCCATTTGTGAAAATAAATTCACACAAACTTGTCTAACTGCTTTCATGCTGTTACTTTAACTAAATTCAAACGAACTCTCATGAAAACTTTTAATTTCCTGTGTTATCGTTACATATGTTCTTATCATTACGCTTTCGTACCATACTCCACCACAGGTTTATGTAATGACTCAACAGAATTTATTTTACAAATAACCCTATAGGTCGGACAACAACAGCTACCAGCTCGCACATAATGTCAAGGACAATCAAACAGTTCAAAATCAGAGATGTAAAATAGATTATATCAAAATTGAGTTTAAGCCCCAATCCACAATAGATGTTTATTGTTTTTTTTTTTTTCACTGTATGACGATCGGTTTCATAACGTGGAGCTATATCCTCAGGTCATATCAAACTAAAACGTTATAGCGCTGTAACGTGTAGTTCTATGTGACGCATGCCAGTATATTTAAGTATGTTGACGACTCCCAAGGATTGAGTGTCTTTTAATTTTTTGTTACTCCTGAGGATTTTGGCGACGGTTTCATCCTATCATACGTGGTTTGTCGTGTGCTGTCCGGGCTCGTCTTTTGACTGTTTTTTGGAGGTGTATTAGTGATCATGCAGGGTTGGATCGGATACCCACCTACCGTTTCATCAAGGGTTTTACCGAGGCATGGCATGTTTTTACGAGCAGATGTATCTTGTCATTCGTGGCACATGACATATTAGTTTTATGTAACCAGAAGATATACCTCCAGGATATGAAACCGGTCGTCATACAGTGAAAACACAATAAAACAGGTTTTGTGGATTTGGACTTTCGGTCAGTTTTAATATAACCTATTTTACCATCTCTGATTTTAAATTGTTTGATTGTCCTTCACATTATGTAGAAAATTTTTGTGCTAGTGAGCCGTCCAGGTTTCGCCCAGGTAGCACTAAGTCTTTATAGCCGGACAATTCGTCTGGCGTAGATGTAATAAAGTAGCCCTTACACACAAACCTTCGTGGTGAATCAGTCTATTACTGAAAAGTGTATCAAAACCCTACAGTTATTCCTGAGGTTAGCCTTCACATACAGACAGAAACATCCGGAAGGGGGGAAGGAGCTGTTACTGTAATGTATGTATACATATCAATAGCTTATGACTGTCATGCAAAACCAAAGAAAACACAATATGTACAGCTATGCTTGTGGATGCCACAGTATTGCAAATAAATCACTAGGAATGCAAAGTCTTTATGAGTATTGCACGTGAGCGTTTGCTGGAGTGCCAAACTACAAATCCAAATTACGAAAATCCCGTGCCTGTTGTTTCCTGTTAACTTGCTCGGCATTAACCTGATACGACACGTTGCGCACGGGAAAAATAAATAATGGGGTTCGGAGCCCCTCTTTAAAATGTAGATCCCGCTATTAGTCTCCTTATGAGCTAGTTGTTGTATCGAAGAAGGACAGTAGGACCATGACTAGTAATTCTTCTTGACTGATGACACATGGTTAATAGAATTATAACATTCATGGAATATTCCGTCCGTAACCGGAGGAAAATCAAGTGTACATGGAAGTTAGGAGGAAAGACATTCAACTTCTCAGAGGTTACCATTGACAACAGCAAGTGAAAACATTGTTTTGTTGAAATACACAGGAAAGTAACTTCTACAGACACAGTATTACGTTATCAATGCCACAAAGAAAATCAGATTTTGAGAATTAATCAAAACGATCAAAGAAATCGGATACGGCAATGATTATAGTTTTACCCTAATCGACAACATACTTAATAAAAAAGAGATACAGGATAACAGCGCTTCTATAACCTCCTCAGGGGCCACCAAATCACACTGACAACAGATGGGTCCCCATACTAATTTAAGTAGGATTTCACAGGTACCTAACAGCAAACTAAAATCCTCGAAATATGTACCAGCTTTCTATACTAGGTTCATAGTTTCCCACATTCTCTTGAACACCACAGACGTCGATCAGGTAGAGTCACAACTATTAAAATGTTTTGACGTGAAAGGAGTTGGAGACTGAAAAAGAAAGGTTTCACCTTCGCTGAACATGCTGTGATTGAATATCATTCTTATTATAGTAATTTTGAAGTGATCGATACGGACAGTGAAGAAAAAAACAAATAAACAGCTATTGCGTATTTGGACTTAAACTCAATTCTAATATAGGCTATTTTACCAACTCTGATTTTAAACTGTTTGAAAAATAACGTTATTTAAAATTCTGGCTATCGCTAAGCACAAACACAGAATCCTCACTTAATCGTTATTGGTGTAGTACAGTTCCAGTATTCACTCTTGCAAAAGTAGGAGCAGCCAGTTATTATTTTTCTCACCGTAAGATAACATGCTTTTTATATATCCCCATCCACATCCCATTGACTCCTTTCTACCCCTTGCTCCCCTCCTTCGTTTATACCTGTTGATACTGTCCCAGTACTCGTGAACATTCTTATAGTTTCAATCATTCAGTATAATATAACATAAGGTTTATTTGTCTACAGCTTCTCTGAGTATTTGTGCTTGTAGTTTCCGTATAGACAGTCTTAATCGGTCACGTATCTTTCTAAAAACAATTTTTGTACGGCTATAAACTCTCGTTGATGTTATGTAGACTATCTCTTCTTCGAGATGGCCATTAAAACCATAAGTTATTCACAACGAACTATAAAATAAATATTATGGAACATCAGCACTGCGTACCTCAGTTTTTAATAGCATTATAAGTAAACACTCCATTCATTAAACCAAATCAAACTAAGACACAAAGTTTATATTGTGTGATATGTAAAACTTCCTACGCGTCGTGGAAATATTTCAGGAACGTTGGTCATTGGCGAACATCAATCGCAGGCCGCTGTTTATTTGTTGCTTACAGTTAGTGCTGTACTTTAAGACTTTACAGTAATCATATTCCAGACATGTTCAGTCAACGACAGTGCAGTAACGGAGGATTTTGTGATGTTGTGGACAACGTAAGGATCCGGTTACTGCTGTGTAGCTGACATTGCCGCGAGAACCAGAGCAATTGTTTGATTCATCTTGGATCGATTTTTAATGCCAGAGAAAAAGTATTTATCAGATAAATCTTATCAGTCAATGCGGAAGTGGAGACAATGGCAGCGACAGACTTTACATCCGAATTAGCAGGTGGCAATGCTGTTGTGCTTAATAAGTTAACTGTTTCCCCGAAACTTACGGAGACAATGGACAAGAGGGGTGGGGGCTATATCACTACAATCAAATACTAATATCTAATCATTTGCTACTGTAAATGCAATTGTTTTATTCTTCCATACTTTACAAAAACGGTCAGAAGAGCACAGGTCAGCTGCAACTTCCCACCGTAAGTTATTCAGGAACTGCAGTAGACATCAATTACGGAGTAGTGATTAACGATGGAGGGTTAAGTTCATACACAAGGCAGCTGAATCAAGTATCAGAAAAAATATCGACTAGCACAAGGGTAATAGAATTATCTATGCCTAAAGGTTGTGCAGTCTGAAATACGAAAAAAAAGGTCATATTTCTTCATGACGAGTCACATCGGTAAGGCTCCTGACGTTGTGGCCAAAGTCTGGCGTGGTGTCCAGGAAAAATAGCAGCGGGGCACAAGCGTCGTGACTCCGATTTAACGTCCACGATCGCTTCTAGAAACTCCTACCATTTCGGAACGCCGACGGATGATGTCCTCTACTGTGCTACCATGAAATCATATCCGCAGAACGTTCGTGGTCACCATCGCACGGGACCCGTGAAAAATCAGAGCTAAAAAGGAGCATAATGAAATGAGCGGTTGAGAGCGACTCAAGTCAGATTTGTAGTTTTATTACCGCGCTCCTCTAGGAGTGACGTAAGGAATCCTGCCCTCCATCATGTCCTGACGCCACCACAACTGCTGGAAAGCTGCATGTGACACCCTAGTTTCTTTCGGCAGCATCAGCGGAGATGAATCTGCTTTCTAAAGCTGGTAGAGGCGTATTTGCTATGGGGCCTCACGTCATTTCTTTTTAATGGAAATGTGCCAGGAGGACCCGCGCGTAAACGTCGTTTCGTGCGTATTCTGGTGTGCCCAAGAAATACGAGGATTCTGAAATGAACTGTGACTCGTCTTACTTAATCACTTATACGAAATTGAGATGATGGCTGTACATAAACCCGTAAGACATGTCTCCAGTTCCTCTGAAGCTTACTCGTATGGTGAGCCGAATTTTGGTCCTTAGCATTGCCAGGACATTAGCCTGTCAGTTTATATGAACTATTCACCAAACATTTAATTTTAATGTAAGTCATGTTATAACCCGGTCCTCAGTCACTCTAAAAAACTATTAATAACCATATACGCCTCGTTCTCTGCACTTTTTAGAGAAATGAAGCTTCACAACAGAACTAAAAATTCTGGCCTACATGTCTTCTGGCATGTCTTGTCGGAATAATATCATTTGGAGGTAAATGAAAATGAAGATTGTTTTATACAGTGTCCAAAATTTGTTATAAAAAATAAAGTATTTCTTGCGAAATCCCGTTGGATAGAATTGGGGAACTTTTATTTACTTCTTAGCTCGGTGAATTAACTAAATTCGCTTTGCCTGATTGTAGCGTATACTTTGCAGCACGTGCTTTCCTTGCATCAGCTGCTTTCGTTTCTGCAAGCTCCCAGCAGGTTTCAACATTTCACTGAAGCAAGCCGTATATTGGAGTGTCAGCAAGGGTTCGAGATATAAAGATAACTTTCGTTTGCTTTTAGTAATTTTGAACTAGAATGTGTTTACAATATGCTGTAAAATGCTAACATACCCCATACTATAGTACAAGTGGTTGTTAATTCTATCCTAACGATACGGCGATACGTTTTTCGATGTAGCACTGGATTTACATTCGACAGCGACCTATACTTTAACAGTCATAAGAGAGAATACAAGGGGAAGAGCAGTGAAGACGAAGAGGAGGAATGTGATGACAAAGGTGCAGTTCCACAGAGGAAGGGCCCATCGTCTCAAGCAATGTGTCGTGACTAATAGCGAGGAAGACTCTTGCCATGCATTTGCCTCAGATGATGAACAAAACCCGAAATTGTAGTTGCAGATGTAGGTTGCCTGGGTGTTATGATTCCGCATTTTTACAGTGAAGTAAATGCAAAATATATGTTTCGCAGGAAAAAATCGTTTCTGCAATTCCATAAAAACTGCAAAATATATGTTTCGCAGGAAAAAACCGTTTCTGCAATTCCATAAAAACAGCAGTCTCTGTTCATATTATAAAAGTGTGTGTGTGTGTGTGTGTGTGTGTGTGTGTACACCTGTTCCAGAACTCCTATATAAGTCGATTTGAACCAAACTTGACACACACGTTACTTAGTGTCGGGAAAGAAATACTGTGGAAATAGGAACCAACAACCTCCTTCTGGGATGCAGGTGATAACATGGAGAGGGAGAGAGGAGAGAGAGAGAGAGAGAGAGAGAGAGAGAGAGAGAGAGAGGGTAGAACGAGATGGATAGACAGAGAGAGCGGAAGAGGAGATGAACTAATGGAGTTGGAACAAACACATACTCTGACAATGTCAGGTGCTCAGTTAGTTATGAAGTATTTTCTGGTTGTATTTTCACGAATAACAGAAAATAATATTATGGTGGCTACATAAATATATTTATGTGCTTCATTTTTCAATTTATAAGTAAAATCCATCAAAATAAATCCCTGAAAACATTTTGTGTACCAGGATACAAAAAATGCATTTGAATCCTGACGTAGCATATATGCTGCATGCCCTGATGTTTTGCTAAATCACAGTAGTTTTTACTTTGGAGTATTTAAGTCTTATTTTGTCCCATAACAACGCACTGACCAACTTTTCAGACATAAAATCTATACTCAGTGCTGAGGACGGTATTTGATGATGAATTTGTAAATAATATGCTGTCGCCAACGTATATCTCGCATATGTATAAAGGGAAAGATTAGGGATTGAGCAGAGGCAATAGACATTTATCCCTCGCTCATTACGTGAATGGAATGGGAAAGGAAATTGACGATATTGTTACTATGTACCCTCGGCCATAAACTGTACAGTGTCTTTCAAAGTGTTCATACTATGTTTGAAAGTCTTTACATTAGATGATTAATCATGTCGGGGGGGGGGGGGGGGGACATTTTTTGTTAGAGACGAAGTAATCGCTCAACATTCCGGTGACACAAGGCGTCTTTTATCAGAGATTATGCCCCAGAGAGGCGGCAGGGCGTAGGCGTTCTGCGGCGTGCATGTGCAGTGTGTGTGGCCTATAATCCAGTCAACTACTTCATGTGAAAGGCAGTAGGATGAGCGAATTCCTTTCTTGCAAAATATCTTTCTCCTCTTAGAGACGCTTATTCTTAAAGTTTTCTCCTTGAAAACCACTCTAGCAGTTTACTGGTGTAGATAGTATGCAGATGCTGCACAGCTGGTTAATAGACCCTGCGAGCTCGGTGAAATCTCGTTGTCTCTGGCGTGGTGAATTCAATGAGAAGAAGCGTCGCTGAATATCTCTAACGAAAGTCGTTTCCCGCAAGCGATCTGTCACCGCCACATGTTTATTGAAGAACTTGTAAGTTTCCGACTATGTGTCTCTGTATGATATTTAGCGCATATTTACCTCCCCCTGTATAAAAAGTCAAAATATTACCAAAAAATATACCCACGAACTGTTATCCGACTTAAACTCGTATGCTAACCTTTAACTAAACGGAAACGAATTTCAACTGTAACTGGTCTGGATACAACTTGTCTTTATATTTAATGCACAACTGAAGTAAAATAATTATCTGGCCTTAATCAAAATTTCCACTTACCTCGCGTCTTGACAACATTGTTTCAGATTTCTCTCAAGCACAACAGCAAACTGCAAGCAGGCAGCGGCTAAGCTAGATTTCTGTTTTTAAATAAAGTTTCTAGATAACATTCGACATGTTGCATACCATATACTGCAGTGTGGTAATGCGTAGTGATAAACCTTCTTTAAACAGTGGTATAGAGCACGTAACTGTTCCTGTGAACTATTATTCCAAGACAACGATTTTAGAATGAAGTATGTATTCAAAAAGACAGAGTAAATCTTCGGGAGATCTTCACACGTAACATTGGTCTGAACAATACTACGCTTAACAAAGTGAACAATGATTTACGACGGTGAGTCAAATGAAAACCTTAAATATTTTTTAAAAATGTTATTTATTGTCCAGAAGCGGTACAAAGCTGTATCACTTTTCAACATAATCTCCCCCACGTTCAATGCAAGTCCTCCAGCACTTACAAAGTGCATAAATTCCTTTAGAAAAAAAAAATCTTTAGGTAGTGCGCGAAACCACTCATGCACCGCATGGCGTACCTCTTCATCAGAACGGAACTTCCTTCCTCCCATTGCGTCTTTGAGTGGTCCAGACATATGGAGACCACTTGGTGATGAGGAATGGCGCCATTCCTTGCTCGCTCTCTTCTTTTCCGGTTGGTGGAAGTGAACCCAGGTTTCGTCCCCAGTAACGATTCTTGCAAGGTAGCCATGACCTTCTCGTTCAAAGCGCCGAAGAAGTTCTTCACAAGCATCAACACGTCGTTCTCTCAATTCAGGAGCCAGCTGCCGTGGCGCCCATCTTGCAACACTTTGTGAAACTGGAGTACATCATGCACAATGTGGTGTGCTGACCCATGACTAATCTATAAACTTGATGCAATGTCATTCAGTGTCACTCGGCGGTTTTCTTTCACTATGGCTTCTACTGCTGCAGTGTTCTGTGGAGTCACAACTCGTTGTGCCTGACCTGGACGAAGAGCATCTTCCACTGAAGTCACACCATTTGCGAACTTCCTACTCCATTCGTAGACTTACTGCTTTGACGAACATGCATCACCGTACTGAACCTTCATCCGTCGATTAATTTCAATAGGTTTCACACCTTCGCTACGCAAAAACCGAATATCAGAATGCTGTTCTTCCCTGGTGCAAGTCGCAAGTGGGGCTGTCATCTTTATACTGATACTGCGACGGTATGTGTGTGCATCTGCCACTATGCTTCCACCTACAGGCCATTCTGCACTCTGTTTGTAGCACACTTACCAACTTACAGGATAACGGCGCGAAATTTCGATTTGTTATAACAAATTTAAGGTTTTCATTTGACTCACCCTCATAAAAAGGGTATAATGTTAACATAGAATTTATATAAAACCAAACACCTTAGTCAGCTGATATGTTAATGCATTGACTCAGGGAAGTGGGGTGCTCTTTCTCTCAGCTAGCTCTGAGCAAGTGAACGAAGTTAACTAGCTGACAATAATCATTCCGACAAACTAACTGCGCCGTGCTGGAGTCTTATCTCAAACTTCTCTTAAAAAGAGTTATTCAAAATTTATGTCGTTTTCGCCTTTGAATATATACATCATATTCATCCTTGCTGTCCTTTACAATAACCCTTTCTTCATCTAACCGATAGAATCACAAGTCAACACAGCACTACTGAATACGTCCATCACCTACCATACTTTATGCGCCAGACAGCACAGAAGCAAAGACTGTACCGCAAGAAGAGCAGATATTCGGAATGAGATTTTCACTCTGCAGCGGAGTGTGCGCTGATATGAAACTTCCTGGCAGGTTAAAACTGTGTTCCGGACCGAGACTCGAACTCGGGACCTTCGCCTTTCACGTGCAAGTGCTCTACCATGGTTTTTTTGCCCCTCGATATGGTTCGTTGCGTTTGGTCTGGTCGGACATCACAAGACATCCGTTCAAGTTGATTCCTTGACTCAGTTTTTTTATTACAGGGAGCAGGCAGCCCTCACCGAACACGCTGAGGTACCGTGCCGGCGCCATCTGAGCTACCCAAGCACGACTCACGACCCGTCCTAACAGCTCTGCCAGTACTTGGTCTCCCACCTTCCAAACTTCACAGCTCTCTTACAGACCTTGCAGAACTAGCTCTCCTGGAAGAAAGGATACTGAGGAGGCATGGCTTAGCCACAGTCTGGGGGATGTTTGCAGAATGAAATTTTTCGCCCTGCAGCGGTGTATGCACTGATATGAAACTTAATGGCAGATTAAAACGGTGTGCCTGAGAGAGACTCGATCTCGGAACGTTTACCTTTCGTGGGGAACCATAACACCTAACAGCTTCACAGAAACAGTTATAATCTGCCAGAAAGGTTCAAGAGGAAACACTGTTTAACAGTAACATCACTTGCTGTCTCTCTGATATGCACACCGATAACTTACAGAAATGACATGCCCACCTTACAGACACACTGTAAAGATATACAGGGTGGCGCACGAATTGTGTTACCATTTTGTTTTTGAATATAAACTGTATTGTCAAGTCAATCTGAAAGGAACATATACTTCAATGAAGAGCCGTCCATGGAGATTTTTTCTAACTCAGCACATGCTCAATATGTCCACCATTTCGTTTGCTAACTTCCTTCAAACGAACACTGAAGTTAGTGATTACCCTACGGCACATGTCTTCCGTAATTTCACTGCAAGCTTGAAGAATAAGTCTTCTGAGCTCCATTAAATCACGTGGACGTTTCGGGAAAATTTTTTCCTTTAGGTACCCCCAAAGAAAAAAGTCACGTGGACTGGACTATTGGGGGGCCAATTTTGTCCGTCATTGAAGCGACCTGGAAACCTAAGTGAAATGATCCGCATGTCGAAATGCTCATGTAAAACCTCCAACAGAGTGTTTGCACTATGTGACCTTGCTCCATCTTGCATGAACCACTGCGTGTTGAAGGGCAAGGCAGTAGCAAGAAGCTGTGGAATGAAGTTATAGTGAAGCATGCTCAAATAACGCTCGCTGTTCACAGTTTCTTCAAAGAAAAAGGGTCCAATAAGTCCGTGACTGGAAATTGCTGTCCACGCTGTAATCCTCGGAGCATAATGTTGTCATTCATGAAGCACTTGTGGGTTGTCAGTGGCCCAAAAGCGTCCATTTTCTTTGTTAACCACACCGTCTAAATGAAAATGCGCCTCGTCTGAAAACCAAACATTGTTGAGAGTTTCTTCCCTATCCTCCGCCCAATGAGCAAACAGTAGTCTCTGCTGCTTGTGTTCTTCAGTGAGCTTCTGTGCACAGGTCATCTTGTATGGGTACATACGGAGGTCGCTTTTAAGAATGCGTTGAACGGAGCGTCTGGATATTCCCAGTTGCACTGCTGCCTTTCTGCACGATTTCCCGGGACTTCTCTGTACAGCAACTCGTACCGCTTCAATATTCTCCGGCGAACAAACAGGCTTAGGCCGAGGT
Organism: Schistocerca cancellata; assembly: GCF_023864275.1. NCBI lineage: Eukaryota > Metazoa > Arthropoda > Insecta > Orthoptera > Acrididae > Schistocerca > Schistocerca cancellata. The sequence continues at coordinate 134,979,880 of NC_064631.1, forward strand.
CACTTCGCTGCCAATACTGTTCCTTCCTGTACAAATTTATCGTACAACCTGTGGATGGTCTTCTTGCAAGGGACCCATCGTGTGTTAAACTGTTGTCGAAAGCGCCTCTGAGTCACAACAAGGCTTTTCGTTTCATGAGAAAGTAACACAATTGAAGATCTTAGCTGTGTCGTCAGTCTTCCATTGTCAGCCATTGCTGCTACTAGTCTCCTAGCGGCAGTATCGTGAATTACACGACATTTCGTAACTCATTTGGTTTTCCAAGCTCTGCTGGTACTGCTGTGGAGATCCTAGCGGGATATCTAACGTGTGTCGTAAATTGTGAAAGAAGCAATTGGTAACACATTTCACGCACCACCCTGTAGATGCAGAATGAAAGATGGGCTCACACAGGACGCCACAAATTCTTCGTAATTGCGCAGTTTGCAAAATGGCGTCACCTGTCTCAGCTGATTAAACGGCTGTACATATTACTAAATAAGATGTTTTGCGAACATAATAAATGTAAAATATTACTTACCAAAGTGTTTCTCGTCTCTCTTGTCTCGACTACATGTTTTAAGAACCGGTCTGCAGCTTCAAACCAAGCAAGGCTGGGTTAATAAATACCGTCTGTAGACGCACCACTCTTAAGTGATTTCAGTACTTTTTTATGTTCATTCATGTAAGCATTTCGAATGCTTCGAATTTTTAGTTTTGTTGTAGCTACATCAATTCCAAGTACATAGTCATGCATACTGTTTACTATTTGAATTAATGCAGCATCTCTCAAATTTCTGTCTTTGTATGATTAGCTTTTTGTGGTTCCAAAGGCATTCTCGTTCTTGATACACCTCCAAGAATCTCATAATTGTTGCTGAGCCGGCCGTGGTGGCCGAGCGGTACTAGGCGCTACAGTCTGGAACCGCGCGACCAGTACGGTCGCAGGTTCGAATCCTGCCTCGGGCATGGCTGTGTGTGATGTCCTTAGGTTAGTTAGGTTTAAGTAGTTCTAAGTTCTAGGGGACTGATGACCACAGCAGTTAAGTCCCATAGTGCTCAGAGCCATTTGAACCATTTGAATTGTTGCTGTTGACCACTTTTTAAACGCACAAACAAAAGCACTATCTGCGAACGAATACGCACTAGAAAAGTTTGAATCCAGCCGCGAGGTAGCAATCGAATGACGTTATTCGATTGTGGAGAAGGCAAAATGGCGCAACAAAGTAGAACCAAGTTCAACTTTTTGTGGCGTGACAAAAGTTGTTCTTCTTAAGGGGCTCCGGAAAGGCTCAAAATCATGAAAAGTTCAATTTTCACTTTTTTGCGTTTTCTGAATCTGCAGACTATTACCTTTTAATAGATATATAATTTATTCAATTCCGAAGACTACAACTATTTTTAATTTTTTTTTTTGAAATGTGTTCTACATGGGCGTGACCCACTGTGGCGCTGTTAAACTGCTGTCAAATGGTGTTATTATTAACCAATTATTAATAATTAATAATAATAATAATAATAATAATAATAATAACTGAACTGTTGAAAAAGTGTATTCACGGAAAAACTCAAAACCCCCAATGAAAGTGTAAATAGTGTTATATGGTCGAGAATCCCCAAGACTGTATTTGTTGGAATAGAAACACTTCACTTTGGTGTGTATGATGCTGTTGCGACTTTCAGTGATGGCAACATTGTAAGGTGCAAGGTATTTAGAAATATGGGAATGAAGATAGGTTCTAATATGGTACGAGCGATGCTTGCTTTAGACAAGGATCGCCTTCGGGCTGCAGACAGGGCTGTAAAGAGTCTAGAAATACAAGCAAGAGTAAACAGGAGGAGGAACAAGAGGAAGCTGGAGGAGGAGTTTGCAGAGGATGAAGATAATCCATCCTATGGACCTGGAATGCACTAAAAAGTTAATCCAATCTTTGTCGCTCGATTCCCAAAACTTTTATTTTCTCATACTAATTACATGTTTTCTAAGGATCTTCCAAACATATTTGTTTCAAACTTTCAGTAAATGTTACACAGTACCTTCTGCATAATTTAACACAGCCTTTTTCCAAAAAACTGTATATTTTTGAATATATAAATAAAAAATTGCAAAAAATGTTGTGAATTTTCATTACAATTGAAAAAAAAATGATCTTTAATAACTGAACTAAAATTTTGTAAAATCCCTGTGTTAAGCTGTAGCCCATATTCCAATCAATAATCTGTAAAAAGTTCAACTTCCTACCTCAAATACTTTGTGAGGAAAGATGTAATTGATAAGCGTTATTTTAACATTGCGAGTATAGGACGTTCCGGAGCCCCTTAAATGGCGCCACCGAAAACTAGGAGTTCACACATGCAACTACAAAGCAACTGCAGTTCGCCATTAGGAGTGGCGATACTTTTGTTGACTGTGTGAACCCGGCTTAAGGCGCTCAGCTGGTGGCACTTTCACGCGAGGCCCGCAGCCCACGGCAGGCAGCCACTGCGCGGCGCGTTCCCCTGGGGGCCAGCTTTCGCTTTCACCCCGGCGCGCCGCGGCCCGCCCGCCACTGCTCCGCGCCCGGTCGCTGACGCCGCCTCGCTGCGGAAGAGCGCGCCCGCTTCCGCATCGAGCTGCTGCCGCCGCCGCCGCCTCCTCCCGCTAACCGGTTACTACAGCCCTCTTTTGGACCGACCGCGTTCCTTCGCAGCTCTCCGCTCCGCAAGCAGACAGCCGCCGGGGCAAAATATAGGTCGCGAGACTTTCTATAGCTCCGTACTCACCAGTGAGGCGTTAGCCTGCAAAGACATCGACACGTTTTGATACTAGCAGGGCTGATGGGAGAGTCTTCTTTCCTTAAGCCGTCGGCACACGGACCGTGCTGTCGAACGTTAACGTTGAGCGTGCCAAGTTCAACGTGCTGCTGAACGATCAGGAACGATGCGACTTGTGCATACGGTACGTGGGCCCCAACGTGGTATACGCGATCGCAACGCACTCCAGCGGCAGCTGAGGGATGTTTCTAGTTCTTAAATCACACTGTTTACTCTACGGGCGCGCGTAAAATTCCCACGTTAGCTCTATTAAAACGCACATTTCCTCCATGGTCCACGAAAAGGAAAGTACCATGTCCAGTCAGTAAGGACACAGGCTTGTAAAATTTCCATTACAAACACTGCGGTACAAATTTGGAATACTTCTCCGCATAAGATAAACATTATTTCATCATTCCTTCACCGAAGAGTCAAGCAGTATATTGCTCCCTCCTACGTATATCTCGCGAAGAGACCATGAGGATAAAATCAGAGAGATTAGAGCCCACACAGAGGCATACCGACAATCCTCCTTTCCACGAACAATACGAGACTGGAATAGAAGGGAGAACCGATAGAGGTACTCAAGGTACCCTCCGCCACACACCGTCAGGTGGCTTGCGGAGTATGGATGTAGATGTAGATGTAGATTCCCACATTTAAGGTCATTCTTACTTGATCACTGTTCCTAACCAGTAGCAGAATCTTTGCAACATGTGAATTACGAAGAGTAAAAGAAAAAGGAGCAAAATATCTTTATACAAGTAGCGCAAGCTGTCCTGTAGGTTAAGCCAATCGAACACACCCCTCAAAAAAAGGTGAACTTATATTTTCATGACATCAAATGTTATAGTATATACTTATATTAAACCAATAAGAAAGTATCAAAACTTAATAAAAACGCGAATGTAAGGAAAAAAAATTCAATGTGTCAAGACGCGAACCATCGCCCCATCAAACAATTAAATTTGGGCACATGATGCTACTCGTTACGCTAAACCAATCACGCAACTTTTCCTCCTAATCATAGTATGTTACCCCTTGCTGAAAACCTTAATCGTAGATATGTTACTAACTGAAATTTAATTATAACAAAATGCGTTTTATGTGGATCTTCAGTGTGTGGCTGCCTTCAAATAGCCTACTCTCATAATGCGCAAGTTGCAATAATTCTTTTGCCACGAATATGATGTTTATCATTATTTTATTGCAACGAATCACGCAGTTAACAAAGGGTTTTCCAGTGATTGCCAATTTGCTGGTGCTCAGGAAGGCATATATCGGCTTGAAATTAATGCCAATATGGCGCCTCACAGCTCTGTACTGATGGGAGACGGCGTGCGTGTGACGTAGGTGGCGTTGTGCCATCTCATTGGTCAACGCTCAGACGCACGCTCAGAATATCTGACAAGCCAGATGTTGCTCTGCACGTTCGGAAAGACTCTTGAACGTGCTATTCCACGCTATGACGTCAGAAATTCGGCACGCTCAACGCTCAACGTTCGGATGCACGGTCCGTGTGCCGACGGCTTTAGATCCAATTTGCACTTTCATTTTAACGCACAACAAGAGGAGGAGGAGGAGGAGGAGGAGGAAAAAGTGTTTAACGTCCCGTCGACAACAAGGTCATTACAGACGGAGCAGAAGCTCGGACTAGGGAAGAATGTGGAAGGAAATCGGCCCTGCCCTTTCAAAGGAACCATCCAGGAATTTAGGAAAACCACGGAAAACCTAAATCAAGGTGGCAGGACGCGTGTTTGAGCCATTATCCTCACGAGTGCTGGGTGACGCAAAAGTGTCCGCGGAGTTTCGGCGACTGCCTAAACTCGTTATCTCCACCCTGTTGTGGTATGCTGCACCGAACCGAAGGCAAGTTTAGACCGTCACATCAAAGATATGAGAACGTCACTATGTAATGTGGTATTGACCACTATGACTCACTGTAAAAGGAGACCGGGGAAGTGTTGTGTCGTCCAGGAGAGCTCAGGGGCTTCGCCGTAGACTAGTCATTGGATGTCATCCGAGTAACAAACCCATTAGGCATATTGCAACTCTTTCTAAAGCTTTTTGGAGGTTTTATGAATACTAGTATGGACGCTGTAAAAATACATGGAAATCACAAGCTGTATTGTGAGACGTGGGACTTAGGGAAAGCAGGAAAAGGCGTGGACAGGGCCAAATCAGTTACCGTTGGTTGCACAGTGTAGTGTGCGTACTGTAAGAATTCAGTACACACCATCGGATTATTTGACTTGTGGCTCTAACGAAGTAGGTGAGTGTCAGCAATATGTCTCGTGGTCTTATCGTGGCGTGTTTATCTTCTGCCGTTAGGTCAGACGATAGAAATGCCACTTGCACGCTTAGAGTAGCAGATGGACGGTGACCAACTTTAAACAGAACTTGATTAATTTTTACACACATTTATGAAAATAATAACAAGCATAAAAATTACTTAACTTGGTTCTGGATGCTATTTACGATTGACAATCTGAAGTTCCTTTGGTATTGGTACGTTGATCTTGTTCTCACATATATCTCTGATACTTGACAAAAATGTCTATACATTTATCTTCATGGCTATGTACAGGAATATGGTAATCTTATTAGGCGCAGACTGAAACTCGACTATAGACTGGTACAGAGAAATGTAGAACTCGTACAGACTGGTACAGACTAATGCAGACTGGTACATACTGGTGCAGACAACTGCAGACTAACTAATCGGAGGTCTGTACACTCGTTATAATACCTTGCGCGTTCTTGTATCACTGCGCGAGTGTGATCCGCAAAGAGAAAAGGTTCTACGTTAGCAGCAATCTCATTGGCTGCGTGACATGTTAATACGCGGATCGGCGGAAGCAGAATTTGGTCCATCTCTAAGACAGCGCCATCTCGTAGTGCGGAGACGGACGAGCGCTGCGCCTGTGCTGTTGTGCTTAGCGGGGCGCGCTCTAGTGGGAAAGTTGTGCACGCGCTGACTACGCGGAACTATGTTTATTTAAGGAAATAACTTTTAAAAAACAATCACTTAAAAAACACTAACTGCAACACAAGCCACACTGACGGCTGAAGGCCACAAGCAATACTTCAGAACAATTAGCGGCTGAAGGCCTGAATTACAAGTGAGAAAGACAACTACACGTTGAAAGCACAAGAATTATTTTTAAAACAATCATTAAAGAAATCGACTATAACACGAGCTACACTGACAGCTGAAGCTCTTATTAAGAAAGAATTCAAATTATTTGTCGGCCGAAGGCAACAAGCAATAGGAATAATTTAAACAAAATATTTTAAAACAATTGACACAATCAGACCAAATAAAAGAGGAGAGTGATCCACAGACAGTGCTCCAAGGATCGACCTGAGAAAAGTCCCTACAGCTGCGCAAGCAGTGAGAGAGGCAGCCAGGAGTTATGCTCACCTAACAGGATGGCAACTCAAACTAGGGACAGTTCTAACGCCGACAAATACTCTTACCAAATCCACCTAACGTGTGATAACCAGTATAACGATGGAATAATTCAAGTGCGGGCGAAGTGGCAGACAGCACTGCGTCTTCAGAATCCGGTGTTTAAAACATCGAAAGGCAGGAGGAACCACTACAACCAAGGTGGACAAAAGAAACCACAATCCACACTGCAATCAATGAGGCTGTCGAACTATACGTCATGCCGGACAGCATTGGCAAGATGAGGAAAAGTACACTGCCACAAAAATACGCTAACCTCCAGGGCAGGTAACTGGGGCGTTAGCGGCCACTAGGCAGTAAAATACCGCTGGTTGCACTTCACCAAATGATAACACAAAATTCAATAACTAATAACAGGCAGTAGAAGATGGCTAATAGATTCCGCCAACTCGACACGCTCCACTTGCTGCTGTTCGTCTCACGGCGACCCTCAAGCAGCAATGCACAAACAAACGGCATGATCACCAAAATGGAGGTTTCACTACTGGATTAATGTTCACTCAACTCAACGTGCTGGGTCCGGTGGAGAACGGGGTTGTGGCCCTCGCAACTACAGCCCCTCGATCTAGCAATGCCTGCGTGCTGCCGACAGTCCCAGCATGTCTTCGCGCTGCCGGACCTCTCTGCTCCTCTGTCCCAACCGAACGACAGACACACCCGACCCGGAAAACGCTTCACGTCCATCCAAAGATAGGACGAGTACTAGATATCGATAAACGCTGCTGCTGCCACACGCGGACAGACAACGCTAGCAAACGTAGTGGTGCCAGTAAACAGAGAAGAAAACGAGACGCCACTATCCCTATTACACGACGCCAACCTACCAACTGTACCAACGCTATCCGCACACGGCTCACATAGTGACCACTTTCTCTGTTTAATCGTTTCGATTTATACATCATAAAAAGTTAGTCAAGGTTTCGGAGAGCAAGTCATACAGAGGTATGGTATCATCTGTCTTATCCCTAAGACAATGAGCTTTGCAGTGTCTTATGGATAAGACAGATGACTGCATACTTACATACGACGTGCTCACCTAAACCTTGATAAATCTGATGACGATGTTCAAATCAAAACGCGGAATTAAAAAAAGTAGTTGTAATCTCCCCACGGAAATTTACCCTCTACCACGCAATAATTAATAATGGTCAACCAAATCATCCACATTTATTCACTTTTGGAAAGTATCTGATCGGATTTCTAGTAATATATGCGCCGACAGCTCGTCGACGCCAAGGTATTTTTCTAGTAAGATTATTCTTTGGAATAACAGAGATACATAGATGTATTCTCCATGGTTATTATAGAGGGAGAAGGAGTACAGCTTCGGAAGTATCTGTTGGAAGATTGTCGGGTTGCTAAAAGAGACATATTTGCTCTTCTTCTCGCTAAAGCGAGCTATTAAAGTTTGTGCCACTAGCGGGTTATTGGTGGATAGAGAAAAACGGTAAACGAAAATTAAGTAAGACTTGGAATCAACAGAAAACGGAACATGTAATGGAGATGGATTGAATATACTATTTTCCTCTGAAATAAGGTTTGTGACCCTTTTATTCTAGAGTGAATGACGAATGAGTTCTCTGTCTGAATCATTGATGATTGCCTTGGCCCTGTAATTAGTGGGGAAGTTTCAGCTGTAACGAAGAGAGCCTGCAGTCACCGAGTTTTGATAAAATCGTCCAAAAAGGCTTCGTCCACATCTGAAATTCTAAATATGTCGTAAAAATGAACGAATGGTTCAAACGATCGATTTTTCCCAACTGAATGCAGCGCTTAACAATAATAACAAATGTAAAGATCTTTTCCAGCAAACCAGCCGCTGAATATTAAGACGAAGGGCTCCACCAGAGATTCTATTGGGTTGATTCCACGTAAATGAAATAATATATTTAAAACTGTACACAGATAAAGGACAGAGAGAGAGAGAGAGAGAGAGAGAGAGAGAGAGAGAGAGCGAATGAAATTCGAGAAAATACTCAGAATCCTCCATTAGCATAATTGTTTGCCTGTCTTATCACGGATCAGCCTCAAGATAAAACAGGAGGCCCTAACTGTGTTGTACCGATTTGTGTGAGAGTGAAGGGGTAATAAAGGCGACAGATACACCTCTGTACAGACAAAACATTACACCAAGTTAGCGGCAAGCTGCATTCACATACTTTCATCAATTACAGTAGAATTCATTATATAGTCTCCACACATCCTGTGACTTCCATATGTTTTTATAGAGTCCACAACAGCACTGATTCAAGCTCCGAATTACCGAGCGGTATGGCGCAGTGGCTAACACACTAGACTCGCATTCGGGGGGACGGTGGTTCAAACCCGCCTCCGATCATTCGGATTCAGGTTTTCCACGGTTTCCCTAAATCGCTTCAGGCAGATGCCGGGATCATCATTTTTGAAAGGGCACGGCCTTTCCTGCTACGGTCGCAGGTTCGAATCCTGCCTCGGGCATGGATGTGTTTGATATCCTTAGGTTAGTTAGGTTTAAGTAGTTCTAAGTCTAGGGGACTGATGACCTCAGATGTTAAGTCCCACAGTGCTTAGTGCCATTTGATCCAGTCCTTCCCCATTCTTCTCTAATTCCGTGAGACCGATGACCTCGCTGTTTGGTCCCATCCCCCGAATCAACCAGACAACCAGCCTTCAAATTCCATAAAAATGGGCGCATACCTCTTATGTGACTTAATGTCACGCCTGTTAGCTTTCTAAAACTGTCCATGTCGATTGTTGGCTATATGACTGTGAAGGAACAATTACAGACCAGGCGGATATCATGTACAGGCGGACAGGGACCGTGGAGTACTGCGTAGGGTGATCGTGAAAAGACGCATGAAATCAGCGGAAGGAATCCACTGTGCTACCAGCAGACCACTTAGCACAATAACTGTGCGTAGGGAGTAAAACAAAAAAAGTGCATTGGTGGAACAGCTTCCCACAAGTCAAACATAGCAGTAGTCAATGATAAACGACGCTTCAGGCGGTGTAAAGAACAGTGAGTGACTAAATGGATAATCTAGTGTGATGAATCACGCTATAATCTGTAGTAATTATCTGACATTTTGTGTAGTGTCAACAGAGAAACACCGAGGAGGAGGTGTTACAGTTTGGAGTAGTTCTTCGTGGTTTGGTTGTGGTCCCCATATTGCCCTTAAGAAATCGCTAAACGCTGAAGGATATTTACACATTTCACAGCATTGTTTACTACGTACAGTAGAGGGACTATGATCGTATCGGCACGACAATGCACTCTGTCAGAAAGTAGCATATTTGTGACACTGGTTTGTGGAAAATAAGATTACTGAAGTAGACTAACCTGAACCACACCGAACGTCTTTGGGACGAGTCGACTCCACTCCATACCTCATCGACATCACAAACTATTCTGGTTTCGGCTCGTGAAGAAGAACGGGCTGCCATTCCTACACAGAGATCCAGACACCTAATATAAACTTGTCACTGGGGTAGTACTATCCTTCGTAAGGGCGAAGAATGGACACCTCAAACATTAATGCCCATTAACAGGTGGCCGGATACTTTTTATCAGAGTATGCACTCGTATGGTGAAGAGTGCTGTAGGTACCACAGAGCCCACGGCGCACTGGCAAAGTGAGTCGAGAAGAAAGAACGTAAAATATGGTAACTTAGTTCGAAGATCACGTGAGTTTCTTTTTTGGCATTAGAAATAAAGATTACGATAACAGGAACGAAAACGGTACAGCATCAAATGAAATCTGCTGGATGTTACGAGTGTAGCCGGCAGATAACACGTGCAGGTAATTAAAATGTACTGTCAAGAAAGGCTTGTAACTGAAATCCCAAAGGAAACTGGTGCTAGAAGTGAGGATGCTTATGTAACAGATGTACAGTGCTTTTGACAGGCCGGCCGTTGTGGCCGAGCGGTTCTAGGCGCTGCAGTCTGGAACCGCACGACCGCTACGGTCACAGGTTCGAATCCTGCTGCGGGCGTGGACGTGTGCGATGTCCTTAGGTTAGTTAGGTTTAAGTAGTTCTAAGCTCTAGGGGACTGATGACCTCAGATGTTAAGTCCCATAGTGCGCAGAGCCATTTGAGCCAGCTTTTGACAGACCTCCACTCAGGAGTTGCATGTAATCTGAGAGTAGCTGGTAATTTCTCTGGAAATGCGATTACGGCGTCTTTCTCCGTTAGTTTCTGTTGCACAAGGTCTAGTAGGTATCGGTAATTACATTCACTAATCTTTACTAGGGGCGTTCAATAAATAATGCAAAACAGATTTTGTTCGGCATTCCAACGAACTATATTATTCCCCTCTCTTGGCTACAAAACCCTATATTTCAACATAATCTCCATTCAATGCGACAGACTTACGCCACTTTACTGGGAGGGCCTTTATGTCCGCATGGTAGCTCTTCACTGGTCGACCTCGAAGCCAATATTGTGCTGCGTCCTCAACCTCCCGATCATCCACGTACTGCTTCCCATGGAGTACACCCTTCATTGGGCCAAACAGATTAAAGTCGAAACGTGTGAGATACGTGCTGTAAAGTGGATGAGGAAGAACAGTCCAATGAAGTTTAGTGACCACTTCTCGGGTGCGCACGTCTTGTATTGCCGTAGAGAAGGAGAAGTTCGTTTGCATTTTTGTGGCGACGTACACGCTGAAGTTTGATCATACAATGTAAGCTTTCACGGCCGGTATTGTCTTCACTTAAAACTTCCGGGCTGATAGGCCGTGGTCGAAGTATAAAACACTCTCCTGACGTTTCGTCTCCGACTGCGGGAGACATCCTCGGAGGTAAAGCGGCGAACCGCGAAGAGAACTCGACGAAGCGCTGATTATATAGGCAGTACAGAGGGCGCCACAGTCGATCACGTGGCGTCGGCTATGAGATTGTCTCTGGTAATGCCAACATTCTCGATTGAAAGTAATCGATCGTCACGCTTGCGGTGCAACGCTGACATCCAGAGGAGTTGGATGCCTTCCTGACACATTTAAACAGCATTAATCCGAAAATCCAATTCACTATGGAGACGGAAAGGAATGGGCAATTGAACTTCCTGGATGTGTCTGTGATTAAACGACGGGACGGAACGTTGGGCCATAAGGTGCATAGAAAGCCCACACATACTGATCGTTATCTACACAAAGAATCAGACCACCACCCTAGACAATAAAGAGGTGTAATGAAAACTTTGGTAGACAGGGCGTACAAACTTTGTGAACCTGTTTATTTAAAAGATGAGATTGAACATCTACGGTCAACGTTCGTGAAGAATGGCTATTCTAGCAAGGATATAGATCGAGCACTTCGCTCTAGGCAGAGAATCAGGAGTAACGACGAACAACAGTCGTCCAAGGGCAAAGTTTTTCTTCCGTTCATTAGTAAGATCACAGACCGCATTGGGAAAGTTTTAGGCAAGTATGGGGTGGAAACTATTTTCAGACCCACCATAAAAATAAAAGAATTTTTAAGGTCGGCAAAAGATGCACGAGACCCTTTGGCTACACCGGGGGTATATAAAATTCCTTGTAGTTGTGGACAGGTTTATATCGGTACCACAAAGAGAAGTGTGAACACTCGCCTTGTTGAACATAAGAGGAATTGCCGCCTGGGTCACACGGATAAATCGGCCGTAGCGGAACATGTTTACCAGGAAGGTGATCATGAAATAAAATTCAGCGAGACGAGCGTCATATCAAAAACCTCGCATTATTATGCACGCTTGTATAGAGAGGCTATCGAGATTGATAAACATCGTAATAATTTTAACAGGAAAGACGAAGGTGTTAAACTGGATAAAATTTGGATGTCAGCGTTGCACCGCAAGCGTGACGATCGATTACTTTGAATCGAGAATGTTGGCATTACCAGAGACAATCTCATAGCCGACGCCACGTGATCGACTGTGGCGCCCTCTGTACTGCCCATATAATCAGCGCTTCGTCGAGTTCTCTTCGCAGTTCGCCGCTTTACCTCCGAGGATGTCTCCCGCAGTCGGAGACGAAACGTCAGGAGAGTGTTTTATACTTCGACCACGGCCTATCAGCCCGGAAGTTTTAAGTGAAGACGCTGAAGTTGTTTCTTCAATTTCCTGAGGGTAGCCCAGAACACATAATAGTTGATCGTTACACCGTGAGGACATCAAACAGAAAACCCCTTCAGAGTCCCATAACACCGCCACTATGACATTATCGATTGAACGTGAGGCACTGAACTTTTCCTTCGCAGGAGAGGTGGTTTCGCCATTCCATGGTTTGTCGTTGTGTTTCCGGTTCGAAGTGATCAACCCATTTCTCATCACCTGTGACGATGTTCGACAAAAAGAGTCACGATCAGCCTCATAACGCGTAAGAAATTCAGCACAGGTGGTCCTTCGTTGCTCCTGAGGGTCGTCTCGTAGGCACATTGGGCACAGACCTCCGAGTAGGCCAGTTGGTGGTCAGCACTACCAACAGACGTCCAGTTGAGCAGCGAGGTGTTTGTGATCCGTCGATCACCTCGAATATGGGTGTCCACGCGTTCCAACACTGCACAGTCACAGCCGTGTGCAACCGGCCGGCACGCTGGAGATCGGACAGGTGTGCGCAACCTTCTTGTGATAGACGCTTCGCCCAACGACTCACCGTGCTGTTGTTCACTGCCAAGTCTCCGTAGGCATTCTGAAAGCGCCTATTAATATCAGAGATGGTCTGCTTTTCCGCCAAATGAAACTCAATTACAGCGCTCTGCTTGGAACGCGCCACCGTTACAGACGCTATTTTGAAAGCCACGTATAGCGCCGGCACCTATCGGAACATCACGAAACTATAGGGGCTGAAGCGGGAGCATTTCACGATGACTCACAACAAATGCCACATTTTTCAATCGAAATTGGCAGAGAAAAGAAGTGTTGCATTACTTATTGAACGCCCATCTTAATTATTAGGTCTACAATTTTGCTTCCGCCGTTTTGCAACAGATGGCAGTAGCGGCAAGTGGGGTTCCGGTGGTTGTTCGTGGGTGTAATACGAGGGCAGTTCAATAAGAAATGCAACACATTTTTTTTCTCGGCCAATTTTGGTTGAAAAAACCGGAAATTTCTTGTGGAATATTTTCAAACATTCCCGCTTCGTCTCGTATAGTTTCATTGACTTCCGACAGATGGCAGCGCTGTACGGAGCTGTTAAAATGGCGTCTGTAACGGATGTGCGTTGCAAACGACGGGCAGTGATCCAGTTTCTTTTGGCGGAAAACCAGGGCATCTCAGATGTTCATAGGCGCTTGCAGAATGTCTACGGTGATCTGGCAGTTGACAAAAGCACGGTGAGTCGTTGGGCAAAGCGTGTGTCATCATCGCTGCAAGGTCAAGCAAGACTGTCTGATCTCCCGCGTGCGGGCCGGCCGTGCACAACTGTGACTCCTGCAATGGCGGAGCGTGCGAACACACTCGTTCAAGATGATCGACGGATCACCATCAAACAACTCAGTGCTCAACTTGACATCTCCGTTGGTAGTGCTGTCACAATTGTTCACCAGTTCGGATATTCAAAGGTTTGTTCCCGCTGGGTCCCTCGTTGTCTAACCGAACACCATAAAGAGCAAAGGAGAACCATCTGTGCGGAATTGCTTGCTCGTCATGTGGCTGAGGGTGACAATTTCTTGTCAAAGATTGTTACAGGCGATGAAACATGGGTTCATCACTTCGAACCTGAAACAAAACGGCAATCAATGGAGTGGCGCCACACCCACTCCCCTACCAAGAAAAAGTTTAAAGCCATACCCTCAGCCAGTAAAGTCATGGTTACAGTCTTCTGGGACGCTGAAGGGGTTATTCTGTTCGATGTCCTTCCCCATGGTCAAACGATCAACTCTGAAGTGTATTGTGCTACTCTTCAGAAATTGAAGAAACGACTTCAGCGTGTTCGTAGGCACAAAAATCTGAACGAACTTCTCCTTCTTCATGACAACGCAAGACCTCACACAAGTCTTCGCACCCGAGAGGAGCTCACAAAACTTCAGTGGACTGTTCTTCCTCATGCACCCTACAGCCCCGATCTCGCACCGTCGGATTTCCATATGTTTGGCCCAATGAAGGACGCAATCCGTCGAAGGCACTACGCGGATGATGAAGAAGTTATTGATGCAGTACGACGTTGGCTTCGACATCGACCAGTGGAATGGTACCGTGCAGGCATACAGGCCCTCATTTCAAGGTGGCGTAAGGCCGTAGCATTGAATGGAGATTACGTTGAAAAATAGTGTTGTGTAGCTAAAAGATTGGGGAATAACCTGGTGTATTTCAATGCTGAATAAAACAACCCCTGTTTCAGAAAAAAAATGTGTTGCATTACTTATTGAACTGCCCTCGTACAATAAGCTTAGGCATCTGTTAACATCACGCCATAAAAATATTAGTCGAGTTGTGATTGTATCATAAGGTTATTCTAGATTAAGTACGTCAACTTACGTTCCCATTTCTCGCCATTTGCGGGAAGTTTTAATTTTCTGATTTAACATGAAGAAATCTGCGGCTATGGCTCTTAAAATGCTGGCAAGACCAATGGTGAGGGAACTATTGGTGGAAGAACGTGCAGAGACTGTTTTCAACGCCTTAAGAACGGTGATTTGGATGTCGAAAACCGGAATGGCGGTGGAAGACAGAACGTTTTCGTAGCTACTGAAACAGACGAAGACAGCCACAGGACATCATTACCGAAAGCAAATGATGCGTTCGAGGCCAGCACTGAAACACAAACGGCCACAATACAGCGATAGAAACGTAGAGGTAATTTAGCAGCAGGTCAGTGCTCGATCCCATGTCGCAAAACCCTTCAAAATATACATGGAAACGTTGAAATGAGAAGTGCTATCCCTCCCGCCGTATTGTCCAAACGTTGCTCTCTCTCACTACCACCTTTTTCGATCAGTGGCATACAGTCTGGCTGACCAGCACTTCTGATCATATGAACAAGTGCAAAATTGAATCTATTCATGGATCCCCACAAAAGACGCCCAGTTCTTCCGCCACGGGATTCGTATGCTATCCGAAAGATGGGACAAAGTAGTGGCCAGCAATGGGCAATACTATGAATCGTGGTCTTTTTTGTAAGTTTTTCTCAATAAAGTTCCCAACTTCAAAAAGAAACGGCGGGAGCAAAGTTGTAGACCTAGTAATTTTAAATTTCCCCTCTGCTGCCGTCTCATCAAAGATTTTCTCGTCCATGAGGACCGGTTACTTATTTTCATGTTCTTCGTCCGTTATGTGATAAAAATATCAGGAGACCTATTAGTGGACATTAATTCTGGTGTGGCCATCCTTCGCCTTTCACAGGTTCATCTCTGCGAGGGACATTTTCAGAGAGGTATCTGAATGTCTGTGGAGTACTGGCAGCGCGTTCTTCAACGACGAGGTGGTTGTGTTGGACCCTGAGGCCTGGAGCGGACTCAACATTGTAGCTCATCTCGAAAGTGTCCCATTGATTTCAGGTCAAAGCTCTGGGCAAGCCAGTCCATTTCAGTCTTGTCACTGTCCATAGACCAGTGCCTCAGAGAAGCTAGTTCCTGACACGGTAGATTGTCATGCTTAAACAGTAAATCATTGTCTCCGGGCTCTTCCTCTACTGTACGCAGTCCACAATACTGTAAAATATTATCTCCCCGCCTTTAGTGTTTTCTTAAGCGCAATATGGGGATCACACCCAAGCCACGACAGAAAGTAGATATCTTAGGTGTTGCGAAACAACTCAGATCACTTAAGACAGGCAAGTCTTCCCGGCCCAGACGCTATACCAATCAGGTTCCTTTCAGAGTATGCAGACGCAATAGCGCCTTTCTTAGCAATCATAAACAACCGCTCACTTGACGAAAGGTCTGTTCCTAAAGACTGGAAAGTAGCACAGGTCACACCAATATTCAAGAAAGGAAATAGGAGTAACCTAATGAAATTATAGACCCATATCACTGACTTCAATTTACAGCACGATTTTGGAGCATATACTGTACTCGAACATTATGAATCACCATGAAGAAAATGACTTATTAATACATAACCAACACGAATTCAGAAAATATCGTTCTTATGCAACACAGCTCTTTATTCCCTTGAAGTAATGAGTGCTGTCGACGAGGGATCTCAGATCGATTCCATATTCCTAGATTTCCAGAGGGCTTTTGATACCGTTCCTCACAAACGACTGTAAATCAAATTGCGTGCATATGGAGTATCGTCTCAGTTGTGTGACTGGATTCGAGGTTTCCTCTCAGAGAGCTCACAGTTCGTAGTGATAGGCGGTAAATCATGGTGTAGAACAGAAGTGATACCTGGCGTTCCGCAAGGTAGTGTCATAGGCCCTCTGCTGTTCCTGATTTACGTAAATGATCTGTGTGATAATCTGAGCAGCCCCCTTACATTTTTTGCAGATGACGCTGTAATTTACCGTCTAGTAAAATCATCACACGATCAATTCCAAGTGGCAGTTCGCACTAAGCAAAGAAAAGTGCGAGGTCATCCCCATGGGTACTAAGACAAATCCGATAAATTATGGGTATATAATAAATCGCACAAATGTAAGAGCTGTCAATTCGACTAAATACCTAGGAATTACAATTATGAGCAATTTAAATTGGAAAGAACACATAGATAATATTGTGGGGAAGGCGGATCAAAGACTGCGCTTTGTTGGCGGAATACTTAGAAGATGCGACAGACCCACTAAAGAGAGAGCCGACATTACACTTGTCCGCCCTCTGACGGAATGTTGCTACGCGGTGTGGGATCCTTACCAGGTAGGATTGACGGATGACATCGAAAAAGTGCAAAGAAGGGCAGCCCGTTTCGTGTTATCGCGCAATAGGGGTGAGGGTGTCACTGATATGATACGCGAGTTGGGGTGGCAGTCACTGAAACAAAGACGGTTTCCTTTGCGGCGAGATCTATTTACGAAATTTCAATAACCAACTTTCTCTTCAGAATGTGAAAATATTTTGTTGACACCCACGTACTTAGGGATAAATGATCATCTTAATAAAATAAGAGAAATCAGAGATCGAACGGGAAGATTTAGGTGTTCCTTTTTCCCACGCGCCATTCGAAAGTGGAATGGTAGAGAAGTACAGGGTGATTCAAAAAGAATACCACAACTTTAAAAATGTGTATTTAATGAAAGAAACATAATATAACCTTCTGTTGTACATCATTACAAAGAGTATTTTAAAAAGTTTTTTTTCACTCAAAAACAAGTTCAGAGATGTTCAATATGGCCCCCTCCAGACACTCGAGCAATATCAACCCGATACTCCAACTCGTTCCACACTCTCTGTAGCATATCAGGCGTAACAGTTTGGATAGCTGCTGTTATTTCTCGTTTCAAATAATGAATGGTGGCTGGGAGAGGTGGCCGAAACACCATATCCTTAACATACCCCCATAAGAAAAAATCGCAGGGGGTAAGATCAGAGCTTCTTGGAGGCCAGTGATGAAGTGCTCTGTCACGGGCTGCCTGGCGGCCGATCCATCGCCTCGGGTAGTTGACGTTCAGGTAGTTACGGACAGATAAGTGCCAATGTGGTGGCGCTCCATCCTGCTGAAATATGAATTGTTGTGCTTCTTGTTCGAGCTGAGGGAACAGCCAATTCTCTAACATCTCCAGATACTGTAGTCCAGTTACAGTAGCACCTTCGAAGAAAAAGGGACCAAAAACTTTATTGGCTGAAATGGCACAGAAAACGTTCACCTTAGGCGAGTCACGTTCATACTGAGTTGTTTCCCGCGGATTCTCAGTGCTGTCGTCGATTCACTTCTGCCGTACTCAATAACACAAAAAGCTTTCTGTTGAGCGGTCGCCATCTTAGCATCAACTGACGCTGACGCCTAGTCAATAGCGCCTCAAGCGAGCAAATGTACAACTAAATGAAACTTTATAGCTCGCCGACAGATAGTGCTTAGCTCTGCCTTTTGTCGTTGCAGAGTTTTAAATTCCTAAAGTTGTGGTATTCTTTTTGAATCACCCTGTAGTATGAAAATGGTTCGATGACCCTCTGCCAGCCACTTAAGTGTGAACTGAACTGCAGAGTAACCATGTAGATGCAGATGTCTAAAACACACCCATGCCTTAACACCACGTCCTCTGTACTTCACTGTCGGCACTACACAAACCCTGCCATTGGATTACAAACCCTTCCATGGGATTACCACAAGATAGAGTGTCACACATCACTCCAAATTACCCGCTTCCACTCACCTACATGCCAGTGGCCTCGCTCTTTACCCCATCCCTAGCTTCACTTGGAATTGACTTCAGAAATGTGTGGCTAATGAAGAGTTGCTTTACCATTGTACTCCACTGTTTTTAACTCCCTAAGCATAATAATTGTGACAGATGGACTACAAATAGAAATTTGGAACTCACGAGTGATTCCTGATGCTAGTTTGATGTGATTTCTTACAAACAGCCTCCGCAATTCTCGATGGCCTCAGCCGGTAGTGTATGAGGTCTGCCTAGTCCTTGTTTAGCTATGGTTGTTCCCCCACGTTTGCACTTCAGAATCACATAGCAAACAGTCAACTTTAGAGCTGAAATGTCATAAGGATTGGAATGTTCCTCATGGATTTACTATTCCGGTGCCATTCAATAACAAGTTCACGTTCGAAATCACTGAGCTCTCCTGACTACCCATTCAGCTTTTACTGCTTCCCTACTGACACCGCAATACACTTGTCCTCCTTTTATGTCTGGGGGACCACTTCTCGTGACCTCTAGTGATCAACTTTGCATTACATAGGGGCGTCCAGATACTTCTGATCAGATAGTGCATAATATAGTGGATACAGAGCAAGCAAGCATAGCAGGTTTCCTGTTAGCACTCGACACCATCACGGCTTGCCCACTGTGTGTGAAGTACTGATGTGCGCTTCCTGTCGCCTTTAACCACACGCGACTAATCACTTTCGCTTTACACTCAGGTGACAAAAGCCATGGAATGGCGTGATAGCGGTAGTATCGCGTGCACAAGGTGTAGAAGGGCAGTACACCGGTGGGAGCTCTCATTTATACTCAGGTGATCCACGTGAAAAGATTTCCGCTGCGATTATGACCGTACGGCGGGAATCAAGGCTTTGAACGAGGAGTGGTAGTTGGAACATGTCGTTAGGGAATTCAGTATTACGAGATATCAAGAGTGCACCAAGAATACTAAACTTCAGGCATTATCTACACAATGAACAACATAGTCGCTGACGGCATTCACTTAAATAATGAGAGCAACGTCGTTTGCGTGGAGCTGTCAGTGGTTACAGACAAGCAACAGTGCGTATAATGACCGCAGAAATCTAACGTATCCGTTAGGACAGTGCGGCCAAATTTGGCGTTAATGGGCTATGACAGCAGACGACCGACGCGAGTGTCTTTGATATCTACATCTACATGATTACTCTGCAATTCACATTTAAGTGCTTGTCAGAGGGTTCATCGAACCACAATCATACTATCTCTCTACCATTCCACTCCCGAACAGCGCGCGGGAAAAACGAACACCTAAGCCTTTCTGTTCGAGCTCTGATTTCTCTTATTTTATTTTGATAATCATTCCTACCTATGTAGGTTGGGCTCGACAAAATATTTTCGCATTCGGAAGAGAAAGATGGTGACTGAAATTTCGTAAATAGATCTCGCCGTGACGAAAAACGTCTTTGCTTTAATGACTTCTATCACAACTCGCGTATCATATCTGTCACACTCTCTCCCCTATTACGTGATAATACAAAACGAGCTGCACTTTTTTGCACCCTTTCGATGTCCTCCGTCAATCCCACCTGGTAAGGATCCCACACCGCGCAGCAATATTCTAACAGAGGACGAACGAGTGTAGTGTAAGCTGTCTCTTTAATGGACTTGTTGCATCTTCTAAGTGTCCTGCCAATGAAACGCAACCTTTCTCTCGCCTTCCCCTCTATATTATCTATGTGGTCTTTTCAACTGAAGTTGTTCGTAATTTTAACACCCACGTACTTAGTTGAATTGACAGCCTTGAGAATTGTACTATTTATCGAGTAATCGAATTCCAACGGTTTTCTTTTGGAACTCATGTGGATCACCTCACACTTTTCGTTATTTAGCGTCAACTGCCATCTGCCACACCATACAGCAATCTTTTCTAAATCGCTTTGCAACTGATACTGGTCTTCAGATGACCTTACTAGACAGTAAATTACAGCATCATCTGCGAACAACCTAAGAGAACTGCTCAGATTGTCACCCAGGTCATTTATATAGATCAGGAACAGCAGAGGTCCCAGGACGCTTCCCTGGGGAACACCTGATATCACTTCAATTTTATTCGATGATTTGCCGTCTATTACTACGAACTGCGACCTTCCTGACAGGAAATCACGAATCCAGTCGCAAAACTGAGACGATACCCCATAGGCCCGCAGCTTGATTAGAAGTCGCTTGTGAGGATCGGTGTCAAAAGCTTTCCGGAAATCTAGAAATACGGTATCAACTTGAGATCCCCTGTCGATAGCGGCCATTACTTCGTGCGAATAAAGAGCAAGCTGCGTTGCACAAGAACGATGTTTTCTGAAACCATATTGATTACGTATCAATAGATCGTTCCCTTCGAGGTGATTCATAATGTTTGAATACAATATATGCTCCAAAACCCTACTGCAAACCGACGTCAATGATATAGGTCTGTAGTTCGATGGATTACTCCTACTACCCTTCTTAAACACTGGTGCGACCTGCGCAATTTTCCAATCTGTAGGTACAGATCTATCGGTGAGCGAGCGCTTGTATATGATTGGTAAGTAGGGAGCTATTGTATCAGCGTAATCTGAAAGGAACCTAATCGGTATACAATCTGGACCTGAAGACTTGCCCGGATCAAGCGATTTGAGTTGTTTCGCAACGCGTAAGGTATCATGCTAGCAGCTGTTCGTGTTTCAAATTCTGGAATATTCCATTCGTCTTCTCTGGTGAAGGAATTTCGGAAAACTGCGTTCAATAACTCCGCTTTAGCGGCACAGTAGTCGGTAACAGTACCTTCGGCACTGCGCAGCGAAGGTATTGACTGCGTCCTGCCGCTTGTGTACTTTACATACGACCAGAATTTCTTCGGATTTGCTACCAAATTTCGAGACAGTGTTTCGTTGTGGAACCTATTAAAGGCATCTCGCATTGAAATCCGTGCCAAATTTCGCGCGTCTGTAAATTGTAGCAAATCTTCGGGATTTCGCGTTCTTCTGAACTTCGCATGCTTTTCGCGTTGCCTCTGCAACAATTTTCGGACCTGTTTTGTGTACCATGGGGGATCAGTTCCATCTCTTACCCATTTATGAGGTATGAATCACTCAATTTTAATTTGAGCCGCATCTCGTCTACATTTGCATAGTCAGTTCGGAAGGAATGGAGATTGTCTCTTAGGAAGGCTTCTAGTGACACTTTATACGCTTTTTTAAATAAAATTATTTTGCACGACATCGCCTACAGCCCCTCTTCCGGGTTCGTGACCATGCGGTTTGGACACTAGACGACAGGAAAACTGTGGCCTGGTCAGATGAGTCCCGATTTCAGTTGGTAAGAGCTGATGGTAGGGTTCTGGCGCTGCAGTCCGGAACCGCGGGACTGCTACGGTCGCAGGTTCGAATCCTGCCTCGGGCATGGGTGTGTGTGGTGTCCTTAGGTTAGTTAGGTTTAAGTAGTTCTAAGTTCTAGGGGACTTATGACCTAAGATGTTGAGTCCCATAGTGCTCAGAGCCATTTGAACCATTTTTTGATGGTAGGGTTCGAGTGTGGCGCAGACCCCATGATTTCGTCTACTTGGAGACCACTTAGTAGCTCATGAGGTCCATCACCATATTAGAAGGTATCCCATGACTTTTGTCACCTCGACATAGTGTAAACTCAAACTTTTATGCGCACTTTGAGGTACGGGAAAATGGTTATTTAAAGCCGGTGCACAGGGAACGACGCGGATGTCGTGCGTTCAGTAAATTGTCGCATGTCTTGTACGTCCATACGTCATAGTTTCAATCTACATCTGTCGCTATAGGAAAGGACTTTTTAGCAGCAAGCGGCTACCCTCTCGCTAAGAATATTTCAGTTCGGGGCATTAACTAGTACTGGAGGAAATTCTTCAATGAAGCGAGCCCGCAACTTGACTTGCGAAAAAAATCCAAACAACTTGTCAGAGGCTGTGAAAATGATCTAAATGGTCGAGACAGTGACTTCTTAGGCAACAGCAGCTTTCATTTATTAATTTCCTTCTCGAGTTGCAGGGCGAACCTGTTGAAATTATTTGCTAAGGAAGTGGATGCATACAAATACCTGTTGACGCTGGTTGTTCCTCAAAAATGGTTCAAATGGCTCTGAGCACTATGGGACTTAACATCTATGGTCATCAGCCCCCAGAACTTAGAACTAGTTAAACATAACTAACCCAAGGACATCACACAACACCCAGCCATCACGAGGCAGAGAAAATCCCTGACCCTGCCGGGAATCGAACCCGGGAACCCGGGCGTGGGAAGCGAGAACGCTACCACACGACCACGAGATGCGGGCATGGTTGTTCCTCGCGTTGCATTTCTTCTGATAGCTAGCCAAAGAAGGTGCTATACCTAGAGCTGGTGTTGATATCTACTTACCATTCAGACTTCTTGCATCGAATGAAAATGGAAGTAAAGTTCCAGTGGGAAGAGGAATAGGAAATGACGTGAATGAGGGAATGTTTTATGGGTGCGTTCAAACCCACATACTTCTTTCTTCATTTCGTAACGTGTCAGCACACCGCAGAGCTATCTCTGCAATATTTCGGATGAGATCCCATCACAGCAGCTTCCCTGCTCATTCACACCGTATGAAACTCAGAAATTCAGTCACCTGTGACTGTAGTAATTCAGATGTTGGGGGTAATAACCATTTAATCTTCGCTTTTTCCGAGTTCCAGGAACGTAGAAAATGTCTCCTCTCAAAACAAAAAGCTTGCAGTACCATTCCCCACAAGCATCACTGGTCTTCATAAGGAATGATAAACCAGTTCTTCGACGTTTGATAGGATTTACTCTAGTTAATAATTTTAAAATCTTAGCAAGAATTTTTTGAGAACATGCTGTCACGAGTTTTACTAGTTAATTATAAAGTTGTTTGCATCTCAGTGTGTTGTGGCTTCACAAACCTGATTGTGGACATTTTTTTTGTAGAAAAAACAAATTATTACTTCCGTATGTAGAATTTATGAAACTTTCCGTTTTCTGCTGATAGTGGGGAAACATTAAATAATAACTTTAAAGTAACCTGTTTACTTATATGTTAAAAAAATCAATAGTTTTTACTTCTATGTTAAAAAAATCAATATTTTAGTACTTATTGAAGACTACATGGCGTTATTCTTGATGACTAAATAGTGCAATCAGGCTGAAGGCATAAAGAAATCGAAAGCTATCCTGTTCTCGCTGCGATCACTCACATCACAACGACACATTTGAAAGCTTTTGAGCCTTCTTAATTACTGGTTCGCAACAGTTCGTGTTGACTTGTCTGGGCTCACAAACCTTCCTACAGTATGTATGCTGTGGTAGCTGTACGATTTGCCACTGCCGCCCTTACAATACAATGGTCCTGGAGGGCTTCTTTGCTGCATGGACGTCCAGAACCTCGTCTACGGGTGCGAGAATGTTCAGTGACAACTGATACCAGGATCGTTGGACAACTGAATCAGCACGTCCAACTTGTGTGGCAGTTCTCCAAAAGGCCCTTCCACAGGCTACAGTTTGATCCTTTCCAGACTCACTCAGTTGGCTGTACCAAACACGAGTATGTCTCCGTGACACGGTTGCTGCTTGCTTCACACGTCTGCACCACACTGAGCCTTCCGGCTGTGAGCACCCCCTATTAAAGGATAGACACAGACGTCGCTGATAGCTATACCACTACGCTATCTACTGGCAGACAGCATTGAAACAATTATCACTACATATAATATCCCAAATGCACATCATAGGATCAAAATCGACGTCTTTCTAGATGTACTATTTTTTCTGGCACTGGGTTTACAAATGTGCACAAAATATTTTTGCCTAAGTGCCTCTGAGATGGCTTCCTTATAGTTGTTTGTCTTCCTCGCACACGGTGACTGGGTAGTTACTTGATAGCGGGAAGCCATTAAGCTTGAAGCCTGTAGTCGTTATCTTTATCGACATTACATTCATTCAGTTGCTCCCGGACTTGCCTTCTATAAACTTTATATTCTTCGGCTAACATACGTACAAAGATTTGTATCTCGATCACAAGCTTGGTCTTCCGCCGACCCACATTTCACACGTGTGTGGTATTTGCGCTCTTTATTAATTTCTTTTATTATCTGTATAAATTTTGCCAAAGCCACACGTCACTTCGTAGATTCCCGCAATGCGATTCTGATCCAGCGTATTGGTTTTATATTAAAGAATTTTTTTATTTGCACTTACTGAAAAATTTAGTATAAAGAAAGTTTCAGATACGAAGTTCTTATTGCTTGGGTCGAGTGTACGGACGCTGATTACTAGTTTCGACAGGACTAAGCTGCCATCTTCAGGTCCACAGAACATGAGTGCCGACGTAAGATTTGCGGTGAGAGGAAGACAGATGGAACAGTGAGTACCTGTTCCGTGAGAAACTGCGCCAGTTTAACAGGAAGATAATCTTATTGGCTGCCGACAAAGTAGCCAGCACGCCAAAATTGTTGGATTCGTTTATTAATATTTGATAAAATACTATTCGGATTTGTCTGTCAAGCTGAATCCACTCTCAATACCGAGCTTTAATCCACTTATTTTAGATCTCAATTTTGCAACAGTATTCATTAACATTAGAACAACTATATTCAGACGAAGCATTTCCGGCACCTTCGGCACGGTGTGGTTCGCGTTACTGACCGCACAATTACGATCTCGGATGCGCGACACGTAAGACTGAATTCGAATAAAGCGACCCACTGTGTAAAGCAGAGTAGAGCACTGTAACAGTGCAACTTTGTGAACATGTTTTCTATAAGACTTAATGTAATACTGTTGTGACAGATTCTTATATGAACGTTGAAACGTGTCACTGAGATCGAACATACGCAAAACATTTTGTTTGCGGTTTGTAGCTTTATCTGTAAATACACTGACGAAAAAGAGTCACAACACCAGAAAATAATTAATGTAGAGTACTGAAATTTCGGGAATACATTAGTCTAGCCAACATATTGAAGTGATTAATATTGCGAGATAACAGGTTAATGAAAGCGCGAAATAAGCCATTGCAAATGTTTTCGCTGCTACATTAATAACCGGTGAAACAGCCAGAATGTTGAATGCAAGCACTCAAATGTGCACCCATTCTGTTATACAGGTGCGGATGTCAGTTTGTGGGCTGGAGTTCCATGGCTGTTCCACTTGGTCGGTCAGTACAGGGATGGTTAGCGCTGTCTGAATGATGAAACGCAGGACAGAACAGGCAGGTGGAATTGTGGAAAGGGGCCAAAAATGAGCGGCTATCAATTACACTCGAACACATATAACTTTATTTAGTTGCCCAAACATTACATCGCAAATTTACGACCTTAACAATCGACTGAATATGTCACAAAATCTTATAGCTTAAGGGCACAGCCTCTTTAATTTTAAAACGGCTGAAGGCCCTTGATTTAAAACACAACTACAATAAATTTTAAAGGCAGAAGCTTTATCCTTAAATAATTTTTAAAAAAGAGGCTGAAGGCCCAAACAATCTAAGACTTAACAAGTAAGGAATTTTAATTTTAAGACGGCTGAAAGCCCATGATTGAAAAAAAAAATACATAACTACAATGAATTTTCAGAAGGCAGAGGGCCCAAAGCTTTATCCAAAAAAATATTTTAAATGAGGCTGAAGGCCCAAACAATGCAAGACTTGACAAGTAAGGAACTTTCAACTTTAAAACGGCTGAAGGCCCATTATTTAAAACCCAACTAAAAGTATAAAAATTGAAAAATGGCTCTGAGCACTATGGGACTTAACATCTATGGTCATCAGTCCCCTAGAACTTAGGTTAGTTAGGTTTAAGTAGTTCTAAGGACAGCACACAACACCCAGCCATCACGAGGCAGAGAAAATCCCTGACCCCGACGGGAATCGAACCCGGGAACCCGGGCGTGGGAAGCGAGAACGCTACCGCACGACCACGAGATACAAATTGAAACCATCGGCTATCAGCCATTAAAATACACAATAAAACACCAATAGGAAAAGGCAGTACAGCCAGCGGCGCTCAGAAGTTTCCAGTGGTCGGTCTGCACTTGAAATATTAACGTTCTCTTAGGGGAGGCAGGTAGTCGGCCCAACTATATCCGATCCGTCAGCAACCCAACCAAGAGACAGTCAACGGACCCATCGACGAGACGACTTGCTTTCCACCCGACCAGTACACCTCCAATGCCAAAACGTAAAAGGCGTAGCCGCCCACAACCAAGTGTGCATAAGTTGTCAAAACTACACACACACGTGTTGGACAGCGACAACACGGTGAGGAAAGGACACTGCCTGAATTTTACGTCACCGGCCAGGGCAGGGAACTGGAACGCTAACGGCCACAAGGCAGAAAATTCCGCTGGTGCACTTGGACTTCAAATCACCAAAATACAGTTAAACTCCACCGGATGGGTCGTTACAGGATCATTTAGTAATCGCGAAAGCGTTACGGAGAGGATAGATAAACTCCAGTGGAAGACTCTGCAGGAGAGATGCTCAGTAGCTCGGTACGGGCTTTTGTTGAAGTTTCGAGAACATACCTTCACCGAGGAGTCAAGCAGTATATTGCTCCCTCCTACGTATATGACACCATGAGGATAAAATCAGAGAGATTAGAGCCCACACAGAGGCATACCGACAATCCTTCTTTCCACGAACAATACGAGACTGGAATGGAAGGGAGAACCGATAGGGGTACTCAAGGTACCCTCCGCCACACACCGTCTGGTGGCTTGCGGAGTATGGATGTAGATGCAGATGGTGGCCAAACTTTCACCAACTCGAACACTCGCTGTTGCACATGAGAATACGCCCAACAGCCAACCATGAAAACCAACGGTACAATGTGAACAAACTGGCTTCGGTAATTAAATTTCCGCTCAACTTTGATGTCCTGGGTCGGTGGGCCACTGTAGTGTAACGACGCGTATGACTCAATGATTTTTGTTTGAAATATGACCATGTGCAGACTTCGTCACCTACGTCGTTTACAAAACACTTCAAAAAAATGTTTTAAATTCTTTTAAAGTTCTCTATAAAGATTCTTGAACGAAACTGTAATTAAAACACTTTCAGTTGAGTCGTTTGTGCTAAATTACGTCACTCAGTCCAAATGGTTTGCGCAAACTTTTGAAATTTAGATGTCGTTTGTTTCTTCTTTGAAATTATATTCTTGAAAGTTACCTTATTTTTCCCATATTAAAATCAGACTGTAAAACCTTTAAGATTAAAAAATCGAAATCAAACTCTTCTGAAAATTAATATCTTGGAAAAATTCAGTAATAATTCTTCCTCAATATAACTCTTCATAAATAATTCTCGAACACGTATTTAAGCTTTAGAACATACACTGTTTTATTGTCTTCGTATATGCTACATACAGATGTGAACATCAGACTCGACAAAACAGAACTGAACAAAATACAACATGGACTAAACATTCTGTGACGTCATTACAATGGAAAATTACAAATTTTTATGTATTTGAATGTTGGAGGTTCGACGCAACAACCCGGTCACAGGATCTTCTGCTGCTCTTTGGCCGTTGACCCGCGACGTCTAGTGGCCAGCAATTTTCTTTCTGGTTCCGGCAGTGAAGATGCTGTTTCCGCCAGTTGCGCTGCTCTCTCCAAACATGAAACATACAAAACATAAATACAAAACTTTAAATATTTTACAAACATAACAAAATATTACAAATACATAAACAAATACATAAACAAAACTTATATTTACCTGCAAACTGAGCTGATCCTTGTGGATGGATGACGCCTTAATTTCGCGCCCCATAACACCACGAACCTCGTAGCAATGGGAACAGCTGCCTCACACTCCGACACTGCGTAGAGACCGCCAGGGGGCCCGGCCCACTGCGCCGCGCGGAGATTTCCTGGCTGATCCACACCAACCGACCGACTGCCGCACACCGGCTAGCTAGAAACTACAGGGCTATTACAAATGATTGGAGCGATTTCATAAATTCACTGTAGCTCCATTCATTGACATATGGTCACGACACACTACAGATACGTAGAAAAACTCATAAAGTTTTGTTCGGCTGAAGCCGCACTTCAGGTTTCTGCCGTCAGAACGCTCGAGAGTGCGGTGAGACAAAATGGCGACAGGAGCCGAGAGAGCGTATGTCGTGCTTGAAATGCACTCACATCAGTCAGTCATAACAGTGCAACGACACTTCAGGCGAATTTCAACAAAGATCCACCAACTGCTAACTCCATTGGGCGATGGTATGCGCAGTTTAAAGCTTCTGGATGCCTCTGTAAGGGGAAATCAACGGGTCGGCCTGCAGTGAGCGAAGAAACGGTTGAACGCGTGCGGGCAAGTTTCACGCGTAGCCCGCGGAAAATTGGCTCATGCCACAACTGGAGACCGACAGCGCCAACTTCATCTTTCAACAGGATGGTGCTCCACCGCACTTCCATCATGATGTTCGGCATTTCTTAAACAGGAGATTGGAAAACCGATGCATCGGTCGTGGTGGAGATCATGATCAGCAATTCATGTCATGGCCTCCACGCTTTCCCGACTTAACCCCATGCGATTTCTTTCTGTGGGGTTATGTGAAAGATTCAGTCTTTAAACCTCCTCTACCAAGAAACGTGCCAGAACTGCGAGCTCGCATCAACGATGCTTTCGAACTCATTGATGGGGACATGCTGCGCCGAGTGTGGGAGGAACTTGATTATCGGCTTGATGTCTGCCGAATCACTAAAAGGGCACATTTGAACATTTGTGAATGCCTAAAAAAACTTTTTGAGTTTTTGTATGTGTGTGCGAAGTATTTTGAAAATATCTCAAATAATAAAGTTATTGTAGAGCTGTGAAATCGCTTCAATCATCTGTAATAACCCTGTATGTATAAGCACCAGACCAAAGATAGTACATGGTGCGAATATCCATACACACCGCAACTGCCACACGTAGAAAGAGGGAGAACCACGGCACAACTGCAGTAACAGTGGGAAACCAACTGCAGAGTAACAGTCAAGGTTTAAACCAACGCATAAGCCGGGACCAGCGTGGCTCAAATAACTCTGGAGTTCTCGTCCGACGATGTCCTATATGTGGTCGATTGGAGACAGTTTCTGGTGAGTCCGCAGCTCGTGGTCGTGCGGTAGCGTTCTCGCTTCCCACGCCCGGGTTCCCGGGTTCGATTCCCGGCGGGGTCAGGGATTTTCTCTGCCTCGTGATGACTGGGTGTTGTGTGATGTCCTTAGGTTAGTTAGGTTTAAGTAGTTCTAAGTTCTAGGGGACTGATGACCATAGATGTTAAGTCCCATACTGCTCAGAGCCATTTGAACCATTTTTTCTGGTAATCGAGCAGACCAAAACTGCTGTAGAGAATGTTGGGTTACAACGGCGGTATGTGGGCGAGTGTTATCCTGTTGGAAAAACACCCCCTGGCAAGCTGTTCACGAATGGCAGCACAGCAGATTGAATGCACGCTGCAGGGCGTCTTGCTTCGGAGCTGTCCTTGAAATGAGCGATTTGTAACAGTTTGTTGTGTCACTGTGATCCTAACTGCTGCTCAGGTTGCTGCTGCAGATGTAGTATGATGCGCGCCAGAGCCTCTCGCTAGTGCCACGTGGCTATCTGGAGCCAGGTCTTCTTGTGGCCGTACTTTCTCGTGACCACCGCTGTCAGCAATCATGTACAGTGGCTACATTTCTGCGAAGTGTTTCTGGAATATCGCAGAAGGAACATCCAGCCTCTCGTACCTCTATTACACGACCTTGTTTCTAGCTCGGTGAGGTGCTGATAATGGCGTCTTTGCCGCCTTAAAGGCATTCTTGACTTACATCAACTCACAACGTCCGATCTCAAAGGTTACTAAGACTCACTACCGTTACTGCGTGTATTTAAGGAAAACCTGATTTGCATCCTTATAGCGGCGCTACTAGCACCACTCTTATGCGAATGGCTCGAAATTTGAATAAACATCATTCAGACACAGAAACACGCCTACTAACTTTCGTTTATGATGCACAACTCCGTTTTGTGATTTTTTTTTTTTTTTTACAGTGTAAAAAGTTCTTAATTTGGAAGTTACCTGACGATTCAGTTGAATCGAAAGCCTTTGTCACCTCATCAGTTATTCTACAACCTCTCACCAAGAGCAACGAATATGAAGATGGTTACGGCTAACCGGCCATTGACCTTCTTCTTCTGTGCTGGATGCACACGCATTGCCCGAACTCTTACGGGACTCAGTAACATTGTCTGCCGCGAGTAATGAGTGTAATGGGCAGGGGCACTACGAATGTAGGGTGTGGACATTAAGTTGGGAATGTGGGTCTCACGGGGGGCGTGCAAGTCGCACTGTCCCCTGTGCCCTCGGTGGCTCAGATGGATAGAGCGTCTGTTATGTAAGCAGGAGATCCCAGGTTCGAGTCACGGTTGGGGCATACATTTTCAACTGTCCCCGTTGATGTATATCAACGCCTGTCGACAGCTCGGGGTCTTGATTTAATTATCATTTCAAGAGCAACGAACTCGCAATATGAGCTCTACATCTGTGCTCGGAGAACTGCATCTACAGGGTGTTACAAAAAGGTACGGCCAAACTTTCAGGAAACATTCCTCACACACAAATAAAGAAAAGATGTTATGTGGACATGTGTCCGGAAACGCTTAATTTCTATGTTAGAGCTCATTTTAGTTTCGTCAGTATGTTCTTCCACCTACGCTCAATGGAGCACGTTATCATGGTTTCATACGGGACCTGTGCTGCTAGAACATGTGCCTTTACAAGTACGACACAACATGTGTTTCATGCACGATGAAGCTCCTGCACATTTCAGTCGAAGTGTTCGTACACTTCTCAACAACAGATTCGGTGACCGATGGATTGGTAGAGGCGGACCAATTCCATGGCCTCCATGCTCTCCTGACCTCAACCCTCTTGACTTTCATTTATGGGGGCATTTGAAAGCTCTTGTCTACGCAACCCCGGTACCAAATGTAGAGACTCTTCGTGCTCGTATTGTGGACGGCTGTGATACAATACGCAATTCTCCAGGGCTGCATCACCGCATCAGGTATTGCATGCGACGGAGGGTGGGTGCATGTATCCTCGCTAACGGAGGACATTTTGAACATTTCCTGTAACAAAGTGTTTGAAGTCACGCTGGTACGTTCTGTTGATGTGTGTTTCCATTCCATGATTAATGTGATTTGAAGAGAAGTAATAAAATGAGCTCTAACATGGAAAGTAAGCGTTTCCGGACACATGTCCACATAACGTATTTTCTTTCTTTGTGTGTGAGGAATGTTTCCTGAAAGTTTGGCCGTACCTTTTTGTAACACCCTGTATACAGGATATTAGTTCAGCGAACTGTAGCGGAATTTCTAAGTTCTGCCTTGTGCGGCAGAACATGACTAGGCTCCTTGCACTTCCTGTTTTTCCAGTACAAATGGAAACAGTTACATACCATTTGTGCTGGCGTAAAGGAGGGAAAAAGAAGGAAGAATCAATGTGGCGAATGAGTGTTGATTTGGAAACAGACTATTATCGCCGTATTCGATGCTTAGCTCACTGAACGTATGACTCTGCTTCCCACCCCCTTCTTCCTTTCGTACAGCCTTGATAAAATCCTGCTTACAGAAGTACACTAAACTATTTCCCTTTCTGAAGTAGTCGCACTGTGTTGCACCAATACGTCTTCCGAAGTCCAACCTTCGGTATATAGCCCTCTTACCGTCTCGCTCACTTTCTGGAAACAGCACAGTGGTGGGGCGATCTCGAGCGCAGGACAGATTAGCCTCAGCCCCCGGAACGCGACCGGTCTAGTCTCTGGTGGAGGCGCCGGGTAGTACTATAAACAATGAATGTCGCTGATAGGCTCGATAATGTGGATCTCTGACTGCGCGCGACCGCAGAGCCAAAGATTCTGTACTGCTTTGTTGGAGTAAGAGAGCGCTGGGCGCACAGTTGTAGGCAGCTGTCTGTGAGGGAAAGACGATGGAGCTTTTGTGGTGTGCTCTGTGAAGCCACCAAGAGTTAAATTAATGTAGATATATCAATATTGTTGAACCTGGAAGCAGAAGTCTTCAGGCAAATAAGGTAAAGATTTAAATAATTATCATTTCTGTTTTTGCCAGCGCGTTAGTATAGATGACTTGGCTGGTAACTTGTAATTGTTGAGTAAGCCCAGAATGTATGGAAACTATTTCAATAAAGAGACTGGTTAAATATTTCACTTTTGTAATGCTTTTGAGATTTGTTAACAAAGTTATGTGTAATTTGATGATTTTCATTTATGTTGGATCAATGAAGTTAGATAAAACTTGCTGTTTAAATCTCGTTGTTTGTGAATCAATTGTCAGTTGTCAGATGTTTTTGAAAAGGGAAACTTAACTTGCTACATAATTTTGCTACAAAAAACCTGTTGTTGTTGTTGTTGTTGTTGTTGTTGTTGTCTTCAGTCCTGAGACTGGTTTGATGCAGCTCTCCATGCTACTCTATCCTGTGCAAGCTTCTTCATCTCCCAGTACTTACTGCAACCTACATCCTTCTGAATCTGCTTAGTGTATTCATCTCTTGGTCTCCCTCTACGATTTTTACCCTCCACGCTGCCCTCTAATGCTAAATTTATGATCCCTTGATGCCTTAAAACATGTCCTACGAACAGGTCCCTTCTTGTCAAGTTGTACCACAAACTCCTCTTCTCCCAAAATCTATTCAATACCTCCTCATTAGTTATGTGATCTACCCATCATATCTTCAGCATTCTTCTGTAGCACCACATTTCGAAAGCTTCTATTCTCTTCTTGTCCAAACTATTCATCGTCCATGTTTCACTTCCATACATGGCTACACTCCATACAAATACTTTCAGAAACGACTTCCTGACACTTAAATCTATACTCGATGTTAACAAATTTCTCTTCTTCACAAACGCTTTCCTTGCCATTGCCAGTCTACATTTTATATCCTCTCTACTTCGACCATCATCAGCTATTTTGCTCCTCAAATAGCAAAACTCCTTTAGTACTTTAAGTGTCTCATTTCCTGATCTAATTCCCTCAGCATCACCCGACTTAATTCGACTACATTCCATTATCCTAGTTTTGCTTTTGTTGATGTTCATCTTGTATCCTCCTTTCAAGACACTGTCCATTCCGTTCAACTGCTCTTCCTAGTTCTTTTCTGTCTCTGACGGAATTACGATGTCATCGGCTAACCTCAACGTTTTTATTTCTTCTCCATGGACTTTAATACCTACTCCGAATTTGTCTTTTTTTATTGCTTGCTCAATATACAGATTGAATAACATCGGGGACAGGCTACAACCCTGTCTCACTCCCTTCCCAACCGCTGCTTCCCTTTCATGCCCCTCGACTCTTATAACTGCCATCTGGTTTCTGTACAAATTGTAAATAGCCTTTCGCTCCCTGTATTTTACCGCTGCCACCTTCAGAATTTGAAAGAGAGTATTCCAGTCAACATTGTCAAAAGCTTTCTCTAAGTCCACAAATGCTAGAAATGTGGGTTTGCCTTTCCTTTAAAAAACTAAGTGTAGTAATTCACCAAAATCAGTACCGCCTCCCAGTCCAGGTCATATATTTTTTAAAGACGTTGAGTTTTCTTAAATGTTCTCGTTTATCAGCCAAATGGATTTCATGGTCATTTCAAGTATTATGGTCAGCAATGCACACTGCTGAGCCTGTAGTTAGAGTTCATATTACTTGTGAGAGCCTAGAATATATCGCGTTACTGTGTTGCTGCTCTAGAGGTTAGATAATTTAATTTATTTGTTATGTGCATAGGGACCAAAGTTATCAGTTTTGGACAGGGCCAGATGATTCAGTGCCTAAGGGGCTCATTGTCTTTCGTAGTGACTGTACTTCGTTATTGTTATTGGGAGTTGCATTGCCCAATCAATTCTTGTAAAGTTTTGCTAGCAATAACACAGAGTAGGCACAGCACTTGCAGTTACAACACGACAATTAGAGTTCAGTACTCATTTCACAGTCCAGACTTCATGCAACGTAATCGTAAAGTTTCTCGTTTCACATTTTTAAAGAACGTTACAACAGCCACAGGCCTCTAGTTATTGACTTAGGAGTATTGAGACATTTAACACACTCTCGCAGATCAAAGAGGCTGCCGGCCCCTATTTACACTTACGTAATAGTGTAGCAGTGTAGAGGATTAATCTCAGTCCGGCAAAAACCGCTTCCGAGTAGCAACACGTCCGGTAAATCTTCTCGCGCTCCGCACACCGCTAAGTGTGTAAATTCTGGCCACTGCTGCGAGTGATATTTCGCGCCACATCACGTAAACTCCAAGTACAGATGAAAAGAATTTCTCAGTGTGTCACTAAAGCAATCGTGTCTGCGCAGCTCTTATGTGTGAATATTTGAAAAATGTATTACCCGTCTAGCGGAGTTACAAAGGCGCTTTAAATACGCATTA
Organism: Schistocerca cancellata; assembly: GCF_023864275.1. Lineage (NCBI taxonomy): Eukaryota > Metazoa > Arthropoda > Insecta > Orthoptera > Acrididae > Schistocerca > Schistocerca cancellata. The sequence continues at coordinate 135,014,776 of NC_064631.1, forward strand.
CTTAATGCCCGACGGCCCCTAAGTATGTCATCTACTACCGGCGACAATGATGAGCCAGCAGGTCACCGAAAGATCATACCTCAGATTCTCCAGCAAGTCACCGAATGATCATACCTCAGATTCTTTTTAATATTTAAAATAGCTCGCCTGCAATTAGACAAATTCACATATATCTGGGGCAGTTATACCCTGGATGATGTTAATAGTATCTGCTACTGCAATGCTAGTAAATAAAGTTTTGACGTCGAAGATCACCAGAATTTGTCACTAATTTGTTCTGCGTAATTTTTTTTTTCTTTAAGTTTTCAATCTTTCACAAAAGTGTTCGTTTTTCTGACTAGACGTGCAGTTTCACTAAAAATTATTTACTTAGAAGTAAGGGAGTTAATCCTGTTCACCTAGAAAATTTTACCTTGAAGGAAAACAGCCACGAAATCCTGCAGACTTATATATTTATTGTACAATTCCGGACGAAGTCCAAAAATGCACGAGTAAATTAGTCAATCAAAGAACGAGGCTGTTGTATACTTAAAGTGAAGAGCTGAACAGTCCGTTTCCAAGTCGCCTTCGGGAATGCTAATGAATCCGTGGCAGAGTTCCGGGTGTAGTCCAGGTGAAGGGCAATCCGTTGGAGTTCAGCGTGATGAGTCGGCGTTATACAGGAAGCGTATTCAACAGCGAACGTGCCTCCTGCTTGCTGCACGCCGGTTTTATAGCCCCTAGGAGCGTTGTCAAATTACCATGTGATGTTGCTTACTGATATGGCCTCTGCTGTAAGAAATTCTGCACACTTGGGGTAGACTCAACTAAGAGTTAGTCACTTCCGCATTAGCCCTCCACCTAAGGAATCATAATTTTCTCTCTCTCTCTCTCTCTCTCTCTCTCTCTCTCTCTCTCTCTCTCTCTCTCTATCTCTCATTTTAATACTGTCGATCTCTTTGGTCCATAATTCACAATTATAGCTTCCGGAAAATCAAAGATCACGAATGGCTTTTCTAAAAGTCTGCTCCCCATATAACGTTCAGAACTAGCAGCTTCACACTACGAACTCCACGCCTAGTTCATCAATTGCTTTTGTCTGCAGCAGCTCCCAAAAATTATTCAATATTCGGCCTTTCAGTCAATCAGCTCTTTATTGACACACTGATTGGCCTTATGCTTCAATAACGAACCAACTGATTGGCTGCGCCCCTCGTCCACCGATTTTACGTCCATGTTAGGCGTTGCCTCCAGCCGTTACATTTATGCCACAACGAGCATATGTATGATGAAACTTCCTGGCAGATTAAAACTGTGTGCCCGACCGAGACTCGAACTCGGGACCTTTGCCTTTCGCGGGCAAGTGCTCTCCCATCTGAGCTACCGAAGTACGACTCACGCCCGGTACTCACAGCTCCACTTCTGCCAGTATCTCGTCTCCTACCTTCCAAGAGCTTCTGTATCAGCGCACACTCCGCTGCAGAGTGAAAATCTCATTCCATATGTATGATGTCACACAAATTCCTGTGACGCTTAGAATAAATGAAAATCTTCTGCAAAAGCGATAATCAGTCACGCAATCACTCTAAAAGCCATCTCGTCTTTAAATTCACTGCAGTTTTTATTTCCTGAATAGCTGGCCATCCACCATCTTCGCTGCAATAGCAGATTACAAAACGGAAACACAAAAATGCTCAGGAGTAGACAGGAATACGACTATAGTAGTATGTCACTTTAAAAAAAAATAAACACGAATTGCAGGGAAGCTATAGGGAAATGACTGCAGGAATAATGTGAAGAAATAGAAAAGGGGGTCGTCCTCTTAATGACAGATTCAGCATGTAGAAAAATCAGAAGGCGTTAACATTAAGAGGGAAAGGGGAATTCCATTAATCGACAACAGGGCCACAGCTGATCCATGGAAAGAGAACACTGAATGTCTCTACAAGGGGGGAAAATTGTCTGATGACGTGATAGTAGAAGAAATCGGAGTCCATGTGGAAGACATAAGGGATCCAATATCAGAGTTTAACAGAATTTTGGAAGGCTTGAGACCAAAAAAAGACAAAAAATATAGGTAACATCCCTTCGGAATTTCTAAAATCATTGGAGGTAGTAGGAACGCAATCCCGAACATAGAAACGGCGTATAAGTGCGAAAACTATCGTACGATCAGCATATCAGCTCATGCATCAAAGATTCTGACAAGAATAATTTACAGAAGAATGGAATGGCTTTAAGAAAGATAAGCCACCAGGGAGACAGTTCTGATGTTATGCGTGGTAATGGAAGCAGGCATTAACAAAAACCCAGATACATTCATAGAATTCGTCCAGACAGAAAAGCGTTCGACAAAACAAAATGGTGTAAAATTTTCGAAATTCTCAGTAAGGCAGGAGCAGGCTGTAGGGAAAGATGGATGAATACATCAAGTACAAGGACCAAGCGAGAAAAATAAGAACAGAAGACGATGAACGAAGTACACGAATAGAAAAGATGGAAGGAATGTAATCTTTCGCCCCTACTGTTCAATCTATGATCGGAGAAGCAATAACGGAAGTAACAGATTCAAAGTGGGATTAACAGAGGGTGAAGGGATATCATTGATAAAATAGGCTGATGACAGTTATCCTCAATGAAGAAATGCGGCACTGTTGAGTGGAATGTACAGTCTAGTGAGCACACACTATGGACTGAGAGTGAACAGCAGACAGAATGACGAAAGTAATGATAAGCAGCAGAACTGAAATTAGTGATGAACATAATACCACTATTGTGGTCCACGCTACCTTGGAAGCAGAAACACACGTGACTGACGAAGCCAGGACGGCATAAAAAGCACACACAAAAGCAGACACAACACCAGAGATATTCATTCAATATAACCCATTAACATCGCTGGTAGAATCATCAATAAGCAGATGTAACCATATAGGATCGCTGATCATCTTATGTAACTGCTGTCACGAAATTTCAATTGGAAATTAAGTTTATTTCCGACTATTGTTAGTGAAATGTCAAGTGAACACATAACTGATTACTACTAGAACAACAACGAAAGAACAGAATCAGTAAACAAATAGACAGCAATAGAAATAACAAAATAGCTTATCACCTGTGACAACTGCTGTCACTATGTCACTGTTGTTGTTGTTGTTGTTGTCTTTAGTCCAAAGACTGATTTGATGCAGCTCTCCATGCTACTCTATCCTGTGCAAACCTATTCGTTTCCGAGTAACTATTGCAACCCACATTCTTCTGAATCTGGTTAGTGTATTCAACTATTTATCTCCCTCTACGATTTTTACATCCACGCTTCCCTTCAGTACTAAACGCGTGATCCCTTGATGCCTCAGAACGTGTCCTCCCAACCGATCCCTTCTTCTAGTCAAGTTGTGCCACAAGTTCCTCTTCTTTGACCACCACTAAAAGAAAAGTCAGAACGTACTAATAAACTGATTATTGTTACTACATTAACGTGAAACACAATCAGTAACAAATAGACAGCAACAGAAACAACAATATTGCATGGAAGACAGGACTTGAAAACGTATTTAAAATCATATGATTCATAAATAACTCAATTGTAATACAGCAAACGTACCAAAATTTATAAAATGTTCTATTACAGATAACCTGATGAAAGCTGTATAGGTGAAATAGGCCTATAGTTGGAAATAAAACTAATGTTCTTAGCAGCGAACCTAGTTATACAAAATTAATTATGTATGCGCATAGTATTAAAAAAGGCAGTGAGGTGAGGGACCGGCCGCACATTTGGCGACACAGGGTGGTTAGTTTCGTATCGGGGGGATGTTGCGCAATGGCCGTTTCTTAAGACTGGAAATGAGTCAGACCGTTAAATTCGAACTCGTTGGAGAATAAAAATACACTCCTGGAAATTGAAATAAGAACACCGTGAATTCATTGTCCCAGGAAGGGGAAACTTTATTGACACATTCCTGGGGTCAGATACATCACATGATCACACTGACAGAACCACAGGCACATAGACACAGGCAACAGAGCATGCACAATGTCGGCACTAGTACAGTGTATATCCACCTTTCGCAGCAATTCAGGCTGCTATTCTCCCATGGAGACGATCGTAGAGATGCTGGATGTAGTCCTGTGGAACGGCTTGCCATGCCATTTCCACCTGGCGCCTCAGTTGGACCAGCGTTCGTGCTGGACGTGCAGACCGCGTGAGACGACGCTTCATCCAGTCCCAAACATGCTCAATGGGGGACAGATCCGGAGATCTTGCTGGCCAGGGTAGTTGACTTACACCTTCTAGAGCACGTTGGGTGGCACGGGATACATGCGGACGTGCATTGTCCTGTTGGAACAGCAAGTTCCCTTGCCGGTCTAGGAATGGTAGAACGATGGGTTCGATGACGGTTTGGATGTACCGTGCACTATTCAGTGTCCCCTCGACGATCACCAGTGGTGTACGGCCAGTGTAGGAGATCGCTCCCCAGACCATGATGCCGGGTGTTGGCCCTGTGTGCCTCGGTCGTATGCAGTCCTGATTGTGGCGCTCACCTGCACGGCGCCAAACACGCATACGACCATCATTGGCACCAAGGCAGAAGCGACTCTCATCGCTGAAGACGACACGTCTCCATTCGTCCCTCCATTCACGCCTGTCGCGACACCACTGGAGGCGGGCTGCACGATGTTGGGGCGTGAGCGGAAGACGGCCTAACGGTGTGCGGGACCGTAGCCCAGCTTCATGGAGACGGTTGCGAATGGTCCTCGCCGATACCCCAGGAGCAACAGTGTCCCTAATTTGCTGGGAAGTGGCGGTGCGGTCCCTACGGCACTGCGTAGGATCCTACGGTCTTGGCGTGCATCCGTGCGTCGCTGCGGCCCGGTCCCAGGTCGACGGGCACGTGCACCTTCCGCCGACCACTGGCGACAACATCGATGTACTGTGGAGACCTCACGCCCCACGTGTTGAGCAATTCGGCGGTACGTCCACCCGGCCTCCCGCATGCCCACTATACGCCCTCGCTCAAAGTCCGTCAACTGCACATACGGTTCACGTCCACGCTGTCGCGGCATGCTACCAGTGTTAAAGACTGCGATGGAGCTCCGTATGCCACGGCAAACTGGCTGACACTGACGGCGGCGGTGCACAAATGCTGCGCAGCTAGCGCCATTCGACGGCCAACACCGCGGTTCCTGGTGTGTCCGCTGTGCCGTGCGTGTGATCATTGCTTGTACAGCCGTCTCGCAGTGTCCGGAGCAAGTATGGTGGGTCTGACACACCGGTGTCAATGTGTTCTTTTTTCCATTTCCAGGAGTGTATGTCACAGGCCTGGTGCAGAAATCGACAGTACCAAGAAGCCTGACGGAGGTTACTGTGACCACAGCAAACCAAGTTGCAGCATGTAGGTAAATTCCCTGTGCATAGTAAAACCTTGGAGCAATTTCTCCCACGCTCACCGGATTTCTGTTGCTGTTCAACCTTGCAAAAAGGGTCGAATCTATGCCCTTCTATCGAGGCAATTTCTTTGAATAGCTCTGCGGTTAATGTGAGCGATTACTGTTCTCGATAAATCAAGGTATCGGATTAATCTGTCAACCGTTCCTTTTAATCATTCGTTTCAACTAACTGTAAAAGTACAGTCGGAGGAAGTAGTCAATAAGCAATAGGTTATTAATTAGTCAAAACTAACTGTAAAAGTACAATCGGAGGAAGTAGTCAATAAGCAATAGGTTATTAATTAGTCACAGGTGGACACCAAAGAAAATGGGAAGTGAGGGCGTTACCATGGTCTGGAATGTTCTTATCGTGGAAGTGCTGCTAATTGCGTCAACTGCAGACAGGCTGAGCTATGCTCTAGCAGAACGTTTAGTTATGTATACAATACGTCTAATTGTGATTACGGGTGATGATAAAATGGAATGCATAAAAACCAAAAGCAAATCGTACTTGTTAGGAACCTATTTCAGTCCTTACTTTTGGAAAAAAAAGAAACGAAAAGAAAAGCACTTTCAGTAACGACACACTACCTGTTTCTTCTGTTCCAGGTGAGTTCGGCAACTACTCTGCTACAACACCTAATAAGTTTCGAAGCAACGACTAAAAGGCACTCTCCGGAGATGGGTAAGAATTTCACTCATAATTAGTTCAATCTTTAACACATCAGACAACAAAAGGCGTATTCAGGCTTCTTGCTAAAAATCCAATTCAGTGAAACAATGCTCACTAGAAGTGTAAAGTTACATTGAATGAGACGGAGTAAGCAGAGTTTCGAGCCAGTGCACCCGTTTTTCGCGAATTTATTTCACAAACAGGTCTATAATTAAACAGCAGATTCATATCTTCGTTAAGGTATTCTATCACAGTATGCCTCTAAGTAAGTATTGATTCGTAGTGGAGGCCCGAGGACTTTGATCCAACGACATCGAAATGGTTCTTTCGGATACAGCTGCGACAGGTAACAGGTTTAGAGAAAGAACCAGTAAAAGAGGAAGATTGGGTTTAATGTCCCGTCGACATCGAGGTCAGAGCATAAGCTTGGACTGTGTCAGGGATGGGAAAAAAATTAGATCTTGTCCTTTCAAAGGAACCATTCCGGCATTTGTCTAATGCTATTTAAGGAAATCACGGAAACCTAAATCTTGAACCGTCGTCCTCCCGAAAGCGAGTCCAGTGATCTGAACACTCCGCCGCTTCGCTCGGTAGTAGCGGTAAAGGCAGCTGCCGTATGTATGATTTCCTGTAGTGCACGGACTCCTGCCGAAGTTAGTGGGCAGGATAATCTGAATTGTGTCATACCGTTGTTTCAGACTTATTTTTTAGCGAGAGATCAACCATCACGTTTAACTGAATCATATGATTACTATCTGAACATTTCTCTTTCGAGACATCATAAAGTCACAAGTTCTCAATTTTTATCACTTCTTCACTGGATTGAAAGTCGCTTTTTTTGTCTACGTTATCTACCTCCTCCCAAATTATTTATTTTGTTCAAACCATTGTCATCTTATTTCCCATTAATACAAGCAGGAGAGCTAATGACCAAATTGTTGTGCGCCGTCTATGAAGAACGGTTTCACTATCATAATCCTCGTAATCATCATCATTGGAAAAGAAACGTTCCTGTAAGAGTTGTCTTGCAACAGAGACTCGTTGGGTGATGCAGAACTTGCCGTGGTAGTTGCGGTTGTTGACAGTGCTGAAGAATCACAGCAGTAGACAGGCAATGTGACCCGACGGCACATGGTATAATCTCATCTGCCGTTTATTTATCGCGACTCTTCAAAACGGACTCTGAAGCATGTAAGCATGACTCCAAAACGAACACTGAGTCGTATTGCGAGGTCGCAGTGGCAGTCAAACATATTATTCCTTACGAAAGTAACATTGTTCAGTCATCCCGGATGGGCCAGCGAATTTGGCAGAAGTCTGAGCACATGCCCAGGTGGTCCAATGATGATTAGATTTCGCCCTGCTACATTTTCTGGCCACGCGGAGTGGCCCCGCAGTTTGAGATGCCATGTCACGGACTGCGCGGCGCCTCCCGCCGGAGGCTCGAGTCCTCCTTCGGGCATGGGTGTGTGTGTGTGTTGTTCTTAGCATAAGTTAGTTTAAATTAGTTTAAGGGGCTCCGGAAAGGCTCAAAATCATGAAAAGTTCAATTTTTACTTTTTTGCGTTTTCTGAATCTGCAGACTATTACCTTTTAATAGATATATAATTTATTCAATTCCGAAGACTACAACTATTTTTAATTTTTTTTTTTTGAAATGTGTTCTACATGGGCGTGACCCACTGTGGCGCTGTTAAACTGCTGTCAAATGGTGTTATTATTAACGTCCGTGTTCATCAGGTACATTTTAGTGATGTGAGATAAAGTATGTGTTGTGGCTAACCTGTGATGGTTCAATATATATCGCTGGTGTGATTGTCGATTGTTTCATGTTTATTTACTCTGTCGTTATCTCGAAAATATTCGTAATTAATTCTGTTTCTTGAGTCTGTTTTGTTGAAGTATAATAATGAGTAAAAGTAAAGTTATTAGAAATCCTCTGAAGGCTTTTAAGAAAAGGAGAAATGTTGGAAAGCCAAAGGTATGTGTTATTACTGTAAATAATAACATTCTAACATGGTACGAGCGATGCTTGCTTTAGACAAGGAACGCCTTCGGGCTGCAGACAGGGCTGTAAAGAGTCTAGAAATACAAGCAAGAGTAAACAGGAGGAGGAACAAGAGGAAGCTGGAGGAGGAGTTTGCAGAGGATGAAGATAATCCATCCTATGGACCTGGAATGCACTAAACAGTTAATCCAATCTTTGTCGCTCGATTCCCAAAACTTTTATTTTCTCATACTAATTACATGTTTTCTAAGGATCTTCCAAACATATTTGTTTCAAACTTTCAGTAAATGTTACACAGTACCTTCTGCATAATTTAACACAGCCTTTTTCCAAAGAACTGTATATTTTTGAATATATAAATAAAAAATTGCAAAAAAATGTTGTGAATTTTCATTACAATTGAAAAAAAATCATCTTTAATAACTGAACTAAAATTTTGTAAAATCCGTGTGTTAAGTTGTAGCCCATATTCCAATAAATAATCTGTAAAAAGTTCAACTTCCGACCTCAAATACTTTGTGAGGAAAGATGTAATTTATAAGTGTTATTTTAACATTGCAAGTATAGGGCGTTCCGGAGCCCCTTAAGTACTATGTAAGTCTAGGGACCGATCACCTAAGCAGTTTGGTCCCTTAGGAATTCACTCACACACACACACACACACACACACACACACATTAAATTTTCTGTGTTGTCTTCACTGGCCTGGTTCCTGCGTTGTAACGACCATTTCAAACCGAGGCCATGAAGAGGATTACTGTCACAGAGCGAAGGTGCGTTGTTCTGTACCTCTGCGAGATCGCCTCCTGGGAAGATTACTAGTAGAACAACGCAGCTTCGCGGGAAACCGCGTCCACAGGGGCATCGCAGTATGGGAGGAGAGCAAGATCTGAGTAACACACCGACCTAAGTGACGCGGTGGCTGGAGCACTCCTGGAGCTCTTCCTCCCTTGCGAAAAGTATGGCTACGTCGCTAGCAAATTTTATCATTTACACCATTTCGCTCTGATTTTAATCCAACTTCTGAGTCATTCTCTACTGTCCCTCCTAGCTTCTTCAATGTACAGGTTGAATAACTGACAAAGATTGCATCGCTGCCTTACGCCCTTTTCAATCTAAGTACTTTTGTCTTATTGTGCCCTCTTGGTTATCGTGTATATTGTGGTGTAACCGCCAGACACCACACTTGCTAGGTGGTAGCCTTTAAAGCGGCCGCGGTCCGCTAGTATACGTCGGACCCGCGTGTCGCCACTGTCAGTGATTGCAGACCGAGCGCCGCCACACGGCAGGTCTAGAGAGACGTCCGAGCACTCGACCGAGTGGTACAACCGACTATGCTAGCGAAGCTACACCGACAAATACGCTCTCATTTGCCGAGACGATAGTTAGCATAGCCTTCAGCTACGTCATTTGCTACGACCTAGCAAGGCGCCATTACCAGTTTATATTGAGATTATAAGTAATGTATCATCAAGACCGATGTACACCAATTATGGATTAAAGTTAAGTATTCCAGAAGCTATGTACTAATTTTTGGCTACTATAATTCCTTGTCATTTTCCAGACCTCACGCCAGCCTGCGTGAGCTTAAACGCGTGCCTTTCGCTTTCCTCCAAACTCCGTGAATTGGCTCCTGCCAATTCACAACATATATTGTGTATCACCCGTCTCCCTCTAACTTTCTTACCTATTTATCTGAGGATTTCAAACATCCTATACCACTTAACATTGTCAAACACTTTCCTTAGTTCGAAAGCGTTTTGATTTTTCCTATGTCTCCATAGTGAAGCGCGTCACTCTCGTGCCTTTTCTGAATCAACGTATACTGCAGCGGTTTCGTTCCTATTAAGCAAGCGAGGGATATGCAACAGCAGACAAGCGCCGTACTCCTATTCTAAATAACGTGCACTCTGTTCCGACCTCGGACGTGTGGGGATTTCCGGGAATGAGTTCTCATTCGGCGGACCGTGCTTGGTCAGGTAGCTATGAATAAATTGCCTCTCTCTGCTGCAAAGCGAGGGCAGTTCTAGAGGAAGCTGAAAAAGCAAGAAATACGAAAGTGTAAGTTAAACTGAGAAAAGCAATTGAGATACCACGACGAACAATAAATCTGAAAAGATTAACACCATGACGAGTAACAATTACAAACTTACAAAAAAGCATACGAAACCAGTTTGCCGTGATCGGCAGTAGTCCCTAAGGTCGGAAGCCGTGTTACAGAAACTCGCTAAAAAGCCTTAAGGTTAATTGGAAATACATTAGTGTTCCATATTCCACAATAGTGAGTTGTTGTTGTTGTTGTTGTTGTTGTTGATAATAATGATGATGTTGTGGTCTAAGTCTGAAGACGTTTATTGCCTCTCCACACTACTCTATCCTGCGCAAGCTACTTAATCTCAGAATAATTACTCCAACCTACGACCACTGAAACTGCTTACTGTATTCACATTTTGGTCTCCCTCTACGATCTTTGTACCCCACACTTCTCTGCATTACCAAATTAACAATTCCTTAATGTTTCAGGACGTGTCCTATCAACGGATCCCTCCTTTTAATCAAGTTTCGCTTTTCTCTCCAGTTTGATTCACTACTTCCTTATTATAGAATGAAACATCAAGTTTACTGAAACTAGTCATTTTTTATTTACATACACGACGCGTTTCGGAGGTTTAACTTTCCATCACCAGGTGGTTTTACGTGTGTTAGTATGAGGTATGTGTGTGTTGTGTTACGATTTTGGGGTAAGTTGTGCCACTGTCTCCAGTGGCCACAGGTTCTTTTCTCTGTCGTAACATCACATGTAAACTGTCATATTTTGTAAAGAAAGAAGTCATAACACAACACACACTTATTTGTCACTAACACATGAAAATCCACCAGATGATGGAGGTTTAAACCTTCGAAACGCGTCGTGGGTATAAATAAACACTGTCTGTTAACAGGAAACTTATTGTTTCATTCGATATCAATAACAGTCACGGTAACGCCTAACCTAAAATGTTGGCATTTAAACTCCTTATTAATTACTCGATCTACCTGAATAGTCTTCAGCATTCTTCTGTAGCATCATATTTTAAAAGATTCTATTCTCTTCTTGTCTGAACTGCTTATTGTGCACGTTCCGTTGCCGTATAAAGCTACACTCCATATGTATCGTGCTTACCAGGTGAAAAAGTTTTGTCATGACTGCCTCTCCCAAGGACATCAATAATTCTGAGGGGATTTCGCGTACTCCAGGGGCCTTGCTTCGACTTAGGTCTTCCAGTGCTCTGTTAAATTCTCCTTCATACTTATTTTCATCTATTTCTTTTTCTGTAGCATTGCCTCAAAGTTCGTTTCTCTTTTTTTCCCCTCTACATATTCCTTGCGTCGGTCCCTCTCCCCTCTCTCCTTTAAATCAATCAATCTTTTACCTTTCCTTTCTTTGTTTAGTACTGGATTGCCGTCTGAACACTGCCTCTTAACATTCATACAGCAGCTTCTCTTTTCTCTAAACGTCTCTTTAATTTTTTTATAGGTGCCATCTATCCTTCCTCCACTTATGCATGCTTCTACAGCCTTGCATTTCTCGTCTAGCCATCCTCGTAGTGACCATAGCGGCTAACGGTATGCTGTGCCATGTAGCGACAATTTTGCTGACGATTGGCAGTTTTAAGTCAGTTCCAATGTTACGGTTTGAATATCTTCTTAAGAAGTATTTTATGTGACGATAACATTTTGCTCATAAATCTGTTCGTTTGTTACTACATGTAATTTTTTGGATTTTCTGAAGAAGACACCCATAATCTGTGTCGAAACCAGGTTAAACTAAAAATCTTGTTGCAACTGGTTGGTTGTATTACACAATTCTTTTTTTTTTCGGACTAAAAGGCTCACAGATCGAAACTGCCACAATGTTGTAACCAGTCGTCTTTATTATATAAATCAAATTTATTTTTTAATTGATCATTACTCTTCATGAATACTGCTCACATGTCTGATCAATATCTGTTACGTTCTACGTTGCAAAAACTGTAGTTCTAGGATATGAATTGTTCAAAAAACAGTGTGTACTCCAACATTATCGGACAGATTGAAGTTAGAACATGAAAAAAATGCGAGGGTAAGTCAATTATTATCCGCAAAGCAGTTTTATTGTAATCAACTGGGAAACTTACGAGAACATCATTTTTCGACATAGTCTCCTTACATTTCAACGCACTCGGTCCATTGTTGTACAAGCTTCCTGATGCCCTCATAAAAGAAGGTTCTCGGTTGAGCTGCGAGCCAGGAGTGGACCGCTTCTTTCACTGCTTCGTTCGAGGCAAATCGACGGCCCCTTAATGCCTGTTTGAGTGGACCAAACAAGTGGCAGTCAGAAGGGGAAAGAACGGAACTATATGGGGGATAACCCAATACTTCAAATTTGAGTTTCTGAAGCGTTTCAGCAGTATGGGTAGCAGTATGCGGACGGGCAATTTCGTGCAACAACACACCTTTTGACAGCAATCCTCAGCGTTTCATTCGAATTGCAGGCTTTAGCCTGGCAGTAAGCATCTCACTGTAACGTACAATGTTTGCTGTTGTGCCCCTTTCCCCATAATATTTCAGTACTGGACTTTGTGCGTCCCAAAAAACCGTAAGCGTCAGTTTTCCTGCGAACGGATGGTTTTTGAACTTTTTCTTGCACGGCGAATTTGGATGTTCAATTACATATTCTGCCGTTTTACTCTTCGGCTCGTAATGATGAATCCATGTTTCGTCACCAGTAGTGATCCTGTATAAGAAGTTGTCCCCTTCGTTACCATAGCGATCCAAATGTTTTTGCAGATGTCCAAGCGCGTTTGGTTATGCAACTGTGTGAGTTGTTTTGGGACCCATCTTGCACAAACTTTATGAAACCCAACGCTGTTGCGGATGATTTCGTGGGCAGAACCGTGACTTATTAGCAGACGATGTGCCACTTCGTCACTGGTGAATCGTCTGTCCAAGAGAATCATTTCATGTGAACGCTCAATGGTTTCTTCATTTGTGGCGTCAAACGGTCGTCCGGGTGCATTATCGTGCGTAACACCTGTGCGACCATTCCGGAATTTTTCAATTCATTCGTAGACACACCGTTGTGGTAAAACACTGTTCCCGCACTGTACCCAAAGTCTTCGACGAATTTCGGTCCCTGATACGCCTTCCGACCACAAAAAACGGTTCACTAAGCGTTGCTCTTCTTTGGTGCAAATAGACAGCGGAGGAGCCATGATTAACAGCACGGCAGAGATAACAAACTAACCTAGCAGCTTGAAAATTGCAAAGATACAACAACAAATAAACAAAGCATGCGTCATCAACGTAAAACGACAGTACTACCAAAATAAACAAAAATATAACTAAATTGCGGATAATAATGGACTTACCCTCATACTACACGACTAGTACTTGGTCTCTACCGAGCGAGACACTGGACTCGCGTTCGGGAGGACGGCGGTTCAATCCCGCGTCCGGCCATCCTGATTTAGGTTTTCCGTGATTTCCCTAAATCGGTCCAGGCAAATGCCGGGATGGTTCCTTTCAAAGGGCACGGCCGACTTCCTTCCCCGTCCTTCCCTAATCCGATGAGACCGATGACCTCGCTGTCTGGTCTCCTTCACCGAAACAACCAACCAACCAACCAACTCGGTCTCTCGAACCTGAGTATTCCAACAAAAAACTCTACCAACGGCACAGCTAGATAACACAGCTATAGATTGCTGAATGAAGATACTTGTCATACATCAGACTGCAACATTGCCAAATCTCCATTCTTCGATTGCCATTTTCTACCGAAATTTTGTTGCAGACACTTTTGTACTGTTAGTACGTAAGGAATAGTGCTGTGACATCCGAGAGCGTGGATTTTAGTTCATTGTGTGTACGGGAACGGTAATGGTCAAATAACACTTCCAACATCTATTGCAAAGTGAAAATTAATACGGTAGGAAGCAGGGCACAAGGCTGCCAGATTGGAATGCTGAGCCACAATCTGACTATACAATAAAAAAAAAAAAAAATTGGCAAAACCAAGATGCAAACACTGCTAACAACACGATTACAGAATAATGCTATCATACGCAACCGGTGGTCTACTCATGTTATAGAATTAATTAAAATAAAATTAAAAAAATACCACCCATTTAAGCAAACTGTTCTTGAACGTGTGCAAGATAAACAGCCTTACAGCCTATAACCTTAATAAAAACAGTATTACTGCTACAAAGAAATAACTTCACAGTTAAAATTAAAAAAAAGAATTGAATGAACGAATGAACGAATTTTGACCCAGAAAAAATTATAGCCCATTAAGAATGTCAGTACGGTAACAGAGTTTATAGCAAGCTGGAAGGTTTCAAACTATTCAAATGTTAATTGTCTTAACAGCACAAGTCTCATTGACTATTGAACAACCTTGCTAATAACCAAAGAATCTGCAGCTTACAGAGAAAAGCACAATAATAAATATGGAGTGATCATTACATAACGCAGTAGCCTGGAGAGAGTAAGCGCAAATTAGCACAATATTGACGTTTGGCGTTCAACATCGGCAACGGGTCTTAATTTCGTGCGCAAGACCCCATTAGAACAACAACCTATACACTGACAACAGCTTCCATAACACAAAAACAACATTTATATGCTGCTCATTTAAACAAATCACCACAGCACTAAAATACAGGATCATGTAGAAAACAAATGGCGATCAGATTCGGCTCAAAGTTTTTTAAATTCGTTATTGCGTAATAAACTGCAGCTACAGTTGATGTTAATTCTCTCGGTAAGATAGCTTGAATCAAATTAACATTCGTAAAAGTTAGTCTGTAGAACCACTCAAGACTTTAACCTAGTAAAGGACGAAAACTTGCCACAGTTTGTAACTATTGAGAATACCGCCCTTTGACAGCACATGGTTTTCTACAAATTACAACCGTCCACAGGCAGAAAGTGAGACAGTAAAATCCAACTTAAGTTGAAAGTTAAACTTTAGCACGCAGACGAGGAATTCATTGACAAATTGTAAAAGTAGCAATTCACTCACATAAGACACAAATTCGCCGAACAGCAGCTACAACTGACAGCAATCAGGAACTGACAGCAAGATCAACCGGGGCACATGTCAGTCACTTCTTCTCGCGATTAACGATGATGCAAACTCAATATTCAAAGCGATTTAGAACAACACCCCTCGAACAAATAGAATGGCCACACGGAGCAATCACGATCTGGGAAATATCCACCAGACAGATAGCTCACCATTTGAAAATTAATCCCGGGAGCTGCCGTAAATGTGCAAGCCAGGCCAATCTCCGCGGGTCTAGTCACAGAGAAAAGGCGGAACTACTCTTGAACAGAGCCGGCCGCTGTGGACGAGCGGTTCTAGGCGCTTCAGTCTGGAACCGCGCGACAGCTACGGTCGCAGGTTCGAATCCTGCCTCGGGCATGTATGTGTGTGATGTCGCTTAGGTTAGTTAGGTTTAAGTAGTTCTAAAATCATTGGGGGAAGTGGCAACAAAACGACTATTCACGTTGGTGTGTAGAATATATGAGTCTGGCGATATACCATCTGACTTTCGGAAAAGCATCATCCACACAATTCCGAAGACGGCAAGAGCTGGCAAGTGCGAGAATTATCGCACAATCAGCTTAACAGCTCATGCATCGAAGCTGCTTACAAGAATAATATACAAAAGAATGGAAAAGAAAATAGAGAATGCGCTAGGTGACGATCAGTTTGGCTTTAGGAAAAGTAAAGGGACGAGAGAGGCAATTCTGACGTTACGGCTAATAATGGAAGCAAGGCTAAAGAAAAATCAAGACACTTTCATAGGATTTGTCGACCTGGAAAAAGCGTTCGACAATATAAAATGGTGCAAGCTGATCGAGATTCTGAAAAAAGTAGGGGTAAGCTATAGGGAGAGACGGGTCATATACAATATGTGCAACAACCAAGAGGGAGTAATAACAGTGGACGGACAAGAACGAAGTGCTCGTATTAAGAAGGGTGTAAGACAAGGCTGTAGCCTTTCGCCCCTACTTTTCAATCTGTACATCGAGGAAGCAATGATGGAAATAAAAGAAAGGTTCAGGAGTGGAATAAAAATACAAGGTGAAAGGATATCAATGATACGATTCGCTGATGACATTGCTATCCTGAGTGAAAGTGAAGAAGAATTAAATGATCTGCTGAACGCAGTATGGTTTGAGAGTAAATCGGAGAAAGACGAAGGTAATGAGAAGTAGTAGAAATGAGAATAGCGAGAAACTTAACATCAGGATAGATGGTCACGAAGTCAATGAAGTTAAGGAATTCTGCTACCTAGGCAGTAAAATAACCAATGACGGACGGAGCAAGGAGGACATCAAAAGCAGACTCGCTATGGCAAAAAAGGCATTTCTGGCCAAGAGAAATCTACTAATATCAAATATCGGCCTTAATTTGAGGAAGAAATTTCTGAGGATGTACGTCTGGAGTACAGCATTGTATGGTAATGAAACATGGACTGTGGGAAAACCGGAACAGAAGAGAATCGAAGCATTTGAGATGTGGTGCTATAGACGAATGTTGAAAATTAGGTGGACTGATAAGGTAAGGAATGAGGAGGTTCTACGCAGAATCGGAGAGGAAAGGAATATGTGGAAAACACTGATAAGAAGAAGGGACAGGATGATAGGACATCTGCTAAGACATGAGGGAATGACATCCATGGTACTAGAGGGAGTTGTAGAGGGCAAAAACTGTAGAGGAAGACAGAGATTGGAATACGTCAAGCAAATAATTGAGGACGTAGGTTGCAAGTGCTACTCTGAGATGAAGAGGTTAGCACAGGAAAGGAATTCGTGGCGGGCCGCATCAAACCAGTCAGTAGACTAATGACCAAAAAAAAAAAAAGTTCTAGGGGACTGATGTCCTCAGATGTTAAGTCCCATAGTGATTTGGACCATTTTTTGAACATAGCCTATGTTTATTGGTCACCGCAACCACAGGCGCCGCAATGACAACAGCAGTGCGGCACAGAAGTACACCACAATCCAACTGATCCCCTTGTAATACACCGTGCAGACTCGCTCCGTCTTCCTTTTTCCCGTGCAGAGCGCCGGCCCCCGGATATGAAGTGGGCTCTCGCCAACTAGTGCGCCGCAAAGCAAATCACTTAGACAGGAAAAACTCCGCGAAAGCAAGAGCGTCGCGGGAGGCCACGACACAAAAATATCGCACACGAAGCGAAAAGACATGCCAAAAAAACTGGTAGAGCCGCCGCGGGCACGCAGAAGTGCCGCAACACGACGTGAAATGGACTCGACTAATGTCTGAAGTAGTGCTGGAGGGAACTGACACCATGAATCCTGCAGGGCTGTCCATTAATCCGTAAGAGATACGAGGGGGTGGAGAATTCTTCTGAACAGCACGTTGCAAGACATCTAAGATATACTCAATAATGTTCATGTCTGGGGAGTTTGGTGGCCAGCGGAAGTGTTTAAACGCAGGAGAACGTTCCTGAAGCCACTCTGTAGCAATTCTGGACATGTGTGGTGTCGTATTGTCCTGCTGGAATTTTCCAAGTCCGTCGGAATGCACAATGGATACGAATGGATGCAAGTGATCAGACAGGATGGTTACGTACGTGTCACCTGTCAGAGTCGCATCTAGACGTATCAGGGGTCCCCTATCAATCCAACTGCACACGCCCCACACCATTACAGAGCCTCTTCCAGCTTGAACAGTCCCCTGCTGATATGCTGGGTCCATGGATTCATGAGGTTGGTTCAAGTGGCTCTGAGCACTATGGGACTTAACGTCTGAGATAATCTGTCCCCTAGAACTTAGAACTACTTAAACCTAACTAACGTAAGGAGATCACACACGTCCATGCCCGAGGCAGGATTCGAACCTGCGACCGTAGCGGTCACGCGGGTCCAGATTGAAGCGCCTAGAACCGTTCTGCCGCACCGGCCGGCATTCATGAGGTTGTCTACAAACCCGTACGCGCCCATCCGCTCGATACAATTTGAAACGAGACTCGTCCGACCGGGCAACATGATACCAGTCAACAATCCAATGTCGGCGTTGAGAGTCCCAGGCAAGGCGCGCGGCTTTGTGACATGCAGTCATGAAGGGTACACGAATGGGCCTGACACTTGTTGGTGGCCCAGCGTTGAAATCTGCATCAATTTGCGGAAGGACTGCACTTTTGTCACGCTGAACGATTCTCTTCAGTCATAGTTGGTCCCGATCCAGCCGCAGCGATGTCGGTGATTTGATGTTTTACCGGATTCCTAATATTCACGGTACACCCCTGAAATGGTCATATGGGAAAATCCCAACTTCATCGCTACCTCGGAGATACTGTCTCTCATAGCTCGTGCGCCGATTATAACGGCACGTTCAAACTTCTTGATAACCTGCCGTTGTAGAAGCAGTAACCGACCTAACAACTGCGCCAAACACTTATTGTCTTACATAGGCGTTCCCATCCGCAGCTCCGTATTCTGCTCGTGTACATATCTTTTTATTTGAATACGCATACCTATACCAGTTTCTTTGGCGCTTCAGTGTACTTTGATGAGCGTTATGGAGTCAGGCAGGGACGTGTCCCTCTGTACTGTACGGCCAAGGTCGTCAGGGCGTACGTGGCACCGTCATCAGCGTAATAATCTCGTGGGTGCGCCATATTAGCGCGGTAAGGGGCCATCAAGAGGCCCGGCACGCCGTGCGTGGAGACCGCCCGCCTAGCCCTGACGGGGAGCTGCCAGTAGCGCTCCGACACACACGCCGCGCACACATGGCCCTCGCCGCGCTGGTGCTCGCCATCGACGCGAATGTCTGCTCCGCTGCAGAGCTGAAACACGTGAGTACTTCACAGCTAAGATATAGGACGCGAGTTATGTGCCTGGCCAAGTAACTTCTATCGAATGCTGCACTACAATTCAAAGTGACACAGGTACATGAGACTATTTTGCAACTTGCCAATGTTCTTGCCGCAGTGGTAACACCTGTTCCCGTCAGATCAAATTAAGCGCTGTCGGGATTGGCTAGCACTTGGATGGGTGACTTTCCGGTCTGCGGAGCGCTGTTGGCGAGCGGGGTGCACTCAGCTCTTGTGAGGCAAACTGGGCAGCTACACTACTGGCCATTAAATTTGCTACACCAAGAAGAAATGCAGATGATAAACGGGTATTCATTGGACAAATATATTATACTAGAACCGACATGTGATTACATTTTCAGGCAATTTGGGTGCATAGATCCTGAGAAATCAGTACCCAGAACAACCACCTCTGGCCGTAATAACGGCCTTGATACGCCTGGGCATTGAGTCAAACAGAGCTTGGATGGCGTGTACAGGTACAACTGCCCATGCAGCTTCAACACGATACTACGGTTCATCAAGAGTAGTGACTGGCGTATTGTGACGAGCCAGTTGCTCGGCCACCATTGACCAGACGTTTTCAATTGGTGAGAGATCTGGAGAACGTGTTGGCCAGGGCAGCAGTCGAACATTTTCTGTGTCCAGAAAGGCTCGTACGGGACCTGCCACATGCGGTCGTGCATTATCCTGCTGAAATGTAGAGTTTCGCAGGGATCGAATGAAGGGTAGTCACGGGTCGTAACACATCTGAAATGTACCGTCCACTGTTCAAAGTGCAGTCAATGCGAACAAGAGGTGACCGAGACGTGAAACCAATGGCACCCCATACTATCACGCTGGGTGATACGCCGGTATGGCGATGACGAATACACGCTTCCAATGTGCGTTCACTGCGGTGTCGCCAAACACGGATGCGACCATCATGATGCTGTAAAGAGAACCTGGATCTATTCGAAAAAACGACCGTTTGCCATTCGTGCACCCAGGTTCGTCGTTGAGTACACCATCGCAGGCGCTCCTGTCTGTGATGCAGCGTCAAGGGTAACCGCAGCCACGGTCTCCGAGCTGACAGTCCATGCTGCTGCAAACGTCGTAGAACCGTTCGTGCAGATGGTTGTTGTCTTGCAAACGTCCCCATCTGTTGACTCAGGGATCGAGACGTGGCTACACGATCCGTTACAGTCATGCGGATAAGATGCCTGTCATCTCGACTGCTAGTTATACGAGGCCGTTGGGATACGGCACGGCGTTCCGTATTACCCTCCTGAACCCAACGATTCCATATTCTGCTAACAGTCATTGGATCTCGACCAACGCGAGCACGAAAGTTGTGATACGATAAACCGCAATCGTGATAGGCTACAATCCGACACCGGTCAACTGCTGTTTGTGTATGAGAAATCGGTTGGAAACTTTCCTCATGTCAGCATGTTGTAGGTGTTCTGAAAAGCCAATCATTTGCATATCACAACATCTTCTTCCTGTCGGTTAAAATTCGCGTCTGTAGCACGTCATCTTCGTGGTGTAGCAATTTTAATGGGCAATAGTGTACTTGATTGAGAAGTAGTACCTCCGGTTACGAAAAGTGACTATGGCAGGGGGAGCTGTGTGCTGACTACACCCCCTTCCATATCCAAGTTCAGTGACAGCTACAGGCTGAGGATAACACGGCGGTCTTTCAGTACCGGTAGAGCCTTACGAGACCTGTTCGGATGGAGTCTTAAAAAAAGAAGAGTGTGACCAAGTCGCCGTAAACAGCGGTCGAAACGGTCTACCAATCATTTAATTCCTCGACGATATAAATCCGCTCCTTGATCATGTAGCTGTATGAGAAGCGCAGCGTTAATGGCCTCAGCGTTGGAAAATCTCTCCCACCCCCATCCCACCCCATGATGTTCTTTCAGATTGCGGAAATGATGGAAATCATATGTGGCAAAATCTGATGACGGATGCTTCCAAACCTCCCATCGAAAACGGTGATGCAAAGGTTCCACTGTCGTTTAGGAAAACAATGCCTTTCCTTAACTTTTTCTGCCTCTCGATCTTTATGGCGTTTCGCAGCGATGCAAGTGTTGCACAGTATGGGTCGGCTATAATGGTTGTGACCTTTGCTATAAACCAGTGCTTCCCAACCTGCTGGTAATTACACCCTGAGGGGTAAAATTAAATTTTAAGAAGGGTAAAAACCAAACGATTCGATTCTGTTTCAGTCACGAAACTAAATTCTTTGCAAAAGTTCATTAATATAATCACAATTTTGTAAGACTCTAATACTGATTATATAAATTATCAATAATTACTTTTCCCCATTAGTAGCATTAATGCAGTGGAGGTTACAGGTTCCTCATGTGAGGAACCCTCTACACACACATGATGTGCTTTGTCCCGTACAATGCTGATGATAAAATTGAGACGCATACGTGACAAATGCTAAATATCTCAAGAAAATGGTTTCTCCAAGTTGTAGATACTACTTGCAGAGTCCATAAATTGCTTCATTACTGGCTTTGAAACAAAGATATGAATTGACAGCAAGACACAGCAGCAACTACGAAAGGCGTTTGAAACGTCCGTGCAAAAGTAAAAACTACTTACGTGTTTGGGGTAAACCTTTGTTATTTTTCGACGTAGTCTCCTTTTAGACTTATACACTTCGTCCAACGCTTTTCTAATTTGTTGATCCCTTCCGAATAATAGGAATTGCCCGAGTCTGCAAAATAGCTATTACTTGCTGCAATCACCTCCTCGTTTGAATAAAATCTGTGTCCCGCCAGACATTTCTTCGAATTGGGGAACAAATACTAGTCCGAAGGAGCCAAGTCTGGATAATAAGGGGGATGTGAAACGAGTTGGAATCCTATTTCCATTAATTTTGTGACCACAACTGCTGAGGAGTGTGCTGGTGCATTGTCGTTATGGAAAAGGACTTTTTTGCGGTCCAATCGCCGGCGTTTTTCTTTCAGCTCGGTTTCCAAACGGTCGAATAACGATTCATAATATGCACCTGTAATAGTTTTACCCTTTTCCAGATGGTCGACGAGGATTATCCCCTGCTAATTCCAAAAGACTGTCGCCTAACCTTTCCGGCCGAAGGAATGGTCTTTGCCTTTTTTGGTGCAGATTCTCCCTTGGTAACAAATTGTTTAGATTGTTGTTTGGTCTCAGGAGTACAGTAATGTATCCATGTTTCATCCACAGTGACAAAACGACGATTAAAGTCTTGCGGATTCTTCCTGAACAGCTGCAAACCATCCTTGCAACAGCCGGCTGGTGTGGGCGTGCGGTTCTAGGCGCTACAGTCTGGAACCGCGTGACCGCTACGGTCGCAGGTTCGAATCCTGCCTCTGGCATGGATGTGTGTGATGTCATTAGGTTAGTTAGGTTTAAGTAGTTCTAAGTTCTTGGGGACTGATGACCTCAGATGTTAAGTCCCATAGTGCTCAGAGCCATTTGAACCAAGCCATCCTTGCAACACTTCACACGATTCCGTTTTTGGTTAAGCGTCAGCAATCGCGGAACCCATCTTGTGGATAGCTTTCTCATGTCCAAATGTTTATGCAAAATATTATGTACCCGTTCATTCGAGATGCCCACAGCACTAGAAATCTCACGCACATTAACTCTTCTGTCATCCATCACCATACCATGGGCTTTTTATCAATTATTTCTGGAGTCGTAACCTCCACAGAGCGTCCAGAACGTTCAGCATCACTTGTGCCGATATGGCCAGTCCGAAAATTTTAAAACCGCTTATAAACTGTTCTAATCGAAGGTGCAGAGTAACCGTAATGTTTATCAATCTTCTCTTTCCTTTCCTGAGGCGTTTTGCCTTTCATAAAGTAATGTTCATCACCACAGGAAATTCGTCCATCAACTTCCTTGATTCTAACGAATGCCAAACACAAAGAAATAGACCAACAGGGCTGAAACTTGGTGTGCGTTCTTCCCAAAGATGCTACTAACTAAATATGACCTCGATATGTGCCGGTGGTGCCATCTCTCGGACTTTGCACGGACTTCTCAAACTTCCCTCGTACATAAGGCTGTACACATTATTATTACTAGACTGGTTAGACATAAAGCATTAACAGCCTGAACTCGTCCAGTTACTGCCACTTCATAAGTAAGGAGTCTAGTATTCAAATGATTCACGAACTGTAAGTATAGTGCACACATCTGAACTTGTTTTATTTTAAATGGTTCAAATGGTTCAAATGGCTCTGAGCACTATGGGACTCAACTGCTGAGGTCATTAGTCCCCTAGAACTTAGAACTAGTTAAACCTAACTAACCTAAGGACATCACAAACATCCATGCCCGAGGCAGGATTCGAACCTGCGACCGTGGCGGTCTTGCGGTTCCAGACTGCAGCGCCTTTAACCGCACGGCCACTTCGGCCGGCTATTTTAAATGGGGTTGCAGTGAACAGGTCAAGTAAGGGTCGCAGTGGAGAGGAGTAATGCAGGGGAAGATGTTTTGTAGCAAGTGTATACGCTCGCTGTGGACAGTTAGCTTTTTTTATCTGAGAAGAAGTTGTGGGTAGCACTTGCACACAACACGAACTCCTTCGTCATTCATTCTAACACACACACACACACACACAAATTATCAATCATCTTTCATCATTTTAAAAATAAACGTGTACCACGAAAAGTCTTTCATTACAGCTTAGTTAGCTGTTAAAGTTGGTGATAATGTAGGAGGGGGTGGGGTGGGGCGGAGTTCCTAGTTAATGTCTGATTTCACTCAGGGCTAATGGAACCACTGCTATAAATTCTGCGTACACAATTCATTCACAATCGAAAACCGGTGGTCATAATCTTCCCTGCTGATGGCGGAAATTTGCATTTCCTCCGCGCAAGCGAGCAGGTATCTCTGCATGCCATAGACACTCTCTTCGTTGCACAAGCGAAATGATATACCCACGTTTCATCGGCCGCAATGGTGTCGCTTAGGAAATCATTGCCTTCCACAGAGGATCTCTCTAGGAAGTGCAGAGACGCCATAAGCGTTTCTCCTTTGCGTGCGGTGCTGGGACAATGACCGCGGAACAGAGCGCGAGCACAATTTCCGATGCTGCAGGCGATCTCGGACGATGTAATGAGAACTGCGTATTGGGACGCGCATCTGCTGAGCAATGTCCGTGATAGTCGCTCTGTGACTGCTGCGAATCACTTCCTCGATTGCCTGGACATTGCCGTCTGTCGCCGTGTCGAGGGCCTTCCTGCCTGGTAAGCAAAACCCACGTCTGTGCGGCTTTGACCAAATTGCTGGCTCTATTTCACGGCAGCGGGACACCACAGCGTGTCTGGTCCATACACTGCCAGAATTTCACTGTATATCTGTGAGCACTTCTGACGTTTTGCCCATACGAACTGTACTGTCAGATGCACTTCACCTTTGGAGTATATCAATATGTGGAAACCAGTCTATGATCGCAAATATTTGTTTTATTTAATGATACGTTTCGATTGTTGTGATCATCATCAGATTAATCTTAAAAATTAATGTGCATATTTATGAGTAAGATGATAATGACAAGCCGCAACATTATAAGTAGTAGCGTTGATACAAATTTTCTGAGAAGCATCTAACAAACAAACAAATAATACTCTGAAACTGCAAATTAGACACAAGGTAGATAACAAACGTTATAAATTTTCAAATTCGAGTCTCTCTAAAATACATTGTGAGAAATTATGCATTGGACAACCTGATTAAAAATTAATATTTTTAGGGAACAACCGCTGGCGCAGAATGAAACTGCATTTGGACAACATCTGACTGAACAGAACCATACGGTAACCGACATAGTTACAATATGCAAGTCGTACGCACTGCACCCAAGGGCCGCCTATTGATGGTTTTGGAAGAAATGGAGATCTACGGGGATAAGGAACACCACCCCAGAAAACTGAATTAACAAATCGAATTTACACCGAACGGCTATCTTTCACTGACAGGCTAATGACCCTAATGTAGTTTTCGCATGTTCTGATGTGCTAACTCTGTCCGTTTGTTTTCTGCTCTGGCTGCGCGCTGCCCACATTCTCTTGGCTTCGGTTTCGCGAATTCGTTGTGCCTGTGGCATTTTCGTGTTTCAAGATGCTGCTTCAATTAACTTCTTAATGTATTATACACATCGCAGACTCCCATTTGAGAGTTAGCATTTATAATCATTTTAACTAATATTTTACTGCTAACCCATGTTTTTTAATTACATTTTTCACTTATCCTGTTATGGTTCACACTGAATGTTAAATACCGTGTCTCTGCTTTATAACACGCCATTGTAAACAGTGTTTACAGCCGTCAGCGACACTTAGCGGCCAAGCCCCCTCAGGAGTTTGTACTGCAGCTCTAAGCAGTGTGTGCTAACGATGCACCTACATCATAAGCCATGAGTGTTTATTTTTATTTTATTTCGCCAAACGTGGCTATAAATTTTACTTTCGTCTTTTCTTACTTTCAAGAAGACAGGGAGGTTCTTTGTTAGATGCTTCCCTGATAATGTGATCAATGCTACTACTTATACTGTTGTTAATTTATCATAATGCTCTTCCTCAAAAATATACACGTTCTTTTTTAGATCAGTGTGATGATGATCATAATGGTTCAAACCGGTGAATGAATAAAACAAATATTTGCGATCATAGTTTGGTGTCCTCCAAAGATCGCGGTGCCACAGCAAAGACGGCAACGCGAATCGACACCACAGACGTTAGCGAGAGCTCGCTGCAACCCGCAACAATGTATGGGAGCCATTCTTGGTGACTACGTCTCCTCCCTCAGCACTGCAGCGCCCTCACGCTGAGGTCAAGATAGTGCCGAGCTAGCCAGAGCTTTAGCCCAGTTCCAGACTTTAGTTTCAGCAGTCAACATCGAGTAGGACCTTGTTCGTGGGTTTCAGATGGATGTATACTATTGTGTAGGTGATGCTATAGTAGTCACTGACAATTGTGAACTATCCATCACTCCAGAATAAAGGTCCCGAGTTCGAGTCTCGGTCGGGCACACAGTTTTAATCTGCCAGGAAGTTTCATATCCATCACTCCTGTGACAAAGTAATGTTTCAAAGTTAAGTAACTCGTTTATTCATTTATCTGATAAAGTGAACTAATATTTCATCAGTTTCATCTGATGAGCTTTCTCCCAGCGCAATCAAAGAACCCACAGCTGTGGCCGGGCGAAAGTAGATTCGCCCAGTCAGGACACATAGACTGTTTGATTTCGACATATTGTGAAACTTTGCATCGCTGTTATATTCAAGGTGACCATGTCACCCTGCATTTGGAGTATTTTTCAGTTGCTGAGTCATATCACTCCCACTTCGCGGTGTACTTCTTATTTGTACTGACGTGGAACTGTGGAAGAAACCAGGAACGTGTACCCCCTCTGACTATGCGCCACTCTCGTTGCGCAATCGTCTTAGCCTGGGGACAATATGTGTAACTTACTTTATGATGTTCCTAGATGTAATATCCAACTGTGACTCCCGTGAGCGCTATTTCGATTCTCGTGTTCCGCTGCATAGAGACTGCCGACCATTTCTCCCTGGCTTCCGTGCGGGGAACATGGGCTGAATTACCGGTACAACCGGGGATTTTTCCTTGTGTGGAGCACAGTAATGGTGTGCACTGATTCTCAGATGGTAGGTTGAGAAAGCACTTGAATGAGAACTATCGGTTCAAAGATCTGGAAAGCTGGCAACGGCAGGGGGTAAGGTTAGCTGACCCCCACGCTCCTCCATACTCCACCCAAATGACGTCATATGGTAGATGTTGACACAGCCAACTGCCGCAATCGCGGGCCTACTTGTTTTCCGGTTGATGTAAGTGTTGTGGATTGGCAAGGCAGCCAATCCACTAGGAGGAAGCCGAAAGGCACGCGTTTAAGCTCACGCAGGCTGGCGTGAGGTCTGGAAGAGGACAAGGAATTATAGTAGCAAAAAAAGTATGTAGCTGCTGGAATACTTAACTTTAATCCATCATTGGTGAACATCGCTCTTGACGGTACATGTTTTACAGCATCAATAGTAACTGGTAATGGCGCCTTGCTAGGTCGTAGCAAATGACGTAGCAGAAGGCTATGCTAACTATCGTCTCGGCAAATGAGAGCGTAATTTGTCAGTGAACCATCGCTAGCAAGTCGGCTGTGCAACTGGGGCGAGTGGTAGGAATTGTCTCTAGACCTGCCGTGTGGCGGCGTTCGGTCTACAATCACGGATAGTGGCGACACGCGGGTCCGGCGTATACTAACGGACCGCGGCCGATTTAAAGGCTACCACCTAGCAAGTGTGGTGTCTGGCGGTGACACCACAATAAGTCTCTCTACAATTGTGTCAAATGCATTTTCTGTATTGCGATGCTTACCTGTACATTATCTGTCTACACTCATGCTCATAAATTAAGGATAATTGCAGAATGTGGTGCCACGCAACGCGGCACTACACAAAACTGGCGCTAATACCATAGGCACATAGGGAACACACGTTACACAGATCTGTAAGTCCTCGGCATTGGTAATAAGTTGAGAAAACCGTCCCGAAACACATGTGCTACAAAGCGCCAACGTTTCCTGCGCATGTACCCCGACATCAATATGGGATATGATCACCATGCACACGTACACAGTCCGCACAACGGGTTGGCTTACTATCGATCAGGTGGTCGAGCAGCTGCTGGGCTATAGCCTCCCACTCTTGCACCAGTGCCTGTCGGAGCTCCTGAAGTGTCGTAGGGATTTGAAGACGTGCAGCGATACGTCGACCGAGAGCATCCCAGACGTGCTCGATGGGTTTAGGTCTGGAGAACAGGAAGGCCACTCCATTCGCCTGATATATTCTGTTTCAAGGTACTCCTCCACGATGTCAGCTCGGTGGGGCCGTGCGTCATCATCCATCAGGAGGAAGGAGGGACCCACTGCACCCCTGAAGAGGCGGACATACTGGTGCAAAATGACGTCCCGATACACTTCACCTGTTACAGTTCCTCTGTGAAAGACATGCAGGGGTGTACGTGCACCAGTCATAATCCCACCCCACACCATCAGACCACGACCTCCATACAGGTCCCTTTCAAGGACATTAAGGAGTGCTATCTCGTTCCTGGTTCACGCCAGATGAAAACCCGGCGAGAATCACTGTTCAGACTATACCTAGACTCTTCCGTGAACATAACCTGGGACCACTGTTCCAATGACCATGTACTGTGTTCTTGACACCAAGCTTTACTGGCTCTCCTGTGACCAGGGGTAGCGGAATGCACCTTGCAGGTCTCTGGGCAACTGTGTGTCTGGAGACAACTGTTCCAGTGACTGCGGTAAGGTCCCGAGCAAGACTACCTGCAGTACTCCGTGGCCGTCTGCGGGCACTGATGGTGAGATATCGGTCTTCTTGTGGTGTTGTACACTGTGGACGTCCCGTACTTTAGAGCCTGGACACGTTTCCTGTCTACTGGAATCATTGTCATAATCTTGAGACCAGCCTCCAGTCGCCCTAGTATTCTACCCCTCATAACGCCAACAGTATGTGTTCTTTGAGCCATTTTCTACACACAGTCACCATTAGCACGTCAGAAAACGTCTGCACACTTACTCGCTCCACCGTACTCTGACATGCAGCAACACACCTCTGTGTATGTGGATTGCTGCCAGTGCCACTGCGACGACCGCAGGTCAAACGCACCGCATGGTCATACCCCGAGGTGATTCAAACCCGCAAACCGCCCATCAGAGCGTTGTTTCACCAAGTAGCAGCATCATCGTTAATTTATGAGCATGAGTGTATATACACAGAGGTGACGAAAGTCATGAGATAGCGTTATGGACACATGCAAATGGGGGTAGTATCGCGAACACAAGGTATAAAAGAGCAGTGCATTAGCGGATTTGTCATTTGTACTCAGGTGATTCATCCGAAAGATTTTCAACGTGATTATGGCCGCACGACAGATATTAACAGACTTTGAAAGATTTGGAGTAAGACGCGTAGGACATTCCATTTGGGAAATCGTTAGGAAATTTTGTTTTCTGAGATCCGCTGTGACAAGAGTATGCCGAGAAAATACCAAATTTCAGGCGTTGCCTCTCACCATGGACAACGCAGTGGCCGACGGCCTTCACTTTACGACGGAGAGCAACGGCGTTTGCGTAAAGCTGTCAGTGCTAACAGAGAAGCGCCTCTCCTGACCTCGTAACCATATCGGCTGGACCCCCGTTGACGACTTAATAACTGTGACCCGGTCAGATGAGTTCCAATTTCAGCTGGTAAGAGCTGATGGTAGGGTTCGACTGTGGCATAGACCCCACGAAGCCGAGGATCCAATTTGTCAACAGGGCACAGTGTCAGCTGGTGGCGGCTCCTTGACGTTGTGGGCTGCGCTTACATGGAATGGACTGGATCCTCTGGTGAAACTGAACCAATCATTGCATGGAAATGGTTATGTTCGGCTACTCGGAGACCATTGCAGCCATTCATGGACTTAATGTTACCAACTTACATGAAATGGACTGGATCCTCTGGTGAAACTGAACCAATCATTGCATGGAAATGGTTATGTTCGGCTACTCGGAGACCATTGCAGCCATTCATGGACTTAATGTTACCAACTTACATGAAATGGACCGGATCCTCTGGTGAAACTGAACCAATCATTGCATGGAAATGGTTATGTTCGGCTACTCGGAGACCATTGCAGCCATTCATGGACTTAATGTTACCAACTTACATGAAATGGACTGGATCCTCTGGTGAAACTGAATCAATCATTGCATGGAAATGGTTATGTTCGGATACTCGGAGACCATTGCAGCCATTCATGGACTTAATGTTACCAACTTACATGAAATGGACTGGATCCTCTGGTGAAACTGAACCAATCATTGCATGGAAATGATTATGTTCGGCTACTCGGAGACCATTGCAGCCATTCATGGACTTAATGTTACCAACTTACATGAAATGGACTGGATCCTCTGATGAAACTAAACCAATCATTGCATGGAAATGGTTATGTTCGGCTACTCGGAGACCATTGCAGCCATTCATGGACTTAATGTTACCAACTTACATGAAATGGACTGGATCCTCTGGTGAAACTGAACCAATCATTGCATGGAAATGGTTATGTTCGGCTACTCGGAGACCATTGCAGCCATTCATGGACTTAATGTTACCAAACAACGATAAGATTTTTGTGGGTGACAGTGTCATGTCACCGGACAGCAATTGTTCGCGGCTGGTTTTGTATAACATCCCGGACAATTCGAACGAATGATTTGGCCACTCAGATCGCCCGACATGAATCCCATCGAACATTTATGGGACGTAAATCCTGCCCCGGCAACACTTGCGCAGTTATGGATGGCTACAGAGTGAGAATGGCTCAATATTTCTGCAGAGGACTGCCACTGACTTGTTGAATCCATGCTACGTTGAGCTGCTGCACTACACCGTACACAATATTAGGAGGTATCCTATGACTTCTGTCACCTCAGTGTAAACTAAATTATATGTGACCGAATGTCACTCATCAGATGTTTCCCAGCGATCCTCGCTATCTACCTGTTTTCTGTCTTCATCTGAAGTGGGGTCTGTTCTGAGGTATAGATGCATAGAGCAGGATTTCCGCCATTGTATACAGAGTATTTAATATTATATATAGACGAATGCTAGGGCAGAAGTACAGGTACTGTAGCATTGTCTCGATCATTCACCTAAAGAAAAAATACATATAGAAAAGATATTTACTTATTATTCCTTGAAAGTCTTATTTCTACTTATTTACGTAACTGCACTTCACCATTAATCTGAATCTTATATCTGTTTAAGAGAATTTATTGTGTTTGAAAAAACTGTAAGGTGGGCGTCTACGGGTATAGACTCCAGTGGACGGTATATTTTAGTTAAATACTATTCGCCTTCTCGCAGCAAAATATGCATGAGAGAACCTGTACTTCCTATTTATGCTGTTCCAATATTACTTCTAAATAATTAACATTCTTTTGATGCTTTAGCTAGAACAGTCCATGCATGAAAAGCTATAAAAATGAATAATTAATGTTTTGCTGATACCGGTAGTGTTTTTGCGGACGCTATAAACTTCACACTTTTCACATTTTTTTCAGTATTTATGGCGTTTGAACTGGTTACTTTGTGAAACAGATGCATTGCTTTACTTTATTCGTCATAATATTGGCGTAGTGATTCATTACTTTATAGCCTTCATTCGATTTTGATATTGAGGCGAGTACTACAAAACTATGTTCAAATGTGTGTGAAATCTTATGGGACTTAACTGCTAAGGTCATCAGTCCCTAAGCTTACACACTATTTAACCTAAATTATCCTAAGGACACACACACACACCCATGCCCGAGGGAGGACTCGAACCTCCGCCGGGACCAGCCACAGTACATGACTGCAGCACCCTAGACCGCTCGGCTAATCCCGCGCTTCGCGAGTACTACAAGATTAATTATAATGAATATGAGATTATCTCTCTTACTTGTTCCAATCTCGGTGTTGTATATCATTGTTAAATTCTTATTTCCAGTGTGTTACTTCTGCCTCGAATTGCAACCTCTTGCTTTTCCTGGTATTAGTTTACATACCGTTTGGCCCACAAATGATGCTACCCTTTAATTTGCAGTGACAATAGGGATTTTTGGAGACTTGCCAACGCACTGTGAAAATCTGTTCACTGGAGAATTTTTTTCTGCCGAATCTACTGTGCTAGCAGGTCGATGTGCTCTAAAAGTCAGAATTCGGGCACTGGATATTTTCAGAAGCCACCAGATGCTACTGCGGTTCCTTAAAGTGGCGAGTGTAAATACACAAACGCATGCAGGCATTTGACAAGCAGTCTGGTCGGTCGGGTCTCTCTCTCTCTCTCTCTCTCTCTCTCTCTCTCACACACACACACACACACACACACACACACACACATACACACAGCGGTGGTCAAGCACCTCCATACTTATTGTTCCTTTTTCAAATTCAGTTTCGGTTGTGACATTGTCGAGTGAAGCACAGGGTACTAAGAACATTTTTTCCTACAAGTATGAGAGTTGAAAGTGAACAGCGAATACTTGAATCAGCAATTGTTGTTAACGAACTATCGGTAAAAGTAGAGGCCGGACTTCTCCAAATTACAAGCAGTGTAGCTGTGAGAACGGGCATGCATCATACTACGTAGCGTTAAAGGTATGGATACGGAATATTCAGCGGTGCAAAACCCGACTACTTCTCTTCAGATGCGTCAAGTACATCTAATGAAAACGTAATGCCTCGAGACACGCTCAATCTGCCAGACCTTTGCAAGTGAATCGCTAATGAGCCGGCCAAGGTACGCGCTGCTGACATACTGGTACGGGCTTCCTCTCGCTTTTTCCGACAGGTGGGCTTTGCGCGGAAAATCCGAGCGCGATACCGCCCTTTAGAAGAATTATGCTGGGTCACGTGAAAAATTCTAAAGTGGTGCATGTCGTTATTTCGAGTTGTGCCACCGAGACTGCTTTGACGCTCATGTGCGACGGCTTGCTGTTAACATCTTTAACTTACTGATTCGCCACTGTCAGTAAAGAGAAGATAGTCGATGGTAACAGCGAAGTATGACTTGTGGGTGATGAGTTAAACAGGGAAAAAGGAGTGCCATTTAGTGGTGAGTGGAGTTGTGAATTATATTCCATTGATGTTACACGTAAAAGTGCTGTGATGCAGCAGTTTCTCCAGTTCTATATGCGACCTTAACAGCTCTTATCACACAGAGCCAGTCTTTAAATAAAAAAAAAAAGAATCTGACCGTTTTATCTATGTGATGCCCTTTTAAAGATACCAGAATACATGGTCGGCCTTGTGCGACTGCTAGGACATAATTGCAAAATGGAAATTTTACCCAAAAAATTACGAGTACGTAAGAAACCAAAGGGGCATTGATTTATTTTGATGAGACCTAGGTTCAACACATTCAACGATACCAAACTCGGAGCCAGAAGACGTTTAATTGTTGTAATCAAATCAAACTAAATGGTTCCAGAAACCTTTTCAAGTCTGAATCATCTACGTTGTAATATGTAGACTCATGCGACGAATGAAAATTAATTTCAGGGCCTTGGTGCAAATCTTTATTCATCGCATCAGTATGCATATACAGGGTGAATCACTTAAAACTTGTATCTCATGTATCATGGTAACCGAAAGTGCTATTGATGTGCGGTTTTCGTAGAATGGATTGGTAGTTAGGGGCTCGTACTGTTAGGCAATCAACAGAGTGTAATAATACTTAGAAAGTGTATTTTTTGTGCAAACATACACTTTTTTAAACGTAACAATGGTTATTGACATTAACAAATTAGAAATGAGGTAAATTAGAATGTCAGTGGTGTTTGTTGCAGAATTATAGTGCGAATCGATTGCGAAGTATCGTATTTTGAAAAGTCCTCATACCGATACTTGTACGATATCTGTAGTAGCAGCCGCTAAAGAACAAGTGCATACACTATTTATGTGGATTCTGACTAATAGAGAGAGACAATTGACCATCACAGGTTGAGTTCAAAATGACCGGGACACTATACACTTCAAGTGTTGTACGTGCTAGCATTTCAGCGCAGACGTCCGAACAGGCTGCAGCGATACGTCGTTGCAAATCATCGAGTGTAGTTGGTATGTCCTTGTAGACGCCGTCTTCCAGTTTCCTTCGCAGAAAAATATGGTCAAAGCGAAATGGAACAGAACAGTATGCCCATCTGACAAAAGCCACTTTTAGGCGTTTGCATTACTTCTACCTTCAAATAGTCCAATATAATCGTTTGAAGATGTAATTAGACTGGCGTCTATGCTGGATTACTTGAATGCAGAAATCACGCCGAATGTGACCAAGTGGCTTTAGTCAGAGCTGCATAGTGATCAGTTCCACTTTACTTATACCGCTTCATTGAAATCACACACCTGCACTTTGGAGACTGAATAGCTTCGCAACACTATCAGGCTAGTAGAAACAATTTCTAGTTCAGATGGTGTAATTACTTTCAAGCAGTGTAAAATATATAAATAAGAAGTCACGACATTGAAATATGTGTCCTATTAGAACGATATTATGTTTCTTCGTCTTACCAAAGTTCCTTCCTTATACTATGAATAGGTGATCAACCAAATGTCTCTCGTGGTAGGACGTTTTTGCATCCGAATATTCATACTACTGTTATTGGGATGAGCGTTCGAAAACATACACTTCCGCTGTAAGAAGAAAATTCGTATTTTTGAAAACACTTGTATCATGTCAGAAAATTTTACATTTATTCTAAACAACACACGCTGTTACGAACGACAAAACGTAACAGCAGAGATTTGTTATTATTATGTGCAACTACAACGTCAGAAGATATTCCAACGCTCTCAGCTGAATAGAAATCAGTAGCAGTAGAAACAATTAGCAGAAAGGTCTTGAGCACCTAAGAAGGAAAAGTCCCGTTTGTATTCCTGCAGCAACTCGGCGGTCTTTTCATTTACTGGAATAGCGCGTGACAGAGCCCCACTAGTAACAAAACGTACCTGATCCACATCTCCGTCTCTCGCGTTCCGGGACGTAAATAGCTCACTGCTGCCGCTCTAGACGGCACTCTATAATAACAATGACCGAACCAAACCTTTCATAATTTCTAAGGAACTTCGCACAGGTAAGACATACGAAGTACAGTCGAGTTATAACATGTCAGAATTTTTTTCTCAGGACTGGAAACATATATAAAAATGCGATTTGTTTTCAAATACGCGTTGGATCGTTGTGAATGCATCACGGTGACGGCGGCACTACATGCCACACGAACTCTAACAGCAGGGGCAAGAATGAGGCTTGTTTTTTGAAACTTAAACTAGCGACGTTTTCATTACAAGATCAGTTTCGTTTTCTCCATTTTCGTGGTGTGACTTCAATTGAAATTCATCGCCAGTTGAGTGAGACATGTGATGATGGTGTCATGATGTGTGTAATTACGTTCGTGGATCTGACAGTTCAAAGAAAGCAGTACGCCGTATGGCAACAAACCAAGACGAGCTCAATCTCGGCCTCGCACCAGCCCGTCTGTCGACATTATCGAGAGAGTGCAGAATGTCATTTTCGTGGATAGCCGAATGAGTGTGGAACACATCGCCTCCGAAGTTGGCATTTCTGTGGGTTCTGCATAAACAATGCTGTAAGAGTCCTTCAGGTGGGTGCCACGAATGCTGACGGATGACCACAAGGCTGCGTGCTTTCCCTGATGCCAGTCAATGTTGACTCGTAATGCTGGTATGAATGGGACTTCCTTTTCATCGGTAATGGCAACGGTTGAGAAATGGAAGCGCCAGATAGCTCAATGGAAGCGCAGACACTCACCACAACAAAAATTTCGGGTAAGTGCGAGTGCTGAAAAAATGATGGTGGCCATGCTCTGGAACAGCGATGGCATAATCCTTACTCATTGTGTTCCAAACGTCACTACGGTGACAAGTGCATCCTACCAAGATGTTTTCAAGAACAAGCTCCTTCCAGCATTGTGTAAAAACAGCCGGAAAAGGTTTGACGTGTGCTCTTTCACCAAGACAATGCGAAAGCGACGCTGCAGTTTATTCCTGAAAAAAACTGTGAAGTAATTTCTCATACTCCGTACTTATATGAACTGGCTCCTAACGATTTTCGACTGTTTCCAACGATGAAAGACACACTCCGTGGTCGCATATTCACTAGCCGTGCCGCTGTTGCATCAGCGATTTTCCAATGGTCAAGCCAGACTCCCAAAAATCGTTTGCAACGGTAATTGAAATATGTCATCGACGTTGTGAAATATCTGTACGGGTACAGGGAGATTACTTCGAGAAGGGAGACAAGTTTCACAATTTTTAAGTGATTAATTTGTGAAAAAAAAATCGGAAGTGTTATAATTTGAATACACTTCGTATATCCGATGGTTTAAAGGGGACACCAGTTCTTCCGTAAGACAGATCGGCGAAAATTTCTCTAGAAATGTAGATACTTCGCTATGCTGTCTGGGTTCACTTTGTATTTCGATGTTAATACTAATTCGTGTTTCACAGTACTTCTCTGCAAAACCATTTGTGCAGTTGTTCTGCTGTTTACATGCCTAATGTTCGTATTGTCGATAATCACCTCCATAAATAAACACCTCGAAAATCTTACTTCTGTAGGAGAACTGCTTAGCTTTCAAGTTCTTTTTATTTAATTTTCATAATGACGAGACAACACAATGACGCAAAATGAGCAAATTATTGACATGGGAACTAGTATTTTAAAGATTATCTATCTTGAATATTCTGGAACTAAATCAATTTTAAGTGCGGTATCTACTTTTGAGTCCTTCTAATTATATTTCATGGAAGCATTCATCTCTCCATAACTAAGATAAAAGTTCTATCGTCATCATTAGGCAATCAGACAGCTCAACCAAAGCTTCCTTATTGTAGACATTAAAGCAAACTAGCTCCAAGCTAAGGTACCACCAAAAAAGCTTTTGAACTTCATCCATGAACGCGAAAATCTGAATAACAACAAGCACAATAGGAATTACGTAGGTGTACATTGCCAGTAATATACTGTAAGCAAACAACTAGCGAAGTGTACTAGCTAAGTAAAATTGTTAATTTTGCACAGGCCAGCTGCAGCATCATACCGCTGTCAATGTTTGAACGAATATACTTACTGAAGATTCAAATATGTATCACGCCAACTGAATATGGGCGAGAGCCCGTAACGCATATAGTCAAAAATAAAAACACAGTGTCTTTTTGCTTTACTTCTTAAAATAACTTAAAAAAAGTTTTTAACATTGTTATGAATCGATTACCAGGTAAAGTTATGTTAACAGTTTTCGGCAAGAATTTTGCAAAGAAAACAGATTGTCAAATGAGTAAAATTACCTCACACATTTTCTCTAGTTTACTGCAATACATAAATATTTAGAAAATACGTCACACGTTTGAAAATGTAATTCGCTTGTCCTTTTTTTGCTGCAAATGATCTGGAAAACTGAATAAACTCGGCTTGATCGTCGTCTTTCAGCTTCTGGTCGTAGCATGCAGGCTCTATTATCGCTATAAGTGGCGCTGTCCACGCTATATTTCGATGGTGTGTAGTATTGCCAGTGTATCTGCTTTAGAAATTCTGGGTGCGAGTGAGGAAACCCGAGAAGATTTTCGATTACTTAGCAGCATTATTAAGTTTCTTGAGCACAAGTTTCTTGGAGTTATATATCATAATTATGCAACTTTATTGGGGAACTGAACTGCTTCCAGTCGACCATACATTCATTACTCCATCGGTATGCGAAACAATCCTCGATCATTTGATTAGAAATATGAGAGAAAATCACTCGAAAGTCGAAATCACAACCACTGCTAATAGCTCCGAGGACACCTCATCAATATGGCAGCTGTACCGATCACCTTCATGATTTTCTTTGTAAAATCGCCTTTGCTCAGTCTCTCCGGTTTATTGTTGATTTCATTGATCTAAACATGGAATTAACCCAGTGCTGTCTTATTAACCGAATTTCTCTCGGCGTCTCACAGAACATTACAAGGATATTAAATAGGAAGCACTTTCTCGAAGTTAAGCAAAATATTATTTTTTGCTCACTAACTGGCTTTCTGCTTCTTAGGCCGTTGTAAGTGAGAAGTGAATGTCGCAAGCATAGATAAAATAATGTGCGACTTACACAGTGATCTCTGGGCTATCCGGATGTCGAACTCCGGCTGCCTGAACGTGCCGGCCAAAAACGCTTGTATTTAGTTTCTTGTCTAATTACAACA
Source organism: Schistocerca cancellata (assembly GCF_023864275.1). Lineage (NCBI taxonomy): Eukaryota > Metazoa > Arthropoda > Insecta > Orthoptera > Acrididae > Schistocerca > Schistocerca cancellata. The sequence goes on from NC_064631.1 coordinate 135,052,545, forward strand.
CGGCTGCCACGAAATGGCGCGAGGACGCAAAATGAAAATACTTTTCGAACTTGCTCCAACATCAGCCCTCTTATCGCCTATTGATATAATGTGCAAAGCCAGAAATAAGTAAACGTTTCTATATCACGTACAGACTGGTGGAAAGTTTTGTACCTAATTACAACGTGGCGACCTACGTTGATGACAAGAATCTGCAGGCTCGTCGAGGTTCCATGCTCTGAGATCAGAGATCTACATCCAGATAGTACAGAGATCATTGTACTTACACGACATTTCTAATACACTCCTGGAAATGGAAAAAAGAACACATTGACACCGGTGTGTCAGACCCACCATACTTGCTCCGGACACTGCGAGAGGGCTGTACAAGCAATGATCACACGCACGGCACAGCGGACACACCAGGAACCGCGGTGTTGCCCGTCGAATGGCGCTAGCTGCGCAGCATTTGTGCACCGCCGCCGTCAGTGTCAGCCAGTTTGCCGTGGCATACGGAGCTCCATCGCAGTCTTTAACACTGGTAGCATGCCGCGACAGCGTGGACGTGAACCGTATGTGCAGTTGACGGACTTTGAGCGAGGGCGTATAGTGGGCATGCGGGAGGCCGGGTGGACGTACCGCCGAATTGCTCAACACGTGGGGCGTGAGGTCTCCACAGTACATCGATGTTGTCGCCAGTGGTCGGCGGAAGGTGCACGTGCCCGTCGACCTGGGACCGGACCGCAGCGACGCACGGATGCACGCCAAGACCGTAAGATCCTACGCAGTGCCGTAGGGGACCGCACCGCCACTTCCCAGCAAATTAGGGACACTGTTGCTCCTGGGGTATCGGCGAGGACCATTCGCAACCGTCTCCATGAAGCTGGGCTACGGTCCCGCACACCGTTAGGCCATCTTCCGCTCACGCCCCAACATCGTGCAGCCCGCCTCCAGTGGTGTCGCGACAGGCGTGAATGGAGGGACGAATGGAGACGTGTCGTCTTCAGCGATGAGAGTCGCTTCTGCCTTGGTGCCAATGATGGTCGTATGCGTGTTTGGCACCGTGCAGGTGAGCGCCACAATCAGGACTGCATACGACCGAGGCACACAGGGCCAACACCCGGCATCATGGTGTGGGGAGCGATCTCCTACACTGGCCGTACACCACTGGTGATCGTCGAGGGGACACTGAATAGTGCACGGTACATCCAAACCGTCATCGAACCCATCGTTCTACCATTCCTAGACCGGCAAGGGAACTTGCTGTTCCAACAGGACAATGCACTTCCGCATGTATCCCGTGCCACCCAACGTGCTCTAGAAGGTGTAAGTCAACTACCCTGGCCAGCCAGATCTCCGGATCTGTCCCCCATTGAGCATGTTTGGGACTGGATGAAGCGTCGTCTCACGCGGTCTGCACGTCCAGCACGAACGCTGGTCCAACTGAGGCGCCAGGTGGAAATGGCATGCCAAGCCGTTCCACAGGGCTACATCCAGCATCTCTACGATCGTCTCCATGGGAGAATAGCAGCCTGCATTGCTGCGAAAGGTGGATATACACTGTACTAGTGCCGACATTGTGCATGCTCTGTTGCCTGTGTCTATGTGCCTGTGGTTCTGTCAGTGTGATCATGTGATGTATCTGACCCCAGGAATGTGTCAATAAAGTTTCCCCTTCCTGGGACAATGAATTCACGGTGTTCTTATTTCAATTTCCAGGAGTGTATAAATACAGAAGATCGTAAGATACAGAGTGTTTACAAGCAAAAGTATTATATTTCTATGATTCGCGGACATCATTACACTTAACAAAAGAATTGCTAATTAAGTTTTATATGGAAATCATTACATTTAATCACAACGAAAAATAAAGTTGAATTTACTATTGGAATCTAACGTTTCCGCAAAGAAGACGAAAATCAAAACTGTGTCGGGTCATTTAAAACTAAGCTGGCTTTCTGTGTTATACACCTATTTATTTCAAGTATTTTCTTAGAAGTGTGTAAAACTTTACAGCCTGCACCGTATGTTAAAAACGTTTCACATAGTCCTAGTCGCCCGCATCTCACGCGTTTTGCTAATGTAATTCCCACAGCTATTCTTGACTAAATAACACATACTTTTCCACAGTGTTTTCACATAATTTTGTACACGTCACCCTGTCTCATATTTCATTTTGTATTTACTGTTGGGCAGTAATTTAGATACTTCGTTGTTAAAGCAAAATAGAAGTCTTTAGTTGCGAGACTTATTTATTTTTCCACGGCTGTCTGAAATTTTGCTAGTATATGATATGGTGCCCCAGTGTTTCTAACTTCTGACTTGTTCCAGTTGGCCAGTATCGAGTAATAGTGTAATATTATGCATTTTCTTTTTCTGTAGAATCTGGTGAGAGCTATAGCCACTGCTGGAAGCGATTAGTTTGATAGTCTGTAACTCTGTTTGAAAGGCAGATTCAGATAGTCGAACAGATATGAGGAGATGCACCATAAAATGTACAGTGCATCTTTGTCACTTTGTGGGTACAGGAAGCTTGCAGGGAATGCACTCTTCTTTTCTGTAAATGTTTGCAGTGTGTTAGGGATATAAGTACAGGTATTTGTATTTATGACTGAGGACGGTGTATTGAACAACATTACATCAGTATTTACTTCATTTGCAGGCTAATAGATAATTCTATTAGTAGTAGTGTGTTTTTAGATTGGTTGGTACCTGTAGCAAGAGAAACCATTAATGCTTATTTTTCCCAGGGCAGCAGGTCAGGTGAAGTTGGCTGTGTGGACGCAAAACAGTTAATCTCTATACTTAAAGGCATAGTCTACTTAGTGGTGCAGTTACGACTGTGCAGAAAACATCAGTAGTAAATTATGTGACTTGTTTGTGTGAAGATTGTTAGATGCAGAGAAAAAAAACTACAACTTGGTACATCTTAAGGTACCACTGACTACAATTTCTGCACTTTCATCCCTAACGCTTTGTATATGTGTTTGTTTCTATACGCTAACGTCTATATTAAGGTTCAAGAAATTCATACAAATCTCTTCCAGCTCCATCTTGAATTTTATTGTGTTGGGAGATCAACTGTAAGAATCTATCGTATCGCCTAGTGGTAGCAGCCCACAAACACTGCACATATTTCACATTCCTGAAACAGTATTTAATTTTACAACTCAGTGGCACTTTCTATACGAAAACTAGTTCTGGACTGTCGTATAATATCTGAAATTTTTAAGCACCCATATCTAGGATATCATCCTGTCTGTAACAAGTGTACCCGAGCAGAAAATAATTCTTTTACACACGCTGAGTAGCAATTCTTATATCATGTAATTCTACAGGATTTACGTTAGACTTGTGCAAAACATCTAGCATACGTTCATACACTCATCAGTGGGAACATTTGTAAACAAACGAGTGTAAACTACACTATTTTAGAAGAGGATAGGACTAGAATATATCTGATTTTATCAACAAGACGTATCGATTTTCTAATACACACGTTAATATTTTGTTTTAATATTGATAATGTTCCCTACTAGCGGGAGAACAAGAGTATAAGAAGCAGAAAAGGGTGACACCACTAAGCGTTGATTTCTAATGTATTACTTTCATATTATTTGATGGTGGTTAACTGCATTCGGATCTTCGTTAAGAATTTTGAAATTGAGAAATGTCGAACAACTGCTTAACTATGTTAACGTAATCTCCTTTGTTCCGTAAAACTAATCTCTTGTAATTGTCGCATTTTTTAAGCGATAACGTTGTTGGAAATTACGTGCTACGTGAACTTGCCTAGCGTATTAACGTGACTTAACGTACGCGTTAAAGTAATGGTTCTTAGATTCTAGTAGAGGTAGAAGCGACTGCATACGTCGATCAACCGATAATGCAGTGTGTGTGTGTGTGTGTGTGTGTGTGTGTGAGAGAGAGAGAGAGAGAGAGAGAGAGAGAGAGAGAGAGAGCGAACACCTCTACACGTAGCCAGGAGAACTGTACATAAAGACGATGAAAATGCCGAACAATAGGGGAGAGTACTGTATCTTGGAACAATTTTCAGACAGTTGCCTCTAGAGTCTAGCCAGCCCTGTACAAGAAGTTTATTATGATTTCTGATTCCATTTTTAAATTGTGACATTCTCTTTTTATGTTCTGCAGACTTCTTCGGAATTTACAACAATTACTCCGGAAATATTAACGGTTTTATACATGTGAAAACATTGCCATGTGCCTAGGAACAAATACTGTGTTGAAATTCAAAAGAGTTGTTCAAATGGTTCAAATGGCTCTGAGCACTATGGGACTCAACATCTTAGGTCATAAGTCCCCTATAACTTAGAACTACTTAAACCTAACTAACCTAAGGACATCACACAAACCCATGCCCGAGGCAGGATTCGAACCTGCGACCGTAGCAGTCCCGCGGTTCCGGACTGCAGCGCCAGAACCGCACGGCCACCGCGGCAGGCTAAAGAGTTGTAATCGAGAAAATGTTACTACTGTATCAACTAGTCAATCAGTCACATTATTACTCCACTACACACCAAGGATCAGTCAGTGAAATCACATTAAGAAAAATTATCTAAATCTGCATCTACATGATTATTCTGCTATTCATAATTAGGTACCTGGCAGAGGATCTATCGAACCACCTTTAAACGAGTTACTTCTCTACCGTTCCACTCGCGGAAAGTGCGTGGGAAAAAACGAACGCTTAAATCTTTCCGTGTGAGCTCTGATTTCACTTATTTTATTATGATGATCATTTCTCCGTACATAGGCGGGCGCCAACAAAATATTTCCACACTCTGTGGAGGAAGTTGGTGACTGCAATTTCGTGAGAAAGTCCTGCGGCAGCGAAAAACGCTTTTGTTTCAATGATTGCCACCCGAATTCGTGACGCTCTCTCCCCTACTTCGCGATAATCCAAAACGGACAGCCCGTCTTTGATCTCTTTCGATGTCCTCCGTCAGTCCTATCTAATGCGGATCCCACACTGCACAACAGTACTCCAGAAGAGGCGTAGTGTAAGCAGTAGACCTGTTACGTTTTCTAAGTGTTCTGCCCAAAAAGACAGCCTTTGGTTCGCTTTCCCCACAACAGTACCTAGGTGTTCGTTTTGATTTAAGTCATTTGTCATTGTAATCCCTAAGTATTTAGCTGAGTCTACAGGCTTGCCATCAGATTTGTGTGATTTATCATGTAATTGAAATGTAGCAGATTCTTTATAGTGCTCATGTGAATGACTTCACACATTTCATGATTTAGAGTCGATTGCCACTTTTCGCACCAAAAAGACATTTTCTTTAACTCATTTTGCAATTCGTTTTGATCATCTGATGACTTGAAATGACGATAAATGACACCGTCAACCGCAAACAGTCCAAGAGGACTTCTGAGGTTGCCTCCTAAACCGTTTTTGTAGATCAGGAACAACATGTACTCTGTAACACTTCCTCGGGGAACGCCAGATATTATTTTTGTTTTTCTCTATGACTTTCCACCAGTTATTACGATCTGTTACGTTTCTAACAAGAAGTCACGAATTCAGTCACACAAATGAGACGTTACTCCATAGACACGCAATTCAAATAGAAGTCGCTTGTGAGGAACGGTGTCAAAAGCTTTCTGGAAATCTAACAATATGGATTTATTTTTTATTTAGCTTATGGCATGTAACACATCATATAAAAAAAAGACATAAAAATCATAACACACAGAAATAAAGAGTAGTCACAGTGTATAACATATAGTTGTAGATATAAAAGTATTTAAAATAGTGTATATAATAAACAAAAGTTCACAAACAAACATCCAGATTTGTGACATAGTCTATTGCACTTTCAGTCGCGGTCAGAAACTCATTGGGGTCTCCTGCAAAACGTCTCAGAGGGCAATCTTCCACGATGTGACGAATCGTCTGCTGGTCCGCACCGCAGTCACATCTCGGGGAGGTGATTTTACCCCACCTGTGGAGGCTGTCTGCACATCTGCCGTTATTTGTCCGAATTCGATTCAAGGTCGTCCAAGTTTTCCTTGGCAAATTGAATCCTGGTGGTTGGACATTGATACATGGCATATTCTGCAGTTTTTGGGGCACAGATTCTCTCCACCGCGTTTTCCAGAGGTTGCCATAATCCGGGTTGAGAGGATGCGTATTTTTTGCCTTTTTTAAAGAGGGGTGTCTGGAGCGCAATCTGTTCATCTCCAGGGCGGGAACATCCTTATGGATTGGCAGTTTCTGATTGTTCAGCACTTTTCCATACTCGCGTAAGAGAGCGTTCTCTCTGCGCAGGTCCGGTGGGAGAATGTTGCTCAGTATAGGTAGCCAGTGTAAAGGCGTTGGAATATGGAATCAATTTGACATCACCTGTCGATAGCACTGATTACTACGTGAGAATAAATAGCTTGTTGTGTTTCACAAGAACGATATTATCTAAATCCGTATTGGATATTTGTCAATAAATAGTTTTCTATGAGGTGATTCATAGTGTTCGAACACAGTATGTTCCAAAATCCTACTGCAAATCGCCGGTTGCGATATTAGTCTGTAATTCAACGGATTATTCATATTTCATTCCTTGGGTGTTGGTGTGACTTGTGCAGCTTTCAAGTGTTTGGGTATGGATATTTCTACGAGCGAACGGTTTTGTTTGACTGCTAAATATGGAGCTGTAACAACAGAATACTCTGAGAGGAACCTGACTGGCGTACAAGCTGGACCGGAAGCCTTGCCTTTCGTACGTACACTCCTGGAAATTGAAATAAGAACACCGTGAATTCATTGTCCCAGGAAAGGAAAACTTTATTGACACATTCCTGGGGTCAGATACATCACATGATCACACTGACAGAACCACAGGCACATAGACACAGGCAACAGAGCATGCACAATGTCGGCACTAGTACAGTGTATATCCACCTTCCGCAGCAATGCAGGCTGCTATTCTCCCATGGAGACGATCGTAGAGATGCTGGATGTAGTCCTGTGGAACGGCTTGCCATGCCATTTCCACCTGGCGCCTCAGTTGGACCAGCGTTCGTGCTGGGCGTGCAGACCGCGTGAGACGACGCTTCATCCAGTCCCAAACATGCTCAATGGGGGACAGATCCGGAGATCTTGCTGGCCAGGGTAGTTGACTTACACCTTCTAGAGCACGTTGGGTGGCACGGGATACATGCGGACGTGCATTGTCCTGTTGGAACAGCAAGTTCCCTTGCCGGTCTAGGAATGGTAGAACGATGGGTTCGATGACGGTTTGGATGTACCGTGCACTATTCAGTGCCCCCTCTACGATCACCAGTGGTGTACGGCCAGTGTAGGAGATCGCTCCCCACACCATGATGCCGGGTGTTGGCCCTGTGTGCCTCGGTCGTATGCAGTCCTGATTGTGGCGCTCACCTGCACGGCGCCAAACACGCATACGACCATCATTGGCACCAAGGCAGATGCGACTCTCATCGCTGAAGACGACACGTCTCCATTCGTCCCTCCATTCACGCGTGTCGCGACACAACTGGAGGCGGGCTGCACGATGTTGGGGCGTGAGCGGAAGACGGCCTAACGGTGTGCGGGACCGTAGCCCAGCTTCATGGAGACGGTTGCGAATGGTCCTCGCCGATACCCCAGGAGCAACAGTGTCCCTAATTTGCTGGGAAGTGGCGGTGCGGTCCCCTACGGCACTGCGTAGGATCCTACGGTCTTGGCGTGCATCCGTGCGTCGCTGCGGTCCGGTCCCAGGTCGACGGGCACGTGCACCTTCCGCCGACCACTGGCGACAACATCGATGTACTGTGGAGACCTCACGCCCCACGTGTTGAGCAATTCGGCGGTACGTCCACCCGGCCTCCCGCATGCCCACTATACGCCCTCGCTCAAAGTCCGTCAACTGCACATACGGTTCACGTCCACGCTGTCGCGGCATGCTACCAGTGTTAAAGACTGCGATGGAGCTCCGTATGCCACGGCAAACTGGCTGACACCGACGGCGGCGGTGCACAAATGCTGCGCAGCTAGCGCCATTCGACGGCCAACACCGCGGTTCCTGGTGTGTCCGCTGTGCCGTGCGTGTGATCATTGCTTGTACAGCCCTCTCGCAGTGTCCGGAGCAAGTATGGTGGGTCTGACACACCGGTGTCAATGTGTTCTTTTTTCCATTTCCAGGAGTGTATTATACAGTACATACATATGTAGACGCAAAACATTTACAAATGCTGCACAAAGCGCAACCTCATATCTAACAATAACGCAAACTGTAGGAAATGGCGAAAACGGCGTTCCTTCATTTGATTCTGTACTCAGTACCGAAAAAGGACATCATGGCATCCTAGGTACGCTATCCTCTAGGAACAACACTCCCCTACAGATATCACACCGGTGTTTATAACCACCTCCAAGTGCAATGAGCTTCGCTGAAAACAATCTTGCAGGATAAAATAGTTGTAATCAAAAACTGGATGAATGAACATTTGTACAAGATTCTTTTTGATGTCCGGAAGGAAGATATTTTTGCTTGTTTGTAGTGCATGGAGAGATGCTGATGCCTTTTATGCCTGGCAAAGATAGCAACAATGAGAAGGTCCACTGTTTGTGAGTATTGTGCAGCTGGAGTTTCGATCATTAATTAGGATTTAACAACAGACGCAGAGTTCAGCAAGATCCAAAAATGGTTCAAATGGCTCAGAGCACTATGCGACCTAACTTCTGAGGTCATCAGTCGCCTAGATCTTAGAACTAATTAAACCTAACTAACCTAAGGACATCACACACATCCATGCCCGAGGCAGGATTCGAACCTGCTACCGTCCATGAACCATGGACCTTGCCGTTGGTGGGGAGGCTTGCGTGCCTCAGCGATACAGATGGCCGTACCGTAGGTGCAACCACAACGGAGGGGTATCGGTTGAGAGGCCAGACTAACATGTGGTTCCTGAAGAGGGGCAGCAGCCTTTTCAGTAGTTGCAGGGGCAACAGTCTGGATGATTGACTGATCTGGCCTTGTAACATTAACCAAAACGGCCTTGCTGTGCTGGTACTGCGAACGGCTGAAAGCAAGGGGAAACTACAGCCGTAAGTTTTCCCGAGGACATGCAGCTCTACTGTATGATTAAAAATATGGCAAGGAAAGCGTTTCTCAAGAAGAGGAATTTGTTAACATCGGCTATAGATTTAAGTGTCAGGAAGTCGTTTCTGAAAGTATTTGTATGGAGTGTAGCCATGTATGGAAGTGAAACATGGACGATAACTAGTTTGGACAAGAAGAGAATAGAAGCTTTTGAAATGTGGTGCTACAGAAGAATGCTGAAGATAAGGTGGGTAGATCACGTAACTAATGAGGAGGTACTGAATAGGATTGGGGAGAAGAGAAGTCTGTGGCACAACTTGACTAGAAGAAGGGATCGGTTGGTAGGACATGTTTTGAGGCATCAAGGGATCACAAATTTAGCATTGGAGGGCAGTGTGGAGGGTAAAAATCGTAGAGGGAGACCAAGAGATGAATACACTAAGCAGATTCAGAAGGATGTAGGTTGCAGTAGGTACTGGGAGATGAAGAAGCTTGCACAGGATAGAGTAGCATGGAGAGCTGCATCAAACCAGTCTCAGGACTGAAGACCACCACAACACACACACACACCGTAGAGGTCGCTCGGTTCCAGTTTGTAGCGCCTAGAACCGCACGGCCACTCCGGCCGGCAGCAAGATCCGTCATGGATAAGCAACTGGTCACGTGCGAATTGGACTCGCGCTCTTAGGGTTCTGTATAAACTTAATTATATATACAAAAAGGAATCGAGAATTTCGCCCCTTTTTGCCCGATATCGGCGTAGGTACTGGCAAGATATCGGTCCCAGGGATACTAAGACTTTTGAGAATGCTTTAATTTCAAGTTTGACATCAGATAAATGACAAAATAAATATTTTTTCGTGTGATATAATTATAAAGTAACAGTTCTATGATTTTTTTCTTTACTAATATTGTCGGCAAACTTCATGATTCTACGTCACGCCCTATAGGTTTTCATAAGTGAGTTTTCGAGTATCAAAATATGTGACTTACATGACAGTATCTTTTGGCTGCGTTAACTTAGAAGCTCACGTTTGTTGGACCGCCAAGGGGCTGTAGACTTTAGTCTATGACACAAATTTCAACTTCATACGTGTACCCATTACTGAAAAAAAAGGGATCTTAACAGACGGACGGACAGACAGATAGTCAGAAAGCAAATGTCAGTTTTTTTCGTGTGACATAATAACAAATTAACAATTTTCCGATATTTTCTCCTTCACTTGATCAGTAAAACCTTGTTTTCTCGCCAGATTTCGTGATTCTACGTCAACAGGAAGTACCCTATAGGTTTTGATGAGTGAGTTTGCGAGCATCAAAATATGTGACATAAAGGGTCGTATCTTTTAATTGTATTGACTTAGAAGCTAAAGTTTATTGGATCACTAAGGGGCCTTACACCTTAGTACATGACAGATTTCAACTTGGAAAGTCTACCCATTCCTGAGAAAAAGGGGTACTAACAGAGGGACAAAAAAATTTGTTGTGCTTGGTGTAACTACGAATTAACAATTTCCTATTCTTCTCTTTGGTTGTACCGTGAATTCCTGTTTCTTGCCAAATTTCATGATTGTAAGACAAGTGGAAAGTGATGCTGGTAATTTCGTATGGGATCAAACTGATGAGATCATCGCTCCCTAGGCATATACACTACTTAGTCTAGCCTGCAATCGAACCTCCGAAGGGGGGGGGGGGGGGGGGAGCCGCGCGAACAATGACAAGGCGCCCACGACCGCGTGGCTACCCCGCGCGGCCAAATTGAAAATATCCTATAGGTTTTGACGAGTGACTTTGCGAGTATCAAAATACGTGACATAAGTGACCATATGTTTTGATTGCATTGACTTAGAAGCTAACGTTTATTACACCGCCAAGAGACCGTATGACATATATTTCAACTTGAAATGTCTACCTGTTCCTGAGAAAAAGTGTCTTGAACAGTCGGGCAGGTAGATTGATAGACAACAAAGTGATCTTACAAGGGTTAAGTTTTTACCGACTGAGGTATGGAACCCTAAATAACGTAGATATGGAATTATGATCGCCACGGCCGGTCGGTGTGGCCGTGCGGTTCTAGGCGCTTCAGTCTGGAACCGCGTGACCGCTCCGGTCGCAGGTTCGAATCCTGCCTCGGGCATGGATGTGTGTTTTGTCCTTAGGTTAGTTAGGTTTAAGTAGTTGTAAGTTCTAGGGGACTGATGACCACAGATGTTAAGTCCCATAGTGCTCAGAGCCATTTGAACCATTTTTTTGATCGTCACCTAATACTCCTCACGTAAACAATCTAAACCATAATGTGCGTCTGCGAATAAGAAGGCGCAGTTACAAGGGGAGTATAAATAGTAGGCTTAATCTAGGGATAAAATATGGATCTTTGCCTAGCTGGCTAATTAGTTTCTTTGTCGAATACATGAGACAGCTAAGAGGTGGCGCCGAAAGGGCTTGTCGGGTCCCAAAGGCCGTGACATCAAAACTCCCGCCATCAGAGACGGGGAATTGTTGTTTGGAAGAGAATGGGATCTCGTTAAATCTGTTCGATATTTCGTGAAATTCGAAGTTCTCGGCGAACATTCGTTCACTCGGCGTCGTCGCCCTGGAGCGCTCGCACAGTGGCAGGAAGTTGTCGCTGGGGGCACGTATTCATGCTGATGTGCACGAGGAAAGTTGCGTCGTTATCTCGGAGTTTTCACATCTGGCAGAGAAGTTCCGCCAGTACCAAATCTCCACGCACAAGTAGGTAAGAAGCCTTAGGAGGGGCACTGAATGTCAGTAACGGCGAAAAATTCCTGCACGTACACCTTACGTGGCTTTCGCGGGCAGCTTTGATAGGTACTTTGGGTTTTATGCAATTACTGGCTGCCAGTGCAGCGTGATGGCTTCCTGACTAGATGACAGACTGTAAATCCGGTGGTACGGGATTCAGTCCCCAAAAAAGGTCACAGTAGTTTTTATTTCCGAGCACTTACCCTGCTCTCCACTTCGGCCAGTGCTCCACGTACATGCAAAACTCAGGCTGTAGCGTGGTGTGGATTTCAGGGAAACGATAGCTTGGTCAGCCAGTCCACGGGCCGCAAGTAGGGAAGGGCATATCGCCTCGAGGACCGCAGTAGAAAGCACTGTGGGTTAGTTCATCACCAAATGTTTTTACTGACACGCGAACAGCAAGAGGGCGTAATGTTTTGGATGACGAACAAGGTACGAAAGGTATGTTTCTCTGTGTCTAAAAGTAGCTGCAAGCCGTCCAACGAACCTGCAGATGACATGATGTATTTCGAGAAAAACGGCGACAATTGTAAAATCACGCTTTGACGTATAGTAAATAAGAATCCAAGAACCCACTGATGATGGCGATATGCGTCGCTGAAACTAGTTTAGGGGAATAAATAAATAACCAAGAAAAGGGTTTTTGCATCAAGGCGGACAAACACATATTGTTGCTTTTGTATACAAACACGGACCAGTGGAAGAGTTTCGAGATAAAATTATTAGTATCCTGTTTGTTGTTATGCAGTATCTTCAGTTTTTCTTCTGCAATTGAATGTCTTTACGATTGGATAAAGGATTTCCTAGTGCGTAGAACTCAATGCGTCTTTCTGAAAGGAACTTCAGGCGAACTCCAGAGAATATTAGATAGAGTGGCCCACGGGAAATAGTACATTTTCAATTGCCCACCGTGCTAAGATGTAGATGCGCTCGCGTCTTCTACTGCATTTAATAGGACCCACATAGTATGCCACTCAGTTCAGTACGCAACACTGGGCAGTGCAAGTGCATATTGAGGCAGTGGAGGAGTTAGTTAGTTAGTTAGTTACATGTTCCATAGATCATTTCAATGATTCATTTATCGAAATGATGTGGACCGAGTTAGCCACGGGGTATTGTACATGAATAGTGCTAACATTAATGAACACATCAATTACACGTTCTTTTTTTTACAGATTGCTGGTTCTTAAACAGAAATTTTTTCATGAAAAAGGAGTAGTGGTTTGAAGTTAGATTTAAAACATGTTTTGCGATCTGTCAGACATTTTGTGTTATTGAGCAAATGATCGATTTTGGTTGCTGCATAGTGAATTCCCTTCTTAGCCACTCACCAATTTAATAGGGGGTAATGAAGGTCATTTCCCTCTCTAGTGTTGTAGGTATGGACCTCACTGTTGTTCTAAAATTGTGCTGGAGTGTTTACGACGGCGTAGTTAAAATACCTCGTTCCCTGAAGTGATAATCATATGACGTCCGTGGGTGGAAACCACATATTATTCTTACCGCGCTCTTTTGTGCCATCAACTCTTTCTTTCTAGGTGGCGAATTACCCCAGAAAATTGTTCCATAAGACGTAACTGAGAACTATGCAAAATATTTCAAGAGGTTAATTTGTATCCAAGATTAGCAAGTACACGAAGAGCAAAAGTAGGTCAAAAGTAGGTAGTTGTTTGAGAAGCTCAGTCATATGCTTCATCCAGTTCAAGGTTTTATAAATAGCCAAAAATTTGGATCATTCAACCCTATTTACTGACTCCTGTTCATATGCTACATCAGTTGTTGATATGACTCTGTTTGTTGTACAGGACTGAATATAGACCGTTTTTTCAAAATTTAGGAACAGTACATTTCCTGAAAAGCACTCAATAATTCTTTAGAAAACATCATCAGCAATATTTTCCATTGCTTTCCCCTTAATCGGGTTTATTATAACGCTACTATTGTCTACAGAAAGCGATTATTCTGATTGTTGAATGCTAAGTGGAAGGTCATTCACATAATTATTTAAGGATAGGAGTGGACCCAAAATTGAACTCTATGGGACTCCCTTTGTGATTTATGCCCAACCACAAAAAGTATTCGGCACAACATTTTGCCTTCTGCTTGTCAAGTACTATTCAAACCAGCTGTGTGTAAAGCCATCAATTTCATAAATCTTGAGTTTTGCCAAAAAGGAACCATCATCTACCTATCAGACGCTTTGGAAAAATCACAAAAAAATCAGTTGTTGATGCTGTATTATTAAAGGCTGCACTGTTCACTGAGTGAATTTATAACAGCATTCTCAGTTGAGCAACCCTTCTGGAATACAAGCTGTAATACACTAAGTAATTTTTTTCTATTTAAGTATGAGACTGCTCTTGAGTACATTACTGTTTCGAGTGTTTTGGAAAAATATGTCAGTAAGGAAATTCGAGTTAATTAAATAACTCATTCTTATCCTCTTTTTTATGAAGAGGTTTAACAATTGCGTATTTTAACCTGTCTGGAGAAATCCCTTATGACACTGATGCATTACATATATAACTAAGGACATGACTTATTGAATTGGAACAATCTTTAGAATTCTCTTTGAAATCGCATCAACGCCACATGAGCTTTATTTTTTTTTTTTGAACTTTCATAATTTTATTAGTTTTAGTGAAGAATGTTGGTGCAGCTGCCCTACAAAGAAAACTACGAAAAACTAAATTAGGAAGGTTGGCCCAGGTAATAACCACGGCTCTTCTTTATATGAACAGCATTTTCCTATTTTCAAAAATGCAAAAACTGTGGCAATCTCAAATTCTAACAATTGACTCGATCTCCTCCAGAACATTCGGCCAATTTCCCTGCTTAGTTGCACGTGTAAACTCTTGGGGATACTTATTTACAGTAGAATTAGTGGATGTATTTTAAAACACATTCCAATAGAACAAGCGGGATATAGGCCTCACGGAATATGCAACGACCATGTACTAGCTGTGACAACTTTCATAGAGGCCACTTTCCAGGAGAAACCAAAAACATCTGAGGCCTTTATCGACCTCACGGCAGCATATGATACCGTCTGGCGGGAAGGAATCATTTAAAAATTACTGAAAATAATTAAATGCCGAACATCAGCATTTCTTATAAACAGCAAGATAAGTTATAGAATCTTTCAGGTTTGCTTCGGTGAAAACAGAAGGTCAATTAAGAAACTAAATAACGGCCTGTCACAGGGCTCAGACCTTACACCTCTCCTGTTCAGCGTCTATATTTCTGACTTTAAAAAACATCTTCAAGGAAATTCTGCTATGCAGACGATATCACTCTGGCTTGTCAATGAAAAGAGCTTGGTAAGCCAGAGGGAATTCTAACAGCCTTTAACTCATATTTCAAAAAATGAAGACTGAAGCTTAGTACCAGTAAGAGCGAAATTGTTGCGTTTCATCTGAACAACAAACAAAATACCGCTGAGATCAAGGTGCTATTAGATGATAGTATTCTCCGTTGCAGCAACTACCGTACCTGTCTTGGCCTCACACTCGACTGCACTCTACCTTATAAAAAGCATCTGGAAAACACATTAGCTAAGATACTCACGACATTCAGAGGCTGTGTGGCACCACCTCTGGGAAGGGAGGGGGGGAGGGGGGGTCAGTGGGGACTTTTCGTCCAAAGGCTCCTGCACTGTTTTTTTCGGCTGCAGAGTATTGTGCTTCAGTGTGGTGTAGTAGTTATCGTACCAGTCTCGTCGACGCGCTGTTCAACAACACGATAGGCATGAATACTGGTACAGCCAAACCAACTCCTGTCTACTGGCTACCCACTACAGATTCGCAGAACTGAGACTCTTCTTATAGATTACCACAATATAGAGGAGAATAAGAAATTAGCCATTCATCACGACATACTTGTATTACGAAGAAATAGGCTCCGTTCGGGACACCCACCGCTACTGTATGCTGAACAGCAAGTTACAAGTAACATCAACATAAGACATTTCTAGTAAAAGAACTGCCAACACATTGGAAATTACAAAGAACGGGAATGGATCGAAAAATATAACTGTGATATTGTGGGTGTCGAACTTAACAGGGACATGTGAGTCAAATTAAATAGTATCCGCACTGTATGTGGTCGGTGTTCTGAATCATTCTATAAACAGGGTATTGTGGAGTGTTATGTGAAATCTGAGCTTCTTGCAACGTATAAAATGTTCAAACATCTTACGGGAATGCAGCGAGATGACGTCTTCGATAATTGCCGATATATCGACGGGTGCATTTTCAAGGCACAAATGCAGCATAGGAGCGCTTGTGAGGAAAATTGAAACCTCAGAATAGGAGAAATATGCAGAAAGACAACACACGCACCGTAAACAGCAAGCGCCACCACACAACCAAAGACGGTTGTCAGAAGTTATGAATAGTGGATACAAATTACCACCGAATGAGAGAGTAGCGTTAAGTCTGTCCCAGTGTCGTTTTACCAAGGAGAGACCAGGAGTCGAAGTGGAATTTAAGCAAAAACCACCGTCTGTATTAATCAATCTCCACTGCTTACTTAAAAACATTATCCCAATAGTTGGAAATGCACTCCAGAATCTCAGTATTGTTATACTGCATCAGATGTCCGGTACGAAAACAATGGTCTATAGTGGCAGATACTCTCGGCTGTTGTAAACGAATGTGACGCTTATGCTCTATGCAACGGTCCTTCAAGGTCCTGATGGTTCAAATGGCTCTGAGCACTATGGGACTTAACATCTGAGGTCATCAGTCCCCTAGAACTTAGAACTACTTAAACCTAACTAACCTAAAGACATCACACACATCCATGCCCGAGGCAGTATTCGAACCTGCGACCGTAGCGGTAGCGCGGTTCCAGACTGAAGCGCCTAGAACCGCTCGACCACACCGGCCGGCGGTGGAGGCTCTGTAATGATGTGTGGTATGTGCAGTTGTAGTTATATGAGACCCCTGATACGTTTAGATACGACTCTGAAAGGTGACACGTACGTAAGCAGTCTGTCTGATCAACTGCATCCATTTATGTCCATTGTGCATTCCGACGGACTTGGGCAATTCCAGCAGGACAATGCGACACCCCAAACGTCCATAATTGCTACAGAGTGGCTCCAGGAACACTCTTCTGAGTTTAAACACTTCCGCTGGCCACCGAACTCTCCAGGCATGAGCATCATCGAGCATATCTGCGATGCCTTGCATCGTGATGTTTAGAAGAGATCTCCACCCCCTCGTACTCTTACGAATTTATGGACAGCCCTGCAGGATTCATGGTGTCTACTCCCTCCAGCACTACTTCAGACATTAGTCGAGTGGTTGCCGTGTCGTGGTGCGGCACATCTGCGTGCTCGCGGAGGCCCTACACGATATTAGGCAGGTGTACTACTTTCTTTGGCTCTTCAGTATATATTCCCGTACAGGTGAAACATTTTACTTGAAATTCGCTTGCCCGGTGCTAGCATTCATGTCCAAAGGAACAGGCGATGTGGTGACTACAGCCGTTATGAAATACATTGGAGTCGGTCGGTGTGGCCGAGCAGCCGACACGGTAGCCCAGCGTGTTCGGTCAGAGGGTTAGCAGCCCTCTGTAATAAAAAAAACTGAGTTAATCGATCAACAACGAACTTAAACGGGTGTCTTACGACGTCCACCCCGAGCAGATTCAACGAACGAAAGCGAACAAAATGAGATTTAAAAAAAAAAGCGGTTCTAGGCGCTTCAGTTTGGAACCGCGCGACTGCTACAGTCGCAGGTGCGAATCCTGCCTCGGGCATGTATGTATGTGATGTCCTTTGGTTAGTTAGGTTTAAGTAGTTCTAAGTTCTAGGGGACCTGATGACCTCAGATTACAAGTCCCATAGTGCTCAGAGCCATTTGAACCATTTTTTTAATACATTGTATTCCAATTTCGAATGTTGACTTTCAATTAAAATAGCTCACCTGTTTAGGAATATACGTAATGGATGTTCGAGTACACGTTGTAGATGAGTGGTTGGCGACATAAGGAAGTTTGGGACTGGTCCTGAGTCGTGCACGGATAGCCTGTATGCTAAGGCAACCGCTCGCGATCAGCGGGAAATCCGGGGTCAAGTCCCGGTCCGGCACAAATTTCCATTGTTCTCTTTCCATTCTACAGCTATTGGTTGTCCATATACGCAACTGCGAATACATTTAATTTAATTTCTTATATGGATATCGGGTCTGTTCTTTCAGACATGTCCGAATATATAATTCAAATTTCGTTCTAGACGGCTGCAGGTCATCAATGGTGTCTGTTCTTTCAGACATGTCCGAAAGAACAGACACCATTGATGACCTGCAGCCGTCTATAATGAAATTTGGATTATATATTAATACCTTCAGCTGCAGGCAGGCGTTGATACAGGGTGTTTCAAAAATGACCGGTATATTTGAAACGGCAATAAAAACTAAACGAGCAGCGATAGAAATACACCGTTTGTTGCAATATGCTTGGGACAACAGTACATTTTCAGGCAGACAAACTTTCGAAGTTACAGTAGTTACAATTTTCAACAACAGATGGCGCTGCGGTCTGGGAAACTCTATAGTACGATATTTTCCACATATCCACCATGCGTAGCAATAATATGGCGTAGTCTCTGAATGAAATTACCCAAAACCTTTGACAACGTGTCTGGCGGAATGGCTTCACATGCAGATGAGATGTACTGCTTCAGCTGTTCAATTGTTTCTGGATTCTGGCGGTACACCTGGTCTTTCAAGTGTCCCCACAGAAAGAAGTCACAGGGGTTCATGTCTGGCGAATAGGGAGGCCAATCCACGCCGCCTCCTGTATGTTTCGGATAGCGCAAAGCAATCACACGATCATCGAAATATTCATTCATAAAATTAAAGACGTCGGCAGTGCGATGTGGCCGGGCACCATCTTGCATAAACCACGAGGTGTTCGCAGTGTCGTCTAAGGCAGTTTGTACCGCCACGAATTCACGAAGAATGTCCAGATAGCGTGATGCAGTAATCGTTTCGGATCTGAAAAATGAGGATGCAGGGACGATGGGACTACAACATGGGGCTTTTCGGTTCCCCATATGCTCCAGTTCTGTTTATTGACGAAGCCGTCCAGGTAAAAATAAGCTTCGTCAGTAAACCAAATGCTGCCCACATGCATATCGCCGTCATCAATCCTGTGCACTATATCGTTAGCGAATGTCTCTCGTGCAGCAATGGTAGCGGCGCTGAGGGGTTGCCGCGTTTGAATTTTGTACGGATAGAGGTGTAAACTCTGGCGCATGAGACGATACGTGGACGTTGGCGTCATTTGGACCGCAGCTGCAACACGGCGAACGGAAACCCGAGGCCGCTGTTGGATCACCTGCTGCACTAGCAGCGCGTTGCCCTCTGTGGTTGCCATACGCGGTCGCCCTACCTTTCCAGCACGTTCATCCGTCACGTTCCCAGTCCGTTGAAATTTTTCAAACAGATCCTTTATTGTAGCGCTTTTCTGTCCTTTGGTTACATTAAACCTCCGTTGAAAACTTCGTCTTGTTGCAACAACACTGTGTTCTAGGCGGTGGAATTCCAACACCAGAAAAATCCTCTGTTCTAAGGAATAAACCATGTTGTCTACAGCACACTTGCATGTTGTGAACAGCACACGCTTACAGCAGAAAGACGACGTACAGAATGGCGCACCCACAGACTGCGTTGTCTTCTATATCTTTCACATCACTTGCAGCGCCATCTGTTGTTGAAAATTGTAACTACTGTAATTTCGAAAGTTTGTCCGCCTGAAAATCTACTGTTGTCCCAAGCATATTGCAACAAACGGTGTATTTCTATCGCTGCTCGTTTAGTTTTTATTGTCGTTCCAAATATACCGGTCATTTTTGAAACGCCCTGTATATATCAATGGGGACAGGTGAAAATCTTTGCCCCACCGGGACTCGAACCAGGGATCTCTGACTTATATGGCAAACGCTCTATCCATCTCAGCCACAGAAGGCACAGACGATAGTGCGACTGCAGGGACTATCTCGCGCACGCCTCCCGCGAGACCCACATTCTCATCTTATATGTCCACACACTACATTCCGAAAGAACAGACACCATATCCATATAATTGTGTAGTTCTGGCAATACCGGCCATGACCTCCTTCTGTGTGGATGCACAAATATTCCCCGAACTCTTACGGGACTTGGTAAGAATATCTTCCACGAGTAATGAGTGTGGTGAGTAGGGACACTACGAATGTAGTGTGTGGACATATAAGGTGAGAATGTGGGTCTCGCGGGAGGCGTGCGCGAGAGAGTCCCTGCAGTCGCGCTATCCTCTGTCTCCTCGGTGGCTCAGATGGATAGAGCGTCTCCCATGTAATCAAGAGATCCCGGGTTCACCTGTCCCGTCCCCGTTGATATATATCAACGCCCGTCAGCAGCTGACGATATTAATATATAATTGTAATTATAATGTAATTGTTTCAATCGAGTGAAGCAGGAAACAACAGGCAATTGTCTGACTGCCCCTACCTCCAACCCGACCTTCCCCTTCTGGTAGCAATCCTCCATCTGAGCTAGCTCCCCGTCTCTAATAATCTCAACGCTGGCGGGAGCTAAACATAACACGTTCTCTTTCAGACTGCCGGTGCCAGATTTCGTATCCGAGAGGGACTTCGCGAAGAATATCGAGAGTTCCTTCCTTTCGTCCCGCCGGGATTAATTTGATTGAGTCTGCATCCGGAGCCTTAATCTCGCTGCTGTCTGCCTTTCGTTCCAAAGTCTTCCACCCGTAATTCTCTTCCCTTTTGTGCAAAGCACTCTTTGTGTCGTGGGTTGGCAAGAGAGCCAACCCGGTATACTAGAGGAAGCCGAAAGGCACGCGTTTTAGCTCACGCAGGCTGGCGTGAGGTCTGGAACAGGACAAGGAAATTAGACTTTAGCAAAAAACGTACGTTGCTGCTGGAATATTTAACTTTAATCCATAAATGATTAACATCGCTCTTGATGGTACATTATTCATAATCTCCATAGTAACTGGTAATGGCGCCTTGCTAGGTCGTAGCAAATGACGTAGCTGAAGGCTATGCTAACTATCGTCTCGGCAAATGAGAGCAAGTCGGCTGTACAACTGGGGCGAGTGCTAGGAAGTCTCTGTAGACCTGCCGTGTGGCGGCGCTCGGTCTGCAATCACTGATAGTGGCGACACGCGGGTCCGACGTATACTAACGGACCGCGGCCGATTTAAAGGCTACCACCTAGCAAGTGTGGTGTCTGGCGGTGACACCACACTTTGTCAGAGCAGACTGGTCGATGGTATTTTCGATGACCAAGGGGGTGACGTCTTCTGCAGCATATTGAACAGAAGGACGGTTCGCGGAATACTCAGGGTCAGTTTCTGGTACTGGAGAAGACTTCAGATGACTCGCGGCAGTAAGAGAAACAAAAGTGACGAAGTCAGCAGTTGTGACCAAATGGTCGATATCTGTTACATTGTATTAGTACCGATAAAAAGAAACTTTAGATCAGATGTAATAAAAATTGTCATATTGCCACTCCGAAGTAAGCGACCTTTGTAAATGTTGGTATAATAATTTATTGTTTCTCGATCGTTTGGCTATATGAAAAACATTCACATTACCGGGTTCCACAATTACAAGTCATCCTTAGATGTGTTTAGTCCACTAAAAATCTTCTTACAGGTGTATAAACAAATATAGTTAAGTACTTTGAACATCATGAAGTCATTTAACATTTCAACGAATCTACGTCATATCATCACAAGATAAATTTTTTCTAGGCCTGACAGGTATATTGCGACTTGATTGAAAGGTGCCAAGCAGGAAACTAAGAAAGATGCACTAGCCAGATTGCCTCCACATGATAAGTCTTTTTTCCTGTGACGATATGATGTAGATTCAAGGAAATATTAAATAACTTCATGATTTTAAAAGTGCCTAACTATATTTGTTTATATACTCGTACGAAGCTTTTTAGTGCATTAAGAACATCTGAAGATGGCAACTATTTGCCGAGACCGGCAATGGAAATATTTTTTATGTACCTAAGCATTCTGACGTAATGTATTATTATACAAACATTTACAACAGATGTTCTAAATACAAGCACGGAGGAATTTCCAAGTAATAATCCTCATAGATTACTCGGAAAACGGCAAAAATGGACACTGTCATGCTCCATTCTTGGATCGTTTGAAACTTGCGTTGGCTGAAAAAAAGACCAAGTTGGCACGCAAAAAAGTACTCTTTCCCCAGGATAATGCTTCATTCCGCACATTAGTAATATCGATGGCGAAAGCGTGTGAACTGGGCTTTGAACTGATTACTCATTCCCCCTCATTAATCAGACTTAGACCCAAGTGACTTCTTCTTGTTGCCTAACTTGAAACTTTGTCTTGCTGGGAAAATTTTCATCAGATGAGTAAGTGTAGTTGCAGTCAAGGAGTATTTTGCAGGGTTTGACAGAACCTGTTTTTCCGATGGAATGAAAAAGCTTTACCAAGTGTATATTCCTCAAAGGAGACTATGTGGAGAAGTACGGTGAGTTGTTTACGAAACAATCATTTTTCTTGCTTTCTTACCAGATTTCTCAAACCACCCACGTAGAATTGCACTCAATGCCGTGTGCTTCCATGTTTATTGTGAAAACATGTGACATCCTATTCATGAAGCTAAATCCCTTCGACGGCAACGTCATTACAGACTCGAATTGAACAAGTACGGGACGTGTTATACAGTGTGAGTCACCTAACATTACCGCTGGATATATTTCGTAAGCCACATCAAATACTGACGAATCGATTCCACAGACCGAATGTGAGGAGAGGGGCTAGTGTAATTGGTTAACACAAACCATAAAAAAATGCACGGAAGTATGTTTTTTAACACAAACCTACGTTTTTTTTTAAATGGAACCCCGTTAGTTTTGTTAGCACATCTGAACATATAAACAAATACGTAATCAGTGCCGTTTGTTGCATTGTAAAATGTTGATTACATCCGTAGATATTGTAACCTAAAGTTGACGCTTGAGTACCACTCCTCCGCTGTTCGATCGTGTGTATCGGAGAGCACCGAATTACGTAGGGATCCAAAGGGAACGGTGATGGACCTTAGGTACAGAAGAGACTGGAACAGCACATTACGTCCACATGCTAACACCTTTTTATTGGTCTTTTTCACTGACGCATATGTACATTACCATGAGGGGTGAGGTACACGTACACACGTGGTTTCCGTTTCCAATTACGGAGTGGAATAGAGTGTGTCCCGACATGTCAGGTCAATAGATGTTCAAAGAGGTGGCCATCATTTGCTGCACACAATTGCAATCTCTGGCGTAATGAATGTCGTACACGCCGCAGTACATCTGGTGTAATGTCGCCGAAGGCTGCCACAATACGTTGTTTCATATCCTCTGGGGTTGTAGGCACATCACGGTACACATTCTCCTTTAACGTACCCCACAGAAAGAAGTCCAGAGGTGTAAGATCAGGAGAACGGGCTGGCCAATTTATGCGTCCTCCACGTCCTATGAAACGCCCGTCGAACATCCTGTCAAGGGTCAGCCTAGTGTTAATTGCGGAATGTGCAGGTGCACCATCATGCTAATACCACATACGTCGACGCGTTTCCGGTGGGACATTTTCGAGCAACGTTGGCAGATCATTCTGTAGAAACGCGATGTATGTTGCAGCTGTTTGGGCCCCTGCAATGAAGAGAGGACCAATGAGGTGGCCACCAATGATTCCGCACCATACATTTACAGTCCACGGTCGCTCTCGCTCTACCTGTCTGAGCCAGCGAGGATTGTCCACGGACCAGTAATGCATGTTCCGTAGATTCACTGCCCCGTGGTTTGTGAAACCCGCTTCATCGGTAAACAGGTAGAACTCCAACGCATTCTCTGTTAATGCCCATTGACAGAATTGCACTCGATGATTAAAGTCATCACCATGTAATTGCTGATGTAGTGACACATCAAACGGGTGAAAGCGGTGACGATGCAGTATGCGCATGACACTACTTTGACTCAGTCCACCGGCTCTCGCAATGTCTCGTGTACTCATGTGTGGGTTCATGGCAACAGCAGCTAACACACCAACTGCACCCGCTTCTCCTGTGACGGGCCTGTTACGGACCCGTTTGCGTGCTACGACCATACCTGTTGCATACAGTTGGCGGTCGATGTTTTGCAATGTGCGGCACGTTGGATGCTCTCTGTCCGGGTACCGTTCTGCTTACACCCTGCAGGCTTCACCTGCATTTCGTCGACACTCGCCATAGATGAGTATCATCTCCGCCTTTTCAGAGTTCGAATACACCATGGTCACAGTTCCTACAACACTACACTATCACAGACGTCTGGTAACACGGTGTACTACAGTTGGTCTGCGTGCAGAGACGAATGCAGAATAACAATACCAGCAAGCGCTACATGCGGACACTGCGACAGCTAGACCAAACCACAACAGTGCACTACAGCCACGCTCGTAAACACGGTCGTCATCGTAAACATGTCCCAGCAAATGCTGCTCGCCGAC
The DNA here is from genome assembly GCF_023864275.1 of Schistocerca cancellata. Lineage (NCBI taxonomy): Eukaryota > Metazoa > Arthropoda > Insecta > Orthoptera > Acrididae > Schistocerca > Schistocerca cancellata. Next base: position 135,076,880 of record NC_064631.1, read on the forward strand.
CGTGGCCCGTGTTTGTTACCACACGCAACTGAACGTCGGAGGTTTCAAGCGTCAACTTTAGGTTACAATATCGCCGGATGTAATTAACGTTTTACAATGCAACAAACGGCACTGATTACGTATTTGTTTATATGTTCAGATGTGCTAACAAAACTATCGTGGTTACATTTAAAAAAACGTAGGTTTGTGTTAAAAAACATACTTCCTTGCATTTTTGTATGGTTTGTATTAAACAATTACACTAGCCCCTCTCCTCACGTTCGGTCTGTGGAATCGGTTCGTCAGTATTTGATGTGGTTTACGAAATATATCCAGCGGTAACATTAGGTGACTCACCCTGTATGTCGCGGTCGCCATTCGCCGAAGATCATTTAAGGAAACAGCATAAACCTACGTCTAGGTTTTCAGACTGCGAGCTGTACGTCTGAATTAGTCACCACGCTAGTTCATAATTACAAAAACCTTAAATTTTTGTTATCGCCTATGTTCGAATATTGCCCATTAATTTGTACAACCTCCCTCCAGCTCCCATCTGCTTTACACTGCGTCATTATAGTGTCTCCCTGTTTGCTACTCAAAAAACGGATAATATTAACAGCACTTTAAACAAACGTTTTCTTGAGTGGAAAGCTGGGAGCCGCGCGGGATTAGCCGAGCGGTCCCTCGGGTATTGGTGTGTGTGTTTGTCCTTAGGATAATTTAGGTTAAGTAGTGTGCAAGCTTAGGGGGTTGGGTTGTTTGGGGGAAGAGACCAGACAGCGAGGTCATCGGTCTCATCGGATTAGGGAAGGACGGGGAAGGAAGTCGGCCGTGCCCTTTCAAAGGAACCATCCCGGCATTTGCCTGGAGCGATTTAGGGAAATCACGGAAAACCTAAACCAGGATGACCGGACACGGGATTGAACCGTCGTCCTCCCGAATGCGAGTCCAGTGTTGTAAGCTTAGGGACTGATGACCTTAGCAGTTAAGTCCCATAAGATTTCACACACATATGAACATTTTTTTGAAATCTGCGACGTAAGTGTATTTGCACACACAGGCCGCTGCAAGTTTGTAAGAGCTGTTTTGGGTAAATGATTAAAATGGCTGTATTATGCTCCTTGGAAAATAAACGCTTCAGTGGAGTTTTTGTGAAGAACCATTAGCGTCTCGTGAATTTTGTTTCTGTGCCTGAGGATCATTCTATATTATGGGAAACGCTGACGTTAAACACTTAAAATATAAGCAGAAAGTCACAAAAACAATGAGCCGTATCGGCTCTTATCGATATATTGTGTGTGTGTGTGTGTGTGTGTGTGTGTGTGTGTGTGTGTGTGGTTACGCCGTTTGGCTGTTACCCAGCAATGGTTTCGCGCATGGCGCTCGACAGCACTTTTCACGCAAATTAAGTTTACACTCAATGCGGTAGCTGCTGGGAGCGACCGTAAAGGCGATTCCATCAATCACTGTACCGAATATCAACTTAGTTTGCGCGATGCACCGAATATCAACTTAGTTTGCGCGACTTGTGGGGCGACGTCCGAGTCTTTTACAAGCGAAGCCGCGTACCTGGAATCCCGGGGTGACAGCCGATCTGATGCCACGTACCTCCCGCCCCGTGCCGAGTCTTTATTTCTGGAGGTCAAGAAGTAAGGTTCCAGCGCCGAATCCATTCCGAGCGGACAAGCTGATTGGGCGCCTTCGGAACAGCGTATGCTCGGCGTCAGTTTTCGTGACAGGAATATGCATTTCATCTCATCCAAGAGAACAAATAAAGCATGTAGTAAGACGAATTACACATGAAGATGGACCCACAGGGTACTGATTAAAACACGAAAAATTGTGACTGAAGGCGTTTTTTAACGCTATTATTCCACCCTCGAACAGCACGCGAAAAAAACGAACACTTGTATCTTCCCGTACGAGCTCTGATTTCCCTTATTTTATTATGATGATCGTTTCTCCTTATGTAGTTCGGCGCCAATAAAATATTTTCGCATTCAGAGAAAATTAGTGATGGAAATTTCGTGAGCTGATCCCGCCGCAATAAGAAACATCTTTGTTTTAATGATGTCCATCCAAAATCTTGTATCGTGTCCGTGACACTCTCTCCCCTGTTTCTCGATTAATAAATAACCTGCTGCCCTTCTTTGGATTTTCTCGATCTACGCCGTTAGTCCTATCTGGTAAGGACTCCGCACCTCGCAGCAACACTCCAAAAGAGAATGGACAAGCGCAGAGTAGGCAGTCTCTTTACTACATCTACTGCGTCTTCTCAGTCTGCCAATAAAACGCAGCCCTTGGTTTCCACTCTTCACAACATTTTATTTGTGTTCTTTCCAATTTAAGTTGTTTGTAATTGTTACCCTTATGTATTTAGTTGAATTTGCTTAAGACGGTAGGCCTGCACGAATTATTCCTGTACTTGAAGATATGATGCTGGAAACAGTAGAGCACCCTCCAGGAATCTCGACAAGGAGACTTGCCACACAAATTGCTGGAATGAGCCACAGTAGTGTTTGGAGAACAATCCATTGCAGTGCAGTGTGTCCGTACCACCTCCAATGACTCGAGTGTCTTACTGAGGCGGACTTTAGGACCAATGTTATGTCAAAGTATGCAACTAGAAGTTGTAGACACTCCTACAGTTGACAATAACATCTTATTTACAGATGAAGCAGGATTCACACGTGATCGTGTGTTTAACTGTAACAGTTATCATCACATTTGGAGGCATAGAGCCTCCAACCCACATGCTGTGCATGAGTCTCCACATCTGCGACGTTCCTAATGAGTGTGCGGTTAAGGGTACTAAGTGATTGTCTTATTGAGGCGTGCATGTTACCAAACAGACTAATGGACGGAACTACCTTTGGTTTCTGCTGCTTCATCTTCCAGGATTGCTTGAGGATGTTCTCTTACAACAACGCTAGAGGATGTGGTACATGTATAATGGGGCACTGGCATATTTTACTGCTATGGTAAGACGACATCTAACGCTCCAGTATCGCCAGAAATGGATCGGGCTTGGAGGACCTAGACCGTCTCCTCCAAGATTACCTGATCTGAACCCCATGGATTTCTGTGTTTGGGGTCACTTTAAAGGCATAGTGTACGCCACGGTTGAAGAATTGGAACAGAGTCTTGTCATTGTTTGTCAAAAATTTCGAAATTGTCCAGTTGTGTTTGAAAGGATTCAAGACTCATTGTGGTGACGGGTACAGGTGTCAATCCGGGTACAAGGATGACACTTCGAGCACTTCCTTTAACTACGAGTCGTGTTCATTTAAAACACCTGCACCTCTACCAATGTATCCGTAATAACTTTTCTTATTATTGAACAGTATTGTTACCTTTTCCTTACTGAAATGACTTTTAAATGGAATCACGTTAGTGGCTGACAGCCACAAAGGCGCAATTATCTCGTAACCAGTTCGTTTGCGGACCTATGTTTACGGAGACTTTTTTGCTTTTTGTATCGTGTACTTTCAGCTGTATCAGTTTACGGCATTAATTGTGGTACAACCTGTATAAGGTTGTTGTTGTGGTCTTCAGTCCTGAGACTGGTTTGATGCAGCTCTCCATGCTATTCTAACCTGTGCAAGCTTCTTCATCTCCCAGTACCTACTGCAACCTACATCCTTCTGAATCTGTTTAGTGTATTCATCTCTTGGTCTCCCTCTACGATTTTTACCCTCCACGCTGCCCTCCAATATAAATTGGTGATCTCTTGATGCCGCAGAACATGTCCTACCAACCGATCCCTTCTTCTAGTCAATTTGTGCCACAAACTTCTCTTCTCCCCAATCCTATTCAATACCTCCTCATTAGTTATATGATCTACCCATCTAATCTTCAGCATTCTTCTGTAGCACCACATTTCGAAAGCTTCTATTCTCTTCTTGTCCAAACCATTTACCGTCCACGTTTCACTTTCATACATGGCTACACTCCATACAAATACTTTCAGAAACGATTTCCTGACACTTAAATCTATACTAGATGTTAACAAATTTCTCTTCTTCAGAAACGCTTTCCTTCTCATTGCCAGTCTACATTTTATATCCTCTCTACTTCGACCACCATCAGTTATTTTGCTCCCCAAATAGCAAAAACTCGTTTACTAACTTAAGTGTCTCATTTCCTAATCTAATTCCCTCAGCGTCACCCGACTTAATTCGACTACATTCCATTATCCTCGTTTTGCTTGTGTTGATGTTCATCTTATATCCTCCTTTCAAGACCCTGTCCATTCCGTTCAACTGCTCTTCCAAGTCCTTTGCTGTCTCTGACAGAATTACAATGTCATCGGCGAACCTCAAAGTTTTTATTACTTCTCCATGGATTTTAATACGTACTCCGAATTTTTCTTTTGTTTCCTTCACTGCTTGCTCAATATACAGATCGAATAACATCGGGGAGAGGCTACAACCCTGTCTCACTTCCTTCCCAACCACTGCTTCCCTTTCATGTCCATCAACTCTTATAACTACCCTCTGGTTTCCGTACAAGGTATGCACTAATAAATGCACCATTACTGTATCAAGGTCTGAACTAACAAAGTTGTGGTTATGGTTTTTGTTTCAGGTAAGTGTCCTCGGAGCTGAGGCAACTAATGGTATTGTGGAATGGTGGCTGAGTGGGTAAGTCTCATACTGAAAACCTGAGGGACCGTGGTTGGGCTGTCGGTCAGTTCTTGCAATTTTTCAGTTACTTCCCGAAATTTTACTCTGTGACAGCGTTTCGTGTACGTATTAATGCCAATCTTTAAAACCGTAGACGGAGATCGAGGTTTGAGTAAACCGGATCAGTGGATATACACTCCTGGAAATTGAAATAAGAACACCGTGAATTCATTGTCCCAGGAAGGGGAAACTTTATTGACACATTCCTGGGGTCAGATACATCACATGATCACACTGACAGAACCACAGGCACATAGACACAGGCAACAGAGCATGCACAATGTCGGCATTAGTACAGTGTATATCCACCTTTCGCAGCAATGCAGGCTGCTGTTCTCCCATGGAGACGATCGTAGAGATGCTGGATGTAGTCCTGTGGAACGGCTTGCCATGCCATTTCCACCTGGCGCCTCAGTTGGACCAGCGTTCGTGCTGGACGTGCAGACCGCGTGAGACGACGCTTCATCCAGTCCCAAACATACTCAATGGGGGACACATCCGGAGATCTTGCTGGCCAGGGTAGTTGACTTACACCTTCTAGAGCACGTTGGGTGGCACGGGATACATGCGGACGTGCATTGTCCTGTTGGAACAGCAAGTTCCCTTGCCGGTCTAGGAATGGTAGAACGATGGGTTCGATGACGGTTTGGATGTACCGTGCACTATTCAGTGTCCCCTCGACGATCACCAGTGGTGTACGGCCAGTGTAGGAGATCGCTCCCCACACCATGATGCCGGGTGTTGGCCCTGTGTGCCTCGGTCGTATGCAGTCCTGATTGTGGCGCTCACCTGCACGGCGCCAAACACGCATACGACCATCATTGGCACCAAGGCAGAAGCGACTCTCATCGCTGAAGACGACACGTCTCCATTCGTCCCTCCATTCACGCCTGTCGCGACACCACTGGAGGCGGGCTGCACGATGTTGGGGCGTGAGCGGAAGACGGCCTAACGGTGTGCGGGACCGTAGCCCAGCTTCATGGAGACGGTTGCGAATGGTCCTCGCCGATACCCCAGGAGCAACAGTGTCCCTAATTTGCTGGGAAGTGGCGGTGCGGTCCCCTACGGCACTGCGTAGGATCCTACGGTCTTGGCGTGCATCCGTGCGTCGCTGCGGTCCGGTCCCAGGTCGACGGGCACGTGCACCTTCCGCCGACCACTGGCGACAACATCGATGTACTGTGGAGACCTCACGCCCCACGTGTTGAGCAATTCGGCGGTACGTCCACCCGGCCTCCCGCATGCCCACTATACGCCCTCGCTCAAAGTCCGTCAACTGCACATACGGTTCACGTCCACGCTGTCGCGGCATGCTACCAGTGTTAAAGACTGCGATGGAGCTCCGTATGCCACGGCAAACTGGCTGACACCGACGGCGGCGGTGCACAAATGCTGCGCAGCTAGCGCCATTCGACGGCCAACACCGCGGTTCCTGGTGTGTCCGCTGTGCCGTGCGTGTGATCATTGCTTGTACAGCCCTCTCGCTGTGTCCGGAGCAAGTATGGTGGGTCTGACACACCGGTGTCAATGTGTTCTGTTTTCCATTTCCAGGAGTGTAGGTTGCAATAACTGTGCCAAGACGATGAGGTTTCCACAAAAGATATAGCGTAGATAGTTGCATCAAACCAGTAACAGGACTGAAGACAACAACAACAACAGATTCTGTAACTCCTTAGAGCAGTGGTCGTAAAATAGTTTTGCTCAAGAGCTAACAGTGACATTGTGGGGCGGCACCTCGAACAGCATATGTACCGATCCCCAACAGACTAACTATAGTAAGAACGATAAGTTAGCTGCCGGATCTTATGTACTGATAGTCAGAAGTCGGCGTCTTTCGGAACACTGTGTGCAGATTGATACAAATTCTGACACCCTCAGCGGCTCAAAGTTGTGGCACAGTAATTACCTGACGAGGGGTTGTTGTGTTGTCTGTCGAAGTGGACGATTAATTACAGTTGTATGTAAATGTGTGATCCAGTAGAAGATAAGATCACAAATGTTTACTAAATGTTTTGAATGTTATTTTTCATCTACACATTCAATGTATTTCATCAGCCTTGATTTAATTTCATACTCCTCGCTACAATAATATGCCGCCTTTGAAACTGTTTAGACCGTCCGTACAATGTGGATTCATGAATCAATTTATGTGAAATTCGACATCTTCTAAGCCTGAGATGATGACGTCTCTTACCCCTCTGCCCCTGATGTAAGCGGGAAACTTTACTTACAAGGGAAACTCCCTATCGCACCCCCCTCACATTTAGTGGTAATATGGTCCAGCGGATAGCTGCTCGAAAACTGAACACAGATCAAGCTTGAGAACAGGAAGAAGATGAACTGATCTAAAATAGAAACACTTAACGGTACAGGCTCAAAGTGTGCAACAACGACCGGGTTGCAAGAACTACGCCGTCGTGGTTGTCTGGTCACTGTGTTGGACTTCAAATTACAGGGTGTTTCAAAAATGACCGGTATATTTAAAACGGCAATAAAAACTAAACGAGCAGCGATAGAAATACACCGTTTGTTACAATATGCTTGGAACAACAGTACATTTTCAAGCAGACAAACTTTCGAAATTACAGTAGTTACAATTTTCAACAACAGATGGCGCTGCGGTCTGGGAAACTCTATAGTACGATATTTTCCACATATCCACCATGCGTAGCAATAATATGGCGTAGTCTCTGAATGAAATTACCCGAAACCTTTGACAACGTGTCTGGCGGAATGGCTTCGCATGCAGATGAAATGTACTGCTTCAGCTGTTCAATTGTTTCTGGATTCTGGCGGTACACCTGGTCTTTCAAGTGTCCCCACAGAAAGAAGTCACAGGGGTTCATGTCTGGCGAATAGGGAGGCCAATCCACGCCGCCTCCTGTATGTTTCGGATAGCCCAAAGCAATCACACGATCATCGAAATATTCATTCAGGAAATTAAAGACGTCGGCCGTGCGATGTGGCCGGGCACCATCTTGCATAAACCACGAGGTGTTCGCAGTGTCGTCTAAGGCAGTTTGTACCGCCACAAATTCACGAAGAATGTCCAGATAGCGTGATGCAGTAATCGTTTCGGATTTGAAAAATGGGCCAATGATTCATTTGGAAGAAATGGTGGCCCAGACCAGTACTTTTTGAGGATGCAGGGACGATGGGACTGCAACATGGGGCTTTTCGGTTCTCCATATGCGCCAGTTCTGTTTATTGACGAAGCCGTCCAGGTAAAAATAAGCTTCGTCAGTAAACCAAATGCTGCCCACATGCATATCGCCGTCATCAATCCTGTGCACTATATCGTTAGCGAATGTCTCTCGTGCAGCAATGGTAGCGGCGCTGAGGGGTTGCTGCGTTTGAATTTTGTATGGATAGAGGTGTAAACTCTGGCGCATGAGACGATACGTGGACGTTGGCGTCATTTGGACCGCAGCTGCAACACGGCGAACGGAAACCCGAGGCCGCTGTTGGATCACCTGCTGCACTAGCTGCGCGTTGCCCTCTGTGGTTGCCGTACGCGGTCGCCCTACCTTTCCAGCACGTTCATCCGTCACGTTCCCAGTCCGTTGAAATTTTTCAAACAGATCCTTTATTGTATCGCTTTTCGGTCCTTTGGTTACGTTAAACCTCCGTTGAAAACTTCGTCTTGTTGCAGCAACACTGTGTTCTAGGCGGTGGAATTCCAACACCAGAAAAATCCTCTGTTCTAAGGAATAAACCATGTTGTCCACAGCACACTTGCACGTTGTGAACAGCACACGCTTACAGCAGAAAGACGACGTACAAATGGCGCACCCACAGACTGCGTTGTCTTCTATATCTTTCACATCACTTGCAGCGCCATCTGTTGTTGAAAAGTGTAACTACTGTAATTTCGAAAGTTTGTCCGCCTGAAAATGTACTGTTGTCCCAAGTATATTGCAACAAACGGTGTATTTCTATCGCTGCTCGTTTAGTGTTTATTGCCGTTTCAAATATACCGGTCATTTTTGAAACACCCTGTATGAACTTCCCATCCGATCATTGACGTGTCTGTTCTGTAGTCTTGGCAATGGTCATACTATACATCGGTCATACAATATAATTCATGCTGTAAGAATATATAACCGTCGCAAGTAAATGTGGTGAATAATAAGAACAGCAGAGATGCCGCATAGACCTTTCATACAAATGAAAACAACAAATAAAAGGGTGAATTATGTTACAAGAAAGGAATTTAACAGTTAAAACTTCTACAACGGAACGCAAGAGGCATAACATGTGGTACTTCTGGAGAACAAATAGGAGGTACGTACGTCTGGATGTTCCTTCATAGTCCAGCACCATGACCATGACATCATGGCTATTGAAATTCGTTCAATGTTGCACATCTTGAGCTTGGATCGTTCAGAGTGTCTATTTTGCTTCTTTGTTCACAGTTTAGTACACCTTCTTTCTGTTTTCACGCTTGATCTGTGTTCAGTTTTTGACGGACTATCCGCTGCGCCATCTTACTACTAAACCTGAGTGGGCTGCGTTGTGGAGTTTCCTTTGTTAGCCCACGCCTGAATTCACCGAAGTCAACAAAAATTAAGCACCTCTCAATATATTACTGTCTCTGTAAGTATCTTTATTACTAACCAGGGAAATTGCGTTCTTAAGAAGCTCTTACCGTTAGCTGACTTTTTTGGATTCGACTGTTACTTGCTACGTGAATGTTGTAAAATACTACTGAAAACCGCGGGCCGCATGAATATTTGCTACAGTTTGGCGTCGTCTGCCTTGGAAGTTTCGGACCAATTTACAGCTGAAATTGCGAATAATCAAGGTGTCTGGAATCTGTTGAAAAGGTGCCTACAGATTACTGAAGATTTCTATACTACTCCCTGCTGTGCCTAGTGTACAAAAAATTTGGCACCTCCAGTTGGGTATGTTACAACGGGGCGTTCAATATTCAAGCACTTTTTACGCAGATATACATTTCTTTCTATCAGATAAGTGTTTACCATAGCAAACAATGATTCGAACACATCGCAGGGAAAACCGGATAGGAGTTGAAAGAAAGAAGAAAAAGCCGAACGGTTTTGTTTCAAAGCATACATATATTTCTGTTACCTCCACTATGTAGTCTATTCGTCTTGAGCGTATATTTCTTTCTTGTTTCCTACAGATGACTGGAGCTTACAGCCGAAACATTGACCGTAAATCCTGACTGGGGTGAAATATCCTTCCCACCTGAGAACAGCTTCATACACCCTCTACTGATATACACAGAAGAGCCACAGAACCTGCCTAATATCGTTTAGGGCGCCCTCGAGTACGCAAAAGTGCCGCAACACGACGTGGTATGGACTCGACCGATGTCTGAAGTAGTGCTGCAGGGGACTGACACCATGAATCCTGCAGGGCTGTCCATGAATCCGTAAGAGTACGAGAGGGTGGAGATCTCTTCTGAACAGCGCGTTGCAAGGCATCCCACATATGCTCAATAATGTTCAGGTCTCGGGAGTTTGGTGGCCAGCGGAGGTGTTTAAACTCATAAGAGTGTTCCTGGAGCCATTCTGTAGCAATACTGGACGAATGGGGTGTCGCATTGTCCTGCTGGAATTGCCCAAGTCCGTTGGAATGCACAATGGACATGAATGGATGTAGGTTATCAGGCAGGATGCTTACGTATGTGTTACCTGTCAGAGTCGTATCTAGACGTATCAGGGGTCCCAAATCACTCCAACTGCACACGCCCCACACCATTACAGAGCCTTCACCAGCTTAACAGTCCCTGTTGTGATGCAGGGTCCATGAATTAATGATGTTGTCTCCGTACCCACACTCGTCCATCCACTTGATACAATTAGAAACGAGACTCGTCCGACCAGGTAACATGTTTCAAGCCATCAACAGCCGAATGTCGATGTTTACGGGCCCAGGCGAGCCTAACGCTTTGTGTCGTGCAGTCATCGAGGGTACACCAGTGGGCCTTCGGCTCCGAAAGCCCATATGGGTGATGTTTCATTGAACGGTTCGCGTGCTGACACTTGTTGATGGCCCAGCATTGAAATCTGCAGCAATTTGCGGAAGGGTTGCACTTCTGTCACTCTGAACGATTCTCTTCAGTTGTTGTTGGTCCCGTTCTTGCAGGATGTTTTTCCGGCCGCAGCGATGTCGGTGATTTGATGTCCTGTCGGATTCCTGATATTCACGGAACACGTGAATTGTCGTAAGGGAAAATCCCCATTTCATCGCTACCTCGGAGATGGTGTGTCGCACCGTTCGTGCGCCGACCAAAACACCGCGTTCGAAGTCACTTATATCTTCATAATCTGCCATTGTAGGAACAGCAACCGATCTAAGAACTGTTGTTGTCTCATATAGGCGTTGCCGACCGCAGCGCGGTTTTCTGCCTGATTACATATCTCTGTATTTGAGTATGCATGCCTATACCACTTTCTTTGGCGCTTCAGTGTATATTGATAATTGTCGACAATGATCAATATAATCATGTTATGAAAACTGAAATTTTAAACCACCACGTCCCACACACAGTCAATACATACATTACCTTACAAAAGTGAAGTACCCACAAGGCAAAGTTCGGACTGTCAATGTAGCTTCGTACACGTACACACCATGAGTGGGTACGTAAACGATTTACAGCTTAATTCTCTGTGACAGGTAGAACGGCAGCCAGAGTGCGTTAGTGTTCTTCACGTTTAGTGTTGTTGCGTCAGCGTCAGATTATGAATTATCTTTGTGAAGGACATAGAGATGCTACGTACTCGTTTGAGACAGCGTAATCAGCACCTGACAGAGATTGTAAGTAGCCTCGCTGCAGTGTCCATTTGGCTTGCTTGTCGATACGTGCCATATCCAGTACGCTGGGGTACTCTAATGTGACAGTGGCCCCATGTTGAACTGCTTGGGATCGTGAGGGGTCGCATACTTGTGAATGTTCCGGACGATAACGTCTAACCACTACAAGGGAGGACCGCGGTATTGTGCACCAAACACATCGTAACCCCTCGACACCTGCGCCTTCCTTCCGAGAAAAAGCAATGAACTTGCTGCAGCTTTACGTATCATTCCGCGCCACTGGTCGGAGACTAGCAGCAGCCGGACAAGAAAATTGCCGCCCCATGCGTAGGGTACCGTTAATAACACACACAGACGGCTGAAGCAGTTTTGCTATTTGGGGAGCAAAGTAACTGATGATGGTCGAAGTAGAGAGGATATAAAATGTAGACTGGCAATGGGAAGGAAAGTGTTTCTGAAGAAGAGAAATCTGTTAACATCGAGTATGGATTTAAGTATCAGGAAGTCATTTCTGAAAGTATTTGTATGGAGTGTAGCCATGTATGGAAGTGAAACATGGACGATAAATAGTTTGGACAAGAAGAGAATAGAAGCTTTCGAAATGTGGTGCTACAGAAGAATGCTGAAGATTAGATGGGTAGATCACATAACTAATGAGGAAGTATTGAATAGGATTGGGGAGAAGAGAAGTGTGTGGCACAACTTGACCAGAAGAAGGGATCGGTTGGTAGGACATGTTCTGAGGCATCAAGGGATCACCAATTTAGTGTTGGAGGGCAGCGTGGAGGGTAAAAATCGTAGAGGGAGACCAAGAGATGAATACACTAAGCAGATTCGGAAGGATGTAGGCTGCAGTACGTACTGGGAGATGAAGAAGCTTGCACAGGATAGAGTAGCATGGAGACCTGCATCAAACCAGTCTCAGGACTGAAGACCACAACAACAACAACAACGGCTGTGTTTGGAATGGTACACTCACCGGGAAGCACGGAATGTTGAATGGCGTTCAGCGTGGAATCACTGTTCTGCACTTCACCGAATGACCATTGTCGGCGACTATGGCTCCGCCGTGGGGATATGTCCCACTGTTCCAAAGCGCTGAAGAAGCACAGCGATGTTACAGTGGACTTCAGGCCATGGCTGGTGGTGACTGAGGGAACTGACAGCCCTACGGTACGTCACGAACATCCTGCGTCCTCATGTGTTACCTCTCATGCGACAGTATAGTGTTGCCATTCTTCAACAAGATAATGCTCGAAAAAATGGTTCAAATGGCTCTGAGCAGTATGGGACTTAACATCTGTGGTCATCAGTCCCCTAGAACCTAGAACTACTTGAACCTAACTAACCTAAGGACATCACACACATCCATGCCCGAGGCAGGTTTCGAACCTGCGACCGTAGCAGTCAAGTACAATGCTCGTTTACACATGGTTCGTATGTCCATGAACTATGTGCTTAATGTACTTCCTCGGACACCGAAAACACCAGATCCGTTGCCGATAGAACTTCCGTGGGACCAGTTCGAACGTCACCTCCGCCCCAGTGACAGAGTCCGAGGTATCAAAGACCAGTTACAACACCTGCGGGCAAGATTGCCTCAGGAGAGCATACAACGACGCTATCACACCATTCTCAACTGAATACCGCATACATCCATGTCAGATAGGATATAACGTCATATTGATGAGTGGGCCTATATACTACCAGCTACTACCAAGTTCCTATCAGAACATGACAGAAATAAAAAGGGGCAGATATGCAAAATTATGAATAAAAGTGAGGGAAAATCAATTCAGTGGTCAAGTTCGAAATGTGGATCAGCATATTTTTCACTTTCAAATAACACTTCCTGAAACGAATTTAGTAATCAGATATTCGTCTTGTGACTGAAGTTCACTTTTTGTCCGTATTTGCTTTGACATACAGAGTGTTCGGAAATTCCCGTTACAGACTTCTAGGACTTGTAGAAGGAAGTGAGCACATAATACTTTGAATTAGGACCCATGTCCGGAAATGTGTGCTAGATAGTTATGTACAAGGATAGTCTTGATGGGGGATGGATATGTCTGATCAGCTATGTCAGCTGACGTCTATATCACCTCTCTGACCTGGTTCGAGTCTCATTCACGTGTCAGTGAGTATTAGAGCAATATGGTTGAGTACATGCTAGTAGAATACACCGACATGATCCTCATGAATGGCGAAACACACAGTAATGTAAGAGCTGCTCGTCGCTTTTATCAAGATCATTCTCCACAACACCCGACTCTACCGCATACCCTTTCCGCCACATTCACGCAATGGCTTCGATAAAGGTTACAGGAGTGCCTGTGGTGTTCCAACGAGACGCTGCATACCCGAACAGGAAGTCGCCCTACTGCATCTCGTTGAAGAGAACCCGTCAACGAATACACGAGCAATTTCTCCCGCTATTAATGATTGAAATTGTAAAACAATTGATGTACGGGGTTACGCTTAATTAATTACTTGTGAAAGTGGTCGCGTTACCAACATATTTTCAAATGATTGTAGCATGGTTTCCAATTCAAGACGTTATCTACTCATTTCCTGTAAGTCCTAGAAGTTTGTAACGGGAATTCCTGAACACACTGCATTTGAAAGCAAATACAGACAAAAAGTGAGTTTCAGTCGCAAGACGAATACCTGGTTACTAAACTCGTTTCAGGAGGTGTTATTTGCAAGTGAAATATGCTGATCCACATTTCGAATTTGACCACGGAATTCAATCTTCCTCAGTTTCATTAATAGTTTTGCATATCTGTCTCTTTATTTCTGTCATGATATTCTTTAAGCAAAAACTAGGAAACTCGTTCGAACATATGTTTTTATAAATTCAAGGGAGAATGCACGGGACATTTTGAAATTTACTTATAACAGACACGGATGGAACTTATACGAAACTGCAAGGCCGGACGAGATTTCGTCGCACACCTAATTTTTTTTTGGCCTTACAATTCCGGCGTGCAGACACACAGTGGAAAGTTAGCCGGCCGGAGTGGCCGAGCGGTTCTAGGCGCCACAGTCTGGAACCGCGCGACCGCTACGGTCGCAGGTTCGAATCCTGCATCGGGCATGGATGTGTGTGATGTCCTTAGGTTAGTTAGGTTTAAGTAGTTCTAAGTTCTAGGGGACTGATGACCTCAGAAGTTAAGTCCCATAGTGCTCAGAGCCATTTTCGAAGCTTAATGTAGACTGTTCAGGATACTTCCGGCCTCTGTTCAGGATACTTCCGGCCTACAGAACTTTTCTACAGGCTTTGAAGGAGCTTCATCATGAGGTGCACATTTATTTATTTTTCTCTAGTATCCTAGCCGATATCGCTTTGGACTTGGAGACATTAGTAGTGTCCGAACCGAAATCTTTCTATTAGACCACGCGAGGCAGTGTGGGAGTGTGATGGGCGCGATCTCAAGTAAGCCAGCATTACCGGAGTTACGACCTCAGGCGAGCCGCTTTAAATAGCTAGGGCACAGCTCGTGCGATTCGGCACTGCAGTGTGCAGAATGGAGCTCTCAGCAACGCGAAGTCGCGGTATCTTTTGTTCGTGCCTGCCCTGTTGTATTGCGAACGCTAGAGATCATAAACTGAGCGAGTCTAATGCTGCGGGTTTCATACTTCACAAATCATGACGTCTCTGTTACATTAGTGCTAGCAGGCTTCCATCGTCCCCGCTGTAGTTTCACGAGTATGATAAGTCTGACAACCGTGGCTCTGCGGTCGCTTCATACTCGCCAACTCTTTCTCTCTTACTGAAGAACGCAGGAGTGATAGGATATTCGTGACTTCTTATTAAAAATGATTCAAATGGTTCTGAGCACTATGGCACTTAACATCTGAGGTCATCAGTCCCCTAGAATTAGAACTACTTAAACCTAACTAACCTAAGGACATCACACACATCCATGCCCGAGGCAGGATGCGAACTTGTGGCCGTAGCGGCAGTGCGGTTCCTGACTGAAGTGCCTAGAACCGCGCGGCCATAACGGCCGGCACTTCTTATTAGTATGTAAGATAAGAATACGATATTGTTGCAGTGAAGTGGCATTGAAAAAGAGAAATGAGGGACAGTCAGAATCAGATGGCCTAACGAAGCTGTTTTTTGCGAGTCTCTTGAGGGTGTAAGACGAAAATTAGTTGATGCAGAGTACACAATTGCATTATGTGTTCCATTAGAGCATGAGTGATATTTGGATTAAGTCCAACGCTATAGTCTATGCTTCAGACGAAAAACATACAAATTTCGTTCAATGAAAACAAAGTAGCTGTATTCTTGTTTTTTCGACCTCCATCGTAAGAAACCATGTATGCTGTTCAAAAGCAAATTGGACACAGAGCAACGCCACTGTTATATCCCCGTCATCAATATGGACGCTATTTCTGTATTCCTTTGGTCATGGAAGCTTGCGTTTATAGGTTAATAGCGAGTTGTGTACCTTAGCCTATCGTTAGTTTCCGTAAATTTTTCGGAGATTGTTACAAATTTATTTTAATAATTAATCAGAATTTATCCTCGTATAATCTTTCCTGGCACTGTGGTCAGAGACTTCGTACCGCCTCGATATTGTATGTTTGTCAACGTAGTTGTTAGACTCTTTCACAATAGATATTAAATATTAAAATATTAAGTTGACAAACAAACGCTTTCAAGGCGTCCCGAGTCCCTGTGTATGTACCATAGCACCGCCCAGGCCCTCATTGGCTGCTATCGCCACGCGGCAGCGCTGATCAGTAACTGCTGCTGGGGTGCTGGCTTTTCATCGTGTTTTAATGTTCCTGTCAATACAAACCGATAAAACAAATATCACATTAGATTAATATGCGCGATCGAGTGTGCGCGTAGCATTCCGCTTCAAAAGACATTTTGCTCGTAACAGGAAACAGACCAACACTTTCTGTCGGCATTTGGCGTCGCATGAAAGATTTCATGAGCAATATTTGTTTGGGACGACTCCAGTTACACACTGCATAAGACAAATTGCAAATATCTGCAGAAACATCACAGAAAATGCGTCTGATGACTCTCAAAAGAGACACCCCGCGTATATATACCTAATGGTTGCTTACGTCATTTAGGCAGGTCGGGCATTTTGTGACATTTCAATTTGCACCTGAAGATGGCTGTAATGCCTAAATCATTATTGTGTGAATAAGTGAATGGTAATTTACAGTCTAGTGGCGGAAATTTCTTTCAGAATGGTTGCTCATGCAGCGTTAACGCTGCGAGTCCACGGTTATACTTGCCAACTCGCTACTTGCTCTACTGTCGGAGCGCGTAGAGGCCACTTGTATCCGACAATAGACTGAAGTGACAAATGGGCAACGGCGGAGACTCACGAGTCCAACCTACGAGCACACGGAGACAGTGAGTTCGGAGACTTGCTGGTGAGTTTAAAGCGAGTATACGGAGCTCATTTCCGATCTCTAGTGAACGATTGTGGGTTTCTACTTTGGTACTACGAATATTGGCTGGCGCAGACTTTGGTTTATTATTGGATCTCAGTTGGTCTGCCGATTGACTCCTGCGCTCTCCTCGCAGTTATAATGTTCTAGTGGGTCATTCAATAAATAATACAGCGCTGCTTGACAAAAAAAGTGAATCACCCAGAACACTTCTACGGAAGTCAGTATAGTTTCATACACGTAGACACTATCGGTGGGTATGTAAATGATTGTTGTTGTGGTCTTCAGTCCAGAGACTGGTTTGATGCAGCTCTCCATGCTGCTCTATCCTGTGCAAGCTTCTTTATCACCCAGTATCTAATGCAACCTACATTGCTTAGTGTATTCATCACTTGGTCTCCCTCTACGATTTTCACCTTCCACACTGCCCTCCAATACTAAATTGGTGATCCCTTGAAGCCTCAGAACATGTCCTACCAACCGATCCCTTCTTCTAGTCAATTTGTGCCACAAATTTCTCTACTCCCCAATTCTATTCAATACCACTTCATTAGTTATGTGATCTACGCATCTAATCTTCAGCATTCTTCTGTGGCACCACATTTCGAAAGCTTCTATTCTCTTCTTGTCCAAACTATTTATCGTCCATGTTTCACTTCCATACATGGCTACACTCCATTAAATACTTTCAGAAACTACTTCCTGACACTCAAATCCATACTCGATGTTAACAAATTTCTCTTCTTCACAAACGCTTTCCTTGCCATTGCCAGTCTTCATTTTATATCATTACTTCGACCATCATCAGTTATTTTGCTCCCCAAATAGCAAAATTCCTTTACTACTTTAAGTGTCTCATTTCCTGATCTAATTCCCTCAGCATCACCCGACTTAATTCGACTACATTCCATTATCCTAGTTTTGCTTTTGTTGATGTTCATCTTATACCCTCCTTTCAAGACACTATCCATTCCATTCAACTGCTCTTCCATGTCCTTTGCTGTCTCTGGCAGAACTACAATGTCATCGGCGAACCTCAAAGTTTTTATTACTTCTCCATGGATTTTAATACCTACTCAGAATTTTTCTTTTGTTTTCTTCACTGCTTGCTCAGTATACAGATTGAATAACATCGGGGATAGGCTACAACCCTGTCTCACTCCCTTCCCAACCACTGCTTCCCTTTCATGCCCCTCGACTCTTATAACTGCCATTTGGTTTCTGTACAAATTGTGAGTAGCCTTTCGCTGCCTGTATTTTACCCCTGCCACCTTCATAAATGTAAATGATTACAGTTTCAATTCTCTGTGGCAAGAAGACCGGCTGTAAAAGTGCAAAGCCTGGTATTAGTTTATGAAGGGCGTTAATAGCCTCAGATTGACTGATCACTGTGCAGGACACGGAGATGCTGTGTACTCAAGTGATACATCGTAATCAACACCTTAAGGAGATTAAAACGAACATCAAGTTATGTCTCCATCTGGCCGGCTGGTCGAATCGTGCGATATTCAGATTTGTGGAGGATTTGGATGTAACAGTGGCGTGCTGCACTTTTCGAGCCACCGTTCACCTCGGCTTGTGGAGACGACCATCGATCTAGTGTAGCAAAAATGTGATTCACACGAAGAGCCGATACTTTTCGATTGATCGACGATCGAATCCCGACGATACAGCGCCCACTGTAGTCGAAGTTGACAATGTCGTTGGGTCAACGTGTGAACACGTAGGGGGTGGTGTGCTCCGAAGCTTCACGTTCAACAATAAACCATGAACAGTGTGCTCTGAAACACTTGTGCGTGCACCATTATTGCGAGCTTTTGGCAGAGATGCCACAGATCACCATCCATGCTACTTTACAAAGCAGACAAGCGTCCGAAACCCATGTTCTGTGAAGAGTCGTGGAAGTCTAACGATTTAGCTCCTAGTGGTAGTTTCACTATCCTCCAACCTGTTTCCGTAGATGATCATGACACTGAACATTGGACCCGTGGACAGTGGACCAGTGGACAGTGGACCAGTTTCGCCATTATCGATATACTCGTTCACAGGCTCTGCGTAATAATAATCTGCCGGCTGTCAAAGTCACTTATCTCAATGGATTTCCCCGTCTGCAGCCCATATCTTCGGTAGGATGATCCGCCGTCCGTATCTGCTCCACTCACATAGTTTTGATACAGTGTCACGTGCCCGCAAGGCCACCAGGCGGCATCCAACGTTGTGGTGGGCAGTGGCCATAATGGTTTAGGCTATCAGTGTGTACAACTGTTAGAATGCAACCCAAACAAATAGTTCAAAAAGTGTATACATGCGGACTGAAACGATTAATGAGTCCCCCGTTTCGTTCGGTGCTGAGGTGCTACTGGAATGGTTGGGGGGCCTCTGCAAGGATCTTCGAATTGAGAGGGAATACCAAGTGGGCTACGACGTGAATGGAAATTCGAATTGAGGAGAGAGGCATATTAGAATAGTCCATGCAATTGTACAAAGCCACTGTGTCAGGGTGGCGTAGTGTTTAGCGCACGCATCTGTCTACTAAGCAGGAAACTCGCGTTCGAATCCCGGCCCTGGTACAAATTTTGATTCGTTGCTTCAGTCTGCATATACACTATTGGCCATTAAAACTGCTGCACCAAGACGAAATGCAGATGATAAACGTTTATTCATTGGACAAATATATTATACTAGAACTGACATGTGATTACATTTTCACGCAATTTGGGTGCATAGATCCTGAGAAATCAGTACCCTGAACAACCACCTCTGGCCGTAATAACGGCCTTGATACGCCTGGGTATTGAGTCAGAGCTTGGATGGCGTATACAGGTACAGCTGCCCGTGCAGCTTCAACACGATACCACAGTTCATCAAGAGTAGTGACTGGCGTATTGTGACGAGACAGTTGCTCGACCACCATTGATCAGACGTTTTCAGTTGGTGAGAGATCTGGAGAATGTGCTGACCAGGGCAGCAGTAGAACATTTTCTGTATCCAGAAAGGCCCGTACAGGACCTGCAACATGCGGTCGTGCATTATCCTGCTGAAATGTAGGGTTTCCCAGGGACCGAATGAAGGGTAGAGCCACGGGTCGTAACACATCTGAAATGTAACGTCCACTGTTCAAAGTGCCGTCAGTGCGAACAAGAGATTACCGAGACGTGTAACCAATGGCACCCCACACCATCACGCCGGGTGATAAGCCAGTATGGCGATGACGAATACACGCTCCCAATGTGCGTTCACGGCGATGTCGCCAAACACGGATGCGACCATCATGATGCTGTAAACAGAACCTGGATTACACCGAAAAAATGACGTTTTGCCATTCGTGCACCCAGGTTCGTCGTTGAGTACACCATCGCAGGCGCTCCTGTCTGTGATGCAGCGTCAAGGGTAACCGCAGCCATGGTCTCCGAGCTGATAGTCCATGCTGCTGCAAACGTCGTCGAACTGTTCGTGCTGATGGTTGTTGTCTTTCAAACGTCCCCATCTGTTGACTCAGGGATCGAGGCGTGGCTGCACGATCCGTTACAGCCATGCGGATAAGATGCCTGTCATCTCGACTGCTAGTGATACGCAAAAGCAAATGAGTAAGTTCAAAGTTTATTTTCGTAAATTATACGATCACTTTCCGTTGTATATGATAAGTATAGTGGGCATGCATACGTGATGTCCTCCTTATTCTTGTATGTGAAACACAGATACGTGTAGAAATCCTGCCTGTGATTGTTGAAACATTACGTTCTACCAACTGTATGATGTCTTCTATTTCCTCCATAGATTGTTATTTTGCACGTTCAGATGAAATATTACCGTTGGGCACTGTTTCAGTCTCGCGCAATTTAGCGAAAAAAAACCTCTTGGCTCTGGTAGCCTGTAGTTTTGAAATCATCTGACGCATTCTCTACAACACTAATTAAACTAACTTATGCTAAGAACAACACACACACTCATGCCCGAGGGAGGATTCGAACCTCCGGCGAGAGGGGCCGCGCAGACCGTGACATGGTGCTTCAAACAGAGCGGCCACTCCGCGCGGTACGTCCGACATGTTCAATCGTTACAGCAGAATTGTCCAGCAAATCAGAGTCTCAATCACAGCTGAAAAATTCAATTATGTAAACGTAATCCAATTTGACAACTCGAACTTCAAAACAAACATTACAATCGATAAATAGACCCATAGCAATCGATAAACTAACAGGCCAAATGGAAAATTTCTCTCTGTAAAAAGCTGTATCTCTGTAAACAATAAATGCTCTACACATGCCTTATGGAATATTCTATTCAAATTAACCTATACTACGTTCTCCCTAAATATGTACTACTTTTTCTGAAACATCTTGTACACACTAACGGAAATGGTAAGGGGTTACCTGGACCGAAAGCTACCAAACTAGTAACGCAGTGTACGCTGATTAAAATTTGATTATTATTTGAGCTTATTACCCGTACAAAAAATCCATTCCCACAGATGAAGAATGGGACGTGATGGCCGCTGGGTCTGATGTTACTAGAATTTTTCAGGTGGAAATCATAACACAGTATTTATAGAGCACGCAAACTGGCTGCTTATCGCCATCTTTTCAACTTCGAGAAAGATCGAATCGTTGGCATGATGGACATGCGAAAACCGTACCGACGGATCCCACGGAATTTGTCTACGTGCACTGATTGTAAAACGAGTAGTGACGTGGTGAAAAGAGTCAGCATAGGTCCTTCAAGAAGGACTACACCACGAGAAGATCCCAATATTGTTTGATCTGTTCTGACGAATAGATGTATAAGAGCAGCCGAAATTCGGCTATAGATGAAATTGACCCACTTAGTTCTGTTTTGTATTGGTCTTTTTTTTTAAGCATTTGAAATCATTGCGTTGCATGTTCCGACTAATTGCTGTCTGGGTATTTTCGAGAGTTGACTGATCCATTTAGACTCATTTTAATCATAGAATAACAGATTTTAGCGTTTTCTAAAGTTCAGAACTTAACACGTTCGAACATTTACAGTTTCTAGTCTATGCGTAAAGTTACTACTACATTTGTCGATGACATCGTACCCGAGATACAACTTTCCTCCACGTTAAGTCACAAAATAAAGAAATAAAAACAGTAAGTGAGAAACATAGGGCAGAACCGTGACAACGTGTGTTGACGATGCGACACTGTAGGAAGCCGTTGGCGGGTCGCGGGCTGCAGCTGTACTGCTATTTCGCGTAGTGCACTCCCCCTGCGAGGTAGACCTCCTGCCGCGCGGCTGAATTCTGCGCGGCCGTAATTGTAATTCTCCGCCAGTGCTCGGCGGCGTCTGACCTTGCCCGCCGCGCCGCGCTTTCGCTTTCACGCGCTTTCCACTGTAGAAAGGAGACGTCGCAGCGCCGGCCCGCTACTCCATTCTGCATCGCGTGAGGGTGCAGAGAAAGTCTCCGACCCGGTACGGGACCAGCCGCTCTACGCCCACTTCTCTCTGTTCCCTTCTCCCAGTAACTTGATCTGAGAAAAGACGAGAAAGATGATTGGAGTTTAACCTCCCGTCGACGACTAGATCGTTAGAGACAGAACACAAGTTTAGTTTGGGAAATTTTGGGGAAGGGAATCGACCATTCCCTTCCATTGAAACTTCCCAAGCGTTCACCTTAAGCAATTCAGGGAAATAGCATAAAACCTACATCTGGATGCCCGGGTGGAGATTTGAACCCCTGTCACCCGAAAATGAGTCCAGTGTCTCATCATCGCCCCTCTTTTCTCTGTGCCACCATTCTCTTTGGGGCATCTATGCGTCACAACTTGTAGGTAATGATGATGAGATGGTTTTATTGACTGAGTGGGGGGGGCAGCCTTTATGAGGCAGATGTTCAGTGTTTTGTGTCACATGACAGCGGTTACATGTTCGAACAATGTGACAGTGGTGAATTACGATCTCAAACGCAGTTACGTATCTGGAACAGAATGACCTCCATACCAATCAGCGTGGATTCCGAACACGTCTCCATGAGAAGCTCAACTTGCGCTTTTCTCTCACAACAACATGTCATACAGTCATGTAGGGGCAGTACTTTTGGTTTCCGAAAAGCATCTGACTCGGCATCAAACAAACTATTATTAACTGAAGTACGAGTGGACGTGGTATCAAAGAAAATTTTTGGCTAGATTGAGTATTTCTTGGTATGCAGGACGACATATGTTATCTTGGATGGATGGAAGGTCATCGGCAGAAAAGTAGCTTCAGGCGGGTCCCAAAACTGTGTGTTGGTCCGTTGTTCATATTGTGTATCAGTGACCTGACAAACAGTATTAATAGTAATCTCAAACTTATGCAGATGATGCTGTTATTTATAATGTATCATCTGAGAAAAGCTGCACAGATATGCAGACAGTTCTTGATAAGATTTCAGAGTGATGCAAAACAGGTTACCTGTTTTAAATGTTCAGAAGCGTAAAATTGTGCGTTTCACAAAACGCTGAAAATTTATGTCCCGTAATCACAACATGAATGAGTTACAACTGAGATCATACAACTCGCACGGCTAATTGGCTGTCACAGATTGCAGGAATATGTAACGGAATCAGTCGTAGCTGAAGCAGGTGGCACTCTTTGGTTCAATGGCGTGAGATGGACCATGCTCTTTCGAAAGAATTATCCCGGTATTCTGCTTAAGCGGTTTAGGGAAATCATGGAACAGCTAACCTCTACAACCGGGTGGGGATCATTAGATAGCCCCCAGAAGCACCTTCAGGCGTTTCGCGCCAATACGTACCATCCTACTTTTTCTAATATGCGTCAAAGTAAAGGTGCTACAGTGCTGGACGAATGCTAAGAACATTAGTGGTTTAGATAACTTCTAGACTGATTCTTCAGGTGTTTTCTTTAGCAAAAACTCTGTAACTAATTACACTGTCACTGCATTTATTAGCTAGCAGTTCGGCCTTGGAATGTAACTCGAAGGGAATACATCGAATAAATGCATAATGGTTCAAATGGCTCTGAGCACTATGAGACTCAACTTCTGAGGTCATCAGCCCCTAGAACTTAGAACTACTTAAACCTAACTAGCCTAAGGACAGCACTCACATCCACGCCCGAGGCAGGATTCGAACCTCCGACCGTAGCGGTCGCGCGGTTCCAGACTGTAGCGCCTAGAACCGCTCAGCCACCACGCCCGGCCGAATAAATTCATACTGCAGCTTCCCGACGGCAGTATCTTACTCTTTCATTGGACTATATTTTCAGAACTTTAATGTGAGTTGAGTCAAAGCATTGTTATTCAGTTTTCTGAAACTGAGACAAAAAATCTCAGTTGCTCGAAAAGCACACTTTCATAGTGCTACGTGCTCTTTCACTTCATTGACACCTTGCAGATGCTTTATTGTGCTGCATCCACTTATCTAACCAGACTGCTGCTTTGCCTGATGAAAATGCGAAACTCTTTCAACACGGCTGATTACAATTATAGTGAACAGCTTCGAGTACATTACGGGGGAGAAGATCGAAAAGTCTATCATTTTTTCTGTCTGTATGCTTTCTGTGAAATATTGCAGAATATTACACTGTATAAACTCATCGTACTACAGTAGATTTTGGAGTAGTATGACTCCATTTCAGGCACCTGGCAGAGATACATGGTGTCATTGAATTTGTTAACAACCTTGTGATTCGCTAAACAGCTGACAACCTACTGTGCAGGTCTTCCATAACTCATGTTTTGCTGGTGGTGGTGGTCTCCAGGCTGAAGACTGGTTTGAAGCAGATCTCCACATACTGCTAATTACAGAAGTGTTCAATTTTTTTTTCGCAAGTTATTTCTATTTCAGTTTTCTCCTGCTGTTATCATTTCTATTGAAACATCATCATCTGGCGAATTTCTTTTGATTATATCCGTTATACAGGTAATCGACATATCGCACACACAAAAAAAGTGTGTTGTTTACAGCAATCATGCACTCATAATGGTTGCCCTGTTCAGTGGCGCATGTACGAACTCGTTTTACCATGTTTGGCACCATTTTGTGGACCACACTGACACTTATCTTGTTAACTTTCTTTGTTATGTTAACCCTTAGTTCCACCAATGCGTGCTCACCGTTTTTATAGACTCTTCCTTTACGATAGTCTTAGAGGAAAACGCCTGGAGACATTACAGCGGGAAAACGTGAGGGTCACAATACTTTGGAGATTATTCAACCGCCAAAACATTGACTATTAAATGAATTGTTTCATTAGGTGTGTGACAAGCGGCGCCGTTCTACTGCCACCAACAATAATTTTCGTATGCTTCAAGAAGCGATATAAACTTTTAATCTACAAAATCTTCTCGGTTTTCAAGCATCGTCTGTTCGAATAAAACTTTCAAGCTTTCGATGCCTATCTCCGCCACCGTCGTCAGGAATGAAAACCACTGACTGCCGTGGCTGTTACGGTTTTCTGCTTATATAGGCATGACTGCTGCCTCTGTCACCAGTCAGATGGGGAAGGCGAGTTGGGCAGCTCATAGCAGCTCCGCCCCCGCCGCCGGACCCAGCGGTGGCTTGTGAGCAGGGGTCGGGGCCACGTTTGAAACTGCCGCTCCCGCCTCCCTACAAGCGTCAAGTACACGTCTTTGCTTTTTTTCAACGTGCATATCCTGCCCCCACGCCCTACTAAGTGTGTATCCGTGGTCTTTGTTAAAATTATTGCTGTTTATCCTGATCTCAGCCGCCTCCTTTATAACAGAATCCCAATAGGTTGGTGCATGAGCCAAGACTCCCGTGTTTTCAAACTGTATTTTGTGTCCATCTTCCAGGAAATGTTCAGCTATCGAGCTCCCTGTGTTTTGTCGCTTGTACTCGGTACAGCGCTGTACAACTGTGCGTATTGTCTGAACTATATAGATGCTGCCGCATTTGCAAGAGACACCATACACACTGGGCACGCGAAGACCTATGTCGTGTTTAATAGGGCGCAGCATATCTCGTAACTTGGGGCCGGCCAGAACACTGTTGTCGGTCCATGTCTACATCTACATGGTTACTCTGCAATTCACACTTAAGTGCCTGGCAGATGGTTCATCAAACCATTTACATACTACTACTGGGAAAAAGGAACACCTAAATCTTTCCGTCCGAGCTCTGGTTTCTCTTATTTTATTATGGTGATCATTTCTCCCTACGTAGGTGGGTGTCAACAAAATATTTTCGCATTCGGAAGAGAAAGTTGGTGATTGAAATATCGTAAATTGGTCTTGCTGCAAAGAAAACCGCCTTTGTTTCAGTGACTGCCATCTCCCCTTTTTCGATGTCCTCCGTCAATCCTACCTGGTAAGGATCTCATACCGCGCAGCAATATTCCAGCAGAGGACGGACTAGTGTAATGTAGGCTGTCTCTTTAGTGGGTTGTCGCGTCTTCTAAGTGTCCTGCCAACAAAGCGCAGTCTTTGTTTCGCCTTCCCCACAATATTATCTATGTGTTCTTTCCAATTTAAATTGCTCGTAATTGTAATTCCTAGGTATTTAGTCGAATTGACAGCCCTTACATTTGTGCGATTTATTATATACCCATAATTTATCGGATTTCTCTTACTACCCATGGGGATGACCTCGCACTTTTCTTTGCTTAGTGCTAATTGCCACTTGGAATTGGAATTGATCGTCTGATGATTTTACTAGACGGTAAATTACAGCGTCATCTGCAAAAAATGTAAGGGGGCTGCTCAGATTATCACACAGATCATTTACGTAAATCAGGAACAGCAGAGGGCCTATGACTACCTTGCGGAACGCCAGGTATCACTTCTGTTCTACACGATGATTTACCGCCTATCACTACGAACTGTGACCTCTCTGAGAGGAAATCTCGAATCCAGTCACACCTGAGACGATACTCCATATACACGCAATTTGATTAATAGTCGCTTGTGAGGAACGGTATCAAAAGCCTTATGGAAATCGAGGAATATGTCTCTGCAGCACACGGCCTAACCTGCTACTCGTTGGCCCACAGTATGGCAGGAAAGCAGCAGCTAGGCCTCTTCTGCAGATGTACAAGGCGTCATCCTTCGGTGGCACTGAAAGCATTTGCAATGCCTCTCTTGCTATAACCATTCTCTCTGAATACGTGTCTCAAGTGCTGCAATTCAGATTGTGGATAGTTGTCGTCAGAAATAACATTTTTTCTATGTACTAACGTGTTCTGGACCGCTTTTTTAAGTACAGAGTGGCGAAAACCATCGAAGTATCTATCAGTGTGCATCGGTTTCCTGTACATTGAATGACCAAACCGGTCTCCTGCCTTCCGCTCAACTATAACAGACGTGCCGTCGCGAAAGACTCCAAGGACACATAAACTGTTTAATAATGTCTTGGTACACAACACTGTTCGACTACGCTATACGGCGCACCACAGTCAAGTTTTCTGACACTGCAAGGTGTTTTCATAGAAAGACATGCGGATTTACCGTTGAAGAAGTTCATGTGTTTTGACTATTCACGTATCCACTAAGGTAAAATCACACCTCATTAGTGAAGAAAATACGGCAAAGTACTGCGATGCGATAGATGTCACCAAATAACCGAAATCGTGTACAATACAGCAGGCGCTCTTCTTTATCCGGCCTCTACAGTTCCTGCACAACTCGAGCGCGATAAGCGCGAAATTTTAACTTCTTCATCACTTTCACTATCGTACGAAATCTGAAACAGGACTGATCGCGTACTCAGATTTTTTGGTGGCAATGGCAACACTACATTTCTCTCTTCAGCCAGTCTGCGTCTGTCAAAATGGCCGGTTTCCTGGTTTTCTTCCTCTCTTGATCTCGTTTTTGGCGAACTGTTCGGCAGTCGGCACACGGCACCTGCATATTTCCCACGAAATCTTGAGAAAACGACATGTATATCAAGCAATGAATTGCGTAGTACTGTAGACTCAATGTTGCCTGTGTACTTTACATTAAGGCAAATACACATTTGTGTACAGAGTCGAGCGATTGTCTGCAGACACTGTGGACGGTGGCCGCGGTGGTCTAGCGGTTCTAGGCGCTCAGTCCGGAACCGCGCGACTGCTACGGTCGCAGGTTCGAATCCTGCCTCGGGCGTGGATGTGTGTGATGTCCTTAGGTTAGTTAGTTAGGTTTAAGTAGTTCTAAGTTCTAGGGGACTGATGACCACAGATGTTAAGTCCCATTGTGCTCAGAGCCATTTGAACCATTTGAACTGTGGACGGTCTGTCCGTAGACTTGTGGCTAGACAGTGTATATAAATAGTCTAGATATTTTGTCTCGTGTACACACTTGAATGCCTTGATGTTTGCTAAGTATGGCTGCCCTTGATGGGATCGCGGCTTTTGCAGTGATAATAGTGAATAGTGAAACTAATCGAATAGAGACGTTGGTGGAAACGTGAGCTGCTTGAGCAGGGGCCGCGTTTCGGCTGTCATTTACTTTCGAATTTTGAAAATAAAAGACAGCACTCTTTTTCAATATCACTCACTGACACTTAATATTTTTTGGCCAGCTGTTCGATAAACAACTTCTTGTTATGATTTTTATGTTCGGAGTTATTAACTTTCCACAAGCAGGATGCCACGTGAAAAATCTTTAATCAGCTGTAACGCTCTCTCCGTTGGCCGCGTTTTGATAAGTGATGTTTAACGATAAGGAAAACAAAAATAATAAAAATGCCAACGTTACGTTTTCGACGGCGCAAAGAGAATAATTGCAGGCCGTGTCTACCAAAATGTCCACACTACACAATAGTTGGCAATATTGTCTAAGAATCGTCACATGTCTCCCATTTAAAATGGGAGGCCCCGGCTCCGCGATTTTGTTCCAAGAGCATGTCGACAGACAAGAAATGTCTCTCTCAGATGTCTCTATACAAAATACACTCCTGGAAATGGAAAAAAGAACACATTGACACCGGTGTGTCAGACCCACCATACTTGCTCCGGACACTGCGAGAGGGCTGTACAAGCAATGATCACACGCACGGCACAGCGGACACACCAGGAACCGCGGTGTTGGCCGTCGAATGGCGCTAGCTGCGCAGCATTTGTGCACCGCCGCCGTCAGTGTCAGCCAGTTTGCCGTGGCATACGGAGCTCCATCGCAGTCTTTAACACTGGTAGCATGCCGCGACAGCGTGGACGTGAACCGTATGTGCAGTTGACGGACTTTGAGCGAGGGCGTATAGTGGGCATGCGGGAGGCCGGGTGGACGTACCGCCGAATTGCTCAACACGTGGGGCGTGAGGTCTCCACAGTACATCGATGTTGTCGCCAGTGGTCGGCGGAAGGTGCACGTGCCCGTCGACCTGGGACCGGGCCGCAGCGACGCACGGATGCACGCCAAGACCGTAGGATCCTACGCAGTGCCGTAGGGGACCGCACCGCCACTTCCCAGCAAATTAGGGACACTGTTGCTCCTGGGGTATCGGCGAGGACCATTCGCAACCGTCTCCATGAAGCTGGGCTACGGTCCCGCACACCGTTAGGCCGTCTTCCGCTCACGCCCCAACATCGTGCAGCCCGCCTCCAGTGGTGTCGCGACAGGCGTGAATGGAGGGACGAATGGAGACGTGTCGTCTTCAGCGATGAGAGTCGCTTCTGCCTTGGTGCCAATGATGGTCGTATGCGTGTTTGGCGCCGTGCAGGTGAGCGCCACAATCAGGACTGCATACGACCGAGGCACACAGGGCCAACACCCGGCATCATGGTGTGGGGAGCGATCTCCTACACTGGCCGTACACCACTGGTGATCGTCGAGGGGACACTGAATAGTGCACGGTACATCCAAACCGTCATCGAACCCATCGTTCTACCATTCCTAGACCGGCAAGGGAACTTGCTGTTCCAACAGGACAATGCACGTCCGCATGTATCCCGTGCCACCCAACGTGCTCTAGAAGGTGTAAGTCAACTACCCTGGCCAGCAAGATCTCCGGATCTGTCCCCCATTGAGCATGTTTGGGACTGGATGAAGCGTCGTCTCACGCGGTCTGCACGTCCAGCACGAACGCTGGTCCAACTGAGGCGCCAGGTGGAAATGGCGTGGCAAGCCGTTCCACAGGACTACATCCAGCATCTCTACGATCGTCTCCATGGGAGAATAGCAGCCTGCATTGCTGCGAAAGGTGGATATACACTGTACTAGTGCCGACATTGTGCATGCTCTGTAGCCTGTGTCTATGTGCCTGTGGTTCTGTCAGTGTGATCATGTGATGTATCTGACCCCAGGAATGTGCCAATAAAGTTTCCCCTTCCTAGGACAATGAATTCACGGTGTTCTTATTTCAATTTCCAGGAGTGTAGTTCGATTGTCTGTAGACTCTGTCTGGATACAAAAATCGCTCGACTTTGTATACTAGTGTGTACAAGGACTTAGAGTCTTCTTTCTTCTAGGTAATACTGTGGTGCTGTCTTGCGGTAACTGATTGAACGAATGCAATGCAACTCGTATATATTTTCATGTGCGCGACTTTTCGATGTTACTGTAACTTTATACTCTTTATCTGGCGCTAATGGCAGAATACATGACGTGGCATGGAATAAAAGTTAAAAACAAGCTAGTACTAGGGAAATAATTTATATTCGAACAAAGACGGTATTTATGGTAAGCAAAACTGTCAGTTTGCTACTGCGTGAATAACATAAGTACAAGCAGCAGTGTATCACAGTCTCGTTGTCGACTGGTAATCTTAATTTCCAATCGTTTGCAGATTCGACTTTCCAAAACGTGAGAAAAAAGAGGTAACAGGACCGCAGAGCAAGGATGTAAGAAACTTCGACTCTTTCATCTGTAGCAATCAGTAAATCGCCGCTGAGCGGCACAGAAATTCTGTTTACTGTTAAAAATAATAAATTAAATTCTGCTCTCTTAAATTTGTCTTCAGATTTCTGACTGATTCACCAACCTTTCGTCGCATGACTGAAAAATGCTTCTCCAGGCTCCAATATACAGTAAAAATTTATAATCTCTTTTTCAAAAAAAAAATTATTTTCCGTCTTCTCCACAAGAGTAAGTGTAGGCCAACTCAGAAAAACTTTGTCACTAGCTTTAAAGCTTGACGAAATATTTATTGATGTTAAAAGCTTTGTACATTAGAAGGAATAGTCAATCTGATAAATTGGATTCAACTCGAAACCAATCGTTTCATATGTATTACGACAAGTCTCGAGGGAAAAATTGGGAGAAGATGTCATCTTTGCTTGGACTATGGCCTTCAGCACCGTACGGGTTGTGACCAGTATTCGACAGCGCGGTCCGTCTTAAACTCTTCACGTGATCAACCGTTATAAGAAGGAGAGAAATAGAATTTCTGTAGTCACATAAAGAAATTTTAGCATATAATACGTTGGGTTGGCGATTACAGTAGCGAGAGTGATGGATAATTTCCTGATACTACAGTGTTAGTCTGTTAAAAAAATGCTGTCTACTAGCTGTGTTAGAAGTTAAGGCCGTTCTTGTTACAGAACGCTGTTTTCAGTGTGACGAGTTACGACATGCCGCCCTCAGGCATCACAAAAAAGTGCAGTCACAGTGCCCGCAGGAAAGACAAAAAGGTCTGTCCGTCCACCTAAAGATATAGCACCACAACACACACAGACTGTCTCGTCCAAAGGCATCTTTTTACTCTTCCACGTGATGGATGTCAAATAAAAAGCGGAATCCCGTTATTTTTCGAGCTGCATCAAAACTCGCCCGTGAGGAAAACTGCCCTCCGGTGATCCGCGGTGGACGATACGGTTAGCGTACCAAATCCATACTCTGTCCTCATGACGAACTAAGGGCGGCACAACCGTTAACAGCTTGCCACGCATACAGTCAGTCATCAGAAAGGGATTCTGGGCACAAACTCAGTGACGTAATTCTTCAGGGGACGCAACGTTGGAGAGACTATTGCTTCGCACCGTAGTTCCTCGGGTACATAGTAAGCAAATACAGTGACAAGGGTGCGTTGATGACCTCGGCTGTCCTGTGTTGAATCTCCTTGATCCCCAGCCTTCCGTTATAAATTGTCGCCAGACTCTATGAATGAAAGGCTAATGTACATCCCACCCTCTGGCTTCTTGTGTCTCAGTGTATGCTGCTTCCAGAATTTCTACATTGCCATAAATCCAGCCAAGAATGACTAAAATTTATTAATCAGGTAATTAATTTCCGTCAACGATGACCATCTTCAGACCTGAGTAAATATTGCATTTACTCAGGTCTCAAGATTGATCGAAATTAATTATCTGGTTAATGAATTTCTGTGATCCATGACTGAATTTATAAGTAAATAAATAAATGCCTTTAATAACTACGCACCTAATATTTGCCACGACATAAATACATCTAGATATAAATGTTCCATCGTCACTGTGTACTATTGTTTTTGCGATAGAAACTATCTTAGCTTTTAAGTTTCTTTGGATTGATGTAAAAAATGATTGTGAAAGTGTTAAGTTGTGATGTACTTCTTAATGTGCTCTGTGTGCCAGACAACGAAATTACCAACAAAAATATAAGTAAATGCACTAACAAAATGACTAATCATGCTTATCACAGTGTACACAGTGTACCACATTTACGAGGGGCCGTCCGCTGTGGCCGAGCGCTTCTAGGCGCTTCAGTCCGGAACCGCGCGACTGCCACGGTCGCAAGTTCGAATCCTGCCTCGGGCATAGATGTGTGTGATGTCCTCAGGTTAGTTAGGTTTAAGTAGTTCTAAGTTCTAAGGGACTGATCACCTCAGATGTTAAGGCCCATAGTGCTCAGAGCCATTTGAACCTTTTTTTTTTTTTTAATTTACGAGAGCTGTTCGGAAAGTAAGGTCCGATCGGTCGAGAAATGGAAACCACATTGAAAACCAGCAAGGTTTTATTTGCAAAAGTTGGCTGTAGCTTCCAGCTACGTCTGTACACAGTCACCGCTCCGACATAGACAGTTGTCTAGTATTGTACCAAATTTCAAATATCCTCGTCACAAAAGGTAGCCGCCTGTGCTTACAGCGAATTCTCTACGCTGATCTGCAGCTTGCTGTCTGTGCCAAAATGTTGTCTACATAGCCAGCGGTTCACGTGAACAGAGATGAAAATCAGAGGGAGCCAATTCTGGGCTGTATGGTGGGTGATGAAACACTTCCCGTCAAAAGCGCTGCAGGAGCGTCCTGATTGCCCCTGCAGTGTGCGGCCAAGAATTGTCATGAAGAAGGAAATGCGTGGCAGTTACGTTGTGTGGGTTGCATGAATGCAGGCGAAATCTCTCACAGACACCCATACTTGGCGGGAGACACTATTGTCTAGGCATCTTTACGTGCTCAATGTGCGCTCAGAAGTGAAAAGAGCGAAATGACGCGATCGACTGGTATACCAGAGATACTGTTCAACAAATCTATGCATAGCTTCATGCTGTTTTCACTGTGTGGATCGATCGGACCTTACTTTCCGAATAGCCATCGTATCTTCGTGAACAGGAGTCTCTCGACACACAACCTCACCGGCACACGCAGCAAAGGAAATTAACCTCACTTCATGTCAATTACAATGTAAAAGTGACTGTACATGCACCGAACGATAGCAGCATTCTGCCGAAATGAGTCGTGCTAATAAAATAATAGCAACAAGTGACCATCTTACAATACAGTCGTAGCCTTCAAATAACATCCATCAAACATGGATAAATTTAAGTTTGAAAAATAGATATTTCCTGGATCTCTGTGGTACCTAATCGTGAATATGTCAAAACTTGTGATGGCAGAATTTCATTCATAGAAAATAAAATTCGCTTAAGTATTGAAGCGGATTATTTTACTCTATTAATGTGTTCCTCCTCAGTTGCGAATAGTCGCCTGGTCAAATACTGTATCTATAATTTCAGATGTACGCCCATCCAGATGATGTAAGTGGCCACAGTACCTAAAATTTATGTGCAATTGTTTGGCAAGGCACCGCTGTGGTGACAGCCACCTCAGCTTTCCCGTCAGGTACTTTGTTTCTTCAAGTATTTGTCATATCTGCCACTTTCCCGTAACTTACGGAATTGAGTGTAGTAAAATGTTTACGTGTCGAATCTGTGTGCTGGTCATCCTGTCTACAAAAAGAGGAAAAAATAAAAGCATCTCCAGTAAAATTATGAAGAGAACAGAATCGATAATTATTCTACAGTGATTTTCAGACATACGGAAAGGGCGCACGAGGAAGATTAAACCTGAAAGCGGACAACCTGTCTCCCATTATGGATTACAGTTTGCTGCTCACTTTTTTGTTGTTCTGTGGATGGCGTCAATAGGAAGCCCTGAAAGCTAGGCTACCCAGTACACACAGATGCAGCTTGGGTTACCCGCACAGCTCCATTACGGATCCTATTCCGTATCACTTTCTAGCTCTCTCCCCAGGTACACCCTTCTGCCTCTTTCTCTTCCTCTCTCTCCCTCTCTCTCCCACTCTCCCTCTCTCTCTCTCTCTCTCTCCCTCCCCGTCTCACCCTCCACCCCTCCTCTTCCTCACTCTCTCTCTCTCTCTCTCTCTCTGTCTCTGTCTCTGTCTCTCTCTGTCTCTCTCTCTCACTCTCTCTCTCTCTCTCTCTCTCTCTCTCCCCGTCCCACAAACAAATGTGCGCGCATAGCTCGTCTAACGTAGATAGGCTGATGACCATTAAAATTGCGACACCAGGAAGGATAGCAGCTGACGACATTTTGCTTTTCCTACACGGAACTGCCACGTCTGACAGCCACAGTGTTTCCGACCTGGCTGGGCGTCGAATCAAACTGATAGCTTGACAAATATAGATGCATTATTCCATGCTGTTTCAACCCTATGCCAGAGTTTATCAGTCTTAGTGGCTCATGAGTAGTGGCGCGCAAGTAACTCGGCAACCATGACCAGATGTCTTCACTGGGTGACGGGTCTGAAGAACATGCTGGCCTGGACAATAGTGGAACACACTTTGTTTCGAGATAAGTCAGGACACTTGGGGTCATATGCCATTTTGCAAGATCTTGTTGAGAGATAACGATCGGAGACTTGAAGATATGACATAGCTGTTGGTCTTGACCCATCATAACTGTCCAAATTACCGGCTACGCGAAACAGAAATTCTGAAAGCACAACTTTTGGAAGCGGCGTAAACTGAGACACAAGAAGCCAGGTGATAAGAAGTACATTATCCTATCATTCATAGAGTCTTCTTTGCCGGCCGCGGTGGCCGTGCGGTTCTGGCGCTGCAGTCCGGAACCGCGGGACTGCTACGGTCGCAGGTTCGAATCCTGCCTAGGGCATGGATGTGTGTGATGTCCTTAGGTTAGTTAGGTTTAAGTAGGTCTAAGTTCTAGGGGACTAATGACCTCAGCAGTTAAGTCCCATAGTGCTCAGAGCCATTTGAATCATTTTTTTTTTTTTAAGTCTTCTTTACTCCAAGGAGAAGGCTTATGGCCTGTTCGGCCTTCAAAAAAAACACTTTTTGCTTAGTCTTCCTGTATCTCGCTATCTCCTACAGGTATATAGCATATTACGTGTCTGACTTCTCTCTGCCCTCAATCTTTCAATATGCTTCTTTCATTTTGCTCTCCCGTTTTCTATTCTGTAGTTCATCCAATGGCAATCCACATCATCACGTTAGGTGCTGGGCTCATACTATGGTGATTATTACAATACGGCAAAGTTCGTTTTCCTCCAAGTTTCCATACACTGTAATGGAACCGGCCAGTGTGCCTGTGTGCCCATGTCTGTCACGTATCGGAGCATACGATACTAGCATTAAATTCATGACACGGTCCAACGGAATCAAAATCGTAACTTCGTATTTCTTGTATTTGTGATAACACAACCTCTACATCTACATCTACATGATTACTCTGGAATTCACATTTAAGTGCTTGGCAGAGGCTTCATCGAACCACAATCACCCTATCTCTCTACCATTCCACTCAAGAACAGCGCGCGGGAAAAACGAACTCCTAAACCTTTCTATTCGAGCTCTGATTTCTCTTAGTTTATTTTGATGATCATTTCTACCTATGTAGGTTGGGCTCAACAAAATATTTTTGCATTCGGAAGAGAAAGTTGGTGACTGAAATTTCGTAAATAGATCTCGCCGTGACGAAAAACGTCTTTGCTTTAATGACTACCATCCCAACTCGCGTATCATATCTGCCACACTCTCACCCCAATTACGTGATAATACAAAACGAGCTGCCCTTTTTTGCACCCTTCCGATGTGCTCCGTCAATCCCGCCTGGTAAGGATCCCACACCGCGCAGAAATATTCTAACAGAGGACGAACGAGTGTAGTGTAAGCTGTCTCTTTAGTGGACTTGTTGCATCTTCTAAGTCTCCTGCCAATGAAATGCAACCTTTGGCTCGCCTTCCCTACAATATTATCTATGTGGTCTTTCCAACTGAAGTTGTTCGTAATTTTAACACCCAGGTACTTGGTTGAATTGGCAGCCTTGAGAATTGTACTATTTATCGAGTAATCGAATTCCAACGGATTTCTTTTAGAACTCATGTGGATCACCTCACACTTTTCGTTATTTAGCGTCAAGTGCCACCTGCCACACCATACAGCAATCTTTTCTAAATCGCTTTGCAAGTGATACTGGTCTTCGGATGACCTTACTGGACGGTAAATTACAGCATCATTTGCGAACAACCTAAGAGAACTGCTCAGATAGTCACCCAGGTCATTTATATAGATCAGGAACAGCAGAGGTCCCAGGACGCTTCCCTGGGGAAGTCTTATGCTTTTCATAAACAGAAATAAAACATCGAATTAATATCGCATTTATTTTTCAGAAAACATTATTACTTTTATATAATTCAAATGTAATTCCAAATTGTAATCACATTAGAAATTGTTAATGTTAGTCTATAATTTATTCTGTATAATAATGACAATATTTGTAAAATAAGTATTAAATGGTGTATGAAATTATTTGGATGCAAAACACCAATTTATTATAATATCGCTGAACTGCAACGCCTTGTATCTTTGTATTTCTCGTCGAATAAGTAGTAGCAGTTGTTAAGCAGCTGCCATGGAATGACAGATGGCCTTCTACGGCATTGGCGCAATAAGTTGTTATGAAGCGGTTATTTTCAGATGAGTGGATCGTAGAGGAATGAAGACGTACTCTTGAAGTTTTACTGACAGATAAAATGAAAAATGTAATAGAAATTAGGATGAAATTTAATCATGCAGCATCCAAATTGTCAAACTTAAAAAAAAAAGTAATCATACCGCCTCGAAATTATTATTTTCAGCGAGCCATGGTTTTTAACGAGCCAGATTATCGACAAGTTGCAATAACAACTAGTTAGTTTTAAATATTATTTCTGTCTTCCATCTCGCTGAAAGTGGCTGCACTGAACTAGAGCTAATATTCCCAAAAAAAGTGTATGTGAATAATGATTGGTTTTTAGAAATAACATGGAGGGATTCGTAATAACATGGATCCGTCCATTGTGATGCTGAATACAGAAATGCAATCAGAGAAGACGTGATGGGTCTCTAGTGTCCAGTGTTGTCTTCAGGAAGCCGCAGCCATGGTAGCTGTGCTGACAGTGCATAGTTGGCCAGACAACGCAACGATGTCTGCATAGATTACTCACTTTAGGCCTATTCCTTGATACAGGAAAAATGATGTGGCTGTATGTCCTGCACTGCCGAAGGAATAATATTTGTGTCCTCTCAGGTGCTAGTCGTGTGGGACTGTTGAGGCGCTACCAGGCGCTGGTGCAGAGTATCCCCCCCACCCCCCAGGACCTCTCGATTCCGTATTCATATGACAATCATGTGATAACGACCAAAGATAGTAGCAATATCACAGAGGCATGACATGTTTTTTTTAATAAACAACATTCAGATGCGATTTATGAATAAGAAACATCCGCTGCTTAATGTTTCCTTATAAACACACTGTAGATGGAGTTACTCCTAACTAATTTTTGATGTTGCGTTAAAATGGTAAACATTCGTATATTCAAGCATGTACTACACGTATACCAGTTTCAAATTTGTTGCAAACCCCCTTGTGGTACTTTCTTCATGGTGTTGCATTTTTGCCGGCCGGTGTGGCCGTGCGGTTCTAAGCGCGTCAGTTTGGAACCGCGTGACCGCTACGGTCGCAGGTTCGAATCCTGCCTCGGGCATGGATGTGTGTGATGTCCTTAGGTTACTTAGGTTTAAGTAGTTCTAAGTTCTAGGGGACTGATGACCTCAGTAGTTAAGTCCCATAGTGCTCAGAGCCATTTGAACCATTTTTTGTTGCATTTTTTTTATTACCAACAGTTTACCTTAACCCTCTTCCATCCTGCCGCCCTCTCAATAAATTTCGATGTCAGTCAGTGCTTCATCTCCAAGGACTTCGATCTAGACATGATGTTAAATTATAACATTTGTTCGTTCTTTTTTGTTCTGTCAATCGCGTCAATAGGGAGCCCTGGAAGCTAGGCTACCCAGTACACACAAATGTAACTTAGGTTGCCTCCACGGCTCAATTGTGGATCCTATTCCGCATCACTTTCTGTCTTTCTGTCTGTCTCTCTCTCTCTCTCCCTCCAGGTAAATCGCTAGTCCCTACTTTTTTCTCTATTAACTGTCATGACATAAATGTATTTTAAGGATAAATTAAAGCTCTAGGTCTA
This sequence comes from Schistocerca cancellata, assembly GCF_023864275.1. Taxonomy (NCBI): domain Eukaryota; kingdom Metazoa; phylum Arthropoda; class Insecta; order Orthoptera; family Acrididae; genus Schistocerca; species Schistocerca cancellata. The sequence continues at coordinate 135,115,345 of NC_064631.1, forward strand.
CGATTGTGTTTTGCGGTGACTGTACTTCATATTATAGCCCAAGTCTAACGTTCATCTATACTTTCATCTTGTTGAATTACACACATCAAAAAAAGTTTTGCACCACCCCAGTTCCCAGAACGCCTGAAGATAGACGTTGACTGTGGATACTGTATCACAGACACTGTCCCTTTGACTGCTCATAGATGTCACTAAACCCGCCCAAAGATGTAAACAACCATGCATGAGTAGCGCCTATTGGACGGAAGGGTCCGACAGCCGATCAGTTCCAGTCATTCCACCAGGCAAGAGGCCACGGCTTGTGTTGTCTGTAGTTCAGCCATGCCTAGACGGTCAATACGGCGGTTCGATCGCGTCCTCATTGTTACTTGGTGCCAGTAAGGGATCTCAACAAGGGAAGTGTCCGGCGTCTCATAGTGAACCAAAGCGATATTGTTCGGACTTGGAGGCGATACAGAGAGACAGGACCTGTCGATGAAATGCCTCGCTCAGGCCTCCGAAGGGCTACTAATGTAATGGATGACCGCTACCTACGGATTATGGCTCGGAGGAACGCTGACAGCATAGCCACCGTGCTTTTCGTGCAGCCACAGGACGTCGTGTTACGACTCAAACTGTGCGCGATAGTCTGCACAATGCGCAACTTCTCTCCCGAGGCCTATCATTGCAACCAGACACCATGTAGCGCGGTATAGATGGGCCCAACGACATGCCGAATGAAGCGCTCAGAATTGCCATCACGTTTTCTTCGCCGAAAGGTGTCGCATATGCCTTCAACCAGACAATCGTCGGAGAAGTGTTTGGAGGCAACCGGTCAGGCTGGATGCCTTAGACACACTGTCCAGCGAGTGCAGCAAGGTGGACGTTCCCTGCTGTTTTGGGGTGAAATTATGCGGGGCCCACATAAGCCGATGGTGGTTATGGAAGGCGCCGTAACGGCTCTATATGATATGTGAATGCCATCCTCCGACCGACAGTGCAACCATATTGGCAGCATATTGGCGATGCATTAGTCTTCATGGACGACAATTCGCGCCCCTATCGTGCACATCTTGTGAATGACTTCCTTCAGGATAACGACGTCACTCGACTACAGCATGTTCTCCAGACGTGAACCCTATCGAACATGCCTGGGTTAGATTGAAAAGGGCTGTTTATGGAAGACGTGACCCACCAGCCACTCTGAGGGATCTACGCCGAATCGCCGTTGAGTAGTAGAACAATCTGGACCAACAGTGCCTTCATGAACTTGTGGATAGTATGCCACGACAGGCATGCATCAATGCAAGAAGTCGAGCTACTGGGTATTAGAGGTACCGGTGTGTACAGCAATCTGAACCAGCACCTCTGAAGGTCTCGCTGTATGGTGGTACAACATGCAATGTGTGGTTTTCATGAGCAATAAAAAGAGTGGGAATGATGTTTATGTTAATCTATATTCCAATTTTCTGTACAGGTTCCGGAACTCTCGGAACCAAGGTGATACAAAATTTTTTTTGATGTGTGTGTATTGTCGCGTTTAGGTAACCAACATCGTGGTTGAAGTAACTTGTACACTGCGGACTTCACTTTCAAGCATACTATAACCAATCTAAATACTTTGTGTAAAATTGTAAGTATTTAATATCTGTAAATTAGAGACAAATGATGAGGATAATAGCTGTTAATGATGCTACTTACATTGCTAATAGTGGTGATACTATATCAAAATTAGAAACAACGAGTTTAAAAAGACGGAGTTGAAACCTGTAACAAAAAAACTAATGAATCTATTGATCGATACGTGATCAGCAAGGATATTATATCAACGTTGACAGTGATGTAATTATCTGACAACGGCAGTCGTCTAGATGATATCCACAGAGTTATGTTTTGGATGACAGCCCTTACCGTGGTTTGGACTCAGCTATGGTTTGATGCTAACGAATTGACCTGTGCAGGTGTATGCTTACATCAACTTGCATCAGTTGCAGGAGAGTATTTTCTACAAACTCAGGGGGTAGCAGCCGGCCAGTGTGGCCGATCGGTTCTAGGCGCTTCAGTCTGGAACCGCGCGACCGCTACGGTCGCAGGTTCGAATCCTGCCTCGGGCATGGATGTGTGTGATGTCTTTAGATTAGTTAGGTTTAAGTAGTTCTAAGTTCTAGGGGACTGGTGACCTCAGAAGTTAAGTCCCATAGTGCTCAGAGCCATTTGAACCATCTGAACCCAGTGTAAGTAGCACATTTGTCAGTTGGCTACCAGCGTGGATAAACTACGAGGTGCATTCAAGTTCTAAGGACTCCAATTTTTTTTCTCCGGACTGGAAAGAGATAGAAACATGCGCATTGTTTTAAAATGAGGCCGCGTTCATTGTCAATACGTCCCAGACATGGCAGCTCCGTACGGCAGATGGAATTTTACCGCCAGCGGCGAGAATGAGAACTGTTTTAAATACTTAAAATGGCGAAGTTTTCCTTACTTGAACAGCGTGCAATCATTTGTTTTCTGAATTTGTGTGGTGTGAAACCAACTGAATATCATCGACAGTTAAAGGAGACATGTAGTGATGGAGTTATGGATGTGTCGAAAGTGCGTTCGTGGGTGCGACAGTTTAATTAAGGCAGAAAATCATGTGACAACAAACCGAAACAACCTTGGGCTCGCACAAGCCGGTCTGACGACATGATCGAGAAAGTGGAGAGAATTGTTTTGGGGGATCGCCGAATGACTGTTGAACAGATCGCCTCCAGAGTTGGCATTTCTGTGGGTTCTGTGCACACAATCCTGCATGACGACCTGAAAATGCGAAAAGTGTCATCCAGGTGGGTGCCACGAATGTTGACAGACGACCACATGGCTGCCCGTGTGGCATGTTGCCAAGCAATGTTGCCGCGCAACGACAGCATGAATGGGACTTTCTTTTCGTCGGTTGTGACAATGGATGAGATGTGGATGCCATTTTTCAATCCAGAAACAAAGCGCCAGTCAGCTCAGTGGAAGCACACAGATTCACCGCCACCAAAAAAATTTCGGGTAACCGCCAGTGCTGAAAAAATGATGGTGTCCATGTTCTGGGACAGCGAGGGCGTAATCCTTACCCATTGCGATCCAAAGGGCACTATGGTAACAGGTGCATCCTACGAAAATGTTTTGAAGAACAAATTCCTTCCTGCACTGCAACAAAAACGTCCGGGAAGGGCTGCGCGTGTGCTGTTACACCAAGACAACGCACCCGCACATCGAGCTAACGTTACGCAACAGTTTCTTCGTGATAACAATTTTGAAGTGATTCCTCATGCTCCCTACTCACCTGACCTGGCTCCTAGTGACTTTTGGCTTTTTCCAACAATGAAAGACACTCTCCGTGGCCGCACATTCACCAGCCGTGCTGCTATTGCCTCAGCGATTTTCCAGTAGCCAAAAGAGACTCCTAAAGAAGCCTTCGCCGCTGCCATGGAATCATGGCGTCAGCGTTGTGAAAAATGTGTACGTCTGCAGGGCGATTACGTCGAGCAGTAACGCCAGTTTCATCGATTTCGGGTGAGTAGTTAATTAGAAAAAAAATCGGAAGCGTTAGAACTTGAATGCACCTCGTACATGGGTTCCTGCAACTCACGGCTTTAAGTTTTCTGTTTCAGCATGGAATTAGCTAAGGATGGACAGTTATTATTCCTAGACTTACCACTCAGGTGGAAGTTGGCTTCGCGAAAGTATACAAGCAAATACACACACACACACACACACACACACACACACACACACACACACACACACACACACACGGAAGACATCTCCCGAAGGCTTGGTTACAAAGATGACACGACGATAGTTTTGGAAAACGCACTGAATGGTTTTTGTTAGTGTGGCTACAGTTGTACGAATTATTAGCAAAGTTGAAGCAAATGTCAAAGAGAGAAAATCAACTGTAACATGGGCTTTGTGGGAGAAAAGCTCAATAATAATGACTATTAATGAGGGCTTGCAGTTGAGAGGCATCTGCTTGGCACTAGATAACGAAACAATATTAATTTAAGTAATTTATTTTCGTAATCTGACTTTGACAGTACCTGCTTCTTGATTTGTATTAATTGTCGAAATAAGTATCCACACTCGAAAATTTATCATACGTCATTTTTGAATTACGAAACAGATATTAGCCAAACTGATGCGATGAATTATTACCCTGTACGTTTTAATACTTAATTAATTACATCTGAATAGTAAGCATTACTTTATAAAAATTGGGAAAAATGAAGGAAATTTTGCTAACTGCACAAAAATGGTTGCACATATTACTTTAGATTTATTAAGAAACAATCACTCTTTAATTTTAATAGAAAATAAATAGCACATAGTTTGTGGCTATGAGAGCTTGCTTTTATTGCCAGTCCGTCGCCAAAGCCTCTGGGTTAGCAGAGTTTTATTTGTTGGATGGATTCCCAGGTTCTGTCGCAACAATGCCTGGCGGTGCCGATAATTTGTCGAATTTATAGTTGATGACACCATTTCGTTAAAACGTCCATTCCAGGCGGCGTTCCGACTACTGCTCTGTAGATTTTATTACTCTTGGAAATGTAATATCGCACCACTCCAATTGTCAAACGTATACAACGTGAATACGCACCACGCCGTTAATTACTGAGTATAACTGGGTGTGCACTGTCACAGTCGGTACTAATCACGATACCGTAATTGTTTACTTGATTATACCACACAATCACAAACCTTTTTAACTTTAATTCTCGAGGTAGAGAGCGCTGTCAGCGTATTGATGTACTCAACGGCGAACTTGAAGGGAAATATCTTCTCAACCAAGATCGCATTTGTAAAGCCTTATTTACGATGAGTCGTTTTCGGTAAACCATCATTTGATCTGTGAACAGTGTACGTAAAGCGTAAGGTATATTAGATCATAAAAATAGCGTACAAGTCAGGAATATAGCACGTAGGGTGAATTATTATGACATGTATCTCGATAAAGATTAATAGAAGTCCCCAATTAGAGCTGTAAATGTACTCCGTATCTTACTTAGCCTGATACTTGACGTAAGATGAGCTGGCGTAGCAAAGTTGAACCAGTATTTACAGTATGTTCCGCCAAGTGCATCAGTTCCGTATTACGAGTCATGGGGTACATCACTGATACATGATCGCCGCTGAAATGGTGAGTGGCGACAGATACTAGAGATAATTTTGACGTTTGGTGCCGCTAATTTCTTTATTAAAATATTTGTACGTTCTACAGCCATCGTCTGCCATTTTTAAAGCTGAAAGTCACGATGCTCTTTCACGTTAGCGGACAATAAAATGTTGGACACTTAACGGTGAAGTTCGGCTCGCACATATAAATGCGACTTCTCAGATTGGCTTTATTCCTCACACTGAATCGCAAAGGATGTGTACACTGAACAGCCATCACGTTGCGACCACTGCTTATCTCGACGCCAGATGTCACCTGATGGCGTTGGGAGCACGTGACGCGGTTTTAAGAACGTAAGCGGAGCAGAGACGAATGGGCGAACACCCTAGCGAAGATGTGGGCTGCAAAATGGAAAATCCATTGAGATAAGCAACTTTGCCAAAGAGCAGATTCTTTTCACGCAGACCCTGTGAATTATTATCTCACAAAGCGCGAAGCTAGTCGAATGTTCACGTGCTACTGTCGTGAGCAACTACGGAAAGAGGTAGAAGAACAGTGAAACAACCACTAGGTGCTAAATGGTTGGATGTCCATGACTCTTCACAGAACGTGGGGCTCAGAGGCTTGGCTGCTCCGTAAGGCAGGATAGATGGTGATCTGTCACATCTCTGCCGAAAGAGCACAATGCTGATACAAGAACAAGTGTTTTGGAGCACACCGTTGAGCGTACATTGTTGAACAAGGAGCTGCGCAGCAGGCCATCCGTACATGTTCACATGACGATCCAACGACATCATCAATTTCGATTGCAGTGGGCACGGTACCTTCGGGATTCGACCGTCAAAAAAATGGCTCTAAGCACTACGGGATTTAACATCTGAGGTCATCAGTCCCCTAAACTTAGTACTACTTAAACCTAACTAACCTAAGGACATCACACACATCCATGCCCGAGGCAGGACGCGAAACTGCGACCGTAGCAGCCGCGCGGTTCCCGACTGAAGCGCCTAGAACCATTCGGCCACCGCGGCTGGCGATTAAACCGTCGATCAATGAAAACGTGTCGGTTCTTCGGGCGAATCACATTTCAGCTACACTAGGTCGATGGTCGTCTGTACAAACGCTGTCATCAAAGTGAACGGCGGCTTGAAATGTACAGCGCGCCGCGGACGCAGGTTATTGGGAGCTGTATTATACTACGGGAGACATTCTCCTGCGCTTGCATGGGACCTGCGATAGTAATCGAAGACGCTGTCAGTTGCGAACCACCTGCATCCCTTCATGCTTTATGTCTTACCCGACAGAGATGTTATCTTTCAGCAGTATAATTGCCCGTGTCTCGGAGCGATAATCGTGCTACCTTGGTTTGAGGAGCATTATAGTGAACTCAAGTTGATGACTCAGCGACCAAATTCGCCTGAGATCAAACCTAAGGAACCTACGTGGGTCGCTATCGGGCGTGTACGCAAATCAGTGACCCCTTCCTTACGCGACTTACATCAACTTCTACATCTACATACATACTCCGCAATCCACCATACGGTGCGTGGCGGAGGGTACCTCGTACCACAACTATCATCTTCTCTCCCTGTTCCACTCCCAGACAGAACGAGGGAAAAATGACTGCCTATGTGTCTCTGTACGAGCCCTAATCTCTCTTATCTTATCTTTGTGGTCTTTCCGCGAAATGTAAGTTGCCGGCAGTAAAATTGTACTGCAGTCAGCCTCAAATGCTGGTTCTCTAAATTTCCTCAGTAGCGATTCACGAAAAGAACGCCTCCTTTCCTCTAGAGACTCCCACCCGAGTTCCTGAAGCATTTCCGTAACATTCGCGTGATGATGAAACCTACCAGTAACAAATCTAGCAGCCCGCCTCTGAATTGCTTCTATGTCCTCCCTCAATCCGACCTGATAGGGATCCCAAACGCTCGACCTGTGCGTAGATACCACATACTGTAAGTAGGTTGTTTAGGTTTTTATGTTGGTAACGCCACGTAGCGCTCTGTATGAAAATCACTGACTGTGCTGTGTGCAGTCTGTGGTTGGTTGGAATATTCGCTATTGTAGCGTTGGGCAGTTGGATGTGAACAGCGCGTAGCGTTGCGCAGTTGGAGGTGAGCCGCCAGCAGTGGTGGATGTGGGGAGAGAGATGGCAGAATTTTAAGAGCGGACGATCTGGACGTGAGTACGCCAGAAAGAGCAAATTTGTAATACTGGATGTCATGAACTGATATATATATATATATATATATATATATATATATATATATATATATATATATAATGACTTTTGAACATTATTAAGGTAAATACATTGTTTGTTCTCTATCAGAATCTTTCATTTGCTGACTATGCCTATCAGTAGTTAGTGCCTTCAGTAGTTAGAATCTTTTATTTAGCTGGTAGTATTGGCGCTCGCTGTATTGCAGTAGATCGAGTAGCGAAGATTTTTGTGAGGTAAGTGATTCATGAAAGATATAGGTTGTTGTTAGCCAGGGCCATTCTTTTGTAAGGATTATTGAAAGTCAGATTGCGTTGCGCTAAAAATATTGTGTGTCAGTGTGTCAGTTTAGTGTTGATCAGAATAAGTGAAGAGAGAAATGTCTGAGTACGTTCAGTTCAGCTCAGCTGTCTGAAAATCAAATAACTTAAGAGGGTTACCAGCACAGTTATTCATTAATTTTTCTAAGGGGATGTTTCAATACCTCCACAAACCTAACAACAAATTGTAGTACCGATGGTATGCAGAATCGGTGCTGTACTGCATTCCAAAGATGGACTAACAAGCTATTAAGCTGGTGGTCATAACTTTTTGGCCTCATCAGATTGCATTGCCACATGTCGATGTATAAATGCATTAATAAACATGCAAACTCAAATATCGAAGGTGGCAAATTTTCATTCAGTACAGGTTGTCAGGGTGTTTGATGCGTGTGTGTGGATAAGATCTGCTTTCCTGCATAGGAGATACTGATGTTTGTACAACTTCTGAATGGTCTGCCTCTGCATTCGACTCGTCGCCAAACCCTGCTGTAATTGGCAGCATTGATGTCCATTTCCGTGATTAGCTGCCTCCGATCGACTGTGTGAAGCAATCAGCATTTTGTGTACCCGCGTGCGTCCAAAAAGCGAGAGTGCGCTAATTCGCTTTCGTACACAGACCGCACAGCGAACAGCTGCTGCTCAATGCAGTCCCTAATTCATTTGTCAACGCGCATCAGCTCTGGTTGACGCGAAGGATTGTGCAGCAGAATGGCTGTCACACAGTCCCTTGTTCTTCTAAATGTGTCCGAATTTTCATACACCAGTCTGATATTTCATTCTTCCTGAGAAAAATTTCAGAATTAAAAAATGTTTGATTAAAAAAACCGGTCAAATGTTTCGTGAAATGGTTTTTATAACAGATCAGAGAAACATCTGACACGCCTTTAAATCACACTCGAAATCTTTTGTAGGGAGCACATTGTGCTCATGTGGGAGCCATCTAGATGCTTGTAAAACAATAAACTGGTAGGCAATATCGTAGGAATTCTTTTTATTCCATGATTACTGGTTTCGGCGAAACTAAAGCTGCCGTCATCGGATCTAGGGAGGGCAGAAAACACTATAAAAGTGGGCTTGGATTCCACTTATGTAACATGTATACATATAAATTTAGTTATATACCTTAGGACACATACAGGTTCTTAAACTACAGGCCGCGTCGTGAGAAGGCGCTAGCAGAAGAGGCGCCAATGAATGTCACATCTCGCGTCACAACAGGCTCTGCGTGTGTGGTAACACTACGTCATTAGGTCTTGTGCATAATTCTAGAGACGACTCTATCACGTAAACATACAGGGTGTTTCAAAAATGACCGGTATATTTGAAACGGCAATAAAAACTAAACGAGCAGCGATAGAAATACACCGTTTGTTGCAATATGCTTGGGACAACAGTACATTTTCAGGCAGACAAACTTTCGAAGTTACAGTAGTTACAATTTTCAACAACAGATGGCGCTGCGGTCTGGGAAACTCTATAGTACGATATTTTCCACATATCCACCATGCGTAGCAATAATATGGCGTAGTCTCTGAATGAAATTACCCGAAACCTTTGACAACGTGTCTGGCGGAATGGCTTCACATGCAGATGAGATGTACTGCTTCAGCTGTTCAATTGTTACTGGATTCTGGCGGTACACCTGGTCTTTCAAGTGTCCCCACAGAAAGAAGTCACAGGGGTTCATGTCTGGCGAATAGGGAGGCCAATCCACGCCGCCTCCTGTATGTTTCGGATAGCCCAAAGCAATCACACGATCATCGAAATATTCATTCAGGAAATTAAAGACGTCGGCCGTGCGATGTGGCCGGGCACCATCTTGCATAAACCACGAGGTGTTCGCAGTGTCGTCTAAGGCAGTTTGTACCGCCACGAATTCACGAAGAATGTCCAGATAGCGTGATGCAGTAATCGTTTCGGATCTGAAAAATGGGCCAATGATTCCTTTGGAAGAAATGGCGGCCCAGACCAGTACTTTTTGAGGATGCAGGGACAATGGGACTGCAACATGGGGCTTTTCGGTTCCCCATATGCTCCAGTTCTGTTTATTGACGAAGCCGTCCAGGTAAAAATAAGCTTCGTCAGTAAACCAAACGCTGCCCACATGCATATCGCCGTCATCAATCCTGTGCACTATATCGTTAGCGAATGTCTCTCGTGCAGCAATGGTAGCGGCGCTGAGGGGTTGCCGCGTTTGAATTTTGTATGGATAGAGGTGTAAACTCTGGCGCATGAGACGATACGTGGACGTTGGCGTCATTTGGACCGCAGCTGCAACACGGCGAACGGAAACCCGAGGCCGCTGTTGGATCACCTGCTGCACTAGCTGCGCGTTGCCCTCTGTGGTTGCCGTACGCGGTCGCCCTACCTTTCCAGCACGTTCATCCGTCACGTTCCCAGTCCGTTGAAATTTTTCAAACAGATCCTTTATTGTATCGCTTTTCGGTCCTTTGGTTACATTAAACCTCCGTTGAAAACTTCGTCTTGTTGCAACAACACTGTGTTCTAGGCGGTGGAATTCCAACACCAGAAAAATCCTCTGTTCTAAGGAATAAACCATGTTGTCTACAGCACACTTGCACGTTGTGAACAGCACACGCTTACAGCAGAAAGACGACGTACAGAATGGCGCACCCACAGACTGCGTTGTCTTCTATATCTTTCACATCACTTGCAGCGCCATCTGTTGTTGAAAATTGTAACTACTGTAATTTCGAAAGTTTGTCCGCCTGAAAATGTACTGTTGTCCCAAGCATATTGCAACAAACGGTGTATTTCTATGGCTGCTCGTTTAGTTTTTATTGCCGTTTCAAATATACCGGTCATTTTTGAAACACCCTGTATATATAGCCTGGTCACATATACGACATATCGAAAAGCAAATGCAAATCTCATGTGAATGTGACCAGGCAGACGTGCAATTGTGTAGGTCTGCAGCTTTCATAAGTTTTGTATATGTCTACGTGATACAGTAATCTCTAGAATTATGTACAAGCCCTAATGACGTAGTGTTACCACACGCGCAGAGCCTGTTATGAGGCGAGCTGTGACATTCATTGGCGCCTCTTCTGCTAGCGCTATCTCGCGACGCGGCCTGTAGTGTAAGACCAGAGCCGGAGTTGCAGTAGTACCTAGCTTGCGCTTTTATGTGATGGAGACACTTAACATTTATAATACCATCTCCTTTGGACGCCTATATTCTACTTATGACAATTTTGTAAGGCCTGCGTGTTATAGGCAACTATTAATATCACGATTGTTTCCCTTGATGTCGTAACCTGTATGCGTTCTAAAGTACGTAACTAAATTTATATGTATACATGTTATATAGGTGGACTCCAAGCCCACTTTTATAGTGTTTTATGTCCTCCATAGATCCGATGTCGGCGGCTTTAGTTTCGCCGAAACCAGTAATCATGGAATAAAAAGAATTCCTGCGATCTTCGCTACCAGTTTATTGTTTTACACTCGAAATCATCTGTAGCAGTAGTATCTCACGGTCACACAACGGCAGACTACTCGGTCTGCAAAATCCATCACATAAATATCCTCTAAAACTCTTTAAAATTCCAGTTAAAAATTGCACTATAAATTTTTAATCGCAGTTCATTTGCTGTACATTATTTCGAGCATCATTCAAAGTGCGACTGTTTCTTTGATCTGTTTTACTTCTTACTGTAATAAAAATAATTTCACGAAACGTTTGACTTTTTTTCATTTTTTTCTCGGTGTTTATGCAACGTACCGTCCCAGAAATAATGTGAATGCAGATGTGCATTACGATTTGAGAGCAACACTTAACGCTCCTGGTTATTAGTCAATGCCTTCTCTTATATCTGGCGTAAGTTATTTTACTACAGTAGTGGAAATCAGTATAAAGGCAGGATTCCACGAAAGTAATAGTACAATGTCTGAGCATACACGCATCTAGTTTACTTTTAAAGTATTATATAAAAATAAGACAAACAATCATGACGGAATCAGAAAGTTTGTTTCAAGCCGACAGCTGTGGCCGAGCGGTTCTAGGCGGAACCGCGCTGCTGCTACGGTCGTAGGTTCGAACCCTGCCACGGGCATGGATGTGTGTGATGTTCTTAGATTAGTTAGGTTTAAGTAGTTCTAAATCTAGGGGACTGATGACCTCAGATGTTAAGTCCCATAGTGCTTAGAGCCATTTGAACCATTTTTTTAAAGTTGTTTCAAAACATAAGTAACAACAGCAGGCGTTTGAATTTCCTGGATGGAAATTTGTGTAAAGGCACTCACTGTCCGGCTGTGTTATTGCTTTGTACTTTTTTCCAACCTCCGTTCTTCCTAATTACCTCAAAAATTTTCTTTGGCGTAGATTTCGTTAGAGGTTGTAGTTCTGGGAGTGAAATTGTCGCCTATTCTTGTCATTTCGCGTTTTTCAGCTCACCTAGGCCTCAAATTGCCTTTCATTGCCATAAACACGCCGTGCAAGTATTCCACAAAAATTTACCACAGGAAGCAATCCTGTTGGCAGAACATATGCAACTGAGCATTATAGCAGAGGATGAAAATACCGCTTCAGTTGTAAATTACTTTACTTTCACACGACCGGTTTCGGACTGTGATAAGCCCATCCTCAGGTGTCGTGGCTGTGCTGTGGTCCCCGAGCGCCGCGTGTACCAGGCGCGGTGTGCTGCCTATGCTCTCATACACGCGCCTGGTGCACGCAGCGCTCGGGGACCACAGCACAGCTACGACACCTGAGGATGGGCTTATAACAGTCCGAAACCGGTCGTGTGAAAGAAAAGTAATTTACAACCGAAGCGGTATTCTCGAACTCTGCTGATTTACCACAGGGATCAGGACAAGACATCGATATCTTTATCTTCAAACCAGCAGATAGCAAAACTATACACTGATGCATTATCTTGTTGAAATATTAAACTTTCGTCCCCTAGGTCCTCATAAATTCTAATCAATGCTGTTTCTAGCATCTCAGTGTACATGTTAGAGCTCATTCTAGCGTTCAGCCAAGCAATGTGTGATTTACTTTTAGCGTCGAAGGCTGCCCGAGTCATAACACTTCCACGACCAAAATTTTTCCTTATTCTTACCTGCTGCTCTGTTCTCGGATAATGCCAATAATACTGAAATCCATCCCACCCATCTAAATCAAACTACTTCTCATCATGAAGATCACTTTATCCCGTTCTGAAGCCCATGACTGATGTTTTTCAGAAAAGTCCAAACTAGCGTGTTTATGTCAAGGTGTCAGTTCGTGTTTCTGCAGTCGTTTCTTAAATGCAAGATGTTTGTCATGTGAGAAAATTTGCCGTACCCGTCTGCCAGCTACTGGCAACTGTAAGTCAGTAACAAGCTGAGAAGAATAACGGTTTGCAGCCCTAGCTTTGCGCAAAAGAAGCCCCTTCTATGCCTCAGATAATTTTCTGCTTTGCCCATATTTTCTGTTCTGTTGACATCGTGCGCCCAATCTAACGAAATTATGAGTCAAGTTCATCTTCTTGGCAATTGGACGGTTAGTGTGTCCCATTTCCTTGTACATGGTTCAAATGGCTCTGAGCACTATGGGACTTAACTTCTGTGGTCATCAGTCCCCTAGAACTTAGAACTACTTAAACCTAACTAACCTAAGGACATCATACATATCCATGCCCGAGGCACGATTCGAATCTGCGACCGTAGCGTTCGCGCGGTTCCAGACTGTAGCGCCTAGACCCGCTCGGCCACTTCGGCCGGCTTGTTCATACACGTTTGTTCTTTAATCACATGATAACTGTTTTCCGCGTAGCATTGTCACAATCATGGTTTAAGTACATTATTTACTCTCACTAATGGTGTCTGTATCCTACCTACAGTGAGAAACGTACGTACACACAACAGAATGCCTTTAGACCGAGTCCTACCCTTTACCACCTGAATCGTTATCTGTATCACTGACACAAAATGCGATGCTATTTGTCTTCATTTGTCGATATACTGGATTGCATACTATTGCATATACATTGTGCACAACTATTCCAATGCTAAACGTTTATTTTTCTGCAAATATCTATGCCTTTATACTGATTTCCATTACTGTATTACGAAGTTGTCATCAGAAGCTTGCTTCAAAATTGATAAAAACTGAGAAGTGTCTAAAAACCTCCGTACACACCCCAAAATCTTTTACCTCATTGTATAGGTCTTTACGCGGTTTCTGTGAAGAAAGAAGTATGATTCGTAGGTAGTTTATCTGCAATATCGATTCTCTAGGTTTGTCCGAGAGGTTTTCACGATAGCAACGTCGATTATCTTCCAACGATTTCCATGCAGGTTTCTTTAACATATATCTTATGCTTTAGTGTGGTTACCCTTGTTACTTTACTAGCAGCGCGTTTAACTTCTTAGATCAATCGGATATGTCAAGAACCCCCACATTCGACTAATACTCTAGAAATAATCGTACTAGCGTCTTGCATGCGGTTTCCTTAACTAATACACTGCACTTACCTAGAATTCTCCCAACAATTCGAAGACCTATGTTTACGTGCCTAGCTACTGTTATTAAATGTTAGTTCCATTTTATTTTGCTCAATAACGTTACCCATAGACAAAACGTGACAGAGTCCACAAGTTGACCGCTACTTTGATGTGATAATGTCGGATATCACATCATAAATTGTCGTCAAAGTGACGGAGCTGAAACAGGATTCACTGTCTAAGAACCCCTTAGTAGCTTGGATAGTGTCAATGACACGACGTTTGAACATTGGATAAATCTACGCTACTGGCCATAAAAATTGCTACACCACGAAGATCACGTGCTATTGACGCGGAATTTAACCGACAGGAAGAAGATGCTGTGATATGCAAATGATTAGCTTTTCAGAGCATTCACACGAGGTTGGCGCCGGTTGCGACACCTACAATGTGCTGACATGAGGAAAGTCTCCAACCGATTTCTCAAACACAAACAGCAGTTGACCGGCGTTGCCTGGTGAAACGTTGTTGTGATGCCTCGTGTAAGGCGGAGAAATGCGTACCATCACGTTTCCGACTTTGATAAAGGTCGGATTGTAGCCTATCGCGATTGCGGTTTATCGTATCGCGACATTGGTGCTTGCATTGGTCGAGATCCAATGACTGTTAGCAGAATATGGAATCGGTGGGTTCAGGAGGGTAATACGGAACGCTGGATCCCAACGGCCTCGTATCACTAGCAGTCGAGATGACAGGCATCTTATCAGCATGGCTGTAACGGATCGTGCAGCCACATCTCGATCCCTGAGTCAACAGATGGGGACGTTTGCAAGACAACAACCATCTGCACGAACAGTTCGACGACGTTTGCAGCAGCATGGACTATCAGCTCGTAGACCATGGCTGCGGTTACCCTAGACGCTGCATCACAGACAGGAGTGCCTGCGATGGTGTATACTCAACGACGAACCTTGGTGCACGAATGACAAAACGTCATTTTTTCGGATGAATCCAGGTTCTGTTTACAGCATCATGATGGTCGCATCCGTGTTTGGCGACATCGCGGTGAACGTACATTGGAAGCGTGTTTTCGTCATCGCCATACTGGCGTTTCACCCGGCGTGATGGTATGGGATGCCACTGGTTACACGTCTCGGTCACCTCTTGTTCCCATTGACGGCATTTTGACGTTACATTTCAGATGTGTTACGACCCGTGGCTCTACCCTTCATTCGATACCTGAGGAACCCTACATTTCAGCAGGATAATGCACGACCGCATGTTGCAGGTCCTGTACAGGCCTTTCTGGATACAGAAAATGTTCGACTGCTGCCCTGGCCAGCACATTCTCCAGATCTCTCACCAACTGAAAACGTCTGGTGAATGGTGGACGAGCACCTGGCTCCCCACAATACGCCAGTCACTACTCTTGATGAACTATGGTATCGTGTTCAAGCTGCATGGGCAGCTGTACCTGTACACGTCATCAAAGCTCTGTTTGACTCAATGCCCAGGCGTATCAAGGCCGTTATTACGGCCAGAGGTGGTTGTTCTGGGTACTGATTTCTCAGGATCTATGCACCCAAATTGCGTGAAAATGTAATCACATGTCAGTTCTAGTATGATATATTTGTCCAATTAATACCCGTGTATCAGCTGCACTACTTCTTGGTGTAGCAATTTTAATGACTAGTAGTGTATTAACGCTTGTGCGTCGCAAAGAAACGTCATAGGTAAGTAAATTATGATCCAAAGTCTTTACGGTAGATTTTACTAGTGGTGGAAGTCGGTTTGTGGCTGTGACTACGTACGAGGGGTGTTTAATAAGAAAAAAATGGTTCAAATGGCTCTGAGCACTATGGGACTCAACTGCTGAGGTCATAAGTCCCCTAGAACTTAGAACTACTTAAACCTAACTAACCTAAGGACAACACACACATCCATGTCCGAGGCAGGATTTGAACCTGCGACCGTAGCGGCCACGCGGTTCCAGACTGTAGTGCCTAGAACCGCACGGCCACGCTGGCCGGCGTTTAATAAGAAATGGAACACATTTTTTTGCTGTAAGAAAGTTTGTTTTTTTCAGAATTTCAATTCACCATATTATGCCCCACGCTTTTGGCCACAAAACCCTACTTTTCAGCATGATGTCCGTTGAATGCGAGGACTTTACGCCACCTGAATGGGGTGGGGTGGGGGGGAGGGCAGGGTGGGGGGGGGCTGTATGCCCGCATAGCACCACTCTACTGGTCGACGTTGGGGCCAACGTCTTGCTGAATCGATAACCTCCCCTTTATTTCACATACTGCTTCCAGCACAGACAAGTCTCCGTTGCTCTGTATGATCTGTTAGCCGACGAGGAACCCAGCACGCACAAACAAATGTGAGCACCCCATCTGATGGACCAGTTTATCAGCACTACCAACTGAAACGTCCTGCTGAGCAGCTAGGTGTTTGATTGTGATCTGTCGACCACCTCGAATGAGAGTGTCCGCACGTTCCAACACTGCAGGAGTCACACCTGTGTGCGGCCGCCCGGCACGCGGAGATCGGGCAGGTTTGCGCGACTTTGTTGCAATGATGACAGACGCCTTCCCCAACGACTCAACGTGCTTTTGTTCACTGCCAGGTCTCCGTAGATATTCTGCAAGCGCCTATGAATATCTGCGAAACTCAGTGACAGCTCTCTGCTTGGAACGCACCTCCATTACCGACATCATTTTGAAGGCCACGTATAGCGCCGCCATCTGTCGGAACTTCACAAAACTGTTGGGGCTGAAACAGGAATATTCCGCGACGGCCCACTACAAATTCCGCATTTTTTCAACCGAAACTGACCGAGGAAAAAAATATGTTGCATTTCTTATTGAACGCCCCTCGTAACTAAACTGTAATCGTCAAAATCAAAGCACCCCTCGTCAAGAGAATGAAAATCAGCAAGCTGGGTGCAACACAAATTCTTTCTTTGGATTTTCCTCTTGACCAAACAGTCAACAAACAGGTTCGCAGAAGAGCTTCTGTGAAGTTTGGGAGGTAGGAGACGAGGTACTGGCAGAATTGAACCTGTGAGGATGGGTCTTGAGTCGTGCTTGGGTAACTCAGTTGGTAGAGCACTTGCCCGCGAAAGGCAAAGGTCTCGAGTTCGAGTCGCGGTCCGGCACACACAGTTTTAATTTGCCAGGAAGTTTCAGTCAATAAAGAGTTCTAATGTGAGTTTCTAAGGCGTATGTGAGGTTAGATGAAGAGAACACGACCGAAGAAGTGACGCACAAACTGCGCAATCCACTATGACCATGAAGGGTCTTCATCGTTCATAGGGCTTCGTGACAAAACAGAATCAAAGCAATACGTGATGTGACCTTCTACTTCGATTTGGACTCCCTTGGTAGATCTATCTGAACAGAGATATCGACTGGATTCTGTTGTTCTCTGTCCAGCGCTGCTTCCTTAACCTACTCGTAACGTTAATCATTTTTGAGGTCATTCAGCATTCCAAACGGCCTTCTTTTCCTTCATATTTTCCATACAATGTTTCCTTCGATGAATGTTTATTTCAGACAATGTTTTCGGATATACGCTTCATTATCATTTCTACCAGTCTCATCTCCTCTCGTAATCTCTGAAGTATTTCTTCTTTCCTCATTCTACTTTCAACATTTTTCTGCACTTCTTCGTTTCAGAATTACCAAAATGCATTTATTCTTTCTTTTTTACTGCCCTTGTTTGACTACCGTTAGTACAGTAATCCAGACAAAATATTTGGCTAATCCCTTTCTTAACTTCATCGGAATTCGTTTTGCTGTCGGTAACCTACAACATTCCCATAAGGCGTTGCATCTATAAAAATGGACTACTTATTTCCTCCATATTACGTTACCAAGATCCCTAAGTACAGAAGAGATCGATCTTGTTCCAAACGCTTTAATTCTAATTATATTTTGATGGAACTTTGATATATCCTGAACGCTCCCGTACCAATTGAAGAACGATTAGAGTTTAACGTCCCGTCGACAACGAGGTCATTAGAGAACAGCCGTAATGTTCAGAAACACCATCAGCAGTGTCCTGTATGACACAGACACGTCGTTTAAATACCTCGATGTAACGCTGCAAAGCAATACGAAGTGGAACGAGCATATGAGGATTGTGACAGGAAAGGCGAATGGTCGATTTCGGTTTATTGGGAGAATTCTGGAACAGTGTGGCTCATCTGTAAAGGAGATCGCATGTAGGACGATAGCGCGATCTATTCTTGAGTATTACTCGTATGTTTGGGATCCGTATCAGGTCGAATTAAAGGAAAACATAGAAACTCGCTGTTAGATTTGTTACCGGTAGGCTTGAACAACACGCAAGTGTTACGGAGGTGCTTCGGGAACTCGTGTGGTAATCGCTGGAGGAAAGACGTTTTTCGAGGAAATTTAGGGTCAAAATGGCTCTGAGCACTATGGGACTTAACTTCTGAGGTCATCAGTCCCCTAGAACTTAGAACTACTTAAACCTAACTAACCTAAGGACATCACACACATCCATGCCCGAGGCAGGATTCGAACCTGCGACCGTAGCGGTCGCGCAATTCCAGACTGTAGCGCCTAGAACCGCTCGGCCACTCAGGCCGGCGGAAATTTAGGGAACCAGAATTTGAAGCTGACTCAAGAAGCGATCCTACTGCTGTGAACATACATTTCACGTGGAGACCACAAAGATAAGCTTCGAGAAATTAGGGCTCATCCGGATGCATAAGGATAGTCGTCTTCCCCTCGCTCTGTTTGCGAGTCTGACGGGAAAGAAATGATCGTTAGCGGTACAGGGCACCCTCCACCACGCACCGTAGGGCAAGGAAATCGACTGTGCACTTTCTAACGAACCATCCCGGCATTTACCGTTAGTGATATAGGAAAATCACGGAAAACCTGAATCTGAGTGGGATTTGAATCACCGTCCTCCCGAATATAATCCAGTGTACTAACCACTGCGCCACCTCGCTCGGTAAGGTTAATGTTTCTATCCTGAACATAGTCATCGCAAAAGATGCTACATTTCTTTTAGAACGTTTTCTTCATTGACTGCCAGGCTTTTTCGATCAGCAGGGTAACAACTGCAATTGAGCTTTTACGGAAGCTGAGGCCGGTTTAATATTTGAAATTAGCGTAGACACGTGATCTTCCACTTAAAAATGATCCTGTGTTCGAGATTCCAGTTGTGATAAGTGTAATAAAACTGGTAGCCAGAGTCCAACATATTGTTCTTCGAAAAGCTATACATGTCTGGAAATCCTTGAAAAAGAATATAGTCACCTACATTTCTCTATGTGCGTGTTGGTGTGATTTAAGCATTTATAATTCGCTGTGAGTGGAAGGACGCTTGGTTGCATGACGCTTATCTCTCTCGTGCTGGAGCTTTTACTGCTTCTTTTCAAATTCAACGATTTTACTCTACAGGTGCAATAGCGCAGTCAGCTGTGACAAATGCCTGTTCCTAATCGTGAGAAGTGGGAATGTTCCTAGCACTTGGCCTGTGAATTTTCTGACACGTGTCGCTCCCCAATGCGATGCGATCGTTTCGATTTCACACCATTTCGGCGGCTTCCATATCAAATTCGTTGTTTATTTGCTCTAGCAGCTTTTCATTTCAAAGCACGACGCTGAGGATACCCCATTTCGAATAATCTCGCCTCACATAATTCCCAGCTTGTCACAAGGATTCTATTCCTGCACATCCAGGTTAGTTGCACGTTGTGCTAAACACAAGACCACCGAAGTGGACTCGTATTCGTATTCCCACACGTACTTAAAATAACGAAGATCAGCCTTCCAGTTTCATAATTCAACGGACGCTACAGTAATGTGCAAAGTATCATAGAACAAAAGAATATCAACTTCCCTTAAATCGCGCATGAATCTGGGGAAATTCGCTAGCATTTGAATACAGCAGTAGTAGTTTGCCTTCGAATTTAAACACATCAGTTATTTACATAGGCGCTACGTTGTATGAATTGAAACTACCGTGCAACGATCACCTGCAACAAAAAGCCAGTTCAAAACTTCAGTGTTCTGGGAGAACACGTATGTTGTTGTTGTTGTTGTTTTTGTTGTGGTCTTCAGTCCTGAGACTGGTTTGATGCAGATCTCCATGCTGCTCTATCCCGTGCAAGCTTCTTCATCTCCCAGTACCTACTGCAACCTACATCCTTCTGAATCTGCTTAGTGTATTCATCTCTTGGCCTCCCTCTACGAATTTTACCCTTCGCGCTGCCCTCCAATACTAAATTGGTGATCCCTTGATGCCTCAGAACATGTCCTACCAACCGATCCCTTCTTCTAGTCCAGTTGTGCCACAAACTCCTCTTCTCCCCAGTTCTATTCAGTACCTCCTCATTAGTGATGTGATCTACACATCTAATCTTCAGCATTCTTCTGTAGCACCACATTTCGAAAGCTTCTATTCTCTTCTTGTCCAAACTATTTATCGTCCATGTTTCACTTCCATACATGGCTACACTCCATACAAATACTTTCAGAAACGACTTTCTGACACTTAAATATATACTCGATATTAACTCCTTTCTCTTCTTCAGAAACGCTTTCCTTGCCATTGCCAGTCTACATTTTATATCCTCTCTACTTCGACCATCATCAGTTATTTTGCTCTCCAAATAGCAAAACTCCTTTACTACTTAAGCATCTCATTTTCTAATCTAATTCCATCAGCATCACCTGATTTAACTCGACTACATTCCGTTACCCCCGTTATCCTCGTTTTGCTTTTGTTGATGTTCATCTTATATCCTCCTTTCAAGACACTGTCCATTCCGTTCAATTGCTCTTCCAAGTTCTTTGCTGTCTCTGACAGAACCACTATGTCATCTACGAACCTTAAAGTTTTTATTTCTTCTCGGTGGATTTTGATACCTACTCCGAATTTTTCTTTTGTTTCCTGCTTTACTGCTTGCTCAATATACAGATTGAATTACATCAGGGAGAGGCTACAATCCTGTCTCACTCCCTTCCCAACCACTGCTTCCCTTTCATGCCCTTCGACTATTATAACTGCCATCTGGTTTCTGTACAAATTGTAAATAGCCTTTCGCTCCCTGTATTTTACCCCTGCCACATTTAGAATTTGAAAGAGAGTAATTCCAGTCAACATTGTCAAAAGCTTTCTCTAAGTCTACAAATGCTAGAAAAGTAGGTTTGCCTTTCCTTAATCTTTCTTCTAAGATAAGTATAAGAACACGCATAAGACTTGATTATAAACTATTTTGCTATTCTAGTGTTTGTAACCCTAACGAAGTCGGGTGAAATGACTAAATCGAAGAAATTTGAAAGCGTGTAACATGACTTCGAACTGGCCAACCCAGTCTGTACGGGATTCCTAAGCAGATGTTCAAGGGATTTAAATGAGGATCTTGGGTATAAAAGCGGCATCCTTCTCGTCAAAGAGTGTCGAGCAAATACAGATACCTGAGATAGACTGTAAAACGATTCTAGAACCTCCACTGATGGAATGTGTTTCAGGCACTGTCCGTAAGAACTAGTTGAGAACTTCTTCAAAGATTCCTTTCGTTAGTGGAACATCCGGTATGAAATATGTGACACTCACGGTGCATACCGTTCAAGACATTAAAGTAACCATATTATTTAGGAAGGTAACTTTGGACTTTAAGATGGGACCCAAGAGCCTCTGAAAAAAAAAAAAGAAACTGTATGCAGAAACAGTGTGTGCTACGACCTGTAGTGAAAACTTTTCCAAGAAACGAAACTGTTAGATGTTGCATATAAAGGCAAAGACTGTGGCACGGTATAGGTTCACAAAGGTTGTTACGTAAACGTCGCGGAACTTTTGCAGCAATCCTCAGTGTATTTAGCACGTAACCGTACCTTTTTTTTACCAAAGAGTTTCACTGAAAATTATGGTGGATACCACATCACAGTAGTCATGATTGGAAGACCTCTCGAATCTCAGATAAAATTGATAGTTTCTTTTTCATAAAAACAGAAATGTTACTCCTTAAGCACGGTAGGCAAAGCAGGTAGAGAGGGAAGAGGTGGGAACGACAGAGAGAGTAAGAAGAGAACGAGTTATCACTTAAAAGGGTACAGCTATAAGCCTCATCCGTAGTGAAGTTATAAAGTGTTAAGAAAAAGATTTTAGATTTTTTTAACATCCTCTCTACGGAGCAGTAGTGACATATGCGAGTAGATGGCCCAATTCTACGAACTTGTGCGTCCTGAGAAGGACTTTTTGATTGTTTGCTCTGGTTTCTATGACCGTCTAAGAATACCACCACTTGCAAAGTAGATTAGAAATTAGATTAATAATGTTGCTCACGCAGCATATGTTCGCTTTATCGGGCTACAACAAAGTTATTGACTGTGGATGGTATTGTCAGAATGGAAATAATGAAGTCACTGTAAAAAAAGTCATTAATTTTGTCACTTATCTTGAATGGATTCCCACGTAGATTTCGTCGAAGTTGTTATGGCTCATCTTGTTGATTCTAGGGTGATTCCACTTTGACTGCTAGAAGGTCCAGATCTGTATTTTAGTAATATTTGAAGACCTAACAGATGCGTTTTTCAGGAAATTCTTAATGATCAAACAATCCCAGATCAGAACAATGTATGGTAGAAATAATTTTTGACTTGGTATTCACGATCCACCTTTTTATTAAATGTCTTGTAAATTCACATATACTTCTTCATAATTGTCACATCATCAAGAAAACAGTTTTGTATCAATCTTCATACATTTAATTTCCACTTTAACTAAACACACAAGACTTGATTGTTCTTTTGCAAAGCGAAATAACAACTTAACTTCTGCAAAGTGAAATAAAGACTGCTCTGTGCGCATTCGCGCCAAAACGGTTACAAGTAAGTCAAAGATTACGACAGTCTCACAGAAATGAATACACACAAGAACCATATCACTGTAATATATCGATACATCGGAGCACCTATACATTAATAAAGCCAAATGTGAATATTGTCACAAAAATATGTCCGTTACTTCGCAGAAAAGTAGTACGATATTACTGGTATCTAGAACTGGGGTTGGAGTGCCGTAATGGTCACGTAAATAAAGAACCATTACAACCGGGAGGCCTTTTCGGGCAGTTAGGTCTCATCCTGTTGTTGTTACTCGTTTAGCACCACCCAGGAGGCAGGTGTGACTTAGGGTATGTCACGGACGCGAGTAACCTAGCCCCTGTTACTTCCGCATTCCACCTACGGAACAGACACTCTGACTATAAAACAGAAGTTAAAAGTCTGACGCCAAAACTTGACGTTCTGCAGCACACCGAAGTACCACGGAATAACACTCGATAGCTCCCTAACTTACCGACAACATCTCTCCAACGTGGCCGCAAAAGTGAAGACCCGTCATAATATCATTCAGAAGCTTGCTGGTACCTCCTGGGGTTGCAGCGCTCAAACCCTAAGATCAACTGCTTTGACACTATCATACTCTGTCGCTGAATACTGTTGTCCAAGTTGGATGAACAGTGCTCACTGTAGCAAGAAAGATGCGCAACTCAACCAGACAATGCGACTTATCACAGGGTGCGTACGTAGCGCTCAAACTGCATGGCTACCAGTTTTAAGTAACATCCAACCTCCAGCTCTACGAAGATCAGATGCTCTCCTGAAGACCTGGAGAAACATTCAGAAGAACCCCCAGCTACCCGTACACAGCGATATATTAACAGCAGAACATCAGCGTCTGAAGTCAAGAAAACCACCTCGGCGAACTGCACGACATCTTGAAGCCTCCGACTTTAACATCAACGAAGTATGGAGTAGTCAGTGGGAAGAATCGTCAGTGTTCAACGGTCATCTGGTTGAAAAGCCTCCCATGCGAGTTCCAGGTTTCACACTCCCCAGACGCCGGTGGAGAACCATCAACCGCATCCGCACAGGACAAGGGAACTGCGGATATCTAAAGCACAAGTGGGGCTGGGCAACATTTCCAGATTGTGTCTGTGGAGCTGCCCTGCAAACAATTAATCACATTGTTGGTGAATGCCCGAAACGAGCCTTTGGGGGATCAATAAATGACATCCACTATGCATCACCTGAAGGGCTCAACTGGATCAACAGATTGGACTTACAAATCTAAGAACTTGTGTAATGAGTAGATAATTTAGCATACTACTTTGAACATTTGATTCTGTACATGTATTTTGCTTGTCATTCCGTATCATTCCTTACACTGTATACTCTTAAAATCATGTATTTGATCCAAGCTCTGTATCATCATACGGTAAATAAATAATAATAGTACTAGTGACATGACGATAACATGCTCGAAAACTATAAGAATTAACATTGAACCCATCTATTGCCTTATTTTCGAAGAGAATAATTTGGGAAAACGTAGATCAGAATTGCCGTGAAGAAGAACCCGGGCTCCACGTAGGCACAGTTTCATCATTTTACAGTACGTCGTCTCGGCGATCAATCTCCTGCCATGCCTTGCATTTGTGGCTACGATAAACATGCAGTTTCACGTAGTAGCACCACCCTGCCGTGTAGGATGCGCCGAAGCAAAGTCCTGTAGGTACATAAACGTCGGGTAGCACACAAAGTTTGGTTAAACTGCTACGCCCCATCGATAAGGACGTGTGTTTAGGGAAGGAGGTCAGTGAGACTCATCTTCTTCATCCGCACGTTGCATGGCTCCGCTCGGAGTGAGCTTAGTGATAAGTGTCTTGATTAAACACTAGAAATGGAAGCGAGTAAAGTCGAGCACAATCGGATGGGCACCGCCCTTCCGAGTGCTGGGTACATTCATTGTAACTGATACACTGCTGGCCATTAAAATTTCTACACCAACAAGAAATGCAGATGATAATAAACGGGTATTCATTGGACAAATATATTATACTATAACTGACGTGTGATTACATTTTCACACAATTTGGGTGCATAGATCCTGAGAAATCAGTACCCAGAACAACCACCTCTGGCCGTAATAACGGCCTTGATACGCCTGGGCATTGAGTCAAACAGAGCTTGGATGGCGTGTACAGGTTCAGCTGCCCATGCACCTTCAACACGATACCACAGTTCATCAAGAGTAGTGACTGGCGTATTGTGACAAACCAGTTGCTCGGCCACCGTTGACCAGACGTTTTCAATTGCTCAGAGATATGGAGAATGTGTTGGCCAGGGCAGCAGTTGGACATTTTCTGTATCCAGAAAGGCCCGTACAGGACCTGCAACATACCGTCGTGCATTATCCTGCTGAAATGTAGGGTTGCCGGCTGAAGTAGCCGAGCGGTTCTAGGCGCTTCAGTCTGGAACCGCCCGACCACTACAGTCGCAGGTTCGAATGCTGCCTCGGGTATGGATGTGTGTGCTGTCCTTAGGTTAGTTAGGTTTAAGTAGTTCTAATTTCTAGGGGACTGATGACCTCAGATGTTAATTCCCATAGTGCTCAGAGCCATTTGAACCATTTTGATAATGTAGGGTTTCGCAGGGATCGAATGAAGGGTAGAGCCACGAGGTCGTAACACATCTGAAATGTAACGTCAAAATGCCGTCAATGCGAACAAGAGGTGACCGAGACGTGTAACCAATGGCACCCCATACCATCACGCCTGGTGATACGCCAGTGTGGCGATGACGAAAACACGCTTCCAGTGCGCGTTCACAGCGATGTCGCCAAACACGGATGCGACCATCATGATGTTGTAAACAGAACCTGGATTCATCCGAAAAAATGACGTTTTGCCATTCGTGCACCCAGGTTCGTCGTTGAGTACACCATCGCAGGCGCTCCTGTCTGTGATGCAGCGTCGAGGGTAACCGCAGCCATGGTCTCCGAGCTGATAGTTCATGCTGCTGCAAACGTCGTCGAACTGTTCGTGCAGATTGTCTAGCAAACGTCCCCATGTTGACTCAGGGATCGAGACGTGGCTGCACGATCCGTTACAGCCATGCGGATAAGATGCCTGTCATCTCGACTGCTAGTGATACGAGGCCGTTGGGATCCAGCACGGCATTCCGTATTATCCTCCTGAAGCCACCTATTCCATATTCTGCTAACTGTCATTGGATCTCGTCCAACGCGAGCACCAATGTTGCGATACGATAAACCGCAATCGCGATAGGCTACAATCCGATCTTTATCAAAGTCGGAAACGTGGTAGTACGCATTTCTCCTCCTTACACGAGGCATCACAATAACGTTTCACCAGGCAACGCCGGTCAAGTGCTGTATGTTTATGAGAAATCGGTTGGAACTTTCCTCATGTCAACACGTTGTTGGTGTCGATACTGGCGCCTACCTTGTATGAATGCTCTGAAAAGCTAATCATTTGCATATCACAGCATCTTCTTCCTGTCGGTTAAATTTCTCGTCAGTAGCACATCATCTTCGTGGTGTAGCAATTTTAATAAAAAAAAAGGCAATACGGGCTTATCATGTAGCGCTAGAAAATGAATGTTTCTTAAGAAAAATGTAAAATTAAAAATGCAAAACATAATGTATCAAACATAGCATCAATACTTCCTGGAGCTTGTATAAAACATGTTTCTGTTATTCATAGCCGGTCGTTGTGACCGAGCGGTTCTTTTCTTTTTTTTATGCGAACCGCCAGGCGACGGGCGCGCATCGCACGTTTAAGGAGACGCGGCCGGCCCCGCAGGCGGCCACGACACTCCTGGGTCTCCGAAGCGGGCAAACGCTAGGCGCTTCAGTCCGGAACCGCGCGACCGCTACGGTCGCAGGTTCGAATCCTGCCTCGGGCATGGATGTGGGTGATGTCCTTAGGTTAGTTAGGTTTAAGTAGTTCTAAGTTCTAGGGGACTGATGACCTCAGATTTTAAGTCCCATTGTGCTCAGAGGCATTTGAATCATTTTTTGTTATTCATAAACAACTTTCGTGCATATCAGTAATAACAGGAAACTCTTACCTTTGATCACGATGAAGTCCGCCGTTAGTAGCTGAGTGGACAGCGGGACGGAATGTCATACTTAACGGCTCGGGTTCGATTCCTGGCTGGGTCGGAGATTTTCTCCGCTCAGGGACTGGGTGTTGTGGTGTACATCTCATCATCATTTCATCCCCATCGACACACAAGTCGCCGAAGCTGCGTCATCTCGAATAACTTGCACCAGGCGAACGGTCTACCCGACGGGAGGCCCTAGCCAGATGGCATTTCCATGACGATGAAGAACGTACCACTGAGTAGGGAATGAGGACAATAATTATGTAGATTTATTTATGTTGGTGCATGTAAACTGTAATTTCATCAAAAGTAACTGTTTTGGTTACATAAAAGGGCAGAAGTTACGCGATCAACTAATTTTTATTACTTATAAAATGCAATTTATATTTTGTAAGGATAGAAAGCACATAATGGACCAACACTCGGCGATCTGGGGTTCTCATTGTGTGAAAAACCCAAAAAAGCAGAGAGAAGCAGTCTGCTCCCAGTTTCTCTAGCATAAATTAATTTATATTTCTTTCCCCACCAGTGCCACCAATACTACTGGTAAACCTACCATTTACTACGCCATTTAGGTACTGTACCAAAACTACCGAACCGTAGTTTTGGTAGAGCACAACTCTACGACTGGCCGATAAGTTCCGTATATGCTCAGATTTCCCTGGGTTTATCTTAACAGCCACCACGCAAGATGTGCTTGGAAAGAAGTAACATGTCTACTTTCTTGTCTTCGGACGTATGCTGCAACAAATTCAAGAATAAGACTTCACGTATTGGAATGACAGGAAACCTGTCACGAAATCGTAAAATAAAATCATACGACTGAAGGCAGCGTAGTAACGAGGTACCGAAAGCCGTAAATTCACATATTATATATGGTGAATCATCTAAAACTTGCACCGCAAAATTGCGAAAATGGAAAGTGCTATTGATGTTCGGTTTTCATAGAACTACTTGGTAGTCAAACGCTCTTATTGTTAGCCAATGAACAGACTCAAATGGTTCAAATGTGTG
Organism: Schistocerca cancellata; assembly: GCF_023864275.1. Classification (NCBI taxonomy): domain Eukaryota; kingdom Metazoa; phylum Arthropoda; class Insecta; order Orthoptera; family Acrididae; genus Schistocerca; species Schistocerca cancellata. The sequence continues at coordinate 135,143,434 of NC_064631.1, forward strand.
TGAAATCTTATGGGACTTAACAGCTGAGGTCATCAGTCCCTAAGCTTACACATTACTTAACCTAAATTATCCGAAGGACAAACACACACACCCATGCCCGAGGGAGGACTCGAACCTCCGCCGGGACCCGCCGCACAGTCCATGACTGCAGCGCCCTAGACCGCTCGGCTAATCCCGCGAGGCAATGAACAGACTGTAATAATACTTAGGAAGTGTATATTTTGTGCAAACATACATTTTTGGCTCTGAGCACTATGGGACTCAACTGCTGAGGTCATTAGTCCCCTAGAACTTAGAACTACTTAAACCTAACTAACCTAAGGACATCACAAACATCCATGCCCGAGGCAGGATTCGAACCTGCGACCGTAGCGGTCTTGCGGTTCCAGACTGCAGCGCCTGTAACCGCACGGCCACTTCGGCCGGCTACATTTTTAATGGAGTAATGCCTATTGACATTAATAAACTAAAAGTATGGTTGGTTAGAATGCCAGCGATGTTTGTTGCGGGGTTCTAGTGCGAGTCGTTTACGAGACATCGTATCTTGCAAAGTTTCCACACCGGCACTTGTTTTTGCCATTCAGCCTGCATAATTGCTAGGTACAATGTTGTTACGTTTGCTTTCAGTGTGCTCGTGTGTTCCTTGAGTGCATTGCGACTCGCTAGTCAGTTAGAGCGTGACAGTCCAAGCAGTAAGTCGTGAGTGGACGATGGGATTTACCAGTGCAGTAAAAGCCGACACGCTCAAGGTGTATGGAGGGTGTAGGAAGAATGCAGTCCGTTCTTGTACGGTGTACGTGGAGAGATATCTCAATGGACGTCAACCAGCACGACAATTATTTATCAACCATTTACGTGATAGTGGTTGTGTAAAACCTAGATAACATAACAGAAGGAAACAAGTGTCGATAGAAGAGGGCGAAAGTAATGTTCTTGCTGCTGTTGCAGTCGATCCGCACGTTGGCTCTCGCCCAATCACACGAGCAAGTGGCATGAGTCAGACAAATGTCCTTTGACATAGGTTCCATTCCTATCACATCTCACTCCATAAAGAGCTACAAGGAAACGATGGTGAGAATCGTGTTAACCTCTAAATATGGGTATTACGACAGGATAATCTAGATGTTTCATGTATCTTGTTCAATGCTGAAGCCACATTTTTCTATCGTGGCCAGGTAAACTGCCGAAACATGCAGTTTTGTTCTTTTAGCAATCCCTGTGGGCTTCGTCAGGTGCAGCCCCAGCGTCCATGGAATGTAAATGTGCGGTGTGGGATAGTGAACCATCAGCTCCTAGGCCAGTGTTTCATAGACGGAAGACAGAACGCGCACAAGTATCGCAGCCTCCTAAAAGACCGTCTTCCACAGATGCTAGAAGACGTTGCTCTGTAGACTTGGAGCAACCTGTGGCACCAACATGACGGCTGTCCAGCCTATAGTGTGTGAAGTACTACAGCATGTCTTCAGGAATTGTTTCTAAATCGGTGAATTGGCCGGCCCTTTCCACGGATTTGCGCTTTCAGACTTTTTTTTGTGTGTGTGGGGGGGGGGGGGGGGGAGGAAACTTAAGACGCTCTTTACAAGGGATACCAACTACACTCGATGATATGCAATGACGTATTACTGCAGCCTGCTCGGACATCTCCGCTGAAACGCTAGCACGTGTGCTGCAGTCGTTCCCTATCAGCCTGGAATTGTGTATTGCCGCTGCCAGTGGCCATTTTGAACACAGTCTGTGATGGCCAATTGTCTCGTCAGAAGGCACGTAACTAGTGTATGCACTCGTTTTGGTCTGTAGTGTGTGCTACCACAGATATTTCACAAGAGTCGGTGTGAGAACGTTTCAAAATAAAATATCTAAACAATTCGTACTAGAATCCTGCAACAAACACTATCGACATTCTAATTTACCGTAATTTTAGTTTGGTAATGTCAATAGGCATTGTTCCATTTAAAAAGTGTATCTTTGCACAAAAAATACACTTTCTAAGTATTATTACAATCTGTTGATTGGCTAACAATACGACCCCTGATGACCAATCCATTCTGTGCAAACCGCACATCAATAGCACTTTCCATTTCCGCAATATCTGCGGTGCAAGTTTCAGGTGATTTACCCTGTATAAGGGAGTACGACTATTATTGGTACAAAGTGGTGAGAAGAGGACAATGAATCAAACAAGTAATCCTAATAACCATAGGTCCAGAAACCAATGCTTTCCCCTACACTACATTTTACGACTGGGTATATAAACACCCTATAACAAAGCCGCGACGCTCCAATTAGCATATGTACAGCTGAGGAAAAACACATTACAAGTCTTCCACGTGGCCACCGTTCATGTGAAGGCAAGCTACAGCATGTCTTCTCAATGACGCCCGTATGCGTTCAGAAATGGTAGTCGTGTTCCAAATGCATTGATAACCATCGACAATGCATTCCCGAAGTTCTACGACACTATCAACAGTGCTAATTACACCATTACATATCCCCACACAAAAAAAATCCAATGGGTTCAAGTTGGGGACCTGGAGACAATGGTACTTGCGTGCCATGACCAAGACACTTGTCGGAACGCTGCACTTAGGTATCTGCATTGATGATAAAATCTAATGTGAGCAGTCCATCACTTTGTAATTTACGCCTCACTTGCAGTGTTTCGAAATGCGGGAACTCGGCGTAGAACGGGATAGCTGGGCAAAACGGGATTGTGCTGTTTTCCACTCTGAAGAATGCTGAAACCTATTTTAAAGATATGTAACTATGTCTCTGAATGGAAAGGAAGGTTTGACCGCTGCTTTGACTTGGAACACGTCTTGTAGTAAACGGTTGTCCTTCATTTTCTACTTGTTTTTTTTTATAGCTATCAGTGATTTTAAACGCAAGATAAGCCGTTAATTCTTAATTGTACGCCCTTAAATGACAAGTAATCCTAAAGTGCATGCCATTCACTATACGTTAATTAGATTATGCGGTCAGTTGTTAAGGTCCACAAAAGTTGTTGTCATTGAATGTGCTTTTGGGATGGAGAAGGGCGGGGCATAATGGACTGTATCCCGTTGGAAACATAAGTTCGGAAACTAAGAATAATACCAATCAAAAAGTTGACAAATCCAATGGAAAATTTAAAAATGTCTTCATTTGTGAACAAAAATACGAAATAGTAGCATACCTGAAGTCAATGGAGAGCTGATTTTCTATCCCAACGGTGAAAGATCTCATTGTCAGTTCATTAGCCTGTCAGCTAGCAGAAATAAATGGCTGACCACACAGATCTGATGAAGAGACATCTCTGGTTGGGCGGGACTCGTTTGCAGGATTTTTTAACAGTCAGCCAACTGTATGTTGTCCATTCGAAAGGCAGAAAATCCATCTGGTGCTCGAGCTATGCGATTCAAAAAGTAACAGAAAAGGAACTTGATATTAGGCTTCAAAAATTATACATTTTTAAAAATGACATTAAAATATTTTATTATTGTTAATGATTTTTAATGATTCTGTGTTCCTTAGTTTAAATTGTTCATTAAGAAACTTTATGTCTTAGTTTTAAGCTGATATTCTTAATAGTTATAACGATTATGCAATATTTTTACAAAAAACTGCCTTATCTCATTCCGTCGCGTGGGTGGGGCGGAACGGGATATATGCAAGCATTTCTCCGAAAAGCATAAAAAATAAACACCCAGTTTTACGCGAGTTTCAAGTAAATACGTTAGATTATAATTCAAAATGATCTGTTATTCCTTTAATGATAATTTTTTCTGTGCTCCTCTATTTTACAAAAATTGTTAACCGTTAAGTATCCCGTTCCTGCCCAAGTTCTCCTCAACCTATCCTTAGAGACTAAAAGTGTTGTAACATTGGCATGACTGCACTAATCCGTATGTCGTATCAGGGAAATCATGGTTTCCAGACCTATGTTTGTTAGGATTGGCCGGCCGGAGTGGCCAAGCGGTTAAAGGCGCTACAGTCTGGAACCGCGCGACTGCTACGGTTGCAGGTTCGAATCCTGCCTCGGGCATGGATGTGTGTGATGTCCTTAGGTTAGTTAGGTTTAAGTAGTTCTAAGTTCTAGGGGACTGATGACCTTAGAAGTTAAGTCCCATAGTGCTCAGAGCCATTTTTTTGTTAGGATTGTTTACTTGGTCTATTGTCATTGACCCACCCCTTCCGTGAGTACCTATAATAACCGGCCTGTAAATGGGGCAAGCAGGAAAGGTGCAAATGGAATGCATCAAATTATAAATATTGCAAATACACAATTACCAGTTTGTTTACATTGCAGTTTTACACCCAGCCGTGTTTGGCTAGTACAAAAATGGTTCAAATGGCTCTAAGCACTATGGGACTTAACATCTGAGGTCATCAGTCCACTAGACTTAGAACTACGTAAACCTAACTAACCTAAGGACACCTCACACATCCACGCCCGAGGCAGGATTCGAACCTGCGATCGTAGCAGCCGCGTGGTTCCGGACTAAAATGCCTAGAACCGCTCGACCACAACGACTGGCTGGCTCGTACAGTAATTGCAATCGATTTCGAGGTCTTTTATGGCTACATCTTCAGCCACTTAGATAATGCTATCAAAATGATATACATCCGCAAGAGCATCTTGTTGCTGTACACAGCACCGTCTAATATCGGAAAGTCTTACTCTTGTTATTAGTTATTACACAGCGTCATTCTCCGTGGTACTTTCTAGCCGATGTGCTACATTTCGTGAGGCAGTTCCAACCGCAAATCTTAGCGCATATCGGAGATTATGTACGCTGATAAGCCAAAGCATTATGGGCAGTGGCCATCATGATGTTGGATACCGCTTGGTGTCGTCGTAGCGGGCACGTGATGCGGTAGCAAAAGTATGAAACGGGACAGACACGGACGGGGGGGGATGACCCTAGCGAAGGTACGGGGGAAATCCATTGAGATAATCGACTTTGACAAAGGGCAGATTATTATTACGCAGAACCTGTGAACGAGTATCTCGAAAACAGCGAAGCTGGTCGTGTAGTGTTGGTAGAAGAGCCAACACTGTGGGGCAAGAGGAGGCCGAAATGCACGCGTCAACTCACGCAGGTCGGCGGGAGATCTGAAATAGGATACGTAATGAATGCTATAAAGAAAAGTACGTAGCTGCTGGAATACTTAACTTTAATCCATCATTTGTATACAGCATTCTGGATGATACAAGTGAGACTCTCTCTTGAAATGGTCAATGGCGCCTTGCTAGGTCGTAGCCATGGACGTAGCTGAAGGCTATTCTAACTGTCTCTCGGCAAATGAGAGAAAGGCTTCGTACGTGTAGTCGCTAGCAAAGTCGTCCGTACAACTGGGCCGAGTCCTAGTACGTCTCTCTAGACCTGCCGTGTGGTGGCGCTCGGTCTGCAATTACTGACAGTGGCGACACGCGGGTCCGACATGTACTAATGGACCGCGGCCGATTTAAAGCTACCACCTAGCAAGTGTGGTGTCTGGCGGTGACACCACATTCCTCCCCCGTAAATCGGCGAACGGTCGTGTTATAAGGCTTCCGCCCGCCGTGGGGAGGGCCCCATGTTGACGTATGCGATGAGGTGGGGAGCCTAACAACAGGCGAGGCTGTGCCACCCGCACCCGGCCATTCGGTCCGAGGGGAGCTAGGAAACGCCTGGAAACCTAGTCCAAGGTGCACGTCCGCGCAGCCACAAGTGCCTCGCAAGCCCGCAAATGCAGTGAAATCATGCCTGCGGTGTGCTACTAGACATTCGCGTGAGAATTGCCCGTCACGCCAAGCTATTTGCTTTTTCTGTACTAAAAAAGGACATGTTCAAAGTGTTTGCCAGAAAAAGCTTAGATCGGACACTCACAACCATTCCAGGCCCTTTGCTTCGCGCCGGAATCGAACCACGGACACACAGGCTCGTGAACCTTCGCCCATGGACATTCATGTAGTTAATGCCACTCCGCCCAGTGTTCCTCTCTCTAACAGTGACTGTGTTCGTCCCACGAAAAGTGTGCGTCGACGTCGACGGAAATCCCATCCTCGTCGCCAATGTAGTGTTGTGGGGCAAGAGGAGGCCGAAATGCACGCGTCAACTCACGCAGGTCGGCGTGGGGTCTGAAACAGGATACGTAATGAATGCTATAAAGAAAAGTACGTAGCTGCTGGAATACTTAACTTTAATCCATCATTTGTATACAGCATTCTGGATGATACAAGTGAGACTCTCTCTTGAAATGGTTAATGGCGCCTTGCTAGGTCGTAGCGATGGACTTAGCTGAAGGCTATTCTAACTGTCTCTCGGCAAATGAGAGAAAGGCTTCGTACGTGTAGTCGCTAGCAAAGTCGTCGTACAACTGGGCGAGTGCTAGTACGTCTCTCTAGACCTGCCGTGTGGTGGCGCTCGGTCTGCAATTACTGACAGTGGCGACACGCGGGTCCGACATGTACTAATGGACCGCGGCCGATTTAAAGCTACCACCTAGCAAGTGTGGTGTCTGGCGGTGACACCACATTCCTCCCCCGCAAATCGGCGAACGGTCGTGTTATAAGGCTTCCGCCCGCCGTGGGGAGGGCCCCATGTTGACGTATGCGATGAGGTGGGGAGCCTAACAACAGGCGAGGCTGTGCCACCCGCACCCGGCCATTCGGTCCGAGGGGAGCTAGGAAACGCCTGGAAACCTAGTCCAGGGTGCACGTCCGCGCAGCTACAAGTGCCTCGCAAGCCCGCAAATGCAGTGAAATCATGCCCGCGGTGTGCCTAGACATTCGCGTGAGAATTGCCCGTCACGCCAAGCTATTTGCTTTTTCTGTACTAAAAAAGGACATGTTCAAAGTGTTTGCCAGAAAAAGCTTAGATCGGACACTCACAACCATTCCAGGCCCTTTGCTTCGCGCCGGAATCGAACCACGGACACACAGGCTCGTGAATCTTCGCCCATGGACATTCATGTAGTTAATGCCACTCCGCCCAGTGTTCCTCTCTCTAACAGTGACTGTGTTCGTCCCACAAAAAGTGTGCGTCGACGTCGACGGAAATCCCATCCTCGTCGCCAATGTAGTGTTGGCAGAAGAGCCAACACTGTGGGGCAAGAGGAGGCCGAAATGCACGCGTCAACTCACGCAGGTCGGCGTGGGGTCTGAAACAGGATACGTAATGAATGCTATAAAGAAAAGTACGTAGCTGCTGGAATACTTAACTTTAATCCATCATTTGTATACAGCATTCTGGATGATACAAGTGAGACTCTCTCTTGAAATGGTTAATGGCGCCTTGCTAGGTCGTAGCGATGGACTTAGCTGAAGGCTATTCTAACTGTCTCTCGGCAAATGAGAGAAAGGCTTCGTACGTGTAGTCGCTAGCAAAGTCGTCGTACAACTGGGCGAGTGCTAGTACGTCTCTCTAGACCTGCCGTGTGGTGGCGCTCGGTCTGCAATTACTGACAGTGGCGACACGCGGGTCCGACATGTACTAATGGACCGCGGCCGATTTAAAGCTACCACCTAGCAAGTGTGGTGTCTGGCGGTGACACCACATTCCTCCCCCGCAAATCGGCGAACGGTCGTGTTATAAGGCTTCCGCCCGCCGTGGGGAGGGCCCCACGTTGACGTATGCGATGAGGTGGGGAGCCTAACAACAGGCGAGGCTGTGCCACCCGCACCCGGCCATTCGGTCCGAGGGGAGCTAGGAAACGCCTGGAAACCTAGTCCAGGGTGCACGTCCGCGCAGCTACAAGTGCCTCGCAAGCCCGCAAATGCAGTGAAATCATGCCCGCGGTGTGCCTAGACATTCGCGTGAGAATTGCCCGTCACGCCAAGCTATTTGCTTTTTCTGTACTAAAAAAGGACATGTTCAAAGTGTTTGCCAGAAAAAGCTTAGATCGGACACTCACAACCATTCCAGGCCCTTTGCTTCGCGCCGGAATCGAACCACGGACACACAGGCTCGTGAACCTTCGCCCATGGACATTCATGTAGTTAATGCCACTCCGCCCAGTGTTCCTCTCTCTAACAGTGACTGTGTTCGTCCCACAAAAAGTGTGCGTCGACGTCGACGGAAATCCCATCCTCGTCGCCAATGTAGTGTTGGCAGAAGAGCCAACACTGTGGGGCAAGAGGAGGCCGAAATGCACGCGTCAACTCACGCAGGTCGGCGTGGGGTCTGAAACAGGATACGTAATGAATGCTATAAAGAAAAGTACGTAGCTGCTGGAATACTTAACTTTAATCCATCATTTGTATACAGCATTCTGGATGATACAAGTGAGACTCTCTCTTGAAATGGTTAATGGCGCCTTGCTAGGTCGTAGCGATGGACTTAGCTGAAGGCTATTCTAACTGTCTCTCGGCAAATGAGAGAAAGGCTTCGTACGTGTAGTCGCTAGCAAAGTCGTCGTACAACTGGGCGAGTGCTAGTACGTCTCTCTAGACCTGCCGTGTGGTGGCGCTCGGTCTGCAATTACTGACAGTGGCGACACGCGGGTCCGACATGTACTAATGGACCGCGGCCGATTTAAAGCTACCACCTAGCAAGTGTGGTGTCTGGCGGTGACACCACAGGTCGAATGCCACACGCTACTGTCGTCGGCGTCTACGGAAAGAGATAGAGGGACAGTCAGACTCCAGCTAGGCTGTAAGTGGTTGGACGTCCACGACTCTTCGCAGAATGTGGTGTTCTGAGGCATGTCTGCTTTGTAAAGTAGGATAGATGGTGTGATCTGTGGCATCTCTGCCGAAAGAGGACAATGCTGGCTGGTGCACGCACAAGTGTTTCGGAGTACACCGTTCATCGCTCATTGTCGAACATGGAGCTCCGTAGCAGGCCACCCCTACGTGTTCAGATGTTGACCCAGTGTCATCGCCGGTTACGATTGCAGTGGACAGGGGACCATCGGTATCTGACTGTCGATCAATGGAGGAAACGTGTCCGGTCTTCGGTGAATCACAGTTTCGCTACACTAGGTCGATGCTCGTCTCCACAAACGCCTTCGTCGAGGTGAGCGGCGGATCGAAACGTGCAGTGCGCCGCGGACGCAGGCTGGCGTGATTAGTATTATGCTATGGGAGACGTTCTCCTGCGCTCGCATGGGACCTGTGGTAGTAATCGACACGCTGACAACTGCGAACCACCTTCATCCTTTCATGCTTGAAGTCTTCCTCGACAGCAAAAAAATGGTTCAAATGGCTCTGAGCACTATGGGACTTAACATCTATGGTCATCAGTCCCCTAGAACTTAGAACTACCTAAACCTAACTAACCTAAGGACAGCACACAACACCCAGCCATCACGAGGCAGAGAAAATCCCTGACCCCGCCGGGAATCGAACCCGGGAACCCGGACGTGGGAAGCGAGAACGCTACCGCACGGCCACGAGATGCGGGCTCCTCGACAGCGATGTCTTCTTTCAGCAGTATAGTTATTCGTGTCTCGGAGCCAGAAACGTGCTAGTGGTCTGAGGAGCATTATAGTAAACTCACTTTGATGACTCGGCGACTAAATTCGCCTGATGTAAATACGATGGAACACTCATCTGGATTGACATTGGGCGCCATCACGGCATACGCAAATCAGCAGCCCGTTATTTACGTGTATTACATGACCTATAGGTAGAAAAAAATGGCTCTGAGCACTATGGGACTCAACTTCTGAGGTCATTAGTCCCCTAGAACTTAGAACTAGTTAAACCTAACTAACCTAAGGACATCACACACATCCATGCCCGAGGCAGCACTCGAACCAGCGACCGTAGCGGTCTCGCGGTTCCAGACTGCAGCGCCTAGAACCGCACGGCCACTTCGGCCGGCCCTGTAGGTAGACATGTCTCCACAAATCTACCAAAAAACTGTCGGGTCCCTGATACGCAGCCGGCCGGAGTGGCCGAGCGGTTCTAGGCGCTACAGTCTGGAGCTGCGCGACGGCTACAGTCCCAGGTTCGAATCCAGCCTCGGGCATGAATGTGTGTGATGTCCTTAGGTTAGTTAGATTTAAGTAGTTTTAAGTTCTAGGGGACTGATAACCTCAGATGTTAAGTCCCATAGAGCTCAGACCCAACCTGATACGCAGAGTCAGTGATGTACGAAGGGCGAGTCAAATGAAAATCTTAAATTTGTAATAACAACTCGAGATTTCGCGCCGTTATCCTGAAAGTTGGTAAGCGTGCTACAAACAGCGTGCAGAATGGCCTGTAGGTGGCAGCATAGTGCAGATGCACACATACCGTCGCAGTATCAGTATAAAGATGGCCCCCTCACTTGCGACTTGCACCAGGTAAGAACAGCGTTCAGTTATTCGGTTTTTGCGTAGTGAAGTTGTGAAACCTATTGTAATTCATCGACGAATGAAGGTTCAGTACGGTGATGGATGTTTATCACAACAGCAAGTCTACGAATGGAGTAGGAAGTTCCCAAATGGTGTGACTTCAGTGGAAGATGCTCCTTGTCCAGGTCAGGCACAACGACTTGTGACTCCACAGAACACTGCAGCAGTTGAATCCACAGTGAAGGAAAACCGCCGAGTGACACTGAATCACATTGTAGCACGTTTACAGATTAGTCATGGGTCAGCACACCACAATGTGTATGATGTGCTCCAGTTTCACAAAGTGTCTGCAAGATGGATGCCACGCCAGCTGACTCCTGAAATGAGAGAACGATGTGCTGATGCTTGTGAAGAACTTCTTCGGCGCTTTGAACGAGAAGGTGATGGCTTCCTTGCAAGACTGGGGACGAAACCCGGAGTTCACTTCCACCAACCGGAAACGAAGAGAGCGAGCAAGGAATGGCGCCATTCCTCGTCACGAAGTGATTTCCATATGTTTGGACCACTCAAAGACGCAATGGAAGGAAAGAAGCTCCGTTCTGATGAAGTGGAACGCCACGCATTGCAGGAGTGATTGCGTGGACTACCAAAAGAATTTTTTTCTAAAGGAATTTATGCACTTTGTAAGCGCTGGAGGACTTGCATTGAGCCTGGGGGAGATTATGTTGAAAAGTGATACAGCTTTGTACCACTTCTGCACAATAAATAATATTTTAAAAAATATTTAAGGTTTTCAGTTGACTCGCCCTCGTATTTTGTTCCAAAGACGGACAAACAAGCTATGAAGCTTGTGGTCACAATGTTTTTTTCTCATCGTAGTAGATGTGAAGCTGAACAAAAACGATGGCACAGCCGAAAGGTCATTCACCGGTGTTTCTGCAACAGCGATCGCAGCTGCAGTAAAGCAGGCGTCGTGAGTCAGACGGGGAGCAGTCGTGCACTATCTCGGCTCGGAGTTGACAGAAACAGAGTCACCCAGGTAGACAAACAGGCGAACCGCGCTCCAAGTTCGAGCGCAGTTGTGAGAGCACTTCGTGCACTGCCTACGTAGTTAAACGTTACACGTCGCTGAGGACTACCTTGCAATACTCAAAAATAAGTCATTTAATAAAGGAAGACGAACACAAATTTCATCTCCCTTTAATGACAGAGAAAACTGTATGCCAATTGAAAACTTACTGTCACTCAGTCAAAAAGATTTGATTGAATTAAAATCGCTCAAAAATGGCTCTGAGCACTATGAGACTTAACATCTATGGTCATCAGTCCCCTAGAACTTAGAACTACTTAAACCTAACTAACCTAAGGACATCACACAACACCCAGCCATCACGAGGCAGAGAAAATCCCTGACCCCGCCGGGAATCGAACCCGGGAACCCGGGCGCGGGAAGCGAGAACGCTACCGCACGACCACGAGCTGCGGGCGAATTAAACGTGGTAATATATACTCCAAGACAAAAACAACGACGCATCTCGAAGTGTTTACCCGGAAGAGACGGAAATCGGAAATGTTATTTACATTTTCATCCAAACAAATGATTATAATTTCACAAAAGATGGATCAGTTATTCAAAAGAAACTATTACGTTGGACAGACAAGTAGACCCATTAACGTAAGATATAAAGAACACATGCTAGGTAAAAATGGGGAAAACGTGTACAATTCCACGTTTGCTGAACATATATTGCTCTTACAAATACGCCACGTAATTCGATGACGTAGAATTGCTACACGAAGTGAGTAAGGGTTACAAACTGGACCTGTTCGAGGAAATAGAAATTTTCAAACATCTATCTCAGAAAGATGGATTTATTCTTAACGAACAGGTGCAGCTTGGAAACAAAAATTTTTTTAAATAGTTTAAGACCACCTCTTGCTCTAACATAATATAATTTGGCTGACTAGAAGCTAGTTTTTCTTGTCTGTTGATGCTGGTGAGATGCTCCTTTCCTGTCTTTTGGAATTTTTCGTATTTTTGATGATTATTGTTCGCGGTTCTCGATGTGTATGTGTGATTAAATGATTCTGTTATGTTTTTTATTCATGACGACAGATGGTTTCGATTTACTACAACATTTTGTTGGGGTACCGTGCACGACACTAAAGGGGTCCTGCTATGAAAATAAACGGCATACCAGACCATCACTCTTGGCTGTCGGGCCATACGGCGTGCTACAGTCAGTCTGGTTTCCCACCACTGTCTGGGGCGTCTCCGCTGAAGACAGTTCTATTCCAGTCATTGAGATTCCAGGCCGAAGACTTAACTAGAGACGTCCGGACAGCAGTGGGATACCAACCTGTCGCCCTCCATACATACAGCTACCGATGTCCGGGGCACCTCGAGACACGTCTTTGGTCTTTGGCCTGCAACCCCAGTGACTGGAGTAGTCTTGAGTGATGAGGTCCGCTCCGAACAAAGCCCCGGTGACCAGAGAAGACGTGTATGGTGACGGTCGCCCTCCATTTGGCCCAACAGGAGTGACGGTCCGGGACGGCATTTATTTTCATAGCGGGACCGCTTTAGTTGTCATGAGCGGCACCCTTACATTATAACACAGCGGTACGTCGCGACGATACGACACGTCCCGATTTGTTGCCCTTCATGTCAAGCCATCCTGGGCTTACATTTCAGCAAGATAATGCCCAACCGCACACGTCGAGAGTTTCCTCTTCACGCTTGCCAAACCCTACCTTGGACAGCAGGACCGCCGGATCTATCCCCAACTGAAAACCTTCGGAATATTATGGACAGAGTCCTCCAACCAGCCCGAGATTTTGAGGATATAACTCGCCAAAGGGACAAAATTTTACTCGATATCCCTCAGGAGGGCAACCGACAACTGTCTCAGTCAACGCCAAGCCGAATAACTTCATGCATAAGGGCCAGAGGTGGACCAACGCGTTATTGACGCTCTCTTTGTGAAGTTCTTTCTCCTGAATAAACAGTCTAATTCTCCTGAAATTGTAAACATTTGTTTGTCTGTAAATTTGCACCACATCTACCAATTTCCATCCCATTCAAATTTTTTTTTATCTTCGACCGTATTAGTCACCACCTAGAGCACTGTGATCCCTCTGGAGCGCTGTAGATGGTGGGGAACTGGTGGCAAGCAGTCATGTGACCCTATACCTCTGACGTGTGTCACTACGGCAAACTCGGTTCTATGCAACCTGCGCAGTGGTAAGTGTCGATGTGAAGACGGTACATAAACGCAGAAAGGAACTATAGTGTTATGGTGTCTTCCTGACCAGACCGTAAGTATAGTTGCCCGTTTTGTTGGTGTATCAATCCGGATTGCCTAACGTGTCTACAAGGAATGGTGTACCACTTGTAGCCATGTAACGGGTCATAAAAACATTGGTCATAGAAAGAACCTAATCAACAGTCGCCAGAGAGGTGTCACATCTTGTCAATGACAATCGGTTTCAAATCCTAGAAGAATTGCTGCTATAATTGAATGCAACTTTATCTCAATCCGATTCCTAGCTAACATATCGAAGGAAACTGCATTCAGTGTAAATTTGGAGTGCGTACCGCACAAGTGGCCATTCCTCGTAGTTGTCTTCAACAGGGCAAACAAAACAGAAATTAATCTGGACAATAAACGACTGTAGGCTTTTGTGTTCCAGGTAGTCGCTATTTTGCCTCTTTTGACATAATTTAAGACGCCGAGTGCACTGACATCATAATGAGGTGCATATCTCGCAGTGAGTGGAGGTTGTAGTTCAGATCGGAGGTGGTTCCGTCATGTTTGGCGGTGTTTTTCGTACCACGACTTGCGCCCAGTTATTCAAGCTGCGCTGAACTAGGATAAGGCTCTTTATTTCAACACTCTCAGTGACAAGTCACAAGTCCCTTCATGCCAGAACACTTCGACTTTTCTAAGCAACTGATAATCATTTTGGCACGATTTTAATTGCCAAATTAGAGCCTGTTAGTAGGCCTACGGACTTCCTATCATTGTAGGACTAATAAAAGTGGATGCCAATAGAGGATGCAATTCTCGTTCGTACATACACATCTGCTTACGAGTTAACCGGTGTAGAAACGCACTTTGCTGAACTAAGCGAGCTCGGCCTACCTTCGTAACGTACGCGCCGCGGCCTGTCTTTCTCGTAGGCCTCGTGCTCTGAATAACTGCCGTCATTCGCTAGCGAGGTCACGTGACATGAGCTATGACTGGCTGACAAAAGTGCATCGCTGAACGCAATCTCTATTTTAGCGTTTCGGAAGCTACCGTGTTGTAATTTGTGGAATTTGTGTATATACTTTAGCAATACGAAAATAAACTCTGTGCATATTGTATCGCATCACACAACTTTCCAAACGCATTGTTTTCCTGGATTTCGTTTCCTAAAGTGCTGGGACGTCCTCCGCCGGTATAAGACCTTTAAGATTCAAAGGACTGATAGGTTTTACAGCTCCGAGGGAAAGTATACTGTTACTTAACACGGATGTATTTTCACCCGCTTTATACGTAATTTCATCCGGGAGAAATTGTGTTTTTAACCGGGAAATCCGGGAAAAATCCGGGAATTTTTTTTTCTTGTCCACGTAGACACCCTGTATTAGTCGAAGGCTCCTAGACGGGGTCTTTTTAGTTCGGTGCGCTCATTAGGAGTACCCATTGGGATATACATTAATGCAGACTGCTTAATGAAGTGGAACTGCGTAGACAGAATAACAGAGGCGAATGTGTAGTTCCATTTGAATACGAGTGCACGGCTCAACAAGTTACTTGCTACGAACGCCAAGATAATGTATTACCTTCGTAATTACCTTGTTGATTTTAATGGCACAGATAGTATAACAATGGCGTTAACTGCTGAGACCTGTGGCGCGGACCTTGACGGGCAGTGAAGCGACGAGCGGTGACGTGGGTGGCGCGCTGGAAACCTGTTCTGTTCGGGCTCGCTATCGGCCCCCTGCTCAGGGGGCCGACTCCGACGGCGCGGGGACGGCCGGGGGTGGGGGGCAAGTGCGCCGGCTGTCACGCCGCGTGCTTACCGCCTCCAGTGCCGGTGCGGCCGCTGCTCGAGATGGGCAAGTACTCGCCGGAGCCCCTGGTGTCGCTCTGGCGAATGCCGGACCTGGGATTCGAGTTCCTGGACCACACCTCTGCGCATGCGCTGTACGCGGCTCCCGTCCAGGTAGGCGCTGCCACGCCGCGCGTCAAGGGCACAACGGAGAGAGAGTCGCGTGGCATTGTTGACATGGAGTGGGGGTAGCGGACCAGTTGTTCCACCGCCTGATTAGTAAGGCTCCTCCACACAACCCGCCTCCGTAGCAGTCGCTAACGCTCGTCTGGCCAGTGGCGCTCGAGTACTACATCTACATTTATACTCCGCAAGCCACCCAACGGTGTGTGGCGGAGGGCACTTTATGTGCCACTGTCAGTACCTCCCTTTCCTGTTCCAGTCGCGTATAGTTCGCGGGAAGAACGACTGCCGGAAAGCCTTCGTGCGCGCTCGGATCTCTCTAATTTCACATTCGTCATCTCCTCGGGAGGTATAAGTAGGGGGAAGCAATATATTCGATACCTCATGCAGAAACGCACCCTCTCGAAACCTGGCCAGCAAGCTACAGCGCGGTTCAGAGCCCCTCTCTTGCAGAGTCTGCCACTTGAGTTCGCCAAACATCTCCGTAACGCTATCACGCTTACCAAATAACCCTGTGACGAAACGCGCCGCTTTTCTTTGGATCTTCTCTATCTCCTCCGTCAACCCGACCTGGTACGGATCCCGCACTGATGAGCAATACTCAAGTATAGGTCGAACGAGTGTTTTGTAAGCCACCTCCTTTGTTGATGGACTACATTTTCTAAGGACTCTCCCAATGAATCTCAACCTGGTACCCGCCTTACCAACAATTAATTTTATATGATCATTCCACTTCAAATCGTTCCGGAAGCATATTCCCAGATATTTTACAGAAGTAACTGCTACCAGTGTTTGTTCCGCTATCATATAATCATACAATAAAGGATCCTTCTTTCTATGTATTCGCAACACATTACATTTGTCTATGTTAAGGAACAGTTGCCACTCCCTGCACCAAATGCCTATCCGCCGCAGATCTTCCTGCATTTCGCTACAATTTTCTAATGCTGCAACTTCTCTGTATACTACATGCTCTCAGGGTACCCTCCGCCACACACCGTCAGGTGGCTTGCGGAGTATGGATGTAGATGTAGATGTAGCATCATCCGCGAAAAGCCGCATGGAACTTCCGACACTATCTACTAGGTCATTTATATATATTGTGAAAAGCAGTGGTACCATAACACTCCCCAGTGGCACGCCAGAGGTTACTTTAACGTCTGTAAACGTCTCTCCATTGAGAACAACATGCTGTGTTCTGTTTGCTAAAAACTCTTCAATCCTGCCACACAGCTGGCCTGATATTCCGTAGGCTCTTACTTTGTTTATAAGGCGGAGGTGCGGAACTGTATCGAACGCCTTCCGGAAGTCAATGAAAATAGCATCTACCTGGGAGCCTGTATCTAATATTTTCTGGGTCTCATGAACAAATGAAGCGAATTGGGTCTCACACGATCGCTGTTTCCGGAATCCATGTTGATTCCTACAGAGTAGATGCTGGGTTTCCAGAAACGACATGATACGCGAGCAAAAAACATGTTCTAAAATTCTACAACAGATCGACGTCGGAGACATAGGTCTATAGTTTTGCGCATCTGCTCGACAACCCTTCTTGAAGACTGGGACTACCCTGTGCTCTTTTCCAATCATTTGGAACCTTCCGTTTCTCTAGAGACTTGCGGTACACGGCTGTTAGAAGGGGGGCAAGCTCTTTCGCGTACTCTGTGTAGAATCGAACTGGTATCCCGTCAGGTCCAGTGGACTTTCCTCTGTTGAGTGATTCCAGCACTAGTGGTGGAAGAAACTTTCGCCGCCTGTATTTGCCCGACAAGGGGATGAGAGGTGGTGACGTAAATTTCCTGACAACCAGGCTCTGTACCAGTGCCCTGGATAATATTCCATGCCTCCTGTGTCTTACGGAGTGTCCGTATGAGGCACTGACGATGGTGACCCGCCCGTCGGTTGTGGACGTTAAGCTCGGCGAAATCCTTGGTTCTATCCGGAACAAATAGGCTGTATCCTGGCTCTGGGACCTCACTGTCTTACTTCTCTCGTAATCTACAACAAAAACACGTCACCACACTGTACATACTTGCATTACAACCACCCACACTAAAAAGAAACACCTCAGACAATAACTCTCAAACAACGGGAGGAAACTGTCATTGAGCACCGCTCTCAGATTAGGTAGCTAAACCTACCACTCGGCGTTCCGAGTTTCCTTCTTTCATCTACATCCGGTGCGTTAAAGTGCATCATAACATTTCCACATTATGGGTGAGGGCCAATTCTTCTCGTTGTTGTTGTGGTCGTCAGTCCTGAGACTGGTTTGATGCAGCTCTCCATGCTACTCTTTCCTGTGCAAGCTTCTTCATCTCCCAGTACCTACTGCAGCCTACATCCTTCTGAATCTGCTTAGTGTATGCATCTCTTGGCCTCCCTCTATGATTTTTACCCTCCACGCTGCCCTCCGATACTAAATTGGTGATCCCTTGATGCCTCAGAATATGCCCTACCAACCGGTCCCTTCTTCTTGTCAAGTTGTGCCACAAACTCCTCTTCTCCCCAATTCTATTCAGTACCTCCTCATTAGTTATGTGATCTACCCATCTAATCTTCAGCATTCTTCTGTAGCACCACATTTCGAAAGCTTCTATTCTCTTCTTGTCCAAACTAGTTATCATCCATGTTTCACTTCCATACGTGGCTACACTCCATACAAATACTTTCAGAAATGACCCCCTGACACTCAAATCCATACTCGATGTTAACAAATTTTTCTGCTTCAGAAACGCTTTCCTTGCCATTGCCAGTCTACATTTTATATCCTTTCTACTTCGACCATCATCAGTTATTTTGCTCCCCAAATAGCAAAACTCCTTTACTACTTTAAGTGTCTCATTTCCTAATCTAATTCCCTCAGCATCACCCGACTTAATTCGACTACATTCCATGATCCTCGTTTTGCTTTTGTTGATGTTCGTCTTATATCCTCCCTTCAAGACACAGTCCATTCCGTTCAACTGCTCTTCCAAGTCCTTTGCTGTCTCTGACAGAATTACAATGTCATCGGCGAACCTCAAAGTTTTTATTTCTTCTCCATGGATTTTAATACCTACTCCATACTTTTCTTTTGTTTCCTTTACTGCTTGCTCAATATACAGATTGAATAACATCGGGCATAGGCTACAACCATGTCTCACTCCCTTCCCAACCACTGCTTCCCTTTCACTGCGAAACGACTAGATCGGGAAAGTAGAGAAAATTGAGGTCATACGGACTAAGGTGCTTTACCGGCTCTTACCTTTCCCGTGCCCCATTCCCGAAGGAAACAGAAAAACAGGGAAATTGTAGTAGTACAGGTAGTACTACTGCTGCTTTCCGGAATACAGCTGTAGGTGCGGGGTGCTCTCAAAACGATTCATACGACTTCTCAATACTATATCTTCTACGTTGCTAAACATAGAAACATTGAGTAATTTTTGACGTATGTAAGGCACAACAGTGTTTTTATTTTCAAAAGAACTACCCCATATTACTACGGAGTAACTTTTACCTGAACGCACATATAACACTGATTTATCTTTCATCATTACATTCAAGGAAGCTTTCATTCACTTTTCACAAATGTTCAGTAGCATTTCATTAGATATGTTTACGCTGCGGACGCCTCCACTGGCCTGTTTATTGTACTTTGATGAGTCAAAATGTTCAAATGTGTGTGAAATCTTACGGGACTTAACTGCTAAGGACATCAGTCCCTAAGCTTACACACTACTTAACCTAAATTATCCTAAGGACAAACACACACACACACATGCCCATGGGAGGACTCGAACCTCCGCCGGAACCAGCCGCACAGTCCATGACTGCAGCACCTGAGACCGCTCGGCTAATCCCGCGCGACTTTTGAGGAGTCACTGCGTGATGTGTTCAAGTCATCTGATGGCGACTTGCTAAGAAGTAGAAACCGGAAATGGCACCATATATTTGACGTAAAGCTGCTTTGTATAATTAAAAAATATTTCAGTTATTTTTCGCCATAAATAGGAAACTTCGTCTGCTACTTACGGTGCCTCATTTCCTAATCTAATTCCCTCTGTATCGCCTGATTCAGTTTGGCTACTCGCTGTTACCGTTGTTTTACTCCACCATCTATTCTGTTCAACTGTTCTTCCAAGTCTTTTAGCGTGTCTGACAGAATTACAGTGTCATCGGCGAACCTAAAAGTTTTTATTTTTTCTTCTTAAACTTTAAATTCTTTTCCAGATTTGTCCTTTGTTTCATTTACAACTTGATATATGTAAGAACTGAATAAGATGAGAGATAGGACGCGTTCTTGTCTCACTCCCTACTGAATTACTGCCTTTCTCCCGTTTCGTGTCTTTCAACTCTTACAATTGCAGCTGTCCATAACATTTCGCTTCCTGTATTTGCAAAAAGTGTATACTTCACCATTGTCGAAATCTTTTGCAGGTCCAAAAATGCTACAAGTACAAGTTTGTCTTTCTTCAACCTATCTGCTAAGAGAAGGTTCAATACTGCCCCGAATGTTCCTTTATACTGGAACCCTAGTTGATCTGCTTCCAGGTCGGCTTCTGGCAGTCCTTCCAGTCGCCTGTCTGTAATTCGTGTTAAATTTTACAACCAGTAATTATTAAACTGATGGTTGGTAATACATCTGCCGCCATACTGCCTTGCCTGCCGCCGCTTAAACATCATTCTGCTTGTGGCACGGTTCTTTGCCGCCCCTTCATTTTGACTATGAACTACCGCTTTTAACACGTTGGTTTTTATAATTAGAAGTGGATGATGAATCGAAGACAATCACCTTTACGATATGAGTTGTTTAAA
Organism: Schistocerca cancellata; assembly: GCF_023864275.1. Lineage (NCBI taxonomy): Eukaryota > Metazoa > Arthropoda > Insecta > Orthoptera > Acrididae > Schistocerca > Schistocerca cancellata. The sequence goes on from NC_064631.1 coordinate 135,163,693, forward strand.
CGAATCTCTGTCTCCTGAGGATGTGTCTTCAGTCAACGCGAAAACGGCCGTGACTGTCTATAAAAGTATTTTACAGCCAATGCGGATCGTTTCATTCAAAATCTGGAAATCTGGCTGCGGTTGCACGCAATTTAAAATATTATGTAATACATTCGAGTGCCCCACACTGTATCTGGAGCAGTTTAATGACGACAATAAGGGAACTGCCTTTTTCCAGATCGGAGAGTTTTAGGCTGAGAGGAGCAGAAGGAAGAAGCGACAATCTGGAACGGGCGTATCATCGTGAAATTGGACGTTGATCTGTTTACTGATCCGTCCGTCTTCCAGGGCTGTCACTAATGGGCCGCCGACGTCACACATTCACCGTTACACTCCCAAAGAGCAGGAATCAGTAGTGGGGTACATCAAGCTTTGACGCAGGCCTAACTTCACTTTCCTCAACGCACGAGGGTGATTCAAAATGCACCAAGGTTCTATTTGGAAAAACTTACTTCGCAGACAGTTACAATGACATTATGCTTATGACATATTAAGAATTACTCTGGAGGACGTTGTTATCAGGAGAAAGAAAACTGGCGTTCTACGAATCAGAGCGTGGAGTGTCAGAACCCTTAACTGGGCAGGTAGGTTAGAAAATTTTAAAAAAAGGAAATGGATAGGCTGAAGTTAGATATAATGGGAATTAGTGAAGTTCGGTGTAAGGAGGAAAAACACTTCTGGTCAGATGAATACAGGGTTATAAATAAAAAATCAAATAAAGGTTATGCCGGAATAGGTTTAATGGGTCAAATGGTTCAAATGGCCCTGAGCACTATGGCACTTAACATCGGAGGTCATCAGTCCCCTAGAACTTAGAACTACTTAAACCTAACTAACCTAAGGACATCACACACATCCATGCCCGAAGCAGGATTCGAACCTGCGACCGTAGCAGTCGCGCGGTTCCGCACTGAAGCGCCTAGAACCGCTCGGCCACCGCGGCCGGCAGTAGGTTTAATAATGAATCAAAAATAGCAGCGTGAATAAGCTACTGCGAACACCATAGTGAACGCATTATTGTAGCTGAGATATACATGAAGCACCTACCTGCCACAGTAGTACAAGTTTATATGCAGACTAGCTACGCAGATGATAAACAGCTCGAAGAAATGCATGACGCGACAAAAGAAATTATTCAGATTGTTAAGAGAAAGGAAAATTTAATAGTCATGGGTGACTGAAATTCGATAGCAGGAAAAGGAAGAGCAGGAAAAGTAGTAGGTGATTATCGACTTGGTGTAAAGAATGAAAGAGGAAGCCATCTGGTATAATTTTGCACAGAGCGTAACTTAATCATAATTAACAGTTGGTTTAAGGTACGTGGAAGAGGCCTGGAGCCACTGGAAAGTTTCATATAGATTATATAATCGCAAGAAAGAGAGTTAGGAACCAGGTGTTAAATTGTAAGACATTTGCAGGAGCAGATGTGGACTCTGACCACGATTTATTGGTTATGATCTGTAGATTAAAACTGGAGAATCTGCAAAAAGGTAGGGATTTAAGGAGTTGGGACGCGGATAAATTGAAAGTACCAGAGGTTGTAGAGAGTTTCAGGGAGAGCATTAGGGGACGATTGACAAGAACAGGGGAAAGGAATATAGCAGAAGAAGAATGGGTAGCTTTGAGAGATGAAATATTGAAGGCAGCGGAGGATCAAGTAGGTAAAAAGAAGAGGGCTAATAGGAGTCCTTGGGTAACAGAAGAGATGTGGAATTTAATTGATGAACGGAGAAAATGTAAAATGCAGTAAATGAAGCAGGCGAACTATCAGTGTAATAAGTCACGGTTGCAAAAAACTAACACGAATTCCTTACAGACGAATGGAAAAATTGGTAGAAGCTGACCTCGGGGAAGATCAGTTTGGATTCCGTAGAAATGTTGGAACACGTGAGGCATACTGACCCTGCGACTTATCTTAGAAGACAGATTAAGGGAACGAAAACCTACGTTTCCAGCATTTGTAGACTTAGAGAAAGCTTTTGACGATATTGACTGGACTACTCTATTTCAAATTCTGAACGAGGGAGGGGTAAAATACAGCGAGCGAAAGGCTATTCACACTTCGTACAGAAACCAGATGACTGTTATAAGAGTCAAGGGGCATGAAAGGGAAGCGGTGGTTGAGAAGGGAGTGAGACAGGGCTGTAGCCTATCCCCGATGTTATTCAATCTGTATATTGAGCAAGCAGTAAAGCAAACAAATCAAAAATTTGGAATAGGAATTAAAATCCATGGAGAAGAAATAAAAACATTAAGGTTCGCCGATGACATTGTAATTTTGTCAGAGGCAGCAAAGGACTTGGAAGAGCAGCTGAACGGAATGGACAGGGTCTTGAAAGGAGAATATAAGATCAACATCAACAAAAGCAAAAGGGCGATAATGGAATATAGTCGAATTAAATCAGGTGATGCTAAGAGAATTAGATTAGGGAAGGAGACACTTAAACTAGTAAATGAGTTTTGATTTTTCGAGATGGTCGAAGTAGATAGGATATAAAATGTAGACCGGCGATAGCAAGGAAAGCGTTGCTGAAGAAGAAAAATTTGTTAACATCGAGTACAGATTTAAGTGCCAGGAAGTCTTTTCTGAAAGTATTTGTATGGACTGTAGCCATGTATGAAACTGAAACGTGGACGATAAATATTTTAGACAAGAAGAGAAGAGAAGCTTTAGAAATGTTAGAATTTGGAAGAAGAGGAATTTGTGGCACTACTTGACAAGAAGACGGGATCGGATGGTAGGACACGTTCTGAGGCATCAAGTGATCACCAATTTAGTATTGGAGGGAAGCGTGTAGGGTAAAAATCGTAGATGAAGGCCAAGAGATGAATACACTAAGCAGATTCAGGATGTAGATTGCAGTAGTTACTCGGAGATGAAGAGGCTTGCACAGGACAGAGTAGTATGGAGAGCTGCATCAGACCAGTCTCTGGACTAAAGACAACGGCAACAACAACAACTTACTGCCAGTACATTACGATATAACTGCTTTATTGTCCAATTATTAGATTGGTGCATACGTTCGTAACGTTTTTGTTTTGAACGTTGGTATGCCGGTTGCTGTGGGTTTATTTATCAAAAAATGGTTCAAATGGCTCTGAGGACTGTAACATCTGATGTCATCAGTCCCCTATAACTTAGAACTACTTAAACCTAGCTAACCTAAGGACATCACAGACATCCATGCCCTAGGCAGGATTCGAACCAGCGACCGTAGCGGTCGCGCGGTCCCAAACTGAAGCGCCTAAACCGCTCGGTCACAGCGGCCGGCGAAATCGCGACTGGGGTTTGGCCCGTTGCTGACGGTTCCTGATGGTTGGGGGTTTTCTCAACAACGTGCCATAAATTTACGCAAATGCATCATTCATTCATCCACGGGTCAGTTTAATTAAATCACGAGTTTATCACGGATGTGCGCGTCATCAGTCAGTCTATTTAATCTTTACGTGCGTAATTTACTTACACAAGTAAAGCAAATTTGAATCTCTGTATGTTGGAAACGAATAAAGGTATCAAGAATACTTTCAAGGTAGTTAGAGTTCGGGATCTTAAGTACACATCGTAAAAATATTAGCCACTTGCTGTGTATAGCCGTGTTGGTATCTTCGGCTGAGCTTTGGTCCGCTGATGGCGAAAACGTAATAAAAAAACCTTTTGGGGGTTTCCAAGGAATCACCCATGAAATAATCGCGCCTCCATATTTCCTATCAAGCCCACGGAAGCCCACATCAAACGCAAAAAGAACCTACCGATATCCTCCATTTGTGGAGGAAGTGTGTAATATTCATACTTTGACCAGTGCTGTAGGATAGTGACATTAAGACGATCCTTCTGTATATTACACAAATGGTCCGCAACCCAAGAGCTATTCAGAACACTTGACCCCACTTTTTATCACCAATATAAGCCCAGATATGAGCACCGGAACATTCCGGCGTTACGGAACCTAAGGGTAAGCATGCTGTGGCATGCGTACATCTACATCTACATGACTACTCTGCAATTCACATTTAAGTGCTTGGCAGAGGGTTCATCGAACCACAATCATACTATCTCTCTACCATTCCACTCCCGAACAGCGCGCGGGAAAAACGAACACCTAAACCTTTCTGTTCGAGCTCTGATTTCTCTTATTTTATTTTGATGATCATTCCTACCTATGTAGGTTGGGCTCAACAAAATATTTTCGCATTCGGAAGAGAAAGTTGGCGACTGAAATTTCATAAATAGATCTCGCCGCGACGAAAAACGTCTTTGCTTTAATGACTTCCATCCCAACTCGCGTATCATATCTGCCACACTCTCACCCCTATTACGTGATAATACAAAACGAGCTGCCCTTTTTTTGCACCCTTTCGATGTCCTCCTTCAGTCCCACCTGGTAAGGATCCCACACCGCGCAGCAATATTCTAACAGAGGACGAACGAGTGTAGTTTAAGCTGTCTCTTTAGTGGACTTGTTGCATCTTCTAAGTGTCCTGCCAATGAAACGCAACCTTTGGCTCGCCTTCCCCACAATAGTATCTATGTGGTCTTTCCAACTGAAGTTGTTCGTAATTTTAACACCCGGGTACTTGGTTGAATTGGCAGCCTTGAGAATTGTACTATTTATCGAGTAATCGAATTCCAACGGATTTCTTTTGGAACTCATGTGGATCACCTCACAGTTTTCGTCATTTAGCGTCAACTGCCACCTGCCACACCATACAGCAATCTTTTCTAAATCGCTTTGCTGGTCTTCGGATGACCTTACTAGACGGTAAATTACAGCATCATCTGCGAACAACCTAAGAGAACTGCTCAGATTGTCACCCAGGTCATTTATATAGATCAGGAACAGCAGAGGTCCCAGGACGCTTTCCTGGGGAACACCTGATTTCACTTCAGTTTTACTCGATGATTTGCCGTCTATTACTACGATCTGCGACCTTCCTGACAGGAAATCACGAATCCAGTCGCACAACTGAGACGATACCCCATAGGCCCGCAGCTTGATTAGAAGTCGCTTGTGAGGAACGGTGTCAAAAGCCTCCCGGAAATCTAGAAATACGGAATCAACTTGAGATCCCCTGTCGATAGCGGCCATTACTTCATGCGAATAAAGAGCTAGCTGAGTTGCACAAGAACGATGTTTTCTGAAACCATGCTGATTACGTATCAATAGATCGTTCCCTCCGAGGTGATTCATAATGTTTGAATACAGTATATGCTCCAAAACCCTACTGCAAACCGACGTCAATGATATAGGTCTGTAGTTCGATGGATTACTCCTAATAACCTTCTTAAACACTGGTGCGACCTGCGCAATTTTCCAATCTGTAGGTACAGATCTATCGGAAAGCGAGCGGTTGTATATGATTGCTAAGTAGGGAGCTATTGTATCAGCGTAATCTGAAAGGAACCTAATCGGTATACAATCTGGACCTGAAGACTTGCCCGTATGAAGCGATTTGAGTTGTTTCGCAATCCCTAAGGTATCATGCTAGCAACTGTTCGTGTTTCAAATTCTGGAATATTCCATTCGTCTTCCCTGGTGAAGGAATTTCGGAAAACTGCGTTCAATAACTCCGCTTTAGCGCCACAGTCGTCGGTAACAGTACCATCGGCACTGCGCAGCGGAGGTATCGACTGCGTCTTGCCGCTTGTGTACTTTACATACGACCAGAATTTCTTCGGATTTTCTACCAAATTTCGAGACAATGTTTCGTTGTGGAACCTATTAAAGGCATCTCGCGTTGGAGTCCGTGCCAAATTTCGCGCGTCTGTAAATTTTAGCCAATCTTCGGGATTTCGCGTTCTTCTGAATTTCGCATGCTTTTTCCGTTGCCTCTGCAACAGCGTTCTGACCTGTTTTGTGTACCATGGGGGATCAGTTCCATCTCTTACCAATTTATGAGGTATGAATCTCTCAATTGCTGTTGCTACTATATCTTTGAATTTGAGCCACATCTCGTCTACATTTGCATAGTCAGATCGGAAGGAATGGAGATTGTCTCTTAGGAAGACTTCTAGTGACACTTTATCCGCTTTTTTTAAATAAAATTATTTTGCATTTGTTTCTGGTGGATATGGAAGAAACGGTATTGAGCCTAGCTACAACGACCCTGTGATCACTAATCCCTGTATCAGGGATTGTTTGTGGCTAAGAGGTCAAGTGTGTTTTCGCAACCATTTACAATTCGCGTGGGTTCGTGGACTAACTGCTCGAAATAATTTTCGGAGAAAGCATTTAGGACAATCTCGGAAGATGTTTTCTGCCTACCACCGGTTTTGAACAAGTATTTTTGCCAACATATCGAGGGAAGGTTGAAGTCCCCACCAACTATAACCGTATGAGTAGGGGTATTTATTTGTTACGATACAGATATATTTTGCTGCTAGCAGTGTAGTACTGCTTGCGGTGGCATATGTAGATTTTCATAGGGCAGTTTTTTACGCTAGGTATTTAGTTGAAGAACGGAAAATAAGGATTTAAAGTCCCTTCGACATGTCATTATAGTTGGAGAATGAGCTGGGATTGGTAAAGGATGGAGAAGGAAATCGGCCGTGCCCTTTTTAAGGAACTATC